>NC_136069.1:345358429-345958429 GCF_964261635.1 Lissotriton helveticus | reverse complement strand
ACGAATCAGACTAATTCTGAGTCACAGTCAGGAATCCAAAAAGATAAATCAAATCCTAAGAAAAAATTGGAAAATCTTACAATTGGATCCAGTCATTGGCAAAAAAATGGGCAATCACCCAGTAATTACCTATAGAAGGGCAAAGAACCTACAAGACCAACTAGTCCACAGCCATTTAAAAAAAACAACAAAGAAAAAATTGTGGTTAAAAACGAAAGGCTCCGTCAAATGTTATAATTGTAAAGCATGTGAAATTGCGAAACCAACTACAGAAACAACAATGCCAAATAAGAAAATGTGGCAAATTAGAGAATGTATAACATGCAACAGCCCATATACAGTGTACATGATTGAATGCCCCTGCAAATTAAGATACATTGGGAGCACCATCCGGGAACTTAAGAAACGCATTTTAGAACACATTCGTGGGACAGTACACAAAGACAGAAGTAACGCTGTTGAAAAACATATGGAGGCCCACCACAATGGAGACTGGAAAAAACTGCGATTTTGGGGATTAGAGACAATGTCCCTTTCAGACAGGGGAGGTCACAAAGAGAAACTTCTGCGGCAGAAAGAGTACAGGCATATCCTTAACTTCAGGACAATGACCCCTTATGGCCTGAACCAATCTGAAGAACTATACATACATCTATAACGATAAGAGGAGATTGCTAAAATCATGAACTTCCCATAGACAATCCCGTTTTGCACATAATGTTATGCATTTTTATTCCCATTTTGATTTCAACATTTCCCATCACTTACAACCCACACCTTTTTGTAACAACTGTGCACCTTACATTGGGAACAACCCCCAACATCCACCCACCCACTACAACGTGAAATATACAAAACACGATAGTCCTCACTGGGCCTGTCATGGGTTTGCCCACTGGAGGGCGACAATATACACATACAGATAACTAAACACCGAAACAGCGTACATACAATGAGGAGCGACTGACATCGTTTCCAAAGACTCCAAAGGATTGAAAATCTCGAAATAATGTTTAAGAAATTCATAAACATTGTACTTTGTTTTCATAATGTTACAATACTTAGTTATGACTACATTGCCCATAATTCTTACAAATGAGTGGGTGTGGCCAATAGAAATGACCTGCAGGTCAGGACACACCACTTGGGGGAGTGACCTTTTGTAAGAAACTTTATTATTCTTTATAAGTTGTGAGCACATTTGTCACAAACTAACCGTGATCAAGACCGCGGAGGCTGTCGAAACGCGTTGGTTTACTGCTTTGTCATAATACCCCAATGGATTAAAGAATAAATTAACAAGAACAGTTTCCTGTGTGGTTTGCGACCATTTGTTTTTGCGACTCCAGCTTTCTCTGCCAGAGGATTGTTGTTTGGATTAATAGCGGTTGGGCTCAACCGCAGGAGCAACGCGGCCACGACAGTAGCGCCTACCGGGAGAGGAAAGGGAGCCACATGGTTGAAATATATATATATATGTATATATATATATATATATATATATATATATATATATATATATATATATATATATATATATATATATATGTATATACATATATGACGAGGAACAGGTCACATTGTTTTCCTGCTCACAGCCTGGTAGTGAATCAACTCGACAAGGCTGGGATGTTTGCGGGGGCCAGAGGAAGCGTTTTTTAGACATTTTATCTTTCAGGACACTTTCAAACCGGACACCTGGCGCTTTGTCCTGCCGAGCATAACACCCTTATGAAGGTATTACTATCAAAATCACCGCGCCACATCGATCCCAGAGAGTTGACTTCTGGGAGTCGCAGTGCCTACAACATTGCCACAGATGGGCAGTCAGGTGAACAAGAACTCTTTGCCTTCCCACCAATGGGAGGGTGCAGGACATTACATCAGCGCGGATGGGGCAGCACCCTGAACAAACAGAGGCATTCGATGAAGGCTTGAATAAGCCGAAATGCATTATGCCAGTATGCTGTTTCATTAAAGGGGCTTCCGTGGCAATACCCCGTGTGGCCTCTTCCTTTCTACACAGGAGGGTTGTTTGGATGTTTTCACGCCGGCCAGTGGCGTGTTAAGAGGCCCTATCCTGCAAGTTGGCTGAGCGATGACTGGTGTCTGCAGCTGCAGTTTTTGGTGTTCCCGAGGTATCGGATTCTGCTCAGCCCGCCTTCACGAGTGAGACATGAGGGGCTGCGGTGAAATACAGCTCAGGATTGACGAGGAACAGGTCACATTGTTTTCCTGCCCACAGCCTGGTAGTGAATCAACTCGACAAGGCTGGGATGTTTGCGGGGGCCAGAGGAAGTGTTTTTTAGACATTTTATCTTTCAGGACACTTTCAAACCGGACACCTGGCGCTTTGTCCTGCCGAGCATAACACCCTTATGAAGGTATTACTATCAAAATCACCGCGCCACATCGATCCCAGAGAGGTGACTTCTGGGAGTTGCAGTGCCTACAACATTGCCACAGATGGGCAGTCAGGTGACCAAGAACTCTTTGCGCTCCCACCAATGGGAGGGTGCAGGACATTACATCAGCGCGGGTGGGGCAGCACCCTGAACAAACAGAGGCATCCGATGAAGGCTTGAATAAGCCGAAATGCATTATGCCAGTATGCTGTTTCATTAAAGGCGCTTCCGTGGCAATACCCGTGTGGCCTCTTCCTTTCTACACATGAGGGTTGTTTGGATATATATATATCTATATTTATATATTCTGTTTCTCACTTTCCACCAGCCGTCGCTCCCCTTCTCCTCGGGTGCCTCCTTAACGCACAGTGGGGTGCGTAAATATCCTTAAAACATGCAATCCTCACTCCTGGGACCGCTCAGCAATTAAGGGCACTCGCAGCACTTTTACGTAGTTTTAGTTGCCATATTTATTTCAGCACTACAGATATCGTCAACAAACGCGTTACCGCCTTCGTCAGTGTCAACCGATGAACATTTCATGAGTGTTTAAATAAAGTTACGAAGTGATGCTCAATCACGTGATTAAAATAAACATAAAAAACGGCAAAACAATTTTAATCACGTGATTGAGCATCACTTTGTAACTTTATTTAAACACTTATGAAATGTGAAACGGTTGACACTGACGAAGGCGGTAACGCCGAAACGCGTTTGTTGACGATATCTGTAGCACTGAAATAAATATGGCAACTAAAACTACGTAAACGTGCTGCGTGTGCCCTTAATTGTTGAGCGGTTCCAGGAGTGAGGATTGCATGTTTTAAGGACATATATATATATATATATATATATATATATATATATATACATACATATATATATATATACATACATATATATATATATATATATATATATATATATATATATATATATATATATATATATATATATCTCCACACACACTGCTTAACTTAAAAGCGGCTCCAAAGCGTCTCTTCAAGCAAGCAGGCACGGACCCATTTCTTGGTGCTGTATCACAAGTTTTATTTGTCGGCCATTGCGCGTTTCACCAACCACGGTGGCTTGATCACATGACAACGCTAAACAGTGGTCAGACCTATTATGAAGGTGCACCTTAACACCTGATTGCTGACGTGGTGTAAACATAAAGAAAAACATTTGATTCTGGCAGTAAAGCTAAATACAAGGAAAAAACAGACTTTCAAAGTGATATTTCTCCGGTCCTGAGTTAAATGGGCACAGTAAATACATTTTAGGGAAATTAAAAAAAAAACATCGCAATATTCCTGATGGTTTTCAAAAAGAAAGATAATTTCAAATATACTTTTCTTTCTCTTTTTCCCTCCAATATTATAAATATTGAACATAGAAAAATATGAATAAATATATATATATATATACACCTCTTCATATTTTTTCTATATATAAAAATACAAAATGTACTTTAAAACATGTAAAAAATCATTAGATTTATAAAAATGTTTTGTATGAGGTCCCATAATTCTATAGAGCGGGAGGTATCACAATGGGTTTGTCTTGAGATGTTGTCCCCTTTGCATCACCTACTGAGGAGAAATTATAAGTTATGGAAGGTACCCATATAAAATGAGCTTCTTATGTTTTGGTTGTAGGCGCACTGGCAGAGGGTGGGGAGTGGTGATAAAATGATGTGATATGTTAGATGCTCACCTTGTTTGCGAATAACAATAACATTTATTTACAAAAAAATGAGGTCCCATAATTCTATTAGATAAATGGCCTCAATGCCAAGTGTTCTTCTCAGATCCTTCAAGTCTGCTATTTGATAATTAGTTCTAAATGAACAAGATGCCCAAATCATTGCATAAATGCGAGTTATATTTCAAAGTGCCACAGTGAATCAAAAATACTAAGTGTTTAAAATTGGTCCACATTTATTGGAAAACACCCTAATAAAAAATTTACAAGTGTATAGTGTGCAAAAAAGTGCATAAGGTGAGAAATTAAAAAAAACAAAATGATCATTGGTTAAAGAGAAATCTTAGCAGCTTTTTCTCGTGGAACTGGATATTTACAATGATATTTATATGTTTAATTTCTATGTATTTAAAACTGAGGTAACCTCACGAAAAATGAAGGTGAAATCAGAGATGGATTAGCGAGGCAGGCCAAACTGGTGATGAAAACAAGGGTTGCAGATATAGAGTTACAGTCAAGTGTATAAGTCTTCTGTGTTATTTAAACCTCCAGGAGTCTTGCTATTAAAATTGAGGATATAGCGGGTCTCCAACTTCCGTAAAGAATTGTCCCTGTCGCCACCTTTCTTGGTTTTGGAATAGCATCTATGACATAATATGTGAGGTCTTTAAGATTATTATTGTGTACCTCACGAAAGTGTCTGGCGACTGGATATGTTGGGTCCTGATTACTGATTGCCCGGATGTGTTGCAGAATTCTTTTACTGGCGGGTATTTTGGTGCTGCCTACATATGTTAAAGGGCAGGTAATTCCAAAATATAGTCTGCATATTCGGTTTTGCAGTGAAGAGGTTTATTGATTTTTATCTCCTTTTCACTAAATGCAGTACAATAGCTAGTCTTGTTAATGCCATGTTGGCAAGCTTTGCAAGATCTGCATTTGGTAAATCCGTTGGGAGCCATCAACCAGGTAGTAGATGATGACGTTTCAGGGCTGCTAGACACCAGAGCATTGTGCATAGAAGGTGCTCTTCTAAAGGTGATGCTAGGTTTAATAGGCATCTCGGCACCTATTATTGGGTCATTTTTGACCAGGGCCCAGTTTTTTTTAAATATTTTAGAAATGTTCTTTTCTTGTGCACTGTAAGGAATTATTAATCTCACTGATTCAGTCCCGGCAGCCTCAGTCAGAACCTTGTTTTGAGTGTTTTTCGGACTAAGGAGATCATCCCTATCTAATTCCTGAGTTTTGTTTATGGCACTCTGGATGGTTTTGAGGGGATATCCTCTGGCCAAAAACCTATTTTTACATTGCGTTTGGGCTTCAGCTAGATCCGATGGATTACTGCAGATTCTTTTAATTCGTAGCATCTCCCCGTAGGGGATGCTATGCACCAAATGTCTCGGATGAAAGCTGGAAAAATGTAAAATGGAATTGCCCGCAGTCTCCTTTCTGTAAAGTTTGGTTTCCAATCTGCTTTCTGATTCGTAAACCTCTACATCTAAAAAGTTAATTTTTAGAGCTGCTTATAGTTGAGGTGAAATGTAAATTGACATTATTTATATTGATGGTTTCAACAAAGTTCAATGCCTGTTCAATGGTCCCATACCACACCAAAAATAAGTCATCAATATA
Organism: Lissotriton helveticus; assembly: GCF_964261635.1. NCBI lineage: Eukaryota > Metazoa > Chordata > Amphibia > Caudata > Salamandridae > Lissotriton > Lissotriton helveticus. Next base: position 345,952,685 of record NC_136069.1, on the reverse strand, counting down.
CCTAAAATATAGTTGTATATGGTCATCAGACATCTTTTTGTGCATGCCTTTGAGGACCAGCTCCTCCCACCAGCCCATAAACAAACAGGCATAGCTGGGGGAGAAGCTGGCCCCCATTTCGACACCCCGCATTTGTTGGTAAAACATTTGATTAAATAGAAACATATTGTTGTTAAGACAAAAGTTAATCATGTCTAACAGCAAAATATCATGCTTGGGGCAAACAGTCTTATTCTTGGTTAAAAAATATATATATGATAAGGACACTGGAAGGGTTAACTCCTTTTTCTTCTGGTTGGTACCACCATACTGTTATTGTGAATCTCAGGTGAGTATCAGGTTGAAGTTTCAGTTGAGCTAGTGCCAAAACACCTCCAGGTATATGTGTGCTTTAGAAATAAATTTAACATAATATAACAACTGTTACCTAGTGAGAGCTGTTTGTTCCCCATGGAAAGAATGCAGGCACTACATTATGTAAATGTATTCTTGTCCTCCAAGGTAAATTCAGAGTTTCTCTGTAAATGTTTGTGTGCACTCTCGTCTTCTGTTCTCTGACTATCATTATATTCTTATTTCTGGTTAACAAAACTGTGTAAAAAATGAAATAAATAAAGATAACTTTTTAATTTCTGATGCTCATCTGTTCAATGACCCCTTCCATAAATATGACAATACTCTAAGGAGTTCAGAAAACTGCTTGTGTCTCTCAGGGTTGATGTGTGTCCCTCACAGGTATTGTATAAATATGGAGGTTCAGCTTGTTTACCAACTGCTTGATCATGTCACACATGTATCAGGTGTATATGTTTATATAGCACCAACAAATGTAATTTTCAGCTCTCTTTTTGTAAGGCATCTGTGTTCTTTTTTTGCTCACTTACCTCAATATAAGTGTTTGATCACATATTTATTAATGTTGTCTTTTAGTTTAAAGCACCGTGTAGCATTTTAGTTGCTTCAGAGGGCTGATGAGTATGATGTGTCCTCTCTTCACAGTGTTCTCTGTGTTTCCCAATTCTATCAACGTTGGTGGCATGCAGGGTAAAAGAAGTAAAAATGTATTGGTTGCTTTGAGATCAACCATTCTTCAATGTTCTTTAAACTCCTATTGGTGTAGGGTTCTTTGCTTGCTTAAAAGCTGTGGGTGTCACTAAGCACTTTTCAATCAACTTGAGCACTGTTTGTTTGGATTGCTACTCTAGTTCCGTAATGACTGGCAAGATCTCAGCAGGTCATCATGGCTTTTAAGGTGGATCTAGTTTTATTTTAATCAGATTTTGGTTTACATCAACTTCCTCTTTTAGATTTTCCATGTGCTCATCCACTAATTTTCTCATGGTGGAGTATAGGTCTAGGGATGCCAGTCTATTCAAATGCCAGCTTAGTTATGAAAGAACTGTGGTGTGAGTCAGCATGATGTGGCTTAATAGTGATCTCTCCTTTGGTTGCTAATTTCTAAGTATGATTGGTGACATAACTTGGTGTGGTAACAGTTGAATATTTATCCCTTACAATCAAGGATTTGTTTCTGTAAAGTGGAGTCCATATTCACCCGAGGTTATCCCCTCATACTTTGCAAAAGTTCATCATTCTCAATGTACAAAAACAGGATTTTGGCCCACAACTTTGACATTGCATTATTCTTACTAACCTTATCAACACATCTTCATCTTTTTTTGCAGATGGAGCTCCCTCCGACCAGCGCTTTGCTAATTCCATTGTAAAAGCTGATGTTGAATGAAGTGCAGAAATGAAGACGTTTGTCCTCATAGAGCCTGCGGTGGCGCTCTACTGCTTTGCCTCTTTCCTAACCTTCCCACTTTTGCAGCAGTATGTCTATCAACGGCTATGGCAAGACAGCACCAACTCCAATTTTAGCGGGAATCTCACTTCCAATGAATGTGAGACAAACACATCCAGCCCTTTGTATATAGACCAAAAGGTAAGAAGTATATTAGATGTCATTGCCGGATCTATAGACATTACATTTTCAAGCTTTGAAAACTCATAAAAATATCACAAGACCAGAACTTAAATAATCTACACAACCTAATTATAATGCTCTTGAGCCATAACCTGGTTTAAAATGATTTGATCTTGGGCACATATTTTAATTCACTGAGCTGCCATTATTTTCATTATCACATATGAGAGTACCTTCAAATATGTGAGTTCAGCATGTCTGCTAGTCAAAAAACAGTTTTACTTCATTTAATAGACTAAATCTAGCCACATGTAGGATACACATGACCGCTGACTTGCCTCTTAGTTCATTAACCACATCGTCATCAAGACAAGGGCAGGAATATTTCTCAAATCATGTTTAAAAACTATCACTTTTAATAAATACATACCTGAATCATGAGGTGGTAGCACACTTGTTTGCAATCAGCATATTTTCTATAAAAATGGCCACGAAATTTCCCACTGTTGTGGTTTTACTGATAAAACTATAAAGTGTACAATATTTTGAAGTCGAGTTTCTGCAAATATCTTTCATTCGCACATCACCAAGTACAGTGTTCTGATTTGTTTTGCTCCTACCTAAATCTTTGTTTGCATCACATTTTAGAATTACAAAAAAAAATTCTTGGTCCTGATATATTTTGAAATGCTTGTACTATTCATGTACATGCAGTTTAAATGTTGTGTGTTACAAAGAAATTACATCTTAAGCCTTTTGCTTCACAATGATTGTCAGACAGCTCACGGGACAAACATGTCTAACTGTAATAAGAGAAAGAAATGTAAACAATATGTTACAGGATAATACAAGCAACAATTAGTAAAAAGACAAACTGACATTTAACCTCTGTCCTTGAGCAGACAGCAAATGTGTCAAGATGAAAACAAGATTTAAAGGTGTCTTTATTGCTCAATCACTATCTGAATGAATAGAACTCCTGAAAATAGCTTGACCTGATAAGTTCTGACTCATCATAGCAAGTGGGTGAGCAGATTTTTTGCGACCTGATTTAGACGCATAAATGCACCTTTATTCTCTCTTTCATCAGGTGTTACTGTAGAGTCCTTAATTTCCAGCTAGTCTTTAAAGTTCAGTTCTGTGTTATGTTATGACATAAAGAATTTTGAACAGCCTATTTTTATTTATAGACTCCTGGGGCTATGACTGATTGTAAACATAACACAGACTGAAATCCAGGGCTGGACTGGCCGTAGAGGGCACCGTGCATTTCCCTGGTGGGCCACCAGAATGGGAGCTGGGTTCGGACCCCTGGGGTGCAGTTTTTGTTACCGGGGGCCGGTTTTGCAGCAGAGCTGCAATATCAGCCCCCTGTAACAAAAGCAGCTGCAGTGTTTTCCACATGCACCAAACCCCCCCAGTCATGCCCCACCCCAGCGTCGGGCCCAACTCAAGGCCAGGGCCAGTTTGTGTTCCCAGTCCGGCCCTGCTGAAGTGCCAAACACTGCAGCTGGAAAATGTGTGTACAAATCTGGTATTCACATACATTAAAATTGTTTGTCCTGTATGTTATTCCCCATTTGTGCCTCTCAACAAAAACTTGTGATGGCCAGTAGCTGGGGTGATGATACTGGTGGAAATCAGTAACACTGGGCCAAGTACTACCACATCTTGCTAGCGGCCATCTCAAAATGTGGACCCAATATGGAAAAACACATACTGACCACTTCAGACAACTGGCCTTGCTAGCTCAGTATGGATTCGCATATCAAGCCCTGGTTTTGTTGTTGATGCTATTGCTCTCACAAACCTAGAGGTAAACATTAGTCAGTGTGTGAAGACCTGGCTCTTTTCTCAACTTTAATCCCTTCTCTGTTCCCTACTTTGTCTTGCTTCAGCGCTGGGACGCCTCATTGCCGGGGCAGCCATGCGCTTTACAAGTATTCTAATCTAATCTAATCTAGTCTATGTTGTCCATTCCCTGCTGTTGGTTAATCACCATGCCCACTACTTTCACATTGGATTCAACAGTCAATCATTTAACAGCATGTAGAGGAAATACAGTCTAATTTAAAATCGGGTGGTTAAAAATAATCCACCATGTTATGGAGAAACTTCTAAATCTGGAAGAGAAGCCACTTATGGAATCTTGTATACCACTGTTTTTTGCAAAACTGGGACTTCCTCCAAATTTAGAGGATTTAAATCCCGACATTTTATATGGTCAAAAGTGATCTGTTTTGCTATCTGTCACTATCAGTCATGTCATACTCTCCCAAACATTGTACAATTTAGTGGGTAGAAGCAAATGGGAGCAAGCATATCACAAAAGAGAAAAAAAGAAACTGTCTATTTTTTTTCAGTCATCCTCATTTAACTGTTATGTGACATCATACCACCGTACATATAACCTTCAATGACCTGAACAAGACACTAATCTCTGGATTCTGTATGGCTCACTATATCCATGCAGCAGTAGAATTGTTCAATAGTATCGTTTGAACATTTTTACTTGTAGATACAGGCAGAGACAGGAGGACATCCTCTACATTAACAGTGAATTTTGGTTACAGACCGTTAAATAGTCAAATTGGGCATGGAGAATGGAGGCTAGCTATATACTATATACTCAGCTTTAGGAAGACTGGCAGTTTGTTCCAGATGTAGTATTTGTTCACAAAGAAACAGAGGAAAAAAAAACTCCTATTGTTTTGTACACAAATATATATATATACACACACATATGTATATATGTGTGAGTGTGTACACAAATAAACATTTTGTACACAAATATATATATGTATATTTGTACAAAACAATAGGACAGAGTAATCCATGGCATTGTGCAACAGGAGGTGGGCTGCCTAAGGACGCTGCACTGCTCGGCACGGCCCTGTTAATCTGCTGCTAATTTGGCTTCTTCACCACAACACCCGGGGTGAGGACTTCAGCCCCCAGGGTGCACCAGGCAATCTCCAGCTGCCGCGAGTGAGAGGGAGGCGTGGCCATTGCGCTTAAAGTCCTGCCTCTGCAGCTCGGGAGTTCTTTCTTTCTTGCTGCCACTGCTACTGCGGACAGACAGAGTAATCCTTGGCATTGTGCAACAGGAGGTGGGCTGCCTAAGGACGCTGCGCTGCTCGGCCTGGTTGTGTTAATCTGCTGCTAATTCGGGCTTCTTCATCACAACACCCAGGGTGAGGACTTCAGCCCCCAGTGTGCACCAGGCAATCTACAGCTGCCGCGAGTGAGGGGGAGGCGTGGCCATCGCGCTTAAAGCGCTGCCTCTGCATCCGCGGCGTGGGACGCGGGCGGGACGAAGCATGGACGAAGCCCGGACCAAGGGCGGGCCCGTCTGAGCTCGTCCGAGACCGTCCGAGACTGGACTGGGCAACCCCCCCTAAAATTTAAACTGCAAGTAAACACCAGTAGTGTTATTTATTGTTGTGTTTGCTCTATATGTTGAACTCGATTCAGCATGAATAGGTGGAAGGTGGGTTCTGGGGTCGTGGACACTATAGATGCGTTTCTCTCTAGGGCAGAATCTGCCCTGATTCATGAAATACAGCTTACTGAACACAGATTATCGCTGGAGCCACTGCAATCCCTGGTTAGTCTTGTGTCTGCGACCCCCCTGAGAGTACTGTTGGTATCAGTGCTGCTCCATTGAGTAGCCCGACTACTTCGCTTCCACTGTTACCAGTGAATCCAAAAACTACTGACACGGGCAATGTACCATCAGCCCCAGCCCCCAGTATTCCAACTGTGAATACAAGAAGTCAAAAAACGAGACAGCCCCAATGCGGGTACCACCCTCATAAAAAAGGAAACTACGCCCCCCCCCCCAAGCCCACACCACAGGCATCTAAACCTGGCAGACGGAAGGTGGGTGATAATGGGTGTGAAGACAGTACTAAAGATAGCACAGCCTCCAAAAATCCATGTTTGACACTCAATACCGCTGCAGTAACAGACCTAACCACCAGCATTCAGAGGAAGGTTTCCTCACCCAGATAAGCAATACATTTGCGACCCTGATCAATCCACTGTTGGATAAATTGACTCAGAGAGAGGGTGGGCTGACAAAAATAGAGCAGACAATATCTAGTGTTAGGACAACCAACACCAACGAGGGACAGGGGGTAGGATTGGCCACTCTGATTGAGAACCGAGTATGCACTATGGATTGTACTGACACCATGCCATGCCCTGCCCCAACCACAGTGCTAACCAGGATTAATCAACCCCCGATTAATACCATCAGCGGCACCAATTCCTCTTGCCCTTCATCCATTGGGGATAAGTGTTCCAGGGTGCTGCAAAGTAGGAGTACGAGCATAACCCCACGAAATCACAATACATTGCACCTGCCTCCGGATGCAACACCATACACAGTGGTTTTTGCCAATTTTCCAGTCACCCATCACACGGCACATGAATACTGGTCTTCCTTGAGGAATAGGGCACTACACTTTTTGACAGCTAGGACCGGTATCAAGCATCAGCTTTTTTCCAATTTTAAAATGGTACGTAGGACACCGTGGATTGGTAGTTCACACAAATCTGTACCAGGGGACTGTGTGGTGTTAAGTTTTGGGTCCCCAGGGCTGGTTCAACACATTCTGGACAGGGCTGGTAATCTTCAAATTAAGGAGAGGGATATTAATATCTTTCCCCTGGGCTTCTTTTACCAACCATCCACAAATAGTAGGGGAACAAATCGGGGATTGGTGCGACAAGCCCGCGAAATACCGAGCTATCCAATCCCTACATTCAACCACTATGGGGAGTTAAGCTTGCTTGAAGACATAGACTGACTTGGACTTAGTATCGAACCATCAATCCAAGGTGAAAATAATCTTATGGCCATCCAAAAGAATGGGACTGCATCTTACCATTCTTCAACCAAAATACCAACTCCAAATGGGAACCACAGACACATAGAGGCGGGACATTTGGGCGCTATTTCAGGCAGGTTAGGAAATGGAGTAGATGGGGTGAATCTGAGCAGTGTAGTAGAAGAGGACCGCTCCGCCTCCCTGTCCTGCAGTGGGCCCCTTGTAGGGGTTTTTGAGCCCAATTATGAAAATATTCAAGGGGTTGTGGATTACCCTGCCACCTCCAACCCCCCTGATGTATCTAGAACAACAATTCCAGGATATGGTAAATCCAATCTTTCACTGGTAAGCAGAAATATTGCCGGTCTCTCCACCAACACCCACTCATCCAAATGGACAACATTCATTGATAAACACGATATTTGGGCTTTCCAAGAAACCTGGGCGCTCGATCAAATTTGTCATCCAGGCTTCCCAAATTTCTTTAAGCCTGCACAGAAGGGACAAAGGGGTAGACCTAAAGTGGGACTAGTTATCTGGGTTAAACAGAATGCCGGATACACAGTGGAGGACATTAAGGTAAATAGTGGGGACCTCTTGGCAATAAGACTGCGGATGGGAAAGGTTTTGAACATACTGGTCATTAATGTATATGCAAGAGGGACTCCTGGAGGTAAAGAATCGAGTACAGTCACGATACTGGATGGGGGTTTGGATACGTACAGGGGACGCAGTAGCCTGATTATTGTCGGGGATTTTAACTGCTCCTTCGAGTGCCTAGACTGTGAAGATGGTAATCTTAGTTGCGAGGAGGATGCTCATTGGGACATCCCACCCCTTGACCGTCCACCTATTAAAAAATGGACTGAACAGGTACTTCAGCTGAAAGGGCTGTGTTTGGAATGGGGCATAAGGGCAGTGAACGGGAGGTCTAGGTCCGACAGGCGGTGTATACATACCTTTACTAATGGTTTGAGAAGCAGTAGGATAGATTATATCTTCCTAAGCTTGGAACTATGGTTGTCTTTACAGGATATTGTAGTTTATGATTGGCCTGAAAGCGACCATACCCCCTTAGTATTGACTCTGCAGGTCCCAGGCCTACCCAACTATGATTGCCGTTAAAAAGTAAATGTCGTAGCAGAAGTGGAGTCCTCCAATGATTCCAGGAGAGTTAAATGGGTCAGTGTAGCAGCCAATGAAGGGCAATTAAGACAGATGGAGGCACTGGTTGAGTGTTCCCTTGTAACTACCCAAAATTGTGACATTCAAGAGGACATAAATTCAGTTATTTTGCAGGTCCATAATGAATTGTTTCTAAAACTTAAACCTTTTTTTGTAAAGAAAAAAAAATGGAAAGGAGGTTAAGTCCAAAGGCAACCCCTTGGTACAACAAATTATGTAGAGAGGCTTACAGGAGATTAGCAAGAGCAATTAGATTAAGGAACAGGGAAGATATTAGACTGGGAAGGGCTGGCTACAAGCAAGTTTTACTATGAGCTAAACCGGATTGAGACAAACTACATTGGCATAACCTGCTCAGTGCAAGCCAGGAAAAAAACATGGCTAATTTTTGGTATCTGGTTAAATGGGGTAATGGTCAATCAAAACCACTCCCCATTAACCATGTTGCACCCGAAACGTGGACCTCTCATTTTGTGGCCCAGTTTGCTGCCAGTAGTGATTCCATAGCCCAATTTCCCAAGCCCAATCCCGCTCCCCGCCCTGCATTTCCGCACACAAGAGGTTCAAAAAGCCCTCAAGCAAATTCCAAAAGGTAGGGCACCTGGACTAGACTGCATCCCAGCAGACCTGTTCATGTACAATAGTGACAAGTGGGTGAGTTATATGCAAAAATTGCCAATTCTATGGCAAGTGGAGCCCCCACCCCGGAGACGTGGTCAGGAGCAGAGATCATCCCGATCTTTTAGAAAGGGGATCGATCGGAACCTGGCAACTATAGGCCTATAAGCCTTATTGATTGTATTCAAAAGATCTTTGCCAGGCTGGTCGTAAGCAGAATCCAGACATGGATGGATGAAACAGGGATACTATCTTCAATGCAGGCTGGGTTCTGGCCCCATACAGGCACTATTGACCAGTTTCTTAGGTTTGCGATCATCTATTGGAGGGTGGTAATTCTAGGGGGCGACCTGTTATTTGCAGTCTTTATTGATTTAAAATCAGCCTTCGATTTGATGCCCGAGACAAAATGTGGAGCATCTTTCATTATATGGGGATGCTGTCTGAATTGTTGACCGTTTTAATTACTCTGCATAATTCAAACTTTGCCCAGGTACGCTGGGGGATAAATGGGGAAGTCACGGACACGTTTCCTATTGCTAAGGGGGTACGTCAGGGGTGTGTGCTTGACCCGACCCTGTTTTTGTTTTATATTAACAGGGTCGTGGAATACTTTTCAAACCACCCAACAGATACTCCATCTTTAGCTGGCCAGAAAATACCATTGCTAATGTTCGCGGATGACACCTTAATACTATCCAAGACCCAGAAAGGGCTGCAGTCAGCCCTCACTAGGTTTGAGGAGTTTTGCCGCAATCATGACCTCAAGGTCAATGTAGAGAAGACTACGTTTATGCTTCTCCATAACCGAAAGGCCACTAAAGGGAGGGTTTTTATGAACCAAGTACAGCTAGAGCAAACTGATGTTTTTACATATTTAGGAGTTACCCTTGAAAGTAAATTAAAATGGAAACCCCAGATCAACAAGATGGCTCTTAAACATGCTCAATTGGCAGGCGTACTTGAGAAGGAGCAAAGACTGTCCCATTCAAAACCAGTGGCTCCTGTGCTGAAGATATACAATTCTAAAATCAGTCCCTCAGTACTATACGGGGCAGAACTATGGGGCTTTTCAGATTTAACACCCCTGATTGTAGCCCAGAACAAGTTTGTGAGAACCTTACTTTCCCTCCCTCCATCGACCCCCCGTGTTGTCTCTCTATCTTGATTTTGGTTGTAATGAGCTAGAGGACATTGCTCGTTTTAGACCTGTGGCACTATGGAGAAGATTATGGGCTACTCCTGAGCTGTCTCTGTAAGCCCAGGCACTTTTTGAAACCAGGCGGGCTGACACCTCCTGTAAGATCTCCTGGTTTAGAAGGATTAAGATCACCTTGAGCGACATGAGGATGAGTGGTTTATGGGAACATCCTGAAGGCTATCATCTCCCTCCAAAGAAAGAGTTCAAGTTAGCCTACTGGAATATGGTTAGGATGAAACATTTTTCATCCACCATGAGTCCTACCCTGACGAGGGATATCCTGGAGAGGAAACACGAGTACCAATATGAACCCTATTGGGATTACATTACGGTACCTCTCGACAGGAAATTGTATCATCAATATAGAGTAGGATCACTTCCACTTAATACTTTCACCTGCAAATGGAATCTATAGCACATGCTTTGGTTCGCCTGTCCAGCCTACAAAGCCCCTCGAAATAGATGATTCAAACCAATCTGTCTAAACCTTGGTACCAGGGAGGACACAGAGGCATTAAGGATTCTAAAGACAGACACAAGTGAGCCAATAATAATTGCCCTAGTGAAATTCTTCGGCTGGATGTGGGCCATTCGTAACAAAATTCGCAAGGCTCGGACTGTAGCTAACATGTAAACGGTTTATTCTCCCACAAACAGGCCACTGTAGTAACATCAGAATTTATGTCAGTTCTCAGAATGATATCACAAATGTTTTTATGTAATAGATTTTATAATTCTGCACCCTTTTTTAAAACTGAAAATTGATTGTATAGCAGGATGGATTGACATATGATTTTATGCGATTTATTGTTACTGGTTTTATCAATCTTAAAGTATTTGTAAGATCAAGCTGCTACAAATTTTAGTTATAGTGGAAATTAACTACAATATGAATTGATTGATGTACTGTTGTCTTTAATGATTTGATAATCGAAATAAAGACGAAAATAAACGTAAACGTAAACGTATATATATATATATATATATATATATATATATATATATATATATCGATTATATAGATATATATACATATATATATATATATATTACGCCAGTAGGTAGTTATAGTTAGGACCTCGTTTCTATTAAAAAAGCGGGGTTTTTTTGCAAATATCTTTGGCGCCGTTTGACGAATGTTCACAAACTTTTCCAAACTAATGACCAGCTCAGGTCAGCTCCTGTCTTGAAAGCTTGGGGGGGTGATTCGTTAAGTGGGGGCCGAGAAAAAAGGTGGGTCTCAAAATGCATTTTCACCATGTTCATTTCCATAGGACTGCTGGTAGGGGGATGATGTCCTCTTGAGTCCTGAGGACCTCAGGACACAAGTGAACTTCATCCCCCAAGCAGCAGTGCATTTGCAGAGTGGTGTAAAAAGGGGGCATGGTCTCGGACCACTCTCAGCAATCCAGATGTGTGGGGGTTACTGGAGGTACATGGTGGGTTTGCTGGCCCCCAGGGACCCTCAGGAATGAAGGGGACTTAATATCCCAATTTAGAATGCACCAGGGGGCTTGTTTGCAGAGTGGTGGACAAAGGGGGTGTGGCCTGTGTCCACCTATCAGCAATGGGGCATACTGTAGGTATCAGGTAGGCTGGTTGGCCCCTAAGGACGCCCAGCTGCAAAGGGGGCTTTAATCCCAATCCAAGAGCACGCAAGGGAGTGTGTTTGCAGAGTAGGGGAGAAAGGGGGCGTGGCCTGCAATGACAATTTAGCAATCCTACTGTGCGGGACTTACTTACTGGAGGTAATAGGAGGGGTAGTTGGCCCCCAAAGTTGTACTTTGGGGCAACTACCTTTCCTATTACCTCCACTAAGTCCCACACAGTGGGATTGCTAAGAGGTCTTCAGAGGCCCCTCCCCCCCTTTCTCCACCACTCTGCAAACACCGCTCCTGGAACAGTACTGGTTGGGGGATGAAGTCCACTTTACACTCCTTAGGGACTTTGAGGGCCAAGAAGCCCTCCTGGTATCTCCTGTAAGTCCTACGCAGTGGAATTCCTGAGCACTGGTCGGAGTCCCAGCCCCCTTTCTGCACCACTTTGCAAACACGACTACCAGTTAAAGAAGCATTTGTAATGTAATAGGTCTCGCATTTGTGAATGTTAGAGCTATTGGCGTTATAAATGTAAAGTTTTTTACTAATGTTTTTTGGAGTGGAGTGGATGTACGTTTTGTGTAGTGGAATTATGTGGTATGTTGTGCGGTGAAATTATGTGGATAAAATGGATGTGGTATTTAGTGTATAGGAATTATGTGGAGTGGGATTATGTGTTTCGGAGAGTAATTATGTGGTATTGTAGTCTGTGTTGTAGAGTAGTAACCTCAGGTTTAGTCTTTCTCGTTTCCATAGAAGCTAAAGTATAAACTCAATGAGACGCAAAAAAAGAAGGAACCACTGAGGAACACTTCTGGACCCAGCCGGAGGTATGAGCAGGGCCACAGGAATTATGTGACTGTTCGGCTGCACCAATTTTCACATAATTAATAATTTTCTGCATTTGTCAAACATTCCATCATCTGCTGCCTAATCTGCAGATTTGAACAAAATACGCCTTGTTTCTACCTTAAATAGCTCAAATGTTCCCAAAATCCAGCATCCCATGTTACAGCATGGTGGAAAACCCTTGGCAAAGCTGGAATGGTCACGTGTTACTTATTACTAAATGTGGGCGTTAAATTAGTACTAATGGTGCACAAACCTCTCTTCTTCCTTTGCCTCTCTTGACTCTTTCTATATTTCTCTTGCTTCTTTCTGCACCTCCTTGCCTCTTTCAGCACATCTGTTGCTTTTTTCTGCAGATATCTAGCCTCTTTCTGCCCTCCTCTGCACCTCTCTTGCCTCTTTCTGCATCTCACTTGCCTATTTCTGTACCTCATTTGCCTCTTTGCACTTCTCGTGCTTCTTTCTATGCCTCTCTTACCTCTTTCTTCTCCTCTCTTGCCTCTTTGTGCATTTCTCTTGACTGTTTCTGTACTTCCCTTGCCTCTTTCTGTACCTCTCTTGCTTCTTTCTGCACCTCACTTGCCTGTTTCTGTACCTCACTCTCTTCCTACTGCAATCTTGCCTCTTTCTGCACTTCCCTTACCTCTTTCTACACTTCTCCAGCCTCTTTCTGTACCTCTCTTACCTCTTTCTGCAGCTCAAGTGCCTCTTTCTCCACCTCTCTCGCCTCTTTCTGTACCTAACTTGCCTATTTCTGAACCTCACTTGCCTTTCTGCACTTCTCTTGCTTCTTTCTATGCCTCTCTTGCCTCTTTCTGCTCTTCTCTTGCCTCTTTGTGCATTTCGCTTGCCTGTTTCTACACTTCCCTTGCCTCTTTCTTTACCTCTCTTGCTTCTTTCTGCATCTCACTTGCCTGTTTCTGCCCCTCACTCTCTTCCTTCTGCACCTCTCTTGCCTCTTTCTTTACTTCTCCTGCCTCTTTCTGCACTTCTCCAGCCTCTTTCTATACCTCTCTTGCCTCTTTCTACACCTCACTTGCCACTTTCTGCTCTTCTCTTGCCTCTTTCTGAACCTCACTCTCTTCTTTCTGCACCTCTCTTGCCTCTTTCTGCATCTCACTTGCTTCTTTCTGCATCTTTCTTGCCTCTTTCTGCACCTCAGTTGCCTCTTTCTGCAACTCTGTTGCTTCTTTATGTACTTCTCTTGCCTCTTTCTGCACCCCACTTGCCTCTTTCTGTATCCCTCTTGTCTCATTGTGCACCTCTCCTACCTCTTTCTGCACTCCTCTTGCCTCTTTATGTACTGCTCTTACTTCTTTCTGCACATCTTTTGCAAATTTCTATATCCCTCTTGCCTCTTTCTGTACCCCTGTTCCCCTTATTATGCACCTTTCCTGCCTGGCTCTGCGCCTCTCTTGCCTCTTTCTGCAGCTCTGGTGCTTCTTTCTGCACTTCTCTTGCCTCTTTCTGTACCTCTCCTGCCTCTTTCAGCACTTCTGTTGCTTCTCTCAGCACTTCTCTTGCCTCTTTCTGCACCTTTCTTGCCTCTTTCTGTACCTCTCTTACCTCATTCTGCAGCTCAAGTATCTCTTTCTAAACATCTCTTGCCTCTTTTTACACATATCTTGCCTCTTTTTATACCTCTCTTGCCTCTTTCTGCCCCTCACTTCCCACTTTCTGCTCTTCTCTTGCCTCTTTCTGAACCTAACTCTCTTCTTTCTGCACCTCTCTTGCCTCTTTGTGCACCTCACTTGCTTCTTTCTGCATCTCTTTTGCCTCTTTCTGCACCTCTATTGCCTCTTTCTGCAACTCTGTTGCTTCTTTATGCACCTCACTTGCCTGTTTCTGCACCTCACTCTCTTCCTTCTGCAATCTTGCCTCTTTCTGCACTTCCCTTACCTCTTTCTGCACTTCTCCAGCATCTTTCTATACCTCTCTTGCCTCTTTCTAAACCTCCCTTGCCACTTTCTGCTCTTCTATTGCCTCTTTCTGAACCTCACTCTCTTCTTTCTGCACGTCTCTTGTCTCTTTCTGAATCTCACTTGCTTCTTTCTGCATCTTTCTTGCCTCTTTCTGCACTTCAGTTGCCTCTTTCTGCAACTCTGTTGCTTCTTTATGTACTTCTCTTGCCTCTTTCTGTACCTCTCCTGCCTCTTTCAGCACTTCTGTTGCTTCTCTCAGCACTTCTCTTGCCTCTTTCTGCACCTTTCTTGCCTCTTTCTGTACCTCTCTTACCTCATTCTGCAGCTCAATTATCTCTTTCTAAACATCTCTTGCCTCTTTTTACACATATCTTGCCTCTTTTTATACCTCTCTTGCCTCTTTCTGCCCCTCACTTCCCACTTTCTGCTCTTTTCTTGCCTCTTTCTGAACCTCACTCTCTTCTTTCTGCACCTCTCTTGCCTCTTTGTGCACCTCACTTGCTTCTTTCTGCATCTCTTTTGCCTCTTTCTGCACCTCTATTGCCTCTTTCTGCAACTCTGTTGCTTCTTTATGCACCTCACTTGCCTGTTTCTGCACCTCACTCTCTTCCTTCTGCAATCTTGCCTCTTTCTGCACGTCCCTTACCTCTTTCTGCACTTCTCCAGCCTCTTTCTATACCTCTCTTGCCTCTTTCTATACCTCCCTTGCCACTTTCTGCTCTTCTCTTGCCTCTTTCTGAACCTCACTCTCTTCTTTATGTACCTCTCTTGTCTCTTTCTGAATCTCACTTGCTTCTTTCTGCATCTTTCTTGCCTCTTTCTGTACTTCAGTTGCCTCTTTCTGCAACTCTGTTGCTTCTTTATGTACTTCTCTTGCCTCTTTCTGCACCCCACTTGCCTCTTTCTGTATCCCTTTTGCCTCATTGTGCACCTCTCCTCCCTCTTTCTGCACCCCTCTTGCCTCTTTCTGTACTGCTCTTGCTTCTTTCTGCACATCTTTTGCAATTTTCTGTATCCCTCTCACCTATTTCCGCACCCCTGTTCCCTCTTTCTGCACCTTTCCTGCCTGGCTCTGCACCTCTCTAGCCTCTTTCTGCAGCTCTGGTGCTTCTTTCTGCACTTCTCTTGCCTCTTTCTGTACCTCTCCTGCCTCTTTCAGCACCTCTGTTGCTTCTTTCTGCAGCTCAAGTATCTCTTTCTAAACATCTCTTGCCTCTTTTTACACTTATCTTGCCTCTTTTTATACCTCTCTTGCCTCTTTCTACCCCTCACTTCCCACTTTCTGCTCTTCTCCTGCCTCTTTCTGAACCTCACTCTCTTCTTTCTGCACCTCTCTTGCCTCTTTCTGAATCTCACTTGCTTCTTTCTGCATCTTTCTTGCCTCTTTCTGCACTTCAGTTGCCTCTTTCTGCAACTCTGTTGCTTCTTTATGTACTTCTCTTGCCTCTTTCTGCACCCCACTTGCCTCTTTCTGTATCCCGCTTGCCTCATTGTGCACCTCTCCTACCTCTTTCTGCACCCCTCTTGCCTCTTTCTGTACTGCTCTTGCTCCTTTCTGCACATATTTTGCAAATTTCTGTATCCCTCTTGCCTCTTTCCGCACCCCTGTTCCCTCTTTCTGTACCTTTCCTGCCTGGCTCTGTACCTCTCTTGCCTCTTTCTGCAGCTCTGGTGGCTCTTTCTGCACTTCTCTTGCCTCTTTCTGTACCTCTCCTGCCTCTTTCAGCACCTCTGTTGCTTCTCTCAGCACTTCTCTTGCCTCTTTCTGCACCTTTATTGCCTTTTTCTGTACCTCTCTTGCCTCTTTCTGCAGCTCAAGTATATCTTTCTAAACATCTCTTGCCTCTTTTTACACTTATCTTGCCTCTTTTTATACCTCTCTTGCCTCTTTCTACACCTCACTTGCCACTTTCTGCTCTTCTCTTGCCTCTTTCTGAACCTCACTCTCTTCTTTCTGCACCTCTCTTGCCTCTTTCTGCATCTCACTTGCTTCTTTCTGCATCTCTTTTGCCTCTTTCTGCACCTCTTTTGCCTCTTTCTGCAACTCTGCTGCTTCTTTATGCACTTCTCTTGCCTCTTTCTGTACCCCTCTTGCCTCTTTCAGCACCTCTGTTGCTTCTCGCTACACTTCTCTTGCTTCCTTCTGTATCCCTCTTGCCTCTCTGTGCACTTCTCCTTCCTCTTTCTGCACCTCTCTTGCCCTTTTCTGCAGTTCTCTTGCCTCTTTCTGCACTTCTTTTGATTTTTTCTGCGCTTCCCTTGCCTCTTTCAGCACCCCTCCTGCCTCTTTCTGCACCTCTGTTGGTCTTTCTGCACTGTTCTTCCATCTTTCTGCACCTCTTTTGAAAATTGTTGTACCCCTCTTGCCTCTTTCTGCACCCCTGTTCCCTCTTTCTGCACCTTTCCTGCCTGTTTATGCACCTCTCTTGCCTCTTTCTGTAAATCTGTTGTTTTTTCTGCACTTCTCTTGCTCTTTGGGCACCCTTCATGCCATTTTTAGCTCCTCTGTTGCTTCTTTTTGCACTTCTCTTACTTCTTTCTGTACCCCTCCTGCCTCTTTCTGTACCCCTCTTGCCTCTGTGTGTACCTCTCATACCTCTTTCTGTACCCCTGTTGGTTCTTTCTGCATTGCTCGTGCTTCTTTATACACCTCTTTTGCAAATTTCTGTATCCCTCTTTTCTCTCTCCGCCCCTTTCCTGCCTGTTTCTACACCTCTCTTGCCTCTTTTTGTACCTCTGTTGCTTCTTTCTGCACTGCCCTTGCCTCTTTGTGCACCCCTCTTGTCTCTTTCAGCACCTCTGTTGCTTCTTTTTGCACTTCTCTTGCTTCTTTTTGCACCCCTCTTGCCTCTTGCTGTATCCCTCTTTCCTCTTTGTGCACCTCTCCTTCCCATTTCTCCATCTCTCTTGCTTTTTCTGCAGTTCTCTTGCCTCTTTTTGCACCTCTTTTGCTTCTTTCTGTACATCTCTTGCCTCTAGGACAGTATATTGACTGGGGGGAAACAACTATGTCAGTAAAAAACATAGCGAATTGGTGAAGTTGTGCCGCATCAACCTCTATGCAAGCTTGGGGCTGTTACGTGGAGTTACGCCAAAACCCGCTTGAACGTGTCAGAAAGGCAGGTAACATGCCTGGCATAGAACAGGACTTGCTGATCATGGGACTATTTACAATTGCTGAGTAAGATTCACAATATACCACAGAGGAAGTATCAGATCGGGTCTGTGACTCGCCACAGACCCGGTCTGATACTGATACAGGCAGCAGAAAGCGTCCATGCTGGAGTCCTACTGAAAATGAACCATAGTGCATGGTAGAGCACATTCCCCGAGGGGTTTCGAGGCTCTGAATAGGTGCCTGGAAGCAAATATATTATACACTCACACACACACACGCACACCGGGTAACTTTGTGGTATAGAGGAGTATTGGTGGCATGATAATCTATGAGGCCAAATGCGGAATGGTTTGTAAATGTCACCAGAACCCCTGAAATAGTAATATAGAACCATCATATATATGGTGTCCTGGATACAATTTTTATATTACGTGCTTATTTTGCAGCAGTATTCTTGAAAAGGCTGTTTTCTTCAAATTGCAGATTGCAGTATACACTAACTAGAATGAGAAAGTTTAGGGTTTGTTAACCTTTCTTAAATTTGTCGAATCAACAGAGGCTCTACATCCAGCTCAGTCTGGCTTTAGGGCTACTTATAGCACCGAGACGGGCTTAGTTGAAATCTCGGAGGCCATTCGGGAGTGTCTTGACGAGGGCGGCAGAGCGGCTCTGATCTTATTGGACCTCTCTGCTGCCTTCGATACGGTGCCTCACTCCCTCCTACTCGCCAGACTAGCTGATATAGGTGTTACCGGCCCTGCACTTGATTGGCTAACTTCATTCTTAGATAACCGCACACAACAAATTTGGCTGCCTCCTTTTGCCTCCACCCCTAAATTACTTTCTACAGGTGTTCCCCAGGGGTCCATCCTAAGCCCTCTACTTTTTAATGTTTATCTTACCCCTTTGATTTACCTTGCTGAACAGTTGGGTGCAAAAATTATGGCATACGCCGACGACACGCAGCTTTTGTTTACCTGGCCCAGAGGTAATTTAGATACGTCGGTGGCCCAACACTGTTTGTCCTCGGTCTTCCAATGGTTAGCACGTGCCCAGCTCAAATGCAACGAAAGTAAATCTGAGATCTTGTTGTATGGCTCTTTTCCTGAGGACTTTAATGAGCGTCTCTGGCCTGCTGACCTACCCCCTCCAAAAGCCACATCTGGCCCAGTAAAAAACCTAGGAGTCTGGTTCAGTAAGAACCTTAAGTTTGAGGATCACATTAAGAAACTCACGGGGGTCTGTTTTGCTACCCTAAAAACTCTACGTAGGTTCTTCCCTCTCCTGCCGAAAGAAGCTAAAGAGACCGTTATTCGCGCCTTGATACTCTCTAGGTTGGATTACGCGAATGGTCTGTTTGGCGGACTACCAGCATACCTGATTTACCGCCTCCAGGTCATTCAGAACGCTGCTGCCAGGCTCCTATTCAATGTTCCTAGGCGTTCTAGTGCACACCCTTTGCTGCGTGCTCTCCATTGGCTTCCTGTTGCCCTCAGGATTCAGTTCAAAATCTTGGTGATGGCCTACCGAGCTATTCATCAAAATGGCCCTATCTACTTGTGGAAAAGGTTCCGCTTGTATGTCCCTAATCGCCCCCTGCGATCGGCCAACCTGTGCCAAATGTCCGTTCCCAAATTCAAATACTGCAGACTTGGCGGCCAATCTATTTCGGTAAGAGCAGCAAAATCCTGGAACACCCTTCCCCTTCACCTAAAAACTGCTTCGACCCTCAATGTTTTTAAGAAAGGACTAAAAACCCACCTTTTTAATACAATAGTTTAAACTGTTTTTTCTTATGTTCAGTTATTAGTCATTGGTTCTCTCCCTACTGTTCTGCCTTCAACGCGCCAGGATACTATTTTTTTAGTAATAGAGCGCGATATAAAAGCCTTTAATAATAATAATAATAATAATAATAATAACTAGTTAATTATTCATCAATGAGAGGGTCGCTGGATTTAGTTGATTCTGAGAGTGTAGTGTTTACCACCTAAATGTACTGCATTTCCACATTTATGTTGCTGCTATCTCTACATGAGCCCCCTCGCAGCCATCGCACGCCAACACAACCTCAACATCATCTCCTACGCCGACGACACCCAGCTGATCCTCTCCCTCACCAACGACCCCGCCACCGCCAGAGCCAACCTACATGAAGGGATGACAGACGTAGCCAAGTGGATGATCAGCAGCCGCCTGAAACTGAACTCGGACAAGACGGAAGTCCTCATCCTGGGATCTTCACCCTGCGCCTGGGACGACTCCTGGTGGCCCCCCGCCCTGGGCAGCGCACCCAAACCGACGGACCACGCACGCAACCTAGGCTTCATCCTGGACTCCTCCCTCTCCATGACCAGACAAGTCAACGCCGTCTCCTCGTCATGCTTCAACATCCTGCGCATGCTACGTAAGATCTTCCGGTGGATCCCCACCGAGACCAGGAAGACGGTCACCCAGGCCCTAGTCACCAGCCGTCTGAACTACGGCAACTCCCTCTATGCTGGAACCACCGCCAAACTCCAGAAGAGACTCCAGCGGATCCAGAACGCCTCAGCACGACTCATCCTGGGCATCCCCCGTCGCAGCCACATCTCTGGACACCTAAGAGATCTGCACTGGCTCCTGGTCAACAAGAGAATCACTTTCCGTCTCCTCACCCACGCACACAAAGCCCTGCACAACCAAGGACCAGCATACCTCAACAGCCGCCTCAACTTCTACGCTCCCACACGCCAGCTTCGATCGACTAGCCACGCCCTCGCCGCCGTCCCCCGGATCCGTAGAGCCACCGCAGGAGGAAGGTCCTTCTCCTACCTGGCCGCCAAGACTTGGAACTCCCTCCCGACCCACCTCCGCCTGACCCAGGACCACCTCGCCTTCAGGAAGCAGCTCAAGACCTGGCTGTTCGAGCAGTAGCGGACCCCCCCTCCCCTAGCGCCTTGAGACCCTCTGGGTGAGTAGTGCGCTATATAAATGCTGTGATTGATTGATTGATTATAGATACAAATAAGACTGACAACGAATGTGCTTGTCTCTGTGTAACTGCCAGTGTCCCATCCCACCCTTTCCTTAGTTGCTTTGCCTGGTTGTACTAATGCATCTCCTCCCAAGTCACATTTAATCCTACCTCTTCGATGTCCTCCTCCATTTCGCCCCATATCAGTTTTCCTTTTTAACTACGGCCTCTTTAAAGTTCCTCTCCTTCTTAATATATGTTTCCATTTTAACAGCAAAGTTCCCATATGACTCCGGTATCACTACCCCATAAAATACAAATATCCTGTGGAATTATGTTGCAGGCAAGTCAAAGAAGTGGTCAAGTTGGTTCTGGTGTCAAAGTGCAAAAAAGGTAAACCAGAGATTTTAGAGAGTATTGTATGGAGTATGGGGCATCTTCTTCCCCATTAGAAATATCAGTATGTTGTCCCTCTGCCTCAGTATGTTTTTTCTAGGGCAATGAAAACATGTGTAATTGAAATAGTGGAAAATGGTGTAAAAGACACATATGAAGATAGGTAAAGAAATCTCTGTCTCCATAGAGGTAAATGTGGAGAAAGCCCTTGAAAGGGCCAGGCTCCCAGGACGATGGTTCTTTTTAGCAGCATGAAAGCGTGGAGGGGAGAAAGTTCGACAATATTAACAAATCAATTCTACAGGAGGCTCTTTGGACTCACAGTAAATACAGACAACTCCATAAGGTTAGTCAATTTATTACAAAGCTAGAAACAACTGAACATAAAGACACCTCAAGATGAGAGTGTAAACAAACATTGGAATCAGCATCAAGCCAAATCTACGCACCCAGCGTAATCTATGCAGCATAAACAGAGAGATTAGTTCAAAAATAGAACACAAAGGATTAAAGAGCATGCGTCCAAATTTCCCTGCATCGAGGGTTTATGAAAATACAGCATTAGTCTATCCATACACTAATGCTAATGTGGCATACCTACTTTAGCATTCTCAGACGAGGAGTGAAATAAAGGCAGTCAGCATGTGGATTCTTCCTAAGAAGTCTCTCCACATCAATGAGTCAGGTAACATGGAGCTACAGAGATCGTTCTAAGATGGTCTTTCTCCTTGAGCAGAGAAGGAAGAAGTGGGCACTTTCCCTACTTGCATCACATTATTAAAGGTAAATTTTTCCAAAAGGTCTTGTGGCGAGTCATGCCATCCGCTCCGTGCACGATCTCATAGATAGGTTTCCACTGGACAGCAATTCTCCTGAACTGCAACATTGCTGACTTTGATTTCCAGGCCTTCTCCGGTATGAAACACAACTTTTTCTCTTATCAATCCATTCTCAAGATGTATCCCCTTATCTCCTCACCTGACTAACAAAATAATATTCTAGCTAACAAGGATGCTTCTTCCACCTGCAACACAAATGTGAGAAAGAACAAAATCCACAACGCACATGATATTCAACTGTAAATTCTAAAATGAGAGCTTCCTGGGAGAAAGGCATTTGAGGCCTACAAACTCAGCTAGAATAAGAAAATGGCACATGAGTTTTACGAATTTGCATAAGAAATAAACACATTTGATTAATATTATTACCTGCATCTAAATAACACGTTTCATAAGTACATTAGAAAGATTAATAGTTGTCAGCTGCACAACACAAATTCTTCAAGTTAATGTTTACATTTGACGTCTACATTATTTGCTCTATGTTACATTCAAATGGCCTAGAATACATCCCGTTTCCCGTTATCACATCTCAAATTCTAACCCTTCATGTTTTGACACCAAAGGAATATAGGCGGATGAGGACAACAAGTGTGATTATAATGCACCCCTACAAATAAAATGTGTTTTCAGCTACATCGCCCTCAACTGCTGGTGTCACCGCACACTGGATAGAAAGTAAGTTTGGTTCTCAATGTCATGACATCAATAATGCAGCTATGTCACTGATGCCTGATTGCCGCAAGAAGTACGATATTTTCAGAATGAAGGGTCACTAGATCCATGCTGTGGTAGATAGACAGACAGATACCAGTTACTTATCTGGCTCAGATAGCACGCATGCTGCATGTTGGGTGCTTCCTGGAGGTGTAGTTATATAATGATGTTTAATCACTGTGTGCACTTATTTATAGTGTTTTATTATTTCTTTTCAGGAGGTCCAAAAGGAGGCATCTATGCTTTCCATGTTGATGGACTTAAGTGGCTTGATTCCAGGTCTTTTAGTGACCCTGGCCATCGTTGCCTATGGTGACCGACATGGACGCAAAACTTCCTTATTTTTGCCCTCTCTAGGAGGCTTTGTGACGTCTGCCTTTTACTTTGCAATATCTTACTTCTCCTGGCCTCTTTATATTTTATATATATCAGCCGTACTTACTGGGTTTCTTGGGAGATTCGGAACTTTTCTTGGTGGATGTTTTGCGTATGCAGCAGATATAAGCCATGGTGCAAAACAGAGGACTCTACGTATAGCTCTGATTGACATGATTCTTGGAGTGTCAAGTGGATTAGCCGGCATAGTCTCAGGCTATTTCATTGAAAGTGTTGGTTTTACGTGGCTGTTTCTCACAACCTGTGCCCTTCACTTTGTTAATATGATCTACATCATTTTCTTCCTTCAAGAAACTGTAAAAATATCAGAATCACAAGCAAATGCATTCAGTGCCGAAGGCTTTAAAGAGATGTTTGCTAGTGTGTACCTACTGTTTAAAAATGCTTCGTGCAGAAAGCGATCTTTGATTATCTCAATGCTTTTTGCTTTCATGTCTTACACGTTTGGACAGTTTGGAGCTGCTTCCATTCTTACTCTCTACGAGTTGGCCTCTCCTCTCTGCTGGGATGCAGTACTTATTGGATGGGGTTCCTCATTGAATACCTTTGCATTTGTGACCAGTTTCCTTGGAGTGTTCTTTTTCACTAAGTTCCTGAGGGAACCATACATTATCTTCATTGGCCTCTTTTCCTGGATTACTGGAATGCTCATGACAGCCTTTGCCAAAACAACACTGCTAATGTTTCTAGGTAAGTTATCTTCAGATCCGTAACCACCTTTGATTCATAACATAATATTATAAATCACACGGATAGATGTTTTTGAATGGTTATCCAAGAGTGAGGTATGCATTGATGACTCGGATACTGAGGTATTTATTCTGAAAATACATTCCCTCATTATGGCACATGCACACATGTCTAAGAAGAACCATGTTATGGCCTGGTGTTATATGGCAGAGTTGAACAAGTTGAGGCTGGCCAGGAAGGCTAGTGAGGGAAGAGAGTGATAAGTGGTACAAGTAAGATTTTTTTTAAGTGTGTCATGAGAGATGTTACCCTTGGATACTTCAGTTTGTTGGCTTGAGAGTGAAAGTTGAAAGGACCTGCTGCTTCGTCTTGAGTCTGGGCAGTCCTCCCACTATGGCATTGTGGGTCAAATGTATACTTTTAAACCTTTTTGACAAGAGAAACTGTGGCATCACTTGGTGGCCTTAAAACATGAGGTTAAAACTATATGAGCACTTAATACCAATCAAGTGTTTGAGTTATTTCAGTGCAATCTCTAAATGCATACACAAGGCCTAGCTGCTGGGTGGGATATCATATCTACTCTCCTCCTGAAATGGCCTTACTCCCCCACCTGCAGCTACAAAACTCTGTATAAATGTTCCTGAAACTGGCAGAAATGGTGTTTGTTGAAGTGAATATCAAATAATAATCCAAGCAAAGCGGTATGGAAGAAATCTTCTTTATTGAGAGAAAGTAGCCAAGATGTAGAGCCCATCGACCAGCGTCCTTCCAGCTCTGCTGTTCCCACTTCACTGCCTAATAGACAACTGTCTTCCAAGGCTGGAATGCAGAACCTGGAACCACGCTTAAAGATGCACTGTCAAGAACAGTTCACGTAGAGATTACTGAATAAAGAATGCCGAACACAGAATACAGAATGTGTAACATCATTCTTAAAATTGTATTTCCTGAAGAGGAATCGGGGGATGCCGCAAGTTCAAATGTATTTCTGGAAGCAGAAGTAAAGATTGTCATTAGATTTTTCAGACGAACCTAGTTTTGTCCTGGAAAGATTCAATTTTTATTCAAGAAAACAGGCTGTTGGAGAGAATATTGACCAATACGTTGCTGCTCTTAGAATTTTGGCAGGCGATTGTAAATTTGAGAATGCCAAAGACTATTATTTGAGAGATCAGATCGTCTTGAACTGTCATTCTAAGAAGGTCCAGTAACATCTTCTGCGTTGCATCAATCCTACTGTTGACAAAACTGTACAACTTGTTAAGGGTATTTGTTGTAAATAGATGACAGGATACTTCTAGTTGATTACATGTAGATTTATTGTAGGACACAGATGAGTACACACCTCACCAGCTAACCAGACCATCAACTGACACGAGTAGAACACTCTGGTACAAGTTAGAACACTTACAGATATTCTGGGAGGCTGAGGAGGTAAGAACACTAAGAAAGGGCTAATAACTACTGTCAGCCATATTACATGAAGAATCAATATACAACAGTATTAGTGAGTGTTCATTAGAGTCAGTTAAAGTAATATCTGTTGCATCATTTGGGTCAGAAAATATGAGTGTGAATACTGTTAGGAAAGTGCAGGATAGTTACAAAACTAATAGAATTATTAAGAACAGTGAGTGTAATAGATGTGGCTCCCGTAGTCATTTGGGTTATAATCCCAATTGCCCAGCTCATGGGAAAAAATGTAGCAAAGTTCAAGAAAACAGGCCAATCATGAGAGCATGCAAGAATGGTGACACTGTTAAATGTGAACGTGTTCCGGAAGTGGAACAGCATTTCATGCAATTAGATGAAGGAATTAATACAATTACAATTTTAACTGTGGGAATTGGTCAGCAGGCGGTAAGTGGGCAGTCACATTACAGAACGTATCAGCTGAGTATATGTGTACCGGAAAATTATCATAATGCTGGGTTGGTTGCTAGAAAGAATGGTCCGTTTTGCAATGTCAAAATCGGGGAAGTTGGACTAAGGGTAATGGTGGATTTAGGATCATCAATTACAATGTTATTTGAAAGATCTTTTAAACCAGATTGGTGCAACAGCTTACTCAAGAATCCAGATTTAAGGGCTATTGTTTACGGGGAATCAGAAATAGCAACATGGGGATTTTTAGGGGGAGTTTTACAATTTTTGTGCAGGGAGCTCTTTACTACAATTTAAGTTCCGTTAATGGCATGGACAGTATGGTCTGGGTTGATCTAGGAAGGCTAGACATTGTATTGAGACCAGACACTCGTGTTCCTGTTATGTTTATTGAGTCCTGTAATGAGGGTATAGATCAGATTCTATCAAAGTACCCTACCATTTTTTCTGAAGGCACGGTTAAGGGTTCAAGCATGAAATAATTTGAAAGCAAGATGTTGTTCCAGCTAAACACAAGGTAAGGAATGTTCCCTTATCTGTGAGAGTAGATTTAAGGAACTATCTTGACCAGTTGTGTATGGATAAGATTGTTCAAATAATCAATGCACCTGAGTGGATCAGTGCTGTTGTTATAACTAAAATAAAAATGGGCAGATACGTCTGTCTCTGGACTTGCGTTTACTCAACAAAAATATAATGGTGAATTGTCATCTACTACCTAAATTAATGAATTGCTGTCTACAGCAGAAGGTGCAAGGGTTTTTAGTAACATTGACCTCAAAGCGGCCTACCACCCCTGAAAGCAGAGTCACAAGCCCTAACTTTGTTTATCACTTCGTTTGAGGCTTATAAGTTCTTAACGCTAGACATTTGGTTTAGCATCAGGGGCAAACATATTTCAAAGAATACATACCTGGGTGTACCAATGCCAGAGCGGTTTGTTTGTCTAGACTTCCTACTCAAGACCAAGAAGGATTATCTAACAAGGAGCTATTAGGTAATGAGTGTATTGTGGCCAGCATGAATGTGGTGGACAGTTGTCAGGGCACCATTTCAGAGCAGGAGTGGAACAAGGCTTGTGAGGAAGTTGTGATTTTGCAGAAAGTTAAGCTAGTTGTACGACAAAAATACCAACAGATCAAACAATTTGAAGGTCAAACAATTTAATGGAGACATATTGTTTTAAGTTAGCTGATCAACTTACAGTTGAGACAGGCGTTTTATTACGTGCTGGAAAAGTTGTGTACCTAAATTTTTGAGGTTGAAAATGATTGATTTTTCTCATAGGGTACATTTGGGTTCTACAGCCACAAGAAGACCTGGAAATACTGTTTTGGTGGCCCTACATGGAACACACAATACATAATGTGTCATACATAATAGGATTACCACAGGGTTGTTTTAATACAATGCTGATGCGCTTGTGTGGGTGCATCAACACTAGATCCATTGCATAAAGATTTGTTACCCTACTGTGACATGCCTGAGGTTTTTTTAATGAGATTCCGACACCCAGGTATCAAAATATTAAGTGCAATAGTGTTTTATGTACATTGGTTCCATGTCTGATGGTTTACATTTGAATTAGAAACAATATCTACCCACAACAATGCACTGAGTTGGTGCAAATAGTATGCACTTTTGACATGCACTTGCACGTATACTGGGTCCTTCTACTGGGTATAATGCAGTATAGTGAAACATGCCAGCCCCTAAAACATGCCAACCCCTAAATGAACTGTGTATCACTTCATTTAAGAGTGTTCATCAGGAGGCCCAAGGTTACTCTCATTTGCATCCAATGCTTCGGTATTACCTGTGACTGTCTTTCTATTTGCACAAATTTTACTTCTAAGAAATGCAGAGCATTATTTCTACTGAAGTCTTCTTTAAGGGCAGGATAACTGTGTGTTCAAGCAGTTTAATTTGAAGTTTGTAAAACAGTGAACCTTTTAAAATAGATAAGTGTCAAGACCTTGCAACAATATTTTGCCGTGTTAACATTGGTGGGAGGACCCTTCCATGTTGAGGACACAGCTCATGAAAGTTAAAATGTGGGTGAATGTGCCACTCTTCACCACTTTACAGATTACCAGTAACATAAACCTTATAGGCCCTGCAGTAGCTAGTGTTGGATTTTTTGAATCCTATATCCATCCATCAAAGCTGGCTGCCAGAAGAATAAACAACCAGCTGTATTCTTCTCCTCTAAAAGCACTCAACTAATTGGTTCCACTCAGTCATCAGTCTTTCTTCTTCTTTCCTAATGGGTTCATTTCCTACTGTATCTGCCTGAGTTCGCACTTGTTTTACAAAACGCTGTGGTATACACCATAAAATAAATGTCACAACAGGATGTATCTCGATCCATCAAATATCCTAGTTTTACCAAAGTAGTGCTTCTGTTGTTTGAATGGGTGGCGTACCATCTGGTTGTTGTGATGGAGGCATACTGATCATTTTAATGCAAACCCTCCTTCATCATTGTCCAATATGGAAGATCTGCACCACTCATTGCCAATAGCAATGGCTGTAGCAGTAGTTCCATTGGAGTCTTGCTTTCATTTCAAAGATGAATACAGGTGGGCCGGAAGTAAGACAGTTCAAGGGTGCTAGAGCCTGGAGTAAAACTTTTCATGCTGCTTCAGATACCTGACCATGCTAAGAGAGCATTGTGCCTCTGATAAATTAACGTGTTGCTCATGTTTTTTGCTTTCTGTTAGATGCATAGATCCTGTGTCATCCATAGAGATTTCAAATGATTGTTTAGACTGAAATGTCCATGTACTATATTTGAAATTAAAGGGATGGGGATCCAAAGCGTTTTGACCAATACGTGTTTCATGACTAAGAAACCAATTACAATTTGTTGGTTCTTTAGAGCGAACACATAATTAACTTCAGCTTAACTATTAAGTGCATGCATGTAAGTACAGTGAACAAACAGTTACATCACAAAGGGGTGTGTTATGAAAAAGACAAAAAACACATTTAGACCCAGAAAAAAAGCAATATACATTTGCAAATTACAGTACAATTAAATAAGTAATGATAAAGAGCAATAGCGTTTAAAACAACAACAAAAACATAGTACTCTTTAAGTAGAAAGAGATTTACATTTCAGAGAATCAATAAAATAAAAAGCTAGGTGAAAAAATGTAATTGAGCAACCTTTATTGTGAGAATTAGAAGCCGGAAAGCGTTAACATAGATGCAATAATTTGTTTTTTGAAGCCATTTAGTGTCAAATTAAATAAATCGGCAAGCAAAATCTGATGTAAAAATGTGTATGTGAGAGCATTTTCAGAGAAATACTTAAAATGTATACTGTTTGTGGGTGTGCTGGCGCTATCACTTAGATAATCTACATATAGTGGTATCCAGTTTGCGGGGTCGGGATAGTGTTGACCTTGAGAACTGTGAGGCAATGTGTAGCTAAATATAAGATTCAAAACAGCATTTCAAAGTACAGTCAATAAAGAAAAGACTGACTCAAAAAGGAAATCCAAGATCAGTAATTTAAAGAAAACCGTGAAGGTGTATTCAAAATTAAGGTAAAATGCAGAAGGCAAAATATAGCTTGGTTTAACAAATCAATGATAAAGCATAAAAATCATTTCCCATGAACGCGTTAAGCATTTAAGTAGATGCAGCAGTAGGCAAAAATCTGGAAAAGACAAAGTTCAGAGTATATCACAAATCGATATTGAATTGACCATGGTCCCTAGAGGCTCAGAAAAGAGTCTGGCTCTCCCCAAATTCAAGAGTCTTGTATACTCAATTTCAGCATTGAAAATGATAAAATCTAGAATATCAGCATGGTGCAAGTAAAAGTATCCTTATGTCAGAACATCACATTTCAATGTTATAAATTCTACATAACCCTCTCTGATTCTCGCACTAACCCACTACATGAATACTGATTTGCCCCTTTTGACCTAATACCATTTGGAACAGATCCCTTGAATTAATGAAGGAAAAGCCTTGAATATATTAAAAAAAAGGGGTTGGTGATGAACAGAGTGCCTGAATTAAGCAGACCACTCTTACCCAGTCCAAAGATCAGGGCTTGATCCATCACCGTTTTTTAGCTCACTGCACCATCCCAGCTCAGAACTTGGATATATGCAAATTAGTCTGTTCCTGTCCCAGTGCATGATGGGAACAGGGCAAACCAAACTACCAAGCCAATTCTTGTACTGGGAAGGAAACAAGCTTCCGGGGACCGGTTTCTGCCATTTCAGGCGTCGTCGGCCCGGCTTGCTTGAATCCTGATGGTGCAATGAGCAAGGGACTCACACCTGAGTATACCCTTCCACGCTTATGGTGGACAAAATGATTCAGAAAAGGGGGTGGTGATGAACAGAGTGCCTGAATTAAGCAGACCACTCTTACCCAGTCCAAAGATCAGGGCTTGATCCATCACCGTTTTTTAGCTCACTGCACCATCCCAGCTCAGAACTTGGCTATATGCAAATTAGTCTGTTCCTGTCCCAGTGCATGATGGGAACAGGGCAAACCAAACTACCAAGCCAATTCTTGTACTGGGAAGGAAACAAGCTTCCGGGGACCGGTTTCTGCCATTTCAGGCGTCGTCGGCCCGGCTTGCTTGAATCCTGATGGTGCAATGAGCAAGGGACTCACATCTGAGTATACCCTTCCACGCTTATGGTGGACAAAATGATTCGGAAAAGGGGGTGGTGATGAACAGAGTGCCTGAATTAAGCAGACCACTCTTACCCAGTCCAAAGATCAGGGCTTGATCCATCACCGTTTTTTAGCTCACTGCACCATCCCAGCTCAGAACTTGGCTATATGCAAATTAGTCTGTTCCTGTCCCAGTGCATGATGGGAACAGGACAAACCAAACTACCAAGCCAATTCTTGTACTGGGAAGGAAACAAGCTTCCGGGGACCGGTTTCTGCCATTTCAGGCGTCGTCGGCCCGGCTTGCTTGAATCCTGATGGTGCAATGAGCAAGGGACTCACATCTGAGTATACCCTTCCACGCTTATGGTGGACAAAATGATTCGGAAAAGGGGGTGGTGATGAACAGAGTGCCTGAATTAAGCAGACCACTCTTACCCAGTCCAAAGATCAGGGCTTGATCCATCACCGTTTTTTAGCTCACTGCACCATCCCAGCTCAGAACTTGGCTATATGCAAATTAGTCTGTTCCTGTCCCAGTGCATGATGGGAACAGGGCAAACCAAACTACCAAGCCAATTCTTGTACTGGGAAGGAAACAAGCTTCCGGGGACCGGTTTCTGCCATTTCAGGCGTCGTCGGCCCGGCTTGCTTGAATCCTGATGGTGCAATGAGCAAGGGACTCACATCTGAGTATACCCTTCCACGCTTATGGTGGACAAAATGATTCAGAAAAGGGGGTGGTGATGAACAGAGTGCCTGAATTAAGCAGACCACTCTTACCCAGTCCAAAGATCAGGGCTTGATCCATCACCGTTTTTTAGCTCACTGCACCATCCCAGCTCAGAACTTGGCTATATGCAAATTAGTCTGTTCCTGTCCCAGTGCATGATGGGAACAGGGCAAACCAAACTACCAAGCCAATTCTTGTACTGGGAAGGAAACAAGTTTCCGGGGACCGGTTTCTGCCATTTCAGGCGTCGTCGGCCCGGCTTGCTTGAATCCTGATGGTGCAATGAGCAAGGGACTCACATCTGAGTATACCCTTCCACGCTTATGGTGGACAAAATGATTCAGAAAAGGGGGTGGTGATGAACAGAGTGCCTGAATGGCAGGGTATACTCAGACATGAGTCCCTTGCTCACTGCTCCATCAGGATTCAAGCAAGCCGGGCCGACGAGGCTGAAATGCCAGAAACCGGTCCCCGGTAGCTTGTATCCTTTCTGGTGAAGAATTGGCTTGGTAGTTTGGTCTGCCCTGTTCCCATGATGCACTGGGCCAGGGACAGACTAATTTGCATATAGCCAGGTTCTGAGCTGGGATGGGGCAGTGAGCTAAATAATGGTGATGGATCAAGCCCTGATCTTTGGACTGGGTAAGAGTGGTCAGCTTAATTCAGACACTCTGTTCATCACCACCCCCTTTTCTGAATCGTTTTTGGCCACTATAGGTGTGGCAGGGTATACTCAGACATGAGTCCCTTGCTCACTGCTCCATCAGGATTCAAGCAAGCCGCGCCGACGAGGCTGAAATGCCAGAAACCGGTCCCCGGTAGCTTGTATCCTTTCTGGTGAAGAATTGGCTTGGTAGTTTGGTCTGCCCTGTTCCCATGATGCACTGGGCCAGGGACAGACTAATTTGCATATAGCCAGGTTCTGAGCTGGGATGTGGCAGTGAGCTAAATAACGGTGATGGATCAAGCCCTGATCTTTGGACTGGGTAAGAGTGGTCTGCTTAATTCAGACACTCTGTTCATCACCACCCCCTTTTCTGAATCGTTTTTGGCCACTATAGGTGTGGCAGGGTATACTCAGACATGAGTCTCTTGCTCACTGCTCCATCAGGATTCAAGCAAGCCGGGCCGACGAGGCTGAAATGCCAGAAACCGGTCCCCGGTAGCTTGTATCCTTTCTGGTGAAGAGTTGGCTTGGTAGTTTGGTCTGCCCTGTTCCCATGATGCACTGGGCCAGGGACAGACTAATTTGCATATAGCCAGGTTCTGAGCTGGGATGGGGCAGTGAGCTAAATAACGGTGATGGATCAAGCCCTGATCTTTGGACTGGGTAAGAGTGGTCTGCTTAATTCAGACACTCTGTTCATCATCACCCCCTTTTCTGAATCGTTTTTGGCCACTATAGGTGTGGCAGGGTATACTCAGACATGAGTCCCTTGCTCACTGCTCCATCAGGATTCAAGCAAGCCGGGCCGACGAGGCTGAAATGCCAGAAACCGGTCCCCGGTAGCTTGTATCCTTTCTGGTGAAGAATTGGCTTGGTAGTTTGGTCTGCCCTGTTCCCATGATGCACTGGGCCAGGGACAGACTAATTTGCATATAGCCAGGTTCTGAGCTGGGATGGGGCAGTGAGCTAAATAACGGTGATGGATCAAGCCCTGATCTTTGGACTGGGTAAGAGTGGTCTGCTTAATTCAGACACTCTGTTCATCACCAACCCCTTTTCTGAATCGTTTTTGGCCACTATAGGTGTGGCAGGGTATACTCAGACATGAGTCCCTTGCTCACTGCTCCATCAGGATTCAAGCAAGCCGGGCCGACGAGGCTGAAATGCCAGAAACCGGTCCCCGGTAGCTTGTATCCTTTCTGGTGAAGAATTGGCTTGGTAGTTTGGTCTGCCCTGTTCCCATGATGCACTGGGCCAGGGACAGACTAATTTGCATATAGCCAGGTTCTGAGCTGGGATGGGGCAGTGAGCTAAATAACGGTGATGGATCAAGCCCTGATCTTTGGACTGGGTAAGAGTGGTCTGCTTAATTCAGACACTCTGTTCATCACCACCCCCTTTTCTGAATCGTTTTTGGCCACTATAGGTGTGGCAGGGTATACTCAGACATGAGTCCCTTGCTCACTGCTCCATCAGGATTCAAGCAAGCCGGGCCGACGAGGCTGAAATGCCAGAAACCAGTCCCCGGTAGCTTGTATCCTTTCTGGTGAAGAATTGGCTTGGTAGTTTGGTCTGCCCTGTTCCCATGATGCACTGGGCCAGGGACAGACTAATTTGCATATAGCCAGGTTCTGAGCTGGGATGGGGCAGTGAGCTAAATAACGGTGATGGATCAAGCCCTGATCTTTGGACTGGGTAAGAGGGGTCTGCTTAATTCAGACACTCTGTTCATCACCACCCCCTTTTCTGAATCGTTTTTGGCCACTATAGGTGTGGCAGGGTATACTCAGACATGAGTCCCTTGCTCACTGCTCCATCAGGATTCAAGCAAGCCGGGCCGACGAGGCTGAAATGCCAGAAACCGGTCCCCGGTAGCTTGTATCCTTTCTGGTGAAGAATTGGCTTGGTAGTTTGGTCTGCCCTGTTCCCTTGATGCACTGGGCCAGGGACAGACTAATTTGCATATAGCCAGTTTCTGAGATGGGATGGGGCAGTGAGCTAAATAACGGTGATGGATCAAGCCCTGATCTTTGGACTGGGTAAGAGTGGTCTGCTTAATTCAGACACTCTGTTCATCACCACCCCATTTTCTGAATCGTTTTTGGCCACTATAGGTGTGGCAGGGTATACTCAGACATGAGTCCCTTGCTCACTGCTCCATCAGGATTCAAGCAAGCCGGGCCGACGAGGCTGAAATGCCAGAAACCGGTCCCCGATAGCTTGTATCCTTTCTGGTGAAGAATTGGCTTGGTAGTTTGGTCTGCCCTGTTCCCATGATGCACTGGGCCAGGGACAGACTAATTTGCATATAGCCAGGTTCTGAGCTGGGACGGGGCAGTGAGCTAAATAACGGTGATGGATCAAGCCCTGATCTTTGGACTGGGTAAGAGTGGTCTGCTTAATTCAGACACTCTGTTCATCACCACCCCCTTTTCTGAATTGAATATATTAAACACTTCCTCTGAAGTTCTTCGAAAAATGAAAAATCATTGCAAAACGAACAGGGCCCAATTTGCTGCATGCAGTGTGAAGTGAGAGATATTAACACAGAATAAACATTATGAAACAGCAGCCATGTTTTTGTAAAGATTGAGTCGAGGCTCAACGGAGGCCTCGTTTAATCTAAGCCAGAAATTTGTATTAAAGCACATCATAATGATATTGTTACAATTGCAATATCTTCATATTGGTGCAAATGTAGAATATTTTTCAGTTTCCCTCCTCTGATGATTACCATCATCAAAAACCCACCAATATTCATAATACGGTAGGCATCAATTTCTGTCTTGTGCGTCTCCTTTCTTACAGCATCTACATGTCATTGTAAACTCATGCCTTGATATTATCCATTTCAAACAAGTTTCTTTTCCTCCTATTTGTAGACGCTGATGATACCTTATTCTTACACCCACAATTTTTTCCCAATTTAGAAAAGATAATTTCAAAGAATTTTAAAAAAGCAATAAGAACAACTGTACAAATTAACACAATGCTTATAGAGGTTTCTATTGTGTGTAGCATGCTCCACCCCTCAAGTTGTTAAACCATTTACCAACCTTTCTGAATCCCTTTCCAAACTCACCAAACCAAGAAGCTATAGTATGGTCTATGATATTGATTATCACAGAGCCTGAAATGTGGATACTTACTCTACATTCTCTCTTGAATAAACCAAGTGCCTCCTTGATAACATCTGAAGAAACATATGGATGCTAGTTGCTTTTGAGTTGAGTAGCAAATGTATGTGCTGGAGCATTTTAGAGACATTACTGAATTTATTTCTGGACTTGTATGGGTGCATGCTTCAACTGAACCCCGTTTAGTATGAAACTGTTTGCATTGTGCAAAGACAATTTAAAACAATGATATGCATTATACAACAATAATTCCATTGTTATACATATATGCTGCTATCATTTGGATGCAGCAAGTGCTGTGTGGTCTGTTGTTTCTTGGACTTACCTTCTTGATCAATTCAATGAACTGCTCAAAGTGAGGAAATAAGAAATTCCATTGAGAAATACTGGGTTTGTTTTAAACATTCCAACAATGGAATCACGGGTGCTTCAGCACAGGTTGAATATAGACTCTTCTGCACAATAGCACCCTCAAACATCTATTGTACATACAAATACACAAACCCAAAGCCTTGAGAGCAGTGTGCCAGCATTGCTCCTGCTAAGACAATGACTCCATTACATGCATTTGCAAAAGAATACCTTTGGGGCACATGCAGCAAGCATTTTTGTCTTCGCAAACGGGCTGAATCGCAGAATCGGCCCGTTTGAAAACGTAAAAAATGCTTTTTAGATGCAGCAAACCCTATTTTGCGATTCGGTAACCTGCTACCGAATTGCAAAATGGGTTTGCGATTCGCTATTAGGAAGAGGTGTGTTTAGGGCGTCACTTCCTGATACCGAATCACATCGGTATGTAGGAATGTTTTGTGATGAAATACGGTCACAAAACATTCGCATTTTACCACCTACTTTAAGTAGGTGGTAAGGGGTCCGTAAGGGACCCTGTCCCATTTGTGAATGTTTGTTACAGCCCACGGACCACTGCCAACTCTTAAAAAATGAAAAGGAAACTTTTCATTTTTGTTTTACAAACCCATCCCATTTTCCTTTAAGGAAAACAGGCTGCATTTTCAAAACGAATTGATCTATTTAAAAGCAATCACAGACATGGTGATCTGCTGACCCCACCAGGCCACCATCCCTGTGATTTTTGCGATTCATAGGGGGTCGCAAATTACGACCAAACTCATTATTATTCATGAAGTAAGCCATTTGCGATCCCCTAGGAATCGCAAAAAGTGTTCAACACACTTTAATGCATGCTGTTTTGCTATTTCTTAATTGCGAATCGCAAGGACTTACAATTAGGACATCACAAATCAGTTTCTTCATGCATCTGGCCCTTTGTCTTTTCAATCGGAAAGACATTCAAACAGATTTAGTTATTCCAGACATCACTTTTTTGAAACAATTTTATTTTGGTACGTGATAATGACATAGGGCCAGATGTACGACCCTTTTTAGCAGTCGCAAATGGAAAATCGGACAGTTTGCGGACACTACATAGGGTTGTAGTAAATACAAATCCTATTGTGCAAGTTAGTAACCTATTACCGACTCACAAATTAGGGTTTGTGAGTCGCTAATAAAAAGGGGCTTGCAAAAGGCGTACCTTCCTAATAGCTAGTCACACTGGTGTGTACGATTGTTTTGCAACTGCAAATGCGGTCGTAAAACAATCAAAGTTACCATCTACTTTGAGTAGGTGGTAAGCCAGTCGCAAATGTGAAGGGGTACCAAGGGGACCCTTTCCTCTTAGTTTTGGCAGCAAAAATATTTTTTAAGAGCATGCGGTGGTCCCTACTCTTATAAAATGAAACAGAAATGTTTCATTTTTATTTTTTAAATCAGACCTACATCCCAATTCAGGTAGGACTCTCTTGAGTTTATCTTTAGTTTATTTACTATAAAACAAAGTCAGCAACATAATCGCCGCAAGGTAGTTAGGGATACCTGGCCATGAAGAATGCCCCAGACCCATTAGGGCTACAGAGTAGGACAGAAACATGCTGGCATAACAGAGAGATGGTCTGAGCCATTGCCCTCAACCTACCGTCTTGCCTCGGTTTTTAGATATGCCAGCAGTCCCCTATGAATAAAGGAGTTACACTGGGGAACTACAAGGTATTTTTGATGCACTGATCTGAATTCCTCCTTTGTCCACTAGCTTTTAATTCAAGTCCAGCAGGAGGTTGAGTCCGCCCTGGTGGCCTTGTCCTACCAAGGTGGAGAGAGGCTGCTGATGATGCAGCTCGGCCATAAATATGTGTGTGAGGCTCCTCTCTCAAAGGATGGACATCCCTAGAAACCTGCACAGTACTTCTGTAACGTCCATGTAGGACTTTGACTTGGTTTTCTAGTTAGGATTACAGTCACGTACATCAGTACAGCTAGCGTACCTTTTGTGGTTGATGTTCATCTCAGGAGGATATGTGGTAGTCTCACCTCCATCTCTCCATTTATGTGATAAGAAGAGCAATGAATGATAACCCGCCGGCAGAGGGATTTCTGGGGGGCCATAGGATCCTCTTTCTCCTGTTTCAGGGGGATGCCCTCTAGAGGAATTGGGTTACAGCTCTGACTGTGTAACACATCTTTGTGGCTTACAGACATTGCACCTTCTGATCGCCTCTGTGCCTCTGCTCCCGTCTGCAATGTTAGCAGGTGCAGCGGAAAAGTGTTTCCTTCATTAGCATGGGCAACAACCCTGTGCAATTCAGGACAGAGCCCTTCAGAATTGCTCTTGCTCTGCATGTGTGCTGGTGCTATCTATCATTTATAAAGGCTGCACAAGCGTGTGTGGACCATTCTGTAATAGAAAAGTGCCACAGGGTTACAGAAAGTGAGCTGACACACATGTTGCTCTCCTGGGGCACTTTTCATTATATGACTCCTGGTAAATACTGATTAGCCTGGGTTCAATATCTACCAGGTGTGCAATTATGACCCATTCTGATTTACAGACACTGAAATGGAATGCACATATTTGTCTTATTCTGCGATTCACAAGCAGCATGTATGCACTATTTTCTCAACCTTTCTGAGCCATATTCTACTTGGTGAAAATTGGGATAGTAAAACCCTATAGTATGTTCAACTTACACCTGGATAAAAAAAATACAAGAGAGCATAACAGCAGTTCATACCTAAGTTGATATTTGTAAACCAGTTGTGGCCCGAGGAGCAGAATGGCTACGCACAGGCAGTCCCTTGGCTTTAGTCCCATGATTCAATAGCATAGTCCTGGACGTCTCTGAAATTCATAGATTTCCAGGCTATACACCGGATCCATGGCAACCCCAGCATGAGGATGCTTCACCCTGCACCTTGATGGAATATTCAACTGCTATGGCAATTGGCCCAAAGTTCTAAGTTTCAAGGCATCTGGGAGTGATGAGCTAATAGTTCCTATTACTATGTGGGATAGAGGGAATGTGGTATCAATTTAAAAGTTTAAATTTGAAATGCTTTGCTGTTGTACTAGAAAAGCTAATTTGTAGCAAGTTAATGGTGTTTTACCTACAGGATTTCCTAGAATCTTAACCTTAGTCTCAAGTAGTGAAAGTTCAGAATGGACTCTTGAACGTTTAGGTACACTCTCAAGCACAGCAGCCCTGTTTTAGGTACTGCCTCACTATTGGAGCAGAAGCATGTGGCCTGAAAGTTTTGTTGGTTTAGTAACTCTTCTTTGGTTTTGCTTCACAGTTCGAGTGCCCATCGTGTTCGCGTACATGCCTTTGCCCATCTTTCGATCAATGATGTCAAAGGTGGTGCTTGACAGTGAACAAGGTGAGTGTATTTTATTCCCATTCTTCAAAGGCTTTTAGGGGCACTCGTTGTTTACATTTCAAATTCAGCCGGGCTAAAAATAACAAGGAAATATTCTGAATTAAAAACAAAAACAATAAATGTATGTATATATTTTACAACGAGAATCATTCATTTACCAGTTTATCCACTTTATTGGCACTTCCATCCTTTCATTGGCATTGTGATTGTGGAGTTTAGAGCTGGGAGATTTAGGGCCCGATTAGGATCGCGGTGAATCCGCATCCTCCAGCCCGGCGGAAGCCACCGCCGGCCCGGAGGAGGCGGATTCACCGCGGCGGACACAGAAAAGAACCCCCGCCAGATTAGGATGGCTGGGGGGGTCATTTTTCCGTCCGCCGCTTTTCCTCCGCGGTCGCCTTTTGACCACGGCGGAAAAGCTCTAATATGGTGGCGGTGTCTGTCAGACACCGCCAGCCATATTAGGATGCCGGCGGAGACATGCTTTTCCACGGCGGGTTTTCCGCCGTAGAAAAGCATGTGGAGTTTGAGTATGGGGGCCCGTTGCGGGCACCCAGGGGTGTTGGGGGTGCACACGGGGGGGTACCTATGGTACCCCCTGCCTTTGCATGCACCAAGCGTCAGGCATCACGCGGTGCCTGCCGCTTCGTGCATGCAAAGCAAAACATGCACATTTAACCTTGCGGCGGGTGCTGCTTGAAGCAGCATCCGCCGCAATGTTAAATATAGGGGATGTGACCGCCAGGGTGGCGGTCACATCCTAATTCCGAGGGAGGGAACGCCGCAGCCCCTGCGGACGGTCCCTTCACCTCGGTGGTGGCAGACGGACGCTGGTCCGTCCGCGATCCTAATCGGGCCCTTAGTGTCATTCTCTGGTGTGAAAATATTTATTTATGCTTACCTTATCTGGCTCTGATTTCCTTTTAGCAAAATAGGTATCTGATTGAATCTCTATAATCAAAACATCTTTCATTGGTTTATCCCTAATATGTACCTGGTTGTACGATTAATTGAAATTATGTAAACATTTAACCTATTTTTTCTTACAAAAATTCACATTTTGATTTCTTCCTGAGGTACCATAAATTCAGGAAATGTTATATTGGCCTCGCTCTCTTGATGTCATCAGTTTCAAATATATGTAGTTCTCCTGTATCCAGCGCTCTATCATTCCCAGATTTGGGCACCCTTCAGCTAACTGGTGCCATACAGATTTCAGTAAACTCATCAGTGGCTAACTACTTCACCACTCCTGTATGCCTTCCATCCTCATTTCAATACTCAGTAACACCCTGAAACTTTTTTGTGGTCTTGCAAGTGTTTAACCAGAGTGTACACTTTATTTTGCCGCGCTTGCAGGGTATGCTGAGCCACAAAAGCTTGGCTTTGGAATGTGGACTTTGTGAATCTAGCTTCCTCAAACTTATTTTTTAAGTCCCACTGAACTCTGTTCAGGATGCTGTCCTTCAGTGCCGTCTGACAATTCTGCTTTCAGGCTTCTAATCACACTCTGAAGAACTGCCTTTGGGAAGAAGTGGTGTCTTAAAGATTAACTGTAGATATTTCGTGGGACATCGGGGCTTTGCAGATGGTAAGAGACTCCCTGTACTTGAAGTGGGCCCATGGTTGGCACAAGCCTCCTGCCTACTTTTAAATCTGATACATGATGATCGGAAAAGTCATTTATTTAACAAGCAATTTTTATGTTGAGGCGTTGATGAGAGGTGTCAGTCTCGCTCAAAATGATCCAATCATTTGTCCTGGTACAAGCTTGATTCTTAACTGCCACTAGACAAAAATCAGAGCAGGAACATTAATCAAAAGACTTATGTTGACATTTTTATCGCTAACTGTAAGCGGGACCTCTTTGGCCACTTCAGAGAAGTAGAAAATTCAGATAGGGATGGTCAAAAATACCAGCTGATATGTCATCATCCTACCTTAACCATGTGCCAGCACCTGTGGATGTAAAGAAACACTTCTGTGGCAGACTATGGGCAAGAGAAAGCAGACTTTCTTTCGCCGCACTTCCCAGAATGTATCCTTTCAGAAATTTAACCACAGCTCATCTTTATATCTTCACCTGAGTGACAAGGTAATAATTTGCGAAAATGTGCGCAAGTGATATATGTAGCAACACCCTAACTGCAAATCAGTAACAAAAATAAAGAATTTTAAAAAGTCCACTATGAGTTTAAGTAAAGGTAATTCCTTTATAAGAAAAAATAAAGTGAAGCTGTACAAAAGTTGGAAAGTATGAAGGAGAACAAAAATGGCCATATCAAATAATGAAACAAAATCGTCTCTGATACACTTGACAAATAGTCTTGATACACATCGAAAAGTCTTTTATCACTGGAATTATCGCTAAAGATGTTCATCCCCAGTTAGTTCACAGATTCCAGTTGGGCTGGCCAAAGTCAAGTATACTGAGGTGTCAGGCTGTGTCCCGATAGGAATTTCAAAGGCATGATAAAGGCAGTCATTCCAAAATTTTCTATTTCTCAAGCAGTTATGTTTGCTGGCTGCTTCCAGGAGGATCTCAACAATTTCATTAATCTTGAAAGAAGTTGCACCTGGTTCCTCACAACTAATGTATGGATTTCTATAGTTCTTACAACAGACTGTGGCTCTATAAATTGACCAGCATGCTCCTGTGGCCATGGTTCTATTGTAGGTTATGACTACTTTGGTGCCTTTTAATGTGAATGTCCACAAAAAGCAGGTTTTCCACCAGAAGACATGCTTACCTGCCCCATTAAGAAAGGAAGGTTAGTGCCTTTATGACACTTCTAATGACCTGTCCTGAAGCAGGAACCTGTCAGCAGAACCAAGATAAGTCCTTCCTCTCTGGTTTCCAGCCAGTTTTGAAAGGCCAGAGTGCTTAAGCCTGGCCTACTAAAATGCAAAGCACTGTCTCATTAGATAGCAGTCCTGGCCAAATCCTACAGCCTAGCCTACCTCTCTAAAAAGGCTAACGTTGTGCATGATGGCAATCCGTTTCCCAGAGCACTTTGTAATGGCACAATCAAGCAATGGATGAACGTTCACACTATGAGATGGAGCTCTTCATCCATTTCCACCACCCGCCACATCAGTTTGTCGATCAGACCCCAACTGGAACCCTACACAAGGATTAGCCAAAAAGGGAGTGGTGTCTTTGCGTCTTACATAAGACACTGTTGAGCTATTAATATTTCTAAATATGAGAATTTCTCAGGAACTACTGAATGGATTTACACCATTTAATAAAAAAGAATGCACCCTCGACCAAGAGCTACTTTTCTGCCAAATTTGGTGTAATGCCGTTCAGCTGTTCGAGCTCATTCATATTTCCTCCTAACATATTCACTAATAATACATAAAATTAGGCATTGTCAGTCAGGATCTGTAAAAGGTAATTGTAATCTCCGCACTCACTGCAGCTGATTATCAAAACCATATAAAGCCACATAAGAAACTTTGTTTTAAATTTCAGAAATGTATTTTAATAATATGCAAGTACATCCATGTTTAAAATGACAAAATGACCCGAAATAGAAATGCATTAAAGTGCAAATCCACGTCAGTCTTTTCCATGATTTAAAGTGCACACCATAGCACAGCCAAAGTCCATTATGTGCATAAAACATGTAACAAGCATAACATTCAGGGCACTTATTTACGGACACAATTCAAATGCAATTTTATAACTTTTTGAAGGACATCACTAAAGCTATCCTAAATCTCTACATATTGTACAAGCTGATCTCTTCTGACATAATATGCATTTAAAATTGCCAAAACATTTTCATAAACCACTCTGGGCTTGAACAATGCAGTGCTAATTTCCCATACAATGATAATGAAGTCCTCACCTACAGTGATAGGAAAGTTAATACAGTTATCAAACCTTTCAGTTGAAGAAGAGAATCAAGACTCTGACCAAGCAAGGTGAAAACTATAACATACCAACCCAGAAAGACTCTACTCCTAAGTACATCTTGGACAACTATTAAAAAACAAATTCCACCCATTCTATTTACAATTTCTGGAGTTTATATACTCTATGTTGAACATATTTGTGTGTCCTACCAAGATAAAAAGAGAATAAGACATTACTCTTGTCATAAATCATTTGTAAAATTGCTCGACTGAGATGAGTTGCAGAGCCATAGTGAACTAACTCTCTCGGTCATTAATTTGGAAAGTTTTATTCAATAGTGAATACATACAGGAGAATCAGCTCTTCAATCCGAGCTAAAAACTATTATCATAATTGAACTGAAAGTATGTATAAAAACATCCCACCGTTTAAATGCATTCCATACAACAATCTATTTATTATGCACTTGACACAGGAAAGTAAGAGAGCAAAACCTTTCGGGTTTTGTTTTAAAGTTAACTAAATGTGGCTGCATTGCCAAGCAAAGCATGTTCTTTGGTCATGGTATCGAAAATGACTGATTAAAATGGGTATTACCTTCTGGAATTATCAGTTGTAAAGTTAGACCGGCAGCCCTTAATAATACATTCCAAAATGTTCTTCTGTGACGCAAAGATTGAAGACTGACCTGATGGGAACCACGTCCCCTATAGACCTACCTAGCCCTACCAGACAAGAGCAATGGTAACTGTAAACAGGAGATTCAACAGTAACACCCCCCTCCACCCCCCGCCATCATGAGCTGACAAAGTCTTACCTCTCATAAATACCTTAAAAAATGAGAGACACATCTTTCTCTTCTATCTGAAGAACTTTTGTGAGATCAGTAGTGTGTAAGTGAATCTTCACAAGCCCCAGGATGCCCATCTAGCCATTATATCCAGATAATCCTTAATCCTCACTGCCCACTGGGCTTAATATAAATGAGAAAATGTATCATGATAGCGGGCAACCCTGATGCATACAACGTAAATAAAACGAATTCCTGTACTTGAGCCACATTAAAGCCTGTTCAAATTAGGCTAGTGAACTGGAATGGGAAGTGCATCTTCTCCTTTACTGAAAAGAAAAAGTCCCAGGTTTATCGGGTCAAACACTGTTTTATTGGTCAAAAAAGCAACTATTGGAGAGCTTCAATACCAGCTGATAAACATCCTCTTTTCCAAAAAACGAGTATTGGCCACAAGAAGCCATTTTGGAATAAATATGGTTTGGTTTGGAATATGAGTCTATTGAGTGAGCGCATGTTCAAAAGCATTGTGTCCTGAAGTCTGATTAGAGAAGCATTGTGGATCTGTGCTAGATCCTGAGAGGTGAGTCCTAACCAGGTTTTAGAAAGGTCCTTAAATTACATTTCACCAGAGAAACAAAGATGGTGGAAGGAATCCTCTCAAAGCATTAATAGAAAGAGCAGTCAGGTTGTAGGTGAGCCTGTACACTAAGGATATACATAGTTAATTTGGCAGTCAATCATCCTTTTGGGGTTTGCACTAATCTGCCGCTCAAGATCCAGCTGAAGTGATGTTCTGTTGCATCTCCCCAGAGGTGACCACAGATACTAGAACATAAAAGCCAGGGGTTGAGATGGGAAAAGGGTAATGGGATAAGAGAGAAAACAAGGACACAGGACCCCACATTCTGCCTACTCACTTTTGGGGTTAAGAAAGTTGTAGTGGACATAAGGGGACCTTAAGTAACTTTTCATTGTAACCCTAAACATAACTGCTTGAGAAATGATATACCTTAGTAATATTTCTGTATTTACAACACTCTGTGCTGTGATAGGATTCTGGAATCCTTGGAATCTAAACATAAGAATACATGAATATCTTGCTAAGTATATATATTCTTGCACATCACTCCATGCTACAATAATTACCTAAAGCTATCTCACTGTACAATTTTACTTGGTTGCTGTAAACTGGAAAGAAAAAGATATGATTACTATTCTGTGATTCCCTGCACTTAGCAATCTCTTTGTATACTGGGATCCTTAATACCCTATATGTTGGGTGCACTAAAATGTATGAACAGTTCAACGTTCATTTGGAAAACAGGCAGAACTTCAGGCTACCTCTCTGAGAATAAATATATCCATAATCCAATATTTAAGCCTTGATGCTTAACAACCAACATCATGTAACGAGGTACAGCAGCTGTAACACTGTGGTACAAATTGCCGAGCAAAGACACTAAACACCACAATGTCAGTTTTACTTGAAAACCCAAGATGGCTGCTATCACTTTAGAGGTGCAAGAGTCTGTGACCCTTTGTGAAATGTAGTTCACTGCTGACAATCTACAGTATGACATGTTCCCAAGGTGTGAACAGCTTGAATTCAGTCAGCACTCATACTCTGTTGCAACCATAAGCCTTTTCTTTCTTGGAAGGCCCTCAGCATAGATGGTTTGAAGGTACTGCTTCCTTCCAAACTAAACGTGGTGGTAAGCAGCACTTCGAGCCCTGCATCCCGACGCTTCTCTAGGGGCCTTGCTAAAGGAAATGACTTTATGGTGGATTGAACTTCATCAATAGGGAAGTGTGCTACTAATGCTTTTGCTCCATCACAGTAATGTGTGCCAAATCTACCCTGTCAAAGAGTATTCTTATGTACTCCTGAGAGGGTTTCAATGTATGCTTATGCAATGGTTTATAATAGTTTACTTCCTAAGGCTCAGGTAATAGAACTTGATTGTTCCATGATGTTACTGGACTCTGTATTTTTAATACTTTTTGTCTTGTGTTATATACTTCTCCTCTGGCATTGAGAAGTGTCATCTTCCTTGGCAGACCTCGACCTTCTATAGATTGGCTTTTACATTTCTTTGGTGGTCCTGTTCTAAGATATAAATACTTGCCACTTGGTAGGTCAGTGCTCTGAGAAAATGCATAAAAGTTCAAAGACTACTCCCCAATGTGCATAACCTTCAGTCGATGAAAATAAGCTCAG
The DNA here is from genome assembly GCF_964261635.1 of Lissotriton helveticus. Classification (NCBI taxonomy): domain Eukaryota; kingdom Metazoa; phylum Chordata; class Amphibia; order Caudata; family Salamandridae; genus Lissotriton; species Lissotriton helveticus. The sequence goes on along the minus strand of NC_136069.1, from coordinate 345,907,759 downwards.
TGACAGTGCTCTGTTCATCTAAAAGGTCTGTCAATAGAAAATATCTAAAGCAAACCACTTCTTCCTGTTTCTATTGATGTGACAACCTCCCAGTATATGAGAGATTAACAGCAAATAAAGGCAGACAGATTATTTGAACTGACTGATTACTTTTTTTGGTGGGTTTCTATGATTGTGAAATTAAAGAAAAAACAATCTGCCTGGCTCAGCAAACGCTTACTAATGTGAGTACCTTGTGCTTTAAAGCCACGCTTCTACCTCCAAATAGTGACCAAGTCATAATACATTTGAAAGTGCCACATATCTTCTCTCATTTAGTTCTTCCTACCAAAAGTCATAATTTGATGTTGTGGGCTTAAATTGCACAACTGGGGGGCTATAGCAACTTAAAATATCCCTAGTATTACTGGTGTGGATAAGTGTTCTAGTGCTACCTCTAGTTACTCCAGGGACCACAGGCCATCTTCGGTTTATCTTTAATATGTACCAAAGTCATTAATCCCACACGCACGCTGAACAGAGCTTCATTCCATTTCCTAAACTCATCCTGAGCCACTTTCTCATTTTGCTGCTCTAATTTATTTCATCATTACAACAGGCTGTACCTGTTGAATATGAGAACTATTGACACCACAGATATTTAATCAAGGAATAGATTGCTGTAGTTGTGAAGTCTTGCGGTTTCTTTTAACAGGCAAAGATCTGACTCTGAGATTTTCATATAAGACCTGAAAGCGTTCCATTTAAATATACTAGGCAAGCCATTCACATTAAGAAACAGAAGGCCGAATGTGCAGAATTCAGGGATTGCAGCTTACTAATTGTTATTCTTTGAGAATTTTAATTAGGTAATTGCAATTCCTAATCTACAAAAATGTACCAGTTAGTAATAGCGATTCCTAATAGACCTACCTCATCAGTGCTCGAAGTGGGGGGGAAAAGTAGGGGAACTGTGGGCGGAGAATTAGAGGGTGAGAATAACCAAAGGATTGGGTCAGTGGGCGGAGTCAGAAGTGTGGCCGGAAATAGCAAATCATTCTAAATGTTAGTATTTGTTTGGCATTTTACTACCCAGTTACAGTTTATTACGTTATTTATTTCAACCCATGGATACACATTTATTTAAGGTTTAATTTGAGTTATTGACAATAAAATACAATCACAAAGTGGGATTCGTTTCCAATCACCAAATGTCCCAAATATGCTTAAAAGTGGAATCATAAGCCATTGCGCTCCAGGCCATGAAGTTTCTGTCATCAACACTTCTCCCTTTTTCCACAAGAGCAGTTCAAACACAAATGGCAAAATATCTTACTTTGTAAATGTTTTCTATATAATTATAGCTCTGCAATATTTGCCACGTAACGCATGATCTGCTGCATAATTTGATGATTTGAACTAATGAAATGTTTGTAGTTCAAATGGATCGAAAGTTTTTTTTAAAAGTGACTTGTGTTTCTGCGAAGTAGACAGCCCTTTTCAAAGGTTGACTGATCACCTTACTCACTTCTGCATTTGTATGTTACACTGGTACTAATTACCCAACATATTTGCAGAGACTGTTATCATGTGTAAAAATGTCAAAATCAGAATATATACTGCATTACGATGCAGCCTTTTTTTTTATGCATAATTTAGTCAACACTGCGGCATCATTTTGTCCTCCATTGCTCCTTAATTCCGGTGGTCCTAAAGCAGGCAGCTCATGTTACGTACTTGTGCATGATGCAGAGGGACTGTGATGTTTGTGAACTTAGTTAGGCGTGCTTGCAAGTCCTGAATTGCAGACCCCTGGAAAATAGCAGCTAGTACTGCTGAAACAAGGCTGGTGGAGGTACAATGGGTGAGGCGGACTGGCCTCAAGGGCAGGGCAGGCTTTAGTGATGGTGGCTCCCTGTGCAACAATGTTTGTTGCTGCCCCCCAATGACCACCTCCGCCACGGATTATCTCACTACCACCCTTTAACAGTGCCCCTCAAGTCTCCATAACCACCCTCTCTCTCAGATGCATTTAATTTGATTTACAGCGCCACTCATACCAGTGCAGTGTGTCAGAGCACTTTACATCCCACACATTACACAGAGACAATCAATCATACATGTGTAAATCACTATATAGGAAATGTTACATAAGACAAAGGACTACAGGGTGTAGGAGTGATATTACTACCATATTAGTAGGCAGTATAGTTTAATAGTGATTGGTCTGGAGAAATACAAACTCTGAATTTAGAACGTAATACTATGGTTGTTTTTCTTTTTTAATAACCATAATTGATTTTCACGCAAATGAACCCTTTTTTTAAAATAATCAAAAAGGCTAGGGAAAACCCACGACGCTCTAGTTTATACCTTGCAGTTAGGATGCAGGTCTTAGATGACATTTATTAGCTCGCTGTTCTATGTTACTGCAAGTAACAAAAGGATCTCACTGACAGAAGCAGTAACCCACTGACCTATTTACATTATGTGCACTTTCTGATCTGCATGGTACATGTTCTTTGCAGCAGGCACATTAATCATCTGCGCGACCTTTCCATGAGTCAAAACTTCCACTTGACAAAACTCCATCTCTCTCTAGGAAGAACTTTAATCACCGGAGTTATCATTAAATTTTTATTTTCGCTGAAAATTGCTGGAGGCTAGGAAGGAGGCAGCAAGTGCTTTTAGAAACATAATATACTTACAAACATGATGCCCTCACCCAGAGTCAGTGCCCGGTGCGATTGCACCAGTCGCACCTCCCGAGCCGCTCTGTTCAAGGGCCCTGTAGCCTCAGTGACAGAGTCAATGTCGCTCTAAGGTGTGGTGCTTCATAGGCCTGCCCGCAAGACTGGAAGTGAACATCAGCATGGATTGTGGTGGTTATTCCTCCAAGGTTAACTCACACTTTCCATCACTAGGCCCCACCTGCTGGTGCTAAGACACAGGAGCTTCTAAGGTCTTGTGGGGCCTTCTAAGGTTTAGAACGGGAATGTTCTCCCTCAGGAGAGTGGTCTGGTGGACTGGTCATGAAGGCTGAACTTGCTTCCCCATTTCCAAATTCAGCAGCTCTGACCATAGTGCCACATGCTCTCCCCCACTGAACCCCATACTGCCCCACTGAGAGAAACTCGCACTGCCTTCAACTACATCCCAGTTGTGCCCCGCTATCAACACCAGAATGTGACTCAATTCAAATTATGCACTAGACAAGATTAATATGCTGCCTAAAAAAAAAAGTAACAACATCCTGGAAAAAGGATCACTCAAGGGAATGCAAGATTAAGTAAAGCTTGTGAAATGTAAGAATGAACCACATGGTTACCGTAACGCTTTTGCACTCATTATTCAGAAATCAAAAGTGTTTTTTCCTGAAAAGTTAAGGACATGACTATAGGGCCCAGAAGGGACCCATTTCAATGTTCATTGCTTATATCCTTACAAAACGTAAGCAGCATAGTTTAAAAAGACCACATCCGTGAACATAGTGCTGCGGTACACCTTTTGTTTTCCAATCCACCCATCAAGGATGTATTGCACAGTACCTCCAGCAATGGTGCACTTCCCCATCCAGGGAAAATTATGTTGTTCAAAGAAAGATAGAAAACAAAAGTAATGTTTCACTGGCAAACTCTGTAAAGTGGCACTTATGTGTTTGGGTGTGAACACATCTGGCCACTTTGTGACTACTCTGTCTTGCTTTCTTTAGTTCTTTTTATTTCTCTCCATCCCAAGGCTGCATTTTGGAACAGAAAAATATTGAAAAAGACATTTCCAGCAAAAGTGTTTTTCTTTTTTGGATCCATTAAACGGAGGTACAAATAAACAAAAGGAGAGTAAAGAGGGTTTAATAATCGTTTCTTGAAGTCACGGTTTTCTGCAAGTGAGGAGGAGCAAGACAGAAACAGAGGGAGGAAGAGTCAGAAAGAGAGGACGTGGCAGCTTACAGCGGCAGAGCAGGAGAAGTGGACATGGTCCTTGTCTTCTCTGGGCAACAAGGAAGAGACAGAGTCCTTTTCCTTCTCCAACCACCCCGCTCGTTCCTGAACGCTGAGCCTTATCTACAGGCCTTGGATTTTTCTGCCATCCAGGGATGCATGATTCAAATACAAAAAGTAGGCGAATGGAATCTATTAAATAAAAGAAGTAAGGGCACAACGTGCCTTGCCGATCCCGCCCTCTTTGACCACTTTACCTCATGAATATTAATGAGGTAGGTCGCAATTTGGAACTCATCAAGAATTGGAATCATCACAGGGAGGGTGGCCTGCTGGGGTCAGCAGACTACCATATCTGTGATTGCTTTTTAATAAAGCAATCTTTTTTTTCAAATGCAGCCAATTTTCCTTAAAGGAAAACGGGAAGCGTTTTAAGAAATTAAATGAAACGTTATACGTTACATTTTTTAAGAGTTGGCAGTGGCTCTAAAGACCACTGACTGCTCTTAAAAAATATTTGTTTCAACATCACATAAACCCTTGAGGTGTCAGTAAAAAAAATAATGTTTTGCAACCGTAATTCGGTCGCTTATCATTCATACATACCATTGGGATGCCCTAAACACGCCCCTTCCAAATACCGAATCGCTAAACACAAATTGTGATTCGGTAACATGTTAGTGAATTGCAATTTGTGTTTTGTACATATGAAAACACATTTTGTTACTGACCACAAAAATGCTTTTGTGCATATGCCCCACAATCTCTAGATTGCTTGAAGGCTGTTTCTCCTTGTCGTTGGACACACATGATCCAAATCCAGAAGAGCATTCTTTATTCTGCACCATTCCTCACTACAGAACTTTTGAATTATGCAGAGTCACACCTACATTCAAAGGACTCCACCGGCTCCCAGTACCTACTTAACAGTGATTTGTGCAACTCTTGCAGTGGCAGCACACCCAGGTTTGAAACCAGAACATGCAGGAAGGAAAGGTGTAGAATTCAGGTCTTGGTCTGTTCACTGAAGGTCTGAAATGTCATCTTGGTCCAGACCTTGGAACCTCTATCCCTTCTACACTTTTGAAAAGTGCTCAAGAACTATTCTTCTTAAGCAGCACTTCATTACATTGGGAATACCAAATTGCCAGATTCCTCATGAAGAGAAGTCTTACCCTCATTTCAGCTACTATAGCCCAGTCATTTTTCCACTTTCCTGCCCAACCCACCAACAGGAATACCTTGAAAAGCACGACCTGCAAATATTACATCCTACATTCCACCATAACGAAATCACTCACATCCCCTTTTCAGCATCCTCATCCTCTCGTATCAGGCCCCTAATGACATAACCTTCTTACAAATGGGCATAACATAACAACGCCCTGCACTGTTTCACTTCCTACCTATGCAACAGGCAGGATGTGGAACCTTCAACATTCCAGTCGTTGCCGGTTACATGTGGCGTTCGTTAATTTCGGTGTAATTTTCCCCTACGATCTTCATCTCCCACATGGAGCTTTAGACTTCCTCTTGGCTACTCACAAAATCAGCCTGCAAATTACTCCAATGACACCAGCTGCATGTTATGGTCTCAAGTGTTAATGATTTTCATTGTAGCCAATTGTTCCTCCCTCTCATCAGATCACGACTGCCCCGCACCTACTTAAAGCTTAACCCCACAAAACAGAATTCCTCATCTCCAACATCTACCAACCTCATATTCGGTTCAGGTTGTTGTATGACTGGAATCTGCACTGATTGTCCCTGTTATCTTGCATGGTAAGCAAGATATGATGCAGCACCTAAAAATGTCTGATTACTTATTCTCGTACATATCCGACAGACAATTTAGATATATTTTGTGATCTACACAATAACAGCGGTCAAAGCCTTGGCAGCCTTAAGCTTAAAAAAAACAAGATAGAAAAACTTCAGAAGCAAACTTTCTTCATCTACTGGCTGGAGAGCAACACCTCCCAACATAACAGACTCACCCATCTCCTGAAATTAACTTAAAGTCCATCTCTTCAAGGATCAGCACCCAACAAGTCATTCAAGGGGCTACATTGGCTACAGGTCTCCCTAGGGTGGGATTCTTAGTGAAAATGTCCTACTGGTCCTCCCACCTCCACATTTGTTTCTAACTCACAGATCTTACAGGTAAGTATACACTATGTAAAGACACCAAACTCTTCAGTTTAATACTTTAAAGAAAACGTATTTGGAGGCAAAGAAACGTTTTTTCTTAGTCCAAAATGTGTTTGACTTCTTTAATTTTAAGTAAATGTATTCTCTAAATGATATGTCAGAGAATAAATACATATAATCAAGTCACATTTGTTTCTATATTCACTTATACTTCTAAATATTATAAACGCTTTAAAACTATTAATTATTTTTAATGTATAGCAGCTACACCTGATTTTGCAAATTAAACTATTGTATTTTGAAAAATGAAGTTAATTTGAATACACACACAAATGTGATTGGATGTTATGAGTTTCATCTCTGACAAATACTTTAAAGAATAAATTACTTCAAATTCTTATAATCGAGACCATTTTGAAATAAGAAAAACACTTTTTTGAGTGCCTCTAAATACTTTTTCTTTCTTGTGTATATAGAGACACCAAAAGTGTAACTGGTGCAGTGGAGTGCACTAGACAATGTACACCGACATTTACTATGCCCTTCAAATATTTTTTTATAGGAATAGAATACTTTGTTGGATGAATGATGGTAACCAAAAGTGATGCAGTTATTCATGATTTTCAAAAGATCCTTCTTTTACCAGTTAGATTGCTATTGTGCATTCTAGAGTAAGATACAAACTCCTTGAGATAATGCAGAGAGAAGACATTGTGTTCCCTAGGCTCGGGCCCATACACAATAGCACTGATGCCTTTGCAAATGTGTATATGCAAGAGGAAATGTAAAGAGATTAGGTGTGCAACAGGTGGGGGTTGATAAATTAGTTCCAAGTAGGTGTGCATCCCTAGAGCAGAGGTGTGATAATAGTTGGGTCATTTATCCCAAAGACAAATAAGTGGAAAGATAGAGAATTCCTTGGAACAAAGCAAACTGGATCGGAATTGAATTGGAGCATAGATCTTCATTGATCAATTAGGATAGGAGGCCAAACTGATGATCATGTAAGGAATATCTAATTAAAGCAAATCTTGTGTGGACAAGGCCATTCTCTTGAAGACTTACAAACTAACATGTTGAAAGGAAAACCTAAGCGATTCAAATTAAAAAGGTTTATTGGTTCGGTAAAACACATATGCAGATTGATACAACTGATAATAAAGAGTTTGACCATTACTGACCGAGTGCCATGACAGTTACTCGGCATCAATTCAGTATCGCTGTCTGACTAATGGAGGTGCACACGCATAGCTGGCAAGTTTTCAGATTGCTTATGTGTGACGTTTCAGTGGTTTCAGTGTACTTATGAGGGGCATTCAACTGTTAAATGTGTGACACTTAGAGTGACACTTTCTCACGAGTAAAACCAAGCAATGATGTGAAAGGAGAGACATAAATATCAGAAGTTAGACCCGTTTAAGCAATGAGAAGGTCTAAAGGGAACTTGAACCCACACCCACGGTCTCAAAGCCATCAGCCCAGTGCACAGATCAGTGAGGGATATCTTGCTGGACTCACCTGTGCCACCAGAAGTATGTCCTCCCTGCAGAGCCAAGTTGAGACACAGAGCTTCTTTGCCCCACGTACTTGGCCAAGAGGGCCAGTGAACTCACTGGCAGAGCTGCTGCTGTAGGCTAGAAGTGGCTGCAGCTCGCCATCTCACAGATGGTCCTTTGGTGCTTAGTTGCTTAGAGTTTATTTTCAGTATTAAACAGCTTGCCTCATAGTATATTGCCCCTGTCTTATTCCAACAGGTGGAAGCAGAGCCTCACAGTGGACTTTGCTCTCCCTACCAGCATTAAGATATAATACAATCATGCTTCTTTTAGCCATTATCTTTGCATAGTGATGAGGCATAGAGCTTATTTTCCATTCAGAGTGCCAAATGCATTATCACATAATGATGATATTTAGAATTAGAAGTGTTATGCTTTCAAATGCTGGCACAAAAGCTATAGATTTATCTTATTTCCATTGGGTGTCCCATGGCGTCTCACAATGACTCTCAGGCTGCGCTTGCCTGGTTGCTGCATACTTCTCTGGCACCACACAGGGTGCCAGGCTGTTCGGAGTTTACAAAATTAAAATCCTCTTCAGGGCACCACTTGTTGACACGACTCGAGTTGTTGTTTTCTTTTGATTCAGTTTGGCGGACCGCACCAGGGTGGCAGCAATGTCTTCCTAGGGTCCTGGGCTAACAGGATTTTGCATTAAAACTAAAAACATCCTGGTGTCAGTCATATATATCCTCTGACCCTGTCTCGTCTGCCTTGCACACAGTGCGCTGCCAATGAAGCTGGGGTTGCGCCGTGTGGAACAGAGGTGCAAGCCACACTTACTTTTTTCCTGTTGCGGGTGCCACAACGTTTTGCCTGCTAGTAAGGGTCATTGGTTAGCCAATTCCAACACTTTATGATGATCCTGACGGTTCGGCGGGGTGGCACCAGAGCCAGAAAAACAACAATTCAAGACACCACGCCGGGATCATTCAGGGAAGGTGCACTGTTGGGTGATCACTCTGGATATGTTGTATCTGTGACAACAAGCCACGTCACATGGAACCTGAGGCTGCTGCGGCCGAGCTGAGTGAGTCTTGGCTTGATGATTGAATCAAGCAACCAGCTCCATGGCCACGGTGTGGTGCCGATGTACTGTTGTGAGTTGTAAAGTCCTATTGTGAATAAACTTGTGAGTTTGAGGCACCAGTATGCTGGCTCAGTGGTCAGGCAGCACAGTGTGCACTCTCCCAGCACCACACGGGTCGCGCTGCGGGATGGCTATTGCATCCCAGTGCCGGTGGTATCAGGAGGCAATATGAATGCGTGACTAATGCATTTTTAGTGCTGTGATGTGGACCACCACACTAAAATACCTGGGGCCTCATTTATGAGAAATGACGCATCGCTGCTTGAAAGCAGCGATGCGTCACTTCTCAGTGCGCCCTCCTTGCGACATACCTGATGCGTCATATTTAATGTATGATGCATCATGTCGCAAGGAGTTACAGATACGTCAGTATTTCTGATGTATCTGTAAGCGCAAAAGTGACGCATTGCTGGAGTGTGTCACAAAAGTGACGCAACTCCAGCAATGCGTCCTTTCAGATGGGGAAAGCCCCATGTGAAAGGGCCTGCGTCAGTCTTAAGCCTGCTGTGAGGCAGGCTCAAGATTTTGACGCAATGGCGTCCTAGAAGTGACGCAGTGAAGTCTCATAGATTTCACTACGTCACTTCTACAAGGCTTTTTGTGGGGGAACGCCCCCCCTGCAAACATTATACCTGACGCATGTATAATGTAGCGCCGGGGTTTACAAAGTGACGCATCTGTTTAGATGCGTCACTTTGTAAATAGTGAGCAACAGGAGGCATGTTTTACGCCGCCGATGCGTCAGAAAAAGTGACGCATTGGAAGCCCAAAACTGACGCATGGCCTCATAAATGAGGCCCCTTTAGTCTCACCCCTGATGCGTGGTACTTGGCAGGACTGCTCGCGCTACCTAGCCCTTGAAGTGTAGTAGATGGAGATGCATTTGAAGAGAAAAGATGCCAAGTTAATTTAACTCAAAGGTAACCTCATACAGGTGAAGCTAGCGCACTGTGTGGTTGCTCTGCTTACTTTCTTAAGTGTGGTGCCACATGGACAAAAATGACGTTGATCAAGGGGACACTAAAAAAGATAGATGTCCTTGCTGGTAGGGTGACTTTAGTGTCAAAGGGCAGTGGAGGTAACTGGATATTACAGATAGGAGACCCACTAATATGGCAGAGTAGTACCTCCCAGTTTGCCTACAGCAGCACATTAATATTGTAGATTGATTCCAGTTTAATCACAGTTCTATCTTGCTGTGATTCTGAAGCCTGTCAGTGGTACCAGCTTCACTACACTGAGAACAAACACCCTGCTGAAACAGATACGTTTTCTCCACCACAGAGGATGGCTCTGCCATGAGTACTCTTTAAAGGAGGGAAACCAGAGGTTAAAATTCTGAATATGCCTTTTTTTGTTTTGCATCAGCATAGTTTATATAGCCCTTACTACCCCCTATGAGAGACACTCATACTCAAACCTATATGGCACCAAACTATGTTGTCGAGGGTGTGTGTGCGGGAGTGTTGTCTTGTGCATCAAGATCACTGAGGTGTGGTAATCATGTTATGGGATGCGGTACTAATCAGTGTGGTGAATTAAATTAGTAAAACCAATCGCTGAAATTCTGTGAATGCCCTGTTTGTATTACAACAGCATTTCTATAGCTCTTCCTACCCCTAGGAGAGACACTGATGCTCAAACGTAATTGGCAACAAGCTACGCTGTGTAGGGTGTGTGGTTGTGAGTGTATTATCTTAGTTTTTGATTCTGCGTGGGAAGCGTTTCCATGCTGTGCATGATGATCACTGAGGTGTGATTATCGTATTATGAGACACAGCACTAAGCAGTGTGGTGGATGTGGAGGTGTAAGAGATAGGCATGCAATCTATGGTTTTCAGTAAGCAGGCAGCTTTGACCAGCTCTGTAGGTCCCTTTATGGTTTTTCTTATAGTTACAGTCTACTTAGCTGTTTTTTTTTGCACTGAGTTGTCCAGCCTGATATTTTGTTTCATATAGAGGTCCTGAGAAGGTACAGTCAGAGAAAGTAGTGGTGGGAAAATCTAGAGATGCATTTTGTTATTATCATCCCATATCAGATATGTCATTGTGAGATGTAAGGAAGTGATCATAGTGTGTAGCTAGTTGCGACCGCCAGTGGTGGACTACATTAGAGTCCATCGATTAGCCAGCAGCATGTGATAGATCTCTTCAGTTTTTCCATGCCTGTTTAATTTGTCATCTGCATAGTTGTAACAGGTGGGTTGAATAATTTTATTAGGTTTGGTAAGAGGTTTAGCGAGATGTTGAATAATAGAGTAGATATGATGGACCCCTGAATGAGGCCATGGTGTTGGGTGTGAAAGGCTGATTTGAAACGTGGTAGATAATCCATACTTACTCTGTCTGAGGGGTGAGAAGCAATCAATTTTGGTGGAGCCATTGCATTAGTGCATGGTGGTGGACAGTGTCAAATACACCTGATAAATCCAGAAGAAATTGGGCGGCCACTCTGTTCTTCTCCACTGTGAGTTTCAGGTCATCCCAAATCGACAGATGGATCCTCACCGGAACCAGAAGGACAGTCACCCAGGCCCTTGTCACCAGCAGGCTGAACTACAGCAATGCCCTCTACGCGGGAACCTCGGCCAAACTCCAGAAATGACTTCAACGCATACAGAACGCCTCCACACACCTCGTCCTCGACATCTCTGTCACAGCCACATCACTGCCCATCTGAGAGACGTGCACTGGCTCCCCATCAACAAGAGGATCATCATCCAGCTCCTCACCCACCCTCTCAAAGCACTCCATGACGCCGGACCACCATACCTCAACGAACGACTCACCTTCTACACTCCCAACCACCAGCTCCGCTCTGCTGACCTCGTCCTCGCCACCGTTCCACGCATCCACCAAACGACCACAGGTGGCAGATCTTTCTCCCACCTCGCTGCCAAGAAATGGAACACCCTCCCCATCCACCCGCGGCAGACCCAGGACCGGCTGACCTTCAGGAGACTTCTCAAGACCTGGCTGTTCGAGCAGTAGCAGCTCCCCCCCACCCCCCTTAGCGCATTGACACCCTCACGGGTGAGTAGTGCGCTCTACAAATGTTTGATTGATTGATTGAAATGGATATGCTGGCTGACTCTTTGCCTGTTCTGACTTTGTACGGTTGGTCTGACCGCAAGTAATTTTATTCTGTAAATTTTGAAAGTTGAGTAAACACTACTATATCAAGCATTTTCTTAAGAATGATACAGGCCTATATTTTGGTGAGTTGGATAGGTCAAGATTTTTCTTATGGAGGAGTGGTCTATCATAGAAGATTTCTTAACTCGGTGGGAACTAACTTATTTCTAGGGACTTGTTGAGTAAGCTTCTAGTGACTGCCCCTATTCAGGTTGTGTGAAGCATATTTTTTTAAGTTGAGGGGCCCAGGGTGTTTTCTCAGTTTAGATGGGTGTCATTGGGTGCCTAGGACACCAGATTAAGTCTGTATTAAATATGTCTTAAGAGCAATTATGATTTAAAATGTCTTTATAGTCATGAAATTACTTCATAAATCCATATACATACACACACATATGTCTGTATGTCAGTTGCCACTAAGTAGTTGCAATAACTTTGGCACCATTTGACGTGTCTGCGTGAAGGTTTCCAAAAAAGTGCTCTTTTTTGCCTGGTTTGTGCATGGAAAGTTTTGAGGTGATCTGTCAAGCGGAAAATGAGAAAAATTAGTCCAAAATGCAAAATTCCCATGCATTGTCCTTAGACTTCTTTAGGCAGGGCTACATCAAAAACTGCTGAACAGAATTACTTCAAATGTGTCAAGAAGCTATATTTTGGTCCACAGATTGTGATTTTTGTGATTCAGTGTAATCCCACTGGAGCGAGTGCTCTGATTGGCAACCAGCAACATGAAAAAATGTTGCTGGCAGCCATTACAGGAAACAGGGACTTAGTTTTATAAAGGAGCCAGGTAGGCATGCCCTGCCCATGGCTTTTTTTGTTGTCATTTTGGTTCCCAGGGGCTCCCTCTGGGTCCTCCTGACAATACAGATTTAGTATAGCAGCACATGTGCAGGTTATTTTTGTTCGTGGGGGGGGGAGATAACCGAACAACCAGTCGGATGTTTTATGGGTGTGTGATTTAGAATTTGTTGGAGAGAAGATTCAGTTCCTTGAAGTGAGGGAGTGATTGATTTTCCCGTGATTCTTGAGGTAGTGGGTTCCATATTCTAGGAGAGTTCCCAGAGAATGAGCTGGTGCAAGATTTCTCTTTCTTAAATTTTTGTGGAATCAGGAGAAGACTGTCAGAGCTTTGAAGAGGTATTCTTTTTTTCCAGCTTTTGATAATTTATTTGCAAGGTAGGCTGATGTTTACGTGTATAGAGATTTGTGGGTTATGCCTCTCCTGAACCCAGATTGGAAGGTGTCATGCAGTTTGTATTTTTAGGTCGAGGACCGTAGGCTGCGCTTGCGCAGTCTCGGTCAGAGAATTAATGTCTCCTAGAGTGGGGCAATAACCCGCCCCTCTTCTCCATTGGCTGGCCTAGTAAATACTGGCCAGCCATTGGAGTAGAGGGGCGTCACTCCCTTTAAGCCCCGTCTTTTTGCGATTCGGGGGCGTTTTTTTTAAGGTTCTTTCTATATGTGACGTCATCCGTCACTCAAACCTAAAAAACACGCCCCCCAGTCGCAAAATGGCGGCACGTTTCTCCGAGGCACTTCTGCCTCGCCTCGGAGGAAGATGGTCGTGTCATGGCGCTCCCCCCCCCCTCGTTGTGCGTCTGTTCCGCTTATCCTCTTGCAGGCTCCCCTTTCCTTCTTTACCCCGCCCGATGCATGGTCTTTGCCTCTGATGATGCACCTCAGGCACGGGCTCACAGCTGTTATTATTCACACAGCTCTGATGATGCACCTCAGGCACGGGCTCACAGCTGTTATTATTCACACAGCTCTGATGATGCACCTCAGGCACAGGGCTGCCTGCAGTTATTATTCACACAGCTCTGATGATGCACCTCAGGCATGGGCTGCCTGCAGTTATTATTCACACAGCTCTGATGATGCACCTCAGGCACAGACTCACAGCTGTTATTATTCACACCGCTCTGATGATGCACCTCAGGCACGGAGCTGACGCAGTTATTATTCACACAGCTCTGATGATGCACCTCAGGCACAGGCTCACAGCTGTTATTATTCACACAGCTCTGATGACAGGTAGGGTGACTTTAGTGTCAAAGGGCAGTGGAGGTAACTGGATATTACAGATAGGAGACCCACTAATATGGCAGAGTAGTACCTCCCAGTTTGCCTACAGCAGCACATTAATATTGTAGATTGATTCCAGTTTAATCTCAGTTCTATCTTGCCGTGATTCTGAAGCCTGTCAGTAGTACCAGCTTCACTACACTGAGAACAAACACCCTGCTGAAACAGATACGTTTTCTCCACCAAAGAGGATGGCTCTGCCATGAGTACTCTTTAAAGGAGGGAAACCAGAGGTTAAAATTCTGAATATGCCTTTTTTTGTTTTGCATCAGCATAGTTTATATAGCCCTTACTACCCCCTATGAGAGACACTCATACTCAAACCTATATGGCACCAAACTATGTTGTCGAGGGTGTGTGTGCGGGAGTGTTGTCTTGTGCATCAAGATCACTGAGGTGTGGTAATCATGTTATGGGATGCGGTACTAATCAGTGTGGTGAATTAAATTAGTAAAACCAATCGCTAAAATTCTGTGAATGCCCTGTTTGTATTACAACAGCATTTCTATAGCTCTTCCTACCCCTAGGAGAGACACTGATGCTCAAACGTAATTGGCAACAAGCTACGCTGTGTAGGGTGTGTGGTTGTGAGTGTATTATCTTAGTTTTTGATTCTGCGTGGGAAGCGTTTCCATGCTGTGCATGATGATCACTGAGGTGTGATTATCGTATTATGAGACACAGCACTAAGCAGTGTGGTGGATGTGGAGGTGTAAGAGATAGGCATGCAATCTATGGTTTTCAGTAAGCAGGCAGCTTTGAGCAGCTCTGTAGGTCCCTTTATGGTTTCTCTTATAGTTACAGTCTACTTAGCTGTTTTTTTTTTGCACTGAGTTGTCCAGCCTGATATTTTGTTTCATATAGAGGTCCTGAGAAGGTACAGTCAGAGAAAGTAGTGGTGGGAAAATCTAGAGATCCATTTTGTTATTATCATCCCATATCAGATATGTCATTGTGAGATGTAAGGAAGTGATCATAGTGTGTAGCTAGTTGCGACCGCCAGTGGTGGACTACATTAGAGTCCATCGATTAGCCAGCAGCATGTGATAGATCTCTTCAGTTTTTCCATGCCTGTTTAATTTGTCATCTGCATAGTTGTAACAGGTGGGTTGAATAATTTTATTATGTTTGGTAAGAGGTTTAGGTAGATGTTGAATAATAGAGGAGATATGATGGACCCCTGAATGAGGCCATGGTGTTGGGTGTGAAAGGCTGATTTGAAACTTGGTAGATAATCCATACTTACTCTGTCTGAGGGGTGGGAAGCAATCAATTTTGGTGGAGCCATTGCATTAGTGCATGGTGGTGGACAGTGTCAAATACACCTGATAAATCCAGAAGAAATTGGGCGGCCACTCTGTTCTTCTCCACTGTGAGTTTCAGGTCATCCCAAATCTACAGATGGAACCTCACCGAAACCAGAAGGACAGTCAACCAGGCCCTTGTCACCAGCAGGCTGAACTACAGCAATGCCCTCTACGCGGGAACCTCGGCCAAACTCCAGAAATGACTTCAACGCATGCAGAACGCCTCCACACACCTCGTCCTTGACATCTCTGTCACAGCCACATCACTGCCCATCTGGGAGACGTGCACTGGCTCCCCATCAACAAGAGGATCATCATCCAGCTCCTCACCCACCCTCACAAAGCACTCCATGACGCCGGACCACCATACCTCTACGAACGACTCACCTTCTACACTCCCAACCACCAGCTCCGCTCTGCTGACCTCGGCCTCGCCCCCGTTCCACGCATCCACCAAACGACCACCGGTGGCAGATCTTTCTCCCACCTCGCTGCCAAGAAATGGAACACCCTCCCCATCCACCCGCGACAGACCCAGGACCGGCTGACCTTCAGGAGACTTCTCAAGACCTGGCTGTTCGAGCAGTAGCAGCTCCCCCCCCACCCCCCTTTGCGCCTTGAGACCCTCGCAGGTGAGTAGTGCGCTCTACAAATGTTTGATTGATTGATTGAAATGGATATGCTGGCTGACTCTTTGCCTGTTCTGACTTTGTACGGTTGGTCTGACAGCAAGTAATTTTCTTCTGTAAATTTTGAAAGTTGAGGAAACACTACTATATCAAGCATTTTCTTAAGAATGATACAGGCCTATATTTAGGTGAGTTGGATAGGTCAAGATTTTTCTTATGGAGGAGTGGTCTATCATAGAAGATTTCTTAACTCGGTGGGAACTAACTTATTTCTAGGGACTTGTTGAGTAAGCTTCTAGTGACTGCCCCTATTCAGGTTGTGTGAAGCATATTTTTTTAAGTTGAGGGGCCCAGTGTGTTTTCTCAGTTTAGATGGGTGTCATTGGGTACCTAGGACACCAGATTAAGTCTGTATTAAATATGTCTTAAGAGCAATTATGATTTAAAATGTCTTTATAGTCATGAAATTACTTCATAAATCCATATACATACACACACATATGTCTGTATGTCAGTTGCCACTAAGTAGTTGCAATAACTTTGGCACCATTTGACGTGTCTGCGCGAAGGTTTCCAAAAAAGTGCTCTTTTTTGCCTGGTTTGTGCATGGAAAGTTTTGAGGTGATCTGTCAAGCGGAAAATGAGAAAAATTAGTCCAAAATGCAAAATTCCCATGCATTGTCCTTAGACTTCTTTAGGCAGGGCTACATCAAAAACTGCTGAACAGAATTACATCAAATTTGCCAAGAAGCTAGATTTTGGTCCACAGATTGTGATTTTTGTGATTCAGTGTAATCCCACTGGAGCGAGTGCTCTGATTGGCAACCAGCAACATGAAAAAAATGTTGCTGGCAGCCATTACAGGACTCAGGGACTTAGTTTTATAAATGAGCCAGGTAGGCATGCCCTGCCCATGGCTTTTTTTGTTGTCATTTTGGTTCCCAGGGGCTCCCTCTGGGTCCTCCTGACAATACAGATTTAGTATAGCAGCACATGTGCAGGTTTTTTGTGGTCGTGGGGGGGGGGGGAGATAGCCGAACAACCAGTCGGATGGTTTATGGGTGTGTGATTTAGAATGTGTTGGAGAGAAGATTCAGTTCCTTCTTGAAGTGAGGGAGTGATTGATTTTCCCGTGATTCTTGAGTTAGTGGGTTCCATATTCTAGGAGAGTTCCCAGAGAATGAGCTGGTGCAAGATTTCTCTTTCTTAAATTTTTGTGGAATCAGGAGAAGACTGTCAGAGCTTTGAAGAGGTATTCTTTTTTTCCAGCTTTTGATAATTTATTTGCAAGGTAGGCTGATGTTTACGTGTATAGAGATTTGTGGGTTATGCCTCTCCTGAACCCAGATTGGAAGGTGTCATGCAGTTTGTATTTTTAGGTCGAGGACCGTAGGCTGCGCTTGCGCAGTCTCGGTCAGAGAATTAATGTCTCCTAGAGTGGGGCATTAACCCGCCCCTCTTCTCCATTGGCTGGCCTAGTAAATGCTGGCCAGCCATTGGAGTAGAGGGGCGTCACTCCCTTTAAGCCCCGTCTTTTTGCGATTTTGGGGCGTTTTTTTTAAGGTTCTTTCTATCTGTGATGTCATCCGTCACTCAAACCTAAAAAACATGCCCCCCAGTCGCAAAATGGCGGCACGTTTCTCCGAGGCATTTCTGCCTCGCCTCGGAGGAAGATGGTCGTGTCATGGCGCTCCCCCCCCCCTCATTGTGCATCTGTTCCGCTTATCCTCTTGCAGGCTCCCCTTTCCTTCTTTACCCCGCCCGATGCATGGTCTTTGCCTCTGATGATGCACCTCAGGCACGGGCTTACAGCTGTTATTATTCACACAGCTCTGATGATGCACCTCAGGCATGGGCTCACAGCTGTTATTATTCACACAACTCTGATGATGCACCTCAGGCACAGGGCTGCCTGCAGTTATTATTCACACAGCTCTGATGATGCACCTCAGGCATGGGCTGCCTGCAGTTATTATTCACACAGCTCTGATGATGCACCTCAGGCACGGACTCACAGCTGTTATTATTCACACCGCTCTGATGATGCACCTCAGGCACGGGGCTGACGCAGTTATTATTCACACAGCTCTGATGATGCACCTCAGGCACAGGCTCACAGCTGTTATTATTCACACAGCTCTGATGACAGAGTGTTGAGGGCAGAGTGTTGAGGGCACAGTGTTGAGGGCAGAGGGCAGAGTGTTGAGGGCAGAGGGCAGAGTGTTCACACAGCTCTGATGATGCACCTCAGGCACGGGCTCACAGCTGTTATTATTCACACAGCTCTGATGATGCACCTCAGGCACAGGGCTACCTGCAGTTATTATTCACACAGCTCTGATGATGCACCTCAGGCATGGGCTGCCTGCAGTTATTATTCACACAGCTCTGATGATGCACCTCAGGCACGGACTCACAGCTGTTATTATTCACACCGCTCTAATGATGCACCTCAGGCACGGGCCTGACGCAGTTATTATTCACACAGCTCTGATGATGCACCTCAGGCACAGGCTCACAGCTGTTATTATTCACACAGCTCTGATGACAGAGTGTTGAGGGCAGAGTGTTGAGGGCAGAGGGCAGAGTGTTGAGGGCAGAGGGCAGAGTGTTGAGGGCAGAGTGTTGATGGCAGAGTGCTGAGGGAAGATGGCAGAATGTTGAGGGCAGAGGGCAGAGTGTTGAGGGCAGAGGGCAGATTGTTGAGGGCAGATGGCAGAGTGTTGAGGGCAGATGGCAGAGTGTTGAGGGCAGACTGTTAAGGGCAGAGTGTTGAGGGCAGAGGGCAGAGTGTTGAGGGCAGAGGGCAGAGAATTGAGGGCAGAGCGCTGAGGGCAGAGGGCAGAGTGTTGAGGGCAGAGTGGTGTTGAGGGCAAAGTGGTGTTGAGGGCAGAGTGTTGAGGGCAGAGGGCAGAGTGTTGAGGGCAGAGTTGTGTTGAGGGCAGAGTGGTGTTGAGGGCAGAGTGGTGCTGAGGGCAGAGTGGTGCTGAGGGCAGAGTGTTTAGGGCAAAGGGCAGAGTGTTGAGGGCAGAGGGAAGAGGGAAGAGTGCAGAGTGTTGAGGGCAGAGGGCGGAGTGCAGAGTGTTGAGGGCAGAGGGCAGAGTGTTGAGGGCAGAGTGTTGAGGGCAGAGTGTTGAGGGCAGAGTGTTGAGGGCAGAGTTTTGAGGGCAGAGTGTTGAGGGCAGAGGGCAGAGTGTTGAGGGCAGAGTGTTGAGGGCAGAGGGCAGAGTGTTGAGGGCAGTAAGTACGTCGGTTTGTGAACATATATATTTTGAATATTTTACAGTATCAGGTTTCCACCAAATTTGTCAGGGCCAAAGTGCAGGATTAAACAAATCTGTACATTTCCATTCAGGTGATTGTTTGCTAATGCCTGGTACTCATTTTAGATTTCACCTGTATAGCACTTGCACTGTGCTTGAGAAAACGATTGTGTTTAATATAAACCTACAAGGGACTTATATCCTGCCTCACTCTCTCACTTTATAATACTCACTCTTTCACTTTTTACTACTCGCTCGCTAATACTCTCTTTACTAATAACTCTCTCCTACTCACTATCAACTACTCACTCTACTACTTACTCTGTGTGTGGGTGCTAATGCGATAAGTCTCGCATATGCAAACGATTAAGCTATTGGCAATGTAAATGACAATGCCATTTATGTATGATTTAAAAAAAAAAAGTCAGGAGCAATGCCAATAGCTCTACCTTTAATAATGCCGAGACCATTGCATTGTAAATGCTTGTTCTATGTGGTTGTTGAGTTGTGCAAGCTCACTTTTTTCGATTGTTTTTTTAGAAGGGGCGATCCCAGAGGGCCAGGCTATGCGCTCCCAACCACTCCGTGACCCACCTCTCCCATAACTAATGCAGAGTCTTAACGTGAGGGCCTCACCGGGGAGGACTTCGAGTCTAGGACCGTACACACTGAGCTCACACCACACGTATGAACAGACACCACACCGGGGGTTTCAGTAAGTAAGTTCTTTATCAACAGTATCGGTAAAATGCACTTGTATTTACAAGCGATCAAGCGATCGTAAAGTCTCAAAGCTTTAGGAAGAGGGAAGCGGGACAGTCTCAATCTTTAGGCCAGCACGAGGCGTACCCTGCGCACAGCTCTCAATCCTCGAGCCGGGGGGTACGAGAGATGATGCTCGTACTGGCTGCTTCACTCACTTTGGGTCGAACCAGTGTTGGTAGCATCTATGGTCCAGCCGGACCAGAGTTACTTCTCGAGCCGCGACGAGGTCACCAGGGCTCGATCCGGAGATTAGTTCTTGAGGAGCCGCGACCACATCAGCAGGTCTTTAGTGTTCAAGATCGAACTGCGACGAGGTCAGCAGGGTTCCGAGGTTCTAGTTCCGTCTTCACGAGGATGAGCCACGACAGCGCCAGCAGGGCTCCGATGTTCCAGTTCCCTCTTTACGAGGATGAGCCGCGACAGCGTCAGCAGGGCTCGAAGAGTTCGAAGTTTCAGTTTTCTCCAAGGGTTAAGCTGTGATCAGATCAGCAGGGCTCTCTTGTCCAGGATACAACTGCCCGCTAGTTGTTGGGCGGGCCTTGATATAGTCCAGTGGCCCTTTGATATCCGGACCCTCGCAGGCGGAGGTCTCATGCCTTGGGGGATGGTCGTTGTCGAGGTCCGTCGGTGGGCCCTTTGATCCTTTTGAAGATGCGTCCGGGAATTCCCAGACGCCCAGCAGGGTTTGGAGCCAGCACTCGGGGAGGCTAGAGGTGCGATCAAAACCGGCCCACAGGGGAAGGCTAGAGCTGTGAGGGAAACCAGTCTCCCAGGGGAGGTCGGAAGTGCAATTGAAACTCCCTGTCTTATCTCACTCAGGGAGCCCTTTACCCCCCAGCCGGGTATGGCGCGTCTGGAGCCTAAGTTTCGCTGATGTGGGGGTCAGGCAAGGCCCAGGGAGTCAGGGACCTCGGGAAGGAAAATTGGCGGCCGGGGGCCCTATGGGTTGATGCAGGTTCTGGGCGCCCGGTACCGGGAAGGAGGATGGTGGAATGCAGGGCTGTTCGTCGGTTGGTCGGGTCGTGTAGGGAGCGGGGCGGACAGGGAACGGGGCGACCAGGGGTTTCTAGGTGCAGAGCTAGGCTAACGGGGTGCTGAGTAACGGGGGGGGAACCACGCCACGAGGCCAGGTCCAACACGCATCCCCCCCAGCTGAAAGGCAGAGAGAACTACCCATCCCCATGGGGCTTCTCTTCACTGAGGCGGAAGAACCGGGACAGGCCGTCTGCGTTGCCGTGGTCAGCACCAGGCCGGTGCTCAACAGTGAAATCCATCCCCTGGAGGGAGATGGACCATCGTAACAGTTTGGGGTTCTCCCCTCTCATTTGCATTAGCCACCGGAGGGGTCGGTGGTCGGTCTGGACCCGGAAGTGAGTACCGAACAGGTAGGGCCTCAGCTTCTTCAGGGCCCAAACCACCGCGAAGGCCTCCCGCTCGATTGTGCTCCATCTTTGTTCTCGAGGGAGTAACCTCTGGCTAATGAATGCCACTGGCTGGTCTAGGCCTTTGTCGTTCATCTGGGACAGGACCGCTCCGATGCCATGCTCGGACGCGTCCGTTTGAACCACAAACTCTCGGGAGCAGTCGGGGGCCTGTAGTACGGGGGCAGTACACATGGCGTCTTTCA
This sequence comes from Lissotriton helveticus, assembly GCF_964261635.1. Classification (NCBI taxonomy): domain Eukaryota; kingdom Metazoa; phylum Chordata; class Amphibia; order Caudata; family Salamandridae; genus Lissotriton; species Lissotriton helveticus. The sequence goes on along the minus strand of NC_136069.1, from coordinate 345,886,228 downwards.
ATGCTTCAAACGCCTCTTGGCAGGCGGGAGTCCAGCTCACTCTCTTCGGCTGCTTTTTGGAGGTCAATTCTGTGAGGGGGACTACGATGCTGCCGTACCCTTTTATGAATCTCCGGTAGTATCCGGTGAGCCCTAGGAATGCCCGCACTTCCGTCTGGGTTGTGGGAGCCTCCCAGGCAACGATCGCATCAATCTTGGGCTGGAGGGGTGCCACTAGGCCGCTCCCGACCTGGTGCCCCAGGTAGACCACTGACCCTTGTCCGATTTGACATTTACTGGCTTTGATGGTGAGACCCGCTCGCTGCAGGGCCATCAACACCTCCCAGAGGTGTTGGGGGTGCTCGGTCCAGTGGGAGCTGAATACCGCGATATCATCTAGATGCGCGGCGCTGAATCCTTCCAACCCAGCCAGTACCTGGTTAACCAGCCTCTGGAAGGTGGCGGAGGCCTTTTTCATTCCGAAGGGCATCACCCGGAAATGGTAGTGGCCATCCGGGGTGGAGAAGGCGGATCTCTCTTTGGCCCCCTCTGTGAGGGCGATTTGCCAGTATCCGCAGGTCAAGTTGAAGGTGCTGAGATAGCGAGCAGACCCTAGGCGGTCAATGAGCTCGTCGGCTCGTGGAATGGGATGAGCATCGGTCCTGGTGACTGCGTTGAGCCCACGGTAGTCCACACAGAACCTCAGCTCGGGAACAGCGCCGGGGGCGGCCGCCTTCGGAACCAGGACCACGGGGCTGGCCCATGGGCTGCCAGAGGCCTCGACCACTCCCAGGACTAGCATCTTGGAGACTTCTGCCTTGATGCAGGCCCGGACTCTGTCAGGGACGCGGTAGGCTCTCTGCCATACCGGAGGGCTGTCCCCGGTGTCCACATCGTGGACGCACCAGCTGGTAACGCCAGGGACGAGGGAGAAAAGGTCAGAGAACTGTCCCAGTAACTGGCGACAGCCCTCGCGTTGCTCGGGGGTGAGGGAGGAGGAGAGACTCACTCCCTCTATGGAGCCATCTTTTTCCTTCGCACACAGAAGATCGGGGAGAGGCTCCGTGTCCTCTTCAGCTCCGTCATCGGTGGCGAGGAGCAAACTCAACTCGGACCGCACGAAGTGGGGTTTGAGGCGGTTTACATGGAGGACCCTCAAGGGGTTCCTGGGGGACTGCACATCTATGAGGTAGGTCACTTGGCTCTTGCGTTCCACCACCTTGTAGGGCCCGGTCCACTTGTCCTGAAGGGCACAAGGTTCCACCGGGGCCATCACCCAGACCTGCTGGCCGAGCTGAAACTCGACCAGAGTGGCATTCTGGTCATACCAACGTTTCATTTCTTCTTGACTTGCCTCGAGGTTTGCCTCGGCCAGCTCCCGTAACTACCGAGTCTGATTTCGGAGGGCCAGGATGTATCGGAACACATCTGGGGGTGGATCCTGGGCCGCCGCTTCCCAACCTTCCTTGACCAGGCTGAGGGGCCCCCGGACGGGGTGCCCATAGAGCAGCTCGAAGGGGCTGAACCCCAAGGATTTCTGGGGAACTTCTCGGTAGGCGAACAGGAGGCAGGGAAGGAGGACGCCCCACTTGCGCCTCAGGGGCTTCTCGAGACCCATGATCATTCCCTTGAGGGTACGGTTGAATCGTTCAACCAGGCCGTTACCTTGGGGGTGGTATGGGGTGGTGAACCTGTACGTCACCCCACACTGTTGCCATAGGGACTTCATGTACTCGGAGATGAAGTTCGTTCCTCGGTCGCTCACAACTTCTCGCGGGAATCCCACCCGGGAGAAGATCCCCATGAGGGCCCGCCCCACTACGGGGGCAGTCACCGTTCGGAGGGGAATGGCCTCGGGGTACCGGGTGGCATGATCCACCAGGACGAGGATAGACCGGTGGCCTAAGGAGGTCCGGGGGTCTAGGGGCCCCACGATATCTATTCCCACCCGTTCAAAGGGGGTACTGACAACGGGGAAGGGTTGGAGGGGAGCCTTGCGCCTCCCTCCGCTCTTCCCGCTGGCCTGGCACATGGGGCAGGACTTGCAGTGGGTCTCCACATCGGTGTGCATGCGGGGCCAGTAAAAGTGAGTGACCAGGCGGTGGTAGGTTTTGTCCTGTTCCAGGTGTCCAGCCAGGGGCACATCATGCGCCAGGTTCAGGAGGAAGCCGCGGAAACGTAGGGGTACCACCAGCACCCGGGCTGACCCTAGTTCGGCGGACTTCTGTTCACTGTATAAGAGGACGTTTTCCCAATAGACGACGTGGGAGCCAAACTGGTCACCGGCAGCCTGGGCTGCGGCCTACTGCCGCGGCCCAACTAGAGAAGGGCAGGAGGTCTGCTCCAGGCAGAATTCTTCTCGGGGGGGGTCCTTCTTCCTGGCGCCACTGGGCTAACTCAGGGAGGTCGTCAAGTTCGGGGTCTGTTCGACGGCAGGGCCTAGGGGACCTGCGTCGGGGTCAATGCTTTCTCCTGGGGGAAGCTCGGGGACCTCGGGCCGTTCGCTGCCCTCCGGGTCTTCAGAGACCGGGCGAGCGGTCTCGGGTTCCACCCCCTCTGGGTGGACACTTGGGTGGTCATGGATTGGGTGCTCACGCAGGCCCATTCGGGTAGGCCCACCATCTCCAGGTGAGTTCTCCGCTCTACCTGCTTCCACGGGGAGCTCTCCAGGTCATTACCCAGTAGACAGTCCACGGGCATGTCGGTGCGGACTGCTACTCGTAAGTCCCCGGAGACTCCCTCCCACTCGAACGGGACCTGAGCTATTCGGCAATTGCGGACGGAATTGTCGGCTGAGATGACCCTGCAGGAGGCGTGGGGTATAATTTGGTCTTCTGTGACTAGGTGACATCTTACTGCCATGATGCTGGCTCCTGTGTCTCCTGTGTCTCGGAGGACCCCTATGCGGTGCCCGTTGACGGTCACCTGCTGTCTGTACTTCTCAGTGTTGTCTGGTAGGGGGGCTCCTGGGACCATTTCTCTATCCCCAAGGGAGACTAAGGACATGGCGGCTGGTTCCCACCGCTCTGTGTCCTCTGTCTCTTCCTCTTCCAGGGCCACTGTGGCTAGCTGGCGCGCGGGGGGACTCGCAGCAGCGGGTTTCTTGAGCAGGGGGCACTGGGGGTCACTGGCATAATGCCCTGTTTGCTGACATCTGTAGCAGGCTGTGCTGATTCGGGGCCCTTGCCTAGCGGGGGGAATCCTGTTACAACTGCGGGAGGAGAGGTTCCGGACTGGTTCCGGGGGGGGCTGCGTTGGGTCCCGGACTGGGACCCCCGCTGTCTACCTTGACCTCCCCCTCCCCTCTGGTGGGGAGATCCTTGCTCGTGTCGGCCATAGTCTCCCACGGGCCCCCGTGGGACTCTGGTGCTCACCCAGCGATCTGCTCCGACAGCCAGCTTCCGGGGGTCTGCCAATTTGCTGTCCAGAAGGTGCTGTCTCAGTTCCACAAAGCAGTTTGGACAAATGTTCGTAGGTGATGAGGTCGAATAGTCCTTCAAAGGTGGTCACCTTGCTGCCCTTGATCCACCCTTCCAAAGCCCGGCTGTAAAAATTCACATATTCTACCCATGTGGTGCCGGGGATCTTTTTGCAGTCTTGGAACCGCTGCCGATACATCTCCGGGGTGAGCCCATAACGGGATAGCAGCGCGTCCTTCATATGGGTGTAGGAAGATTAGTTCTTGAGGAGCTGCGACCACGTCAGCAGGGCTCCGGATGTTCCACGAAGGTCTTTAGTGTTCAAGATCGAGCCGCGGCGAGGTCAGCAGGGCTCCGAGGTTCTAGTTCCGTCTTCACGAGGATGAGCCGCGTCAGCGTCAGCAGGGCTCCGATGTTCCAGTTCCGACTTTATGAGGTTGAGCCGCGACAGCGTCAGCAGGGCTCGAAGAGTTCGAAGTTTCAGTTTTCCCCAAGGGTTAAGCCGCGACCAGATCAGCAGGGCTCTCCTGTCCAGGATACAACTGCCCGCTAGTTGTTTGGCGGGCCTTGATATAGTCCAGTGGCCCTTTGATATCCGGACCCTCGCAGGCGGAGGTCTCCTGCCTTGGGGGCTGGTCGTTGGAGAGGTCCGTCGGTGGGCCCTTTGATCCTTTTGAAGATGCGTCCGGGAATTCCCAGACGCCCAGCAGGGTTTGGAGCCAGCACTCGGGGAGGCCAGAGGTGCGATTGAAACCAGCCCACAGGGGAAGGCCAGAGGTGTGAGGGAAACCAGTCTCCCAGGGGAGGTCGGAGGTGCAATCAAAACTCCCTGTCTTATCTCACTCAGGGAGCCCTTTACCTCCCAGCCGGGTATGGCGCGTCTGGAGCCTAAGTTTCGCTGGGCCCGGGGTCAGGCAAGGCCCAGGGAGTCAGGGACCTCGGAAGGAAAAATGGCAGCCGAGGGCCCTATGGGTTGATGCAGGTTCTGGGCGCCCGGTACCGGGAAGGAGGGTGGTGGAATGCAGGGCTGTTCGTCGGTTGGTCGGGTCGTGTAGGGACCGGGGCGGACAGGGAACGGATGACCAGGGGTTTCTAGGTGCAGAGCTAGGCTAACGGGGTGCTGAGGAACGGGGGGGAACCACGCCACGAGGCCAGGTCCAACAATTTTCTTAAGGAGAGAGAGATTACTAAGGGTAGTGGGGTGCAGCCGCTCTCCTTAAGCTGTGTTCGGCTCCAGAGAACCTATCCATCAGGGCCCAATCAATGATGAGGTCCCTGGGGCTTGGAAACTCTCTGGGAGGAGAACGCGTGGCCCCCATCCCCTTTTATTTAAATTCTGGCCCTGGGAGGTAGGGTCCCCGGGGAGTAATTAGGCTCAGGGAGGAGGGCCGAGCTAACTATAACTTGCGCTCCTCCATGTACTGCTTATGACCTCACATAATACATCAGTCATGAAATAACAGCAACATAAATATTAGCCAAAGTGATGGTACTCTTAGGCGCTGGCACGTGGAACTTCCGCCATCCAAGTATGCTCTGGAAATATATTGTATTTTCATATTATAGTTTAATAAAAGGCACCAAAATTAAAGGGTACTGGTTATTCATGGTGAAACTTAGTGGCAATTGATTAAAGTTGCAGCACATGACAACAGAATGTTTTTTGCACATTAAATACATATTTTAGAGGATGGAAGTAGGAGGACATTTGCAAGAAGATGATTAAAGTATTTTCTGACAGCCTCAGGGTTCTCCTGCCTATTGAGAGGACAGTGGATGACATTCTTCAGATGATGGCGCCTCCACCAGCTTGCAACTAGGAATCATGTGGGCAGTTTAGATACTGCTGGAAATGATGTTAAAATGGCCACCCAATTCACCATATATGGTTTGCTTCCATCTACTGCAAGCCCTACTCTATGAAAGATGACCATGAAACCAACTGCTGTATTCCATGGAACAGCCAAGAATTCTTTGCGTCTCAGGAGATGTCTACCAGCATGTCAAGGTCACTTATCCTGTGGGAAGTATCAATATAAGCCAATATTGGGCTACCTTCATGCTTCAACGTGTAGTGATGTCAATTTCACTATATTCCACGCTCTTTGTTGAACTGCCACACAACGTTTTTGCCCCAAGAACGTTTAGTTTATAACCCCCTTCTTTGCGGGTGAAGCCTCCTCTGGCAAAAGCCAACAGTTATGTCAGCTATCACTAAATATGGCTGACTTTTTCCTGCCATTAAGACAGGTATGTTTCCTTTGCAAAGTCGGCGGCTGACATGCCCACTTAAAAAAAAAAAATATCCGGCACTAAGCATTTTTCACATTAATCATCTGGGGGCACATGCATCAAGGTAGGCAATTGACATTCCTTAAATGCGATTATTAAAGAATCGCAATTATTGAATCGCAATTGCTAATGCATGTAGGTTTCGCAAAAATATTAGCGATTCCTCCATATTCCTTAATTGCAAATAGCAAATTGCAATTCGCAATTAAGGAATAGCTTCCCAATCATTCCTAGAGGCCCATAGGAATTAATGGAAATTGCATGCGCAATTTTGCAAGTACCAAATAGGTACTTGCAAAATGCGAATGCAATTTCAAGGGTGCGGGGGCCAAAAGACCACCCTGATGCACCCGGAAATTGGCATGTGTGCACATGTGGCACACACACATGCCCCAAGGGCATGTGTGTGCGCTACATGGCACTTTGAAAAATGGACTTTTGTGCATTTTTCAAAGTTTTTGCAAATTACCATCAACTTGCAGTTGATGGTAATTAGCATTTCCTAAAGGCAAAGTCGCATTTAGGAAAGGCTTGTTGCATCCCAAATAGGGAATTGCAATTTGCGATTCCCTAAATGCCTTCGCAATTTTGGTAATCGCTAATTTAGCAAGTACCTATTTTGCATTTAGGTTGATGCATCCCAAATGCCAAAATACCTGTCTGCAAATCGTCCAGTTTGTGACCGGTATTTTGGTTGATGCATGTGCCCCCTGCTTTCTTGTCAAAAACTGTGGATTGGGCAAGCACATCCTTTGAACATTTTGAGACAATCCTAGAGAAGAACACATGTACTGTACAAAGGTTAGAAGTAGGTTATGTTTTCTACATTCGCTTAGTATGAATCATTTTTCTTGTATATTTCCCAAAGCCCTAAAATAACTGGGTAAATTTGAAGAGCTGGAAATCTCTTCCTGGCAGCTGCTGGAGAAAAAGCACGTTGTACTATTTTAAGCAACATATTATGAATAATGTAATGTTTTTTTTAATTGTACAGAAATGTTCGGATATGTATGGCGAATAGGAATCATATTTGTGTCTCAAGGAAAATTATTTTGCTTTGGTAATTTTTGGCTTACTAAGCAAAATTAAACATTCACATACACCATTTTGAAATAGTACCTTGGCTGTGATTAAGTGTGGAGGTATTTCTAACAAGCTTCATCAGCATTGAAAATATATATATTTTTAATGATGTACATTTATGATTGTTTCTGATTTTATCTTTTTCCAGAAGAGCTATATAAATACGGGGCAAATACATGTAATGTTAAGTATCTGCATGAAATTGTTTGCCCTCAAACATGGGTTGAAGTACAGTGAAAAAGTAAAACACATCCATTCTTGAACTACTTTTAATATGAATGTATTTGTTTGTGTTTTGTTAGGTGCTCTGTTTGGATGTATTGCCTGCTTGGAGAGTTTAACTTCAACCGTTTCAGGTGTTGTTTTCTGTAGCGTTTATGCAACTACAGTTATGTGGCTTCCAGAATTTAGTTTCTTGTTGGCAGCTGGACTCGTCCTGATTCCATTGATCCTGGTGTGGTAAGTACACTGATAACTTTGCTTTCAATATGCATCAAAAATAATTGCAAAAAGGACAATTTATGGACAGAATGCAGAACAATGTCATACATTCACCCCAGTACAGAGATCTGGGCCTAAATCCATCGTATTTTTGCTCACCATGCCATTCCAGTTTGGACCCAGCCATATACAAATCAGTCTTGACCCTGTGCCCAAAAAAACAGGATGCATTAAAAAAAGAAATATGAAAAGTTTTCTTTTCTTTTTTTAAGAGTAGGCAGCAGTCCGTGGGACCACTACCTGCTCTTAAAATTTTTTTTCGTTAACATTCACAAAAGGGAAAGCCTTCCCGTTTGCGACTGGCTTACTACCTACTTGAAGTAGGCGGTAAACTGCGATTGTTTTGCGACAGCATTCCTTTCACAAAACAATCGTACATCACCCTGCGATTCGCTGTTAGGAAGGGACACCCTTGGTACGCCCTTTCCTAATAGCGGTTCGCAAACCATTGCAAGTCAGTAACAGGTTACTGACTCTCAAAACAAAGTTGATACATTCTACAAGCCATTTTAGCTGTCACAGTCGGTCCAATTAGCTGTTTGTGACCGCTTAAAACAGTCATACATGTGGTTCTAAGAACCTAGGGACGGGGGAAGGGAACTTTGTGAGGGGGAGGTCTACCATTTCAGGTAATGAAGATGACAGGTAAGTAATATATTTATTAGCCCAAAAACCATCCTACCTGCCACAGTCCATTACTCATTGAGGATGTAGAAATGATTATTTCTGCAGCTCCTCAATGACTCAGCCATAAAACATAATCTGCTGCTGTCACACGGAGAAAATGTAATGGTTGAAGACAAAGGAATACTGTCATTCACTCATAACAGTTTTAACCCCTTCGATGCTGATGACAAAGCCAGCTCGTCATCAACGTTACCTGCGGTGCGCGGATGACGAGCTGGCTTTGTCACGATCAACTAGTTTTGATGGGATAAAATCTCATCTAGTTGCGCAGAGTTCACCTGGTGTAATCCTACACCTTAAGCATTTAAACAATATCAATGCAAAATATAATCATCAATCAGTTATTTAATTTCATTCACCGAATACTAAAGCCAAATCCAGTAATGGCGCGGTTATTTTCACCCACCATACCGGCAGGATTTGGCTTTAGTATTCGGTTAAGAACATTGAAGGCGGTTTATACAGGAAAAGAACAACCACTTTAGAGGTCGCCATTACCAGTCCAGTTAAGAATATCAAGTCCCAGCAAGTTTAGGCTGACTGAACACATAAATTACATTGAGAGATCATCCCCTGATGAAGGCACTATTGGGTGCCGAAATGCATTGGGCATGAATATAAATAATATTGAAATGTTATGAATTACAAGTGGTTTTGAAATGTGGATATAGAATTTATTGTACAAAAGAAAAAAAGTGTGAACATTGTTAAAATATGATTGTATCGAAATTATGTAACATTTTATTTTGTGATTGATCAAAAGAGAATCAGTTTATGAAATTAAATAACTGATTGATGATTATATTTTGCATTGATATTGTTTAAATGCTTAAGGTGTAGGATTACACCAGGTGAACTGTGCGCAACTAGATGAGATTTTATCCCATCAAAACTAGTATTTTACCGACAGGCATGACACACCTGATTAGTTGCAGCACCGCTTGATTAGATTGAACCTCCAGACTAAATTGGAGTGCTCCTCACATATCCCCTAAACTGAATTTGTCACGATCAAGCCATTTTTCAAATTCCCGCGTACAGCGGGAAACCGCGGTAGCGCGGTAGCGGTTAAGAACTCCAAAACCAAGATTTACAGAGTCATCCAATTCCAATCTATAATGCTTGACAAAAGTATCTTCTAAATACCAGATTGAAGTTCTTCACATCTCCATAAAGGGGACCTAATTTGCCTCTATCCATGTAGCTGCAACCACTCTTATAGACTTGCCCTGAATGCATCCTAGGACATGCAGTTTCATAGTAGAGTAGACTTTCGAAAAGTCCTACTGAACCCATCTAGTAAAAGTCATTGTTGATGGCTTCTTCCTTTTATTTGCTGGGCCAGTGGAAACAAAAAGGGAATTGGATTTTCTAAAATCCCGTGTCCATTCTAAGTATATCAGTAAAGACCGCTTTAAAACCAGCACCAATGGTACCACTTTGTCTCTTCCCGTTCTAAATACTCAGAGGACTAGTTTTTGATCTTTGTAGAATTGAGACTGCAACTTTGGATGAAATTTCGGCTCTAACCTGCAAATGACTAGTCAAGAAAAAATCAGATGTAAGAGTAAGATGCCAATAGGGCTTCTAATTCTCACGGCCTCTTGGTTATAACCACAAGGAAGACTACTTTGGCCAACAACTGCTGCAAGAATGCCAACTATAAGGGTTTAACTGGATGACGACCCTGAACGTCCTTTAATTCTATATATAAATCCAAAGAGGGACTTGCAACAAGAGGGACAAACTTGGAAAAATCAAGGAGAGTCACCAAAGCCTCTAATGGCTGCCCACTGAGAGGACAAAGCAGAAGGAGATAGCCCCTCCTGAAAAACTTTCTCGAAAAATTGCAACAGCTTAAAGGGATCACATGATGCACCTACACAGTTATTCCACAAATACTATTTTTCAAAAGTTCCCCAGTGCTTTGCATAAGATGATAAAATAGATGGCTTCATTGACTCCTGAATGGAGATGGCCAGCTCCATAGGACACCATAGGGCTTACAATCCCCTCCTCTCAACTTCTAGGCCAATAGTTTAAATACTCGCACGGCCTCATGACAAAGGTGAGAAAACCTTATTGAAGACGAGAATAGTGGAAAATGAATTACTTGTTGATCGCCCAACATAGCATTTTCAACCACATCCTTCTGGGAAGAATTGTACTACCAGAATTACTGTCTGGTAGTTTATTCTGAATCTTCCATAGCACCCTGCAGAGGAGGGGAATGAGGGGAAAACGAACTGTAGCTCCCTTGGCCACTTGAAGAACGAAGTTTCCACTGCCCAAGCTTACGTCTTCTTCGTTTCTGTGTAGTAATTTCAGAGAAGAGCATTGTTTAGGAAGCAAAAAGGTTCAAGCACGGGTAACCAAATGCCATCACAATGTGGTGGAACACTTCCCATCCCAGCTGCAAGTTCACGGACATTGGAACACTTCTGCTTAGGAAGTCTGCCTGAAAAGTGTCCTTGCTGGGTAAATAGATTGCAGAGAGTGAAAGTAGGTGATTATCTGCCCACTAACAAATTGCTCTGACATTTGTAATGACCTTATCTTGGTTACCCTGGGTCGATTTATGTAGCCTTTGGCCACCTAACTGTCTGTTCTGACCACTACTGCTTTTTGTTGAATCAGAGGAGCAAAAACCTGGAGATCCCTTTCTGTTGATGCTAACTCTCTCCAATGTGAAGACTGACAAGCCTCTGCAGGGAACCACACGTCCTTTATTTCATTGTCCACTAGAGTTTCTCCCCAGCCACACTGACTCGCATTGGTCATTAACACAAGTGGAATCAGTGGAATTAGGAACAACCCTTTTAGTAGATTTTCTATTTCCAACCACCAGTTGTGATCTTGATCAAAGGCTTGAGAGACAGTACTGTGGTATTGTAATTCTGAGATATTGGGGACTGGAGGTCCAGAAAGCAGCGAAGCAGGGTCATTATCCCCTACACTTTCAAGAACATCCTGGTAGGAGTCTCCTGGCAAAAGAGAAGAAGAATCAAATGTCTTTGCAACATCTGGCCTCTTGTCCCTGGTAAGAACACACAAACCTTAGCCGTGTCAAACAGGCCTCTGATAAAGAGTCTCTATTGCATATTACCAGTTGTGACTTCTTCAAATCAATTCATATACTGATGAGAAACTCGATGGCCCTTCCCACATCATTCAATGTTTCAGAAAGAGAAGGGGAAACAATTAACTACTCATCCAGATAAACATGACCTGAATACCTTCTAAAGGCAAAAGAGAGACCACTGGGGCCAATACATTTGTGAAGACTCTTGGTGAAGATGTGAGCCAAAAAGGGAGAACACTGAATTTTAAATTATTCCCCCCTAAAGCAAACCGCCAGAGAGGCTGACTTTTGCAATGAATGGGTATATGAAAGTAGACATCCTGGAGACCTAGGGTAATCATGTAGTCGGTCTTTGTCACCAATGGAATTACCTGCTGCAATGTCGTCATCCTGAAAAGAACAATTTGAACAAACTGGTTTAACCATTTTAAGTCTAAAACTCGATTATAGAAACCATTTGCTTTGGGGACCAGGAACAAAATTGAGTGTACACCCTGGTGTCTTTGGGGCCCTGGGACCTCTGTTATTGCTCCTTTCATCTGCAGACCTTCTACCCCCTTCAAGATGTAATCATTCTTTGGATTGATGTTTCCTGAAAACAAGAATGTGGTCTTTCTTTTAGCTCTATAAAATAACCACTTCTTACTACTATAAGAGTTCATCTGTATTTGTTTACTTTCATGATAGTGAAGAAGCCTTAGAATTGGGGCACTTGGGGCAGACTTTCTCTCTTTGTGCAGTGCTCCTCATCTCGAAAGGGCTGTGATGTTTGCTGCGCATTTTGGGTCTTTGGAGATTTTTTTGTTGTTGCAGAAAACAGTCTGAAAGATTGGATAATCTTCTTTTCATCTGCCATTTTCTGCACCACTTTGTTTAATACAGCACCAAAAGAACGTTTGACCTGTGAAGAGCTGCTTATGAATCTAGGACCTCTGAGAAGTGTCACATTTTCACAATTTTAGCCATAGCAACCTCCGGGCTGCCACTTATATCCCTGTCAACGTTGAAGTGGACCATAAAGAGCCAAATGTTGTCCTCAAATGAAACTTTGCTAGCAACTCTATATTCCCTAAAATTGCCTTAGTATCTTCTCCTTTGTGTAAACAATCAAACAGGGGTGGAAATCTTTCAACAATGTTTGTGCCACATGCGCCACATATGAGCGGATCCTCATCGGGTCCTCATAGCACAGTTTGATGCAGCATAGGCACATTTAATAGCATTTTTCACTTTTTGGTAGCAAGGATCCAGTAAAAGAGATTCTTCGGATAACCAGGGATGAAGATGATACCACACACTTAACTAATTGGACAATGCAACTCCGGCCTACGATGGAGGAGTCAGAACTCCTCATAGAGTAACGTACTATGATGGGGAGGGCCTGTTTTGGGGTAATGGTTACTTTCCAAGTGTACTTGTGGTTTCAGTATTGGGTTGAAACAAGAAATTATATTTGCAACCTGGTATATTTGATGCAACTTGCATGCTGTGATTTGCGTACAGGTTGCATGTGGGTGGTGAAATGTGGGACTGTGAGACTGAACTGATGTGTCTGAGCTGCATTGCCCTTTTAGCAGCAAATGGCGATTGGTGGGACCCCGAGTGGGAATGACGTGCTACAGAGTCAGACATGCCACTGTAGAGTTGTTATGCCTTTCATTATTCTGAGATCAGTCCATTGAGAACCAAAGCACTACCCTCATAGTGGTGGAAGGCTAATGCATTCACCAAGAGTTAAGCAGCACGAACACAGCAGTGGCAGCTTACCGTGTAGTGATCAGTAGAAGCAAGCAGGTCCTTTTTTAACCTGAGCCAGTGGAGCGTGACATAAGTTAAGATTCCACTGCTGTGTTCTTAACTCACCTTTGCCCTACCTCATTTAGGTGTACAGTGCTGCACAGTGCAGGAGTGCTGACTCTGCACTGGATGTATATGTGCCTGAAAAGTGTACAGTGCAGGGATAGAGCGGTAGTCTGCAGTGCATGCATGCTGAGTTTGTGCACTGGGTGTATGTATACGAGAGAGCAATATATTACATGAGAGAAGTAGTGCTGCATCTGCAATGAAAGCATGAGCTGGGTGTATGGGTGCTTGAAAGAAGTACATTACATGAAGAGTGAAGTGTTGTGCGGTGCGAGGATGGTGACTGTGTGTATTAGCAATGGGTGTGTTTTCTTGTAGCACACCATGGCACAATACAGAAAGGATGCAGGACTGAGCAGTGATTGTGTTTGCTGAGTCTACGTGTGCCTGAGGTGGCACAATACTGGGAGGTGACAATACTGGACAATATGTGCGCTGTGTATGTACACTGAGTGCAAGTGTGCCTGTATTGGTACATTACATGGAGGACCCTGGGATCCATTTTGGGAAACCCAGACCTGCCTGATGAAGGGATGAGGAGTAAGGGAATCCCCTAGACATATGTGTGTATTGCTGTATTCCTGTGAACTGTGTAGGATACACTGGAGAATGAAGAGGGAAACCCCCCTGTACACTTCAAATGGTGCCCTTTAATTCATTGAGAGGGCACAAGGGAAGGGGCCTGGACACATCTCAGGAAGGAGATGGGCTGATAAGGGAATCATAAAGAGTTGGGTTGGGAGCCCGGGATTATTATTTTCTTTTTGCACTTATCACTGTGGTTGACACCTAGGTGTGAAACCTAGTAACTCCCATTGACAATTTTGTGGAACAGATTTGAAGTCTCTCCTGCGTTGACTGACAACCTTTCAAGGGGAAGAAGAGTGAAGAATAGCACACACTTCAAAAGAAGCAGAATCCCAACATAACATTTCAAAGGCCCGGACTCTAAATCACATTTGGTGTCTAGAAATGGACTATAAGATGGGGAGGTTGAGACCCTAACAATGTGTCATATGCCAAGCAGCCAAATGTGCTGTATTAGGAGGGGAAGCTCTGCAACACTTCTGCCTGCCTGCTTGTTTCCCTCCTGGGTGAGGGAAACCATCACCACCTGCTCTGGAGCCTGGAGTACCATCACCTGCCTGCTTGCTGAGACCAGCGTACCCTGTGAGGAAGAGGAGAGCATTTGAAGGAGTGAGGTGCCCAGCCAAGTTGACTCCCGATGCGAGATGTGAGGAGAAGGCTGCCACAGAGATTGGGAAGTTGCCCATGTGTAGATTCCTGTTGGCAACCCCCATAAGCCAGGAAAGGCCACCATAAAAATAGCCATCAGCGGAGTGACGTGCGGGTCACTGGAAGCCCGTATGGCACTGATTGTTAGGACACTGTATGCCAGGAGGGGCCGAAGTGTAAGTTGTGCTGAATATGAAGAGCCGAAGCCTGTGTGAAAATTAGTGTTGGTCCATATAGAATTAGGGGCTACTGTGGTACGGACTACCATGTGGTGAGGGCCGGCGCCTTGGCTGATAGAGTTATGGCAACCCCATATGCTAGGAGAGGCTGCCAATACCCAAGTTGTTGCAAGTATCAGGCCGACCCCCAAGAACTGTGATCCGTGACCCATAGATCACCCTGAAGCATCGAGGGTTGCGCCCCGTTTGCCCCCATGAACTGAGAAGGCTACAGGGGGTGCATCGTCACATCACCGGGACCCCACCGAGGAGCATCGGAATCCAATACCCACTGCAAGACTTACTGTGCAGGAGGAGCATGAGTGCGCCTCCGATCGCTGCTAGAGCTGGATGTATATGCGCCAGAGAGAGGCTGCATGCAGCCAACTCTCTCTGAACAGGACCGGAGCAGTGTGAGTGCCTGCAGTCTGTGCACTCTCTGGGACATTGCAAGACTCCTCGTTGTTGGAGCAGATAAGACTGGTTACAGGCCTATATGGCCCTGGAGGACTTGCTGCTGCAGGCGCTGCGGCACCAAGACACTTTGACTAATTTTCAGAAAGTCGGACTGGACTAGAGTTAAGGACTACTAGTGAGCATTCCCTGGATATGGCCACCAGTGAATGGGGACTAACCCCTACCACATTACGAAGAATGGGTGATACAGGGATTTGTTAGAGAAACACTAGAGCCCCGACCTCAATGGGAAATGTGTCAATGTCTATATAGGTCGTAATTTTGCTTTGAATGCATAAAAGTAGAAATAAAAGACCTATTTTTATTATATAAATAAGTATTTTACTGGACATTGACTTATTGACACTGCTGTGCATTCTTTGAGTTATGAGTTGTGTTCACTGACCTGTATTCACACTTCCCTGGCAAGGGATCCTTGGACTGCTCGACCATAGCTAAAACTGAGAGTCAAGTGCAGAAGCGGTACTTGGCCCCATTGCTCAGGATCCATAGTATGTTGGGCCCTGGTACATCACGAGTAAAAGGCCATAACCCACATGGTTGGGCCCATTACCCCCTGCGTGCCCCGTAGCCCTCTGACAGAGGTTCTGACATTGATACAAAACACATTTGGCCAGGAAAAAAACATACCCAATTTTATTGGGTGTGTAATTGACTTTACACATTGGTCTGAACATTTTCTTAGGAATTATAATCCCCCGATGCAGACCTCAAATATGGGCCTTATATCACTAGTTCCCATCTTGCCTGTGGGATGTATTTGATTCTATTCCGGGTGAAAGGTGGGAACACCAAATGTTTCTAAATTGGCACGAGAATTGCGCTCCTGATTTCAAAGTTAATGAGTCATACCAGCAGCTCTTTTTTGTTATTTGAAGAATACTAACCATTTTATAATGATTTACTTGCTATTTAAACAAAAGGGTTCCGGGATGGCTTCCTGTGTGCCCACAGACATGCATTGAGAACCACCTGAAACGTTTTGCCAAACAGTGCCATAAACCAAAACTACAGTCATTGGTCAAATCAATAGGTAAGTGACTGCATATAAAAGAGGAGACCTATTGGCTTTGCCAATGCTTGTTGTGACTAATGAACATATAGTGCCAGTTAGCTCGAAGGCATAAGAATCCTGGGCCAAACAGGAAGCAGTGAATCTAAAGTGCACATGTCTTGGCATTTTGGCGTGTTGTTTTAGTACATCGAGCCCCAAGCGTATTTGAATTTTTCATTTGGGTAAATAAAATGTTGGCCCTGTCTGTGCAAGGTAGGTGTAGTGAACTGCAAATTGTGCTCTATGCGGGACTTCTCATTCAGTGGTGCTTGAACAATTATTTAATATTAAATCACTGAAACCATAGGGATTGTTGCAGCAAATATGTATTGTAGGAGAGTAGGGTCTGCAATCCTATGATCACCCAGATGTTTGCTTTTTGCTTCACTGGTTTACGACTTTCCCTGGCTGTGGGCCTGCTAATCAGACCCACAGCCTAGCTGTTCTCTCTAATCCAAATTGTACCCAGGTACTGAATTGGCACTGGGCCCTCTCAAGTCCCTGTACCCAGGGCTGAGGTGCACCCAGAAGTCTCCCAGGGGCTGCAGCATGTATTATGCCACCCCTGGACTGACTAACTAAATCTGACACAACTGGCTGCACGACAGCTGGGGCAAGGTGGTGTAATCACCCTTTGCTGTAGATATAGTATTCCTATATCTAAACCTAAATGGACACACAGATCTCCTATCAGTCACTCCTATGGCAGGCCTTAACAATCCTGAAGGCAGAGTGCTTGGAATCGTGTGAGATAGTGCTCTGGCATGAGCTGAGCCTGTCTGCGGCTTTCGGGATCCATCCCTTAGCCGTTTCCATGATATCGCATACCATATACTCTTAAGTGCATTATAATCCTCGCGGTTATATGCCAACTCTGGTATCGCTTTATCAAAACATGTCGAGTAAGGTGTCATACGAATTGGAATACTAACCCCTCACCAATTCTGGCGACGGGGTTAGCATTCCACCCTTCTAGAGGGACACGACATGGATGTAACCTGTAACCCCGGTTAAAGTCAAACAGAGCCTTAGTTCCACAAAATGGATGCTGCCACCGAGACACAAGTCTGCCCTCCTGCTGCTGGGAGTCCTCCCAGAGCAGGAGGCAAGGACAAAGGGTTTCCTGCCAGGGGCGGTGCTAGCACCGTCCCAGACAGGATTTTGTGTATCCTAGGTAGGTATGGCTTCAGAGGAAGGTGACTGCAAGTGGCACCCCGGTGCTCACTGTGCATAGGCCGGCTGAAACCAGTTCCAGGGGCACTCCAGCCCCTGGCCTGGGGAAAGCCCGCCAAAGGAGAGGGGTGTAACCACCCCCCTCCTAGTCCCACCCATAGGGCAGGACTTAGTCGCGTGCCAGCCCCTTTTTGCAGGATAAAGGTAGGGCCTGGCCCCCTTCCAAATCAGATCATCTTTGAATCCTGAAACTACTTTCTTCAAGAAGGAACTCAAGACTCTTCCTAAGATTTCTCCCTTGTGACTAAGGAGTAGTCACCCTGCAGCAGCAGGCACCAACCAAGCATCGCGGTTTGTTGCCAGTCTCTCCTTCGGATCAAGACTGCTCCAGCACGACGAGAACTGGCTTCCCTGGCACCTCTGACCTCAACCTACATCATCAGCCCAGCTGTGATCCGTGGGTGTGACGAGACCTCGAGGGACCGGCCATCTTCAGAACTGCACGACGCTTGTCCAGCACGACGCCTGAGTGACCCTCGACTGAGTGCCTTGGGGTAAGAGAAGCCCCGACCCTGAGCAGCTCCAGCACCGAAGTCCAGCCCCCCTGCATCCACGAGATCGGCGTGGGGCCCTTCTGCTTTTTGCTGCTCACCGCGTTGTCCAGGTCGCTTGCCCGTTGGCTAGTGGCCCCCTCACGACGCTCCCCGACAACTAACACTGCTGGTCTGGTTGCTCCAGACTAGCCCGTGCTCCCCTCCAAAAGAGGAGCACCCTGGACCCTCCTGGTCCACTCAAGACGCCATTTTAGGCCCACCGCGTGGGCCTTGCATTTGCCAAGACTTGTTGCCCAATCCTGGGTCCAGCGACGTCGACAGCAAGAACCTTCGTGGGACAGCTCGCACCTCCATCCTGGTCGCCGACAACGCCTCCTGGTCCGAGAGACTGCAGAGCCCAGCAGCGCCCACTCACCTGACTGCGGTGACCTCGCCCGGTGCCATCCTGGTGCCCACTTAATCACTGGCTAGTGATTCAGAACTTGGTCCCCTCTGTTTTCAGGTTTTCTTCTTCCCTGATCCAGGCTTGGATCTCTTCGAACTTTTCTTCACTGGCCGCCTGCCAGCAACTTCTTCTTCAGGCTCCTGGTCCGTCAACGTGGGTTTCCGACGCAACTTGAACCCTATGCAGCCGCAGCCCCTGGGCTAGGTAAATCCAGCACTCCGGTGCCCCAGCATAGTCCAACACTCCAAGTGTTCAGATCCACTCCCGTTTTCGTCCCAGCTAGTCGGGTTCGCCCGAGAACAGTAATTTTGTGAATTCTAGCTTCCATAGACTTTGTCCCGCATCCCGCGTGAGAGTGCACACTCTGCACCCGAGTTCCCTAGGCCTCCTGCTAGTAATCTAATGGTCCAGTAGTCCAGTCCTAGCGATCCCAAAGCCTCTGAGAATCGTTACTTACCTGCTAGTAATTCGCATTCCACTTTTGTAGTATATGGTTTTTCGTGCCCCTCGGGCATTTGTGTAAATTGTGCGACTTGAAGTATTTTTATAAGAGTTTTGTTGTGTGCTTAGCTCCCTGTCTCATAAAGAGCCAGGGTAGTCTTGTTATAAATAAATACACAGTTTATTTTCATAACAACTTGTGTGGTGTCCTTTCACTGGGTGTTCAAGGGGTAATGTGATGGTAAAACAGCTGGCTTAACACGCCCTCTAGAGTCTTAGCCTTAGACTGCTCGTATCCATGCTACTAGGATAGCTGGTCTATAAGGTTGACTTACAACCAATCATCAATAAGGGTTGTTTGGACTGATACATAGTGATCACTAGAATAGTGAGCACTGCATATCAGGCCAACTTCTCACATTGGTGAGCAGCGGTTGGGATTTGAGCTTGCTGTTGTTTTACCACACATATCCTAAGAATATCTTGTGAAAGATCACATAAGTACTAAGGTACATATAACTTAGCTTAGAATACTCTGAGTTCTACTGAACCAGCTGTTGTAGCTCCTAGGGCCTAGCACACCCTAAACTACAACTCTAGCAAGGGATCAGTAGGCAAACATATAGTGTAGGTAAGTGCACCACTTACACCTCACTAGAAAAGCATGTCTACCCAAGGAGAATCTACTGAGACTCCCCTTGTGGATATTGACCCTCCACAGGTCAAATCAAGATATGCAGCTCTCAGTTTCCAGGAGATGAGACAAGTGTGTACCTCCAGGAAACTGAAACAGGGGTCTAACCCCACCATTCCCTTTTTAATAGGTCTCTTAGAGACATGATGCGAGAAAGATTTCTCAGCTAGATGGGAATATGCCAGCCTTAGAGGGTACCTCTGGGGATCCAGACCTCCCCAACACTGCCAATGCAGTTGAGGAGGAGGATCAAGAGGAACTCTCTGGGGATGAGGTAGACAAAGGTCTTGAGGTAGTCAGAAGGCTAACTAGGGCCAACTTAGACTTGCTTGGGCTAGGATCTGGGGGACCCCCAGTACTGACCCTAAGTAGGCCTAACCTTGGAGTTAGGAGAGATAGATCTCTTTCTAGGGACTCCAATAGATCTCTGCACTCTAATGCCTCTTCTCAGAGGAGAAGGAACTCTCCCCAGAGGAGATTGACTTCCCCTCAGAGAATGGAGCATGAAGCTAGGATGAGACAGGCTACTCTGAGGATTGAAAGGGAAGAACTTGCCCTGGCCAAAGAGAAGCTTGCCTTTGCTAGAGAGCAGCAGATGAGTGGGTTAGCTCCCACTGGTGGCAGCAATCTCCCAAGAGATAGAGAGAAGGGTTTAGATACTAAACACCTGACTAAGATAGTGCCCCCCTTTAAGCAAGGGGATGACATCCAGAAATGGATGGCTGCTTTGGAGAGGGCCTGCACTGTGCAGTGCATTCCCCAGAGTCAGTGGGCAGCTATACTGTGGCTCTCCTTTGATGGTAAAGGTAGAGATAAGCTCCTCACTACAAGAGTGGAGGATGCTAACAATTACCAGGTCCTGAAAAATACACTGGTTGATGGGTTTGGTTTAATCACTGAGCAGTACAGGTTGCTGTTCAGAGACACCCAGAAAACTCAGTCTCAGGACTGGTCTGACTTTGTGGATAGTGCCACTAAGGCTTTGGAGGGCTGGTTGCTGGGTAGCAAGGTTACTGATTACACAGGGTTGTACAATCTCATGATGAGAGAACACATTTTAAATAATTGTCAGAACCAGTTGTTGCACCAGCACCTTGTTGATTCAGATCTGACCTCTCCCCAAGAATTGGGAAAGAAGGCAGACAAATGGGTCAGAACAAGGATCAAGCAGAACCAGAACCAGAACCAGGGTGGTCAGAAGAAAGCAGACCAGAAGGGTAATGCTAAGAGTGAACAAAATGACCAGAAGTCTTCACCAGGTCCCCAACAAACCAAAGAGGGTGGGGGTCAGGCTTCCCAGAAGAAGAAGACTCAAGAAGGCCAGTCAAAAAGGTGGTGCCAGTACTGTAAAAGTAAGTCTCACTGGTTTAGTGAGTGCACCAAAAGAGGAGGACAAACTCCTACCACTACAGCCCCTAAGGCAACTGCACCCCCTAGTACAGTCAGTAGTGGTAGTGTACCTCCCAAGGCAATAGTTGGGTTAACCTTGGGAACTGAGGGGTCTGACAACTTAGTTGGCACACTCACTCAGGCTGTCCTTGTCTGTACAGGGGATATGGATATATCCCCTGATATAAGTCCCAATACTTTGGGCAAATACAGGCAGACACCTTTGATTAATGGCAAAATGGCTCAGGCCTATAGGGACACTTGTGCCAGTGTCACCATGGTGACACCTAACTTTGTGGACCCTGGACAGATCATGCCAGGTACAGATTTCCTGGTGACCAATGCCAGCAACGTCACTACCAGTCATAGTATGGCGATTGTTGCTTTCTCCTGGGGTGGAGTGAAGGGTCAAAAGAAAGTTGTAGTCAGTTCAGACCTCCCAGTTGATTGTTTGTTGGGCAATGATTTGGAGTCATCACTATGGTCAGAAGTGGAGCAGAGGACTCACATGGAAATGTTAGGCTTGCCAGCACATGTGCTTGCTGTGACTAGGTCACAGGCCAGAAGATGCCTCACTGAACAGGTGCTGGATCCTGAAATGATGGACCAGACACCTTCCAAGAAGAAGAGCAGTAGGGTTAAGGCTTTGCCTTCCCCCATGCCCCAGGTTGAGGATCAAGTCTCTGAGGAGGCTGATCTGAGAGAGCTGAGGGAAACTGAGCCTAAAGAGCTTGAACTTGATCAAGTTGAGTTTCTGGGCTCAGGGGGACCCTCCAGAGAAGACCTGGGGAAGGCACAGTTAGACTGCCCTTCCCTTGAACCCCTCAGACAGCAGGCTGCTGCTGAGGCTGCAGGGAATGCCACAGGTGCCCACAGGGTATACTGGGAAGATGGACTCCTGTACTCTGAGTCAAGAGACCCCAAGCCTGGTGCAACCAGGAGGCTGGTCATCCCCTTGTCTCTGAGAGGTTTCCTTCTCACCTTGGCCCATGAGATTCCCCTTGCAGGTCATTTAGGTCAGACAAAGACTTGGGACAGGCTTGTCTCACACTTTCACTGGCCCCACATGAATGAGAATACCAAGGAGTTTTGTCGCTCCTGTGTCACTTGCCAAGCCAGTGGTAAGTCAGGTGGCACAACAAAGGCCCCCCTCATACCACTACCTGTGGTGGGGGTTCCCTTTGAAAGAGTGGGGATTGACATTGTTGGTCCAATGGAACCCCAGACAGCATCAGGGCACAAGTTTATACTGGTGGTAGTGGATCATGCCACCAGGTATCCTGAAGCTATTCCACTTAGGACCACTACAGCACCTGTAGTGGCAAGGGCCCTAGTTGGAGTGTTCTCCAGAGTGGGCTTCCCTAAGGAGGTCGTTTCTGACAGAGGTACAAACTTCATGTCAGGATATCTGACTGCAATGTGGAAGGAGTGTGGTGTGAACTACAAGTTCACCACACCCTACCACCCACAATGCAATGGGCTTGTTGAGAGATTCAACAGGACCCTCATAGGGATGATTCATGGACTACCTGAAACTCTTAGGAGAAAATGGGATGTCCTGATCCCCTGCCTCTTGTTTGCTTACAGAGAGGTCCCACAGAAGGGGGTTGGCTACAGCCCCTTTGAGCTTCTGTATGGGCATCCTGTAAGAGGACCCCTGTGTTTGGTGAAGGAAGGATGGGAGAGACCTCTCAAAAAGCCTGCAACCAACATAGTGGACTATGTACTTGGTCTCCGCTCCAGGATGGCTGAGTATATGGAAAAGGCATCTAAAAACCTGGAGGCCAGCCAAGAACTTCAAAAAGCTTGGCATGACCAAAAGGCTGTCCTGACTGTGTACAAGCCTGGACAGAAGGTGTGGGTGCTGGAGCCAGTGGCCCCAGCAGCTCTCAAAGACAAATGGTCTGGGCCCCACACCATCATTGAGCAAAAGGGAGAGGTTACCTACTTGGTGGACCTTGGAACTCCCAGGAGCCCTCTCAGAGTGCTCCATGTAAACAGGCTCAAGGCATATGTTGACAGGAAGGACATGAGCTTGCTCATGGCCACAGATGAGGGGCAGGAGGAAGAGAGTGACCCTCTCCCAGACCTGCTCACTCAGAATCCTGATGATGGATCAGTAGATGGTGTTGTCTTTTGTGGCAGCCTCACTGAGCATCAGCAACAGGATTGCAGGCAAGTTCTGCAATCCTTCAGACATATGTTCTCTCTGACACCCAGCCAAACTGATTGGTGTACCCATGATGTTGACACTGGAGACAGTCTGCCTGTCAAGAGTAAAATCTACAGACAGCCTGATCATGTTAGAGACTGCATCAAGACAGAGGTGCAGAAAATGTTGGAGCTGGGAGTCATTGAGCCCTCAGATAGCCCTTGGGCTAGCCCAGTAGTTCTAGTGCCAAAGCCTCACACCCAGGGTGGTAAGAAAGAGATGAGGTTTTGCGTAGACTACAGAGGCCTCAATGCAGTCACTAAGACTGATGCCCACCCAATACCAAGAGCAGATGAACTTATAGATAGATTGGCTTCTGCCAAATACTTAAGTACATTTGATTTGACAGCTGGGTATTGGCAAATCAGGTTAGCTGAGGAGGCCAAACCCAAGACAGCATTTTCTACCCCTGGTGGGCATTATCAATTTGTGGTAATGCCCTTTGGTTTGAAAAATGCACCTGCCACCTTCCAAAGGTTGGTGAATCAAGTCCTCACTGGGCTGGATGACTTCTGTGCAGCATATCTTGACGATATTGCTGTCTTTAGCTCCACCTGGGAGGATCACCTGGTCCACCAGAGGAAAGTGTTAGAGGCCCTGCAAAAGGCATGCCTCACTATCAAGGCCACTAAGTGCCAGATAGGGCAGACACAGGTTGTATACCTGGGCCACCTTGTAGGTGGAGGCCAGGTTCAGCCATTGGAGAGTAAAATACAGGCCATCCAGGACTGGGCTCCTCCAATCACCCAGACTCAGGTTCGAGCTTTCTTGGGCCTGACTGGTTATTACATAAGTTTGTCAGAAATTATGGGTCCATAGTGATCCCTCTTAATGACCTGACAAGCAAGAAGATGCCAAAGAAAGTTCAGTGGACAGCAAGCTGTCAGAAAGCATTCAATGACCTAAAACAGGCCATGTGCACAGCACCTATCCTTAAGAGTCCAGATTACTCCAAGCCATTCATTGTCCAAACAGATGCTTCTGAGTTGGGTGTGGGAGCTGTTCTGTCTCAGCTGAATTTTGATGGTAATGACCAGCCTATTGCTTTCATTAGCAGGAGGCTGACCCCCAGAGAGAAAAATTGGTCAGCTATTGGTTTGGGCCCTGAAGAAGCTGAGGGCCTACTTGTTTGGCACTCACTTCACCATTCAGACCGACCATAAGCCCCTCTTGTGGCTAAATCAGATGAAGGGTGAAAACCCCAAACTGCTTAGGTGGTCCATTTCCCTACAGGGGATGGATTTTACAGTGGAGCAAAGACCTGGTACTGATCACAGCAATGCTGATGGGCTCTCCAGGTATTTCCACTTAGAGCAAGAAGACTCACCTGGTCAAGGTTAGTTTATTGTCCCAAAGTTTGGGGGGGGGGTCATGTAGGAGAGTAGGGTCTGCAATCCTATGATCACCCAGATGTTTGCTTTTTGCTTCACTGGTTTACGACTTGCCCTGGCTGTGGGCCTGCTAATCAGACCCACAGCCTAGCTGTTCTCTCTAATCCAAATTGTACCCAGGTACTGAATTGGCACTGGGCCCTCTCAAGTCCCTGTACCCAGGGCTGAGGTGCACCCAGAAGTCTCCCAGGGGCTGCAGCATGTATTATGCCACCCCTGGACTGACTAACTAAATCTGACACAACTGGCTGCACGACAGCTGGGGCAAGGTGGTGTAATCACCCTTTGCTGTAGATATAGTATTCCTATATCTAAACCTAAATGGACACACAGATCTCCTATCAGTCACTCCTATGGCAGGCCTTAACAATCCTGAAGGCAGAGTGCTTGGAATCGTGTGAGATAGTGCTCTGGCATGAGCTGAGCCTGTCTGCGGCTTTCGGGATCCATCCCTTAGCCGTTTCCATGATATCGCATACCATATACTCTTAAGTGCATTATAATCCTCGCGGTTATATGCCAACTCTGGTATCGCTTTATCAAAACATGTCGAGTAAGGTGTCATACGAATTGGAATACTAACCCCTCGCCAATTCTGGCGACGGGGTTAGCATTCCACCCTTCTAGAGGGACACGACATGGATGTAACCTGTAACCCCGGTTAAAGTCAAACAGAGCCTTAGCTCCACAAAATGGATGCTGCCACCGAGACACAAGTCTGCCCTCCTGCTGCTGGGAGTCCTCCCAGAGCAGGAGGCAAGGACAAAGGGTTTCCTGCCAGGGGCGGTGCTAGCACCGTCCCAGACAGGATTTTGTGTATCCTAGGTAGGCAGGGCTTCAGAGGAAGGTGACTGCAAGTGGCACCCCGGTGCTCACTGTGCATAGGCCGGCTGAAACCAGTTCCAGGGGCACTCCAGCCCCTGGCCTGGGGAAAGCCCGCCAAAGGAGAGGGGTGTAACCACCCCCCTCCTAGTCCCACCCATAGGGCAGGACTTAGTCGCGTGCCAGCCCCTTTTGCAGGATAAAGGTAGGACCTGGCCCCCTTCCAAATCAGATCATCTTTGAATCCTGAAACTACTTTCTTAAAGAAGGAACTCAAGACTCTTCCTAAGATTTCTCCCTTGTGACTAAGGAGTAGTCACCCTGCATCAGCAGGCACCAACCAAGCATCGCGGTTTGTTGCCAGTCTCTCCTTCGGATCAAGACTGCTCCAGCACGACGAGAACCGGCTTCCCTGGCACCTCTGACCTCAACCTACATCATCAGCCCAGCTGTGATCCGTGGGTGTGACGAGACCTCGAGGGACCGGCCATCTTCAGAACTGCACGACGCTTGTCCAGCACGACGCCTGAGTGACCCTCGACTGAGTGCCTTGGGGTAAGAGAAGCCCCGACCCTGAGCAGCTCCAGCACCGAAGTCCAGCCCCCCTGCATCCACGAGATCGGCGTGGGGCCCTTCTGCTTTTTGCTGCTCACCGCGTTGTCCAGGTCGCTTGCCCGTTGGCTAGTGGCCCCCTCACGACGCTCCCCGACAACTAACACTGCTGGTCTGGTTGCTCCAGACTAGCCCGTGCTCCCCTCCAAAAGAGGAGCACCCTGGACCCTCCTGGTCCACTCAAGACGCCATTTTAGGCCCACCGTGTGGGCCTTGCATTTGCCAAGACTTGTTGCCCAATCCTGGGTCCAGCGACGTCGACAGCAAGAACCTTCGTGGGACAGCTCGCACCTCCATCCTGGTCGCCGACAACGCCTCCTGGTCCGAGAGACTGCAGAGCCCAGCAGCGCCCACTCACCTGACTGCGGTGACCTCGCCCGGTGCCATCCTGGTGCCCACTTAATCACTGGCTAGTGTTTCAGAACTTGGTCCCCTCTGCTTTCAGGTTTTCTTCTTCCCTGATCCAGGCTTGGATCTCTTCGAACTTTTCTTCACTGGCCGCCTGCCAGCAACTTCTTCTTCAGGCTCCTGGTCCGTCAACGTGGGTTTCCGACGCAAATTGAACCCTATACAGCCGCAGCCCCTGGGCTAGGTAAATCCAGCACTCCGGTGCCCCAGCATAGTCCAACACTCCAAGTGTTCGGATCCACTCCCGTTTTCGTCCCAGCTAGTCGGGTTCGCCCGAGAACAGTAACTTTGTGAATTCTAGCTTCCATAGACTTTGTCCCGCATCCCGCGTGAGAGTGCACACTCTGCACCCGAGTTCCCTAGGCCTCCTGCTAGTAATCTAAAGGTCCAGTAGTCCAGTCCTAGCGATCCCAAAGCCTCTGAGAATCGTTACTTACCTGCTAGTAATTCGCATTCCAGTTTTGTAGTATATGGTTTTTCGTGCCCCTCGGGCATTTGTGTAAATTGTGCGACTTGAAGTATTTTTATAAGAGTTTTGTTGTGTGCTTAGCTCCCTGTCTCATAAAGAGCCAGGGTAGTCTTGTTATAAATAAATACACTGTTTATTTTCATAACAACTTGTGTGGTGTCCTTTCACTGGGTGTTCAAGGGGTAATGTGATGGTAAAACAGCTGGCTTAACACGCCCTCTAGAGTCTTAGCCTTAGACTGCTCGTATCCATGCTACTAGGATAGCTGGTCTATAAGGTTGACTTACAACCAATCATCAATAAGGGTTGTTTGGACTGATACATAGTGATCACTAGAATAGTGAGCACTGCATATCAGGCCAACTTCTCACATGTATCATTGCACATCACCAAGTAAAGTGTCTTGATTTGTTTGATCCTAATAAAATCTTTGTTTCCATCAAAATTCAGGACTACAAAAAGTGCTTTATTTGTGCTTTCCTAATTGCTGCTATAATTTGAAATATGTGTATAGTTTCATTTGCCAAAATTTAAATGTTATGTGTTGGAAAAAAACTGACATTCAACAGCCTATTCATTCGTTTCCTATATCATAGCAGGTTTGTCACACAGTTTACTTTTATTAAATCCACTCTTTTTGCAGTAAGAGAAATAAATGTACACACCATATTTGGAATAAACAGCAATTTGTCAGAAGATACAGCCTCACATGTAACCTTTCTCTTTGAACGTGCAGCAAATATGACAAGAGTGACCCAAAATTGTTGTATTCTTGTCTTCTCCTTCCCTGCTGCTCAGCCTGTGTGTGTGATGTAATCAGAATGTTCGTGCATGCATGGCTTGAAAGAGCGTTCAGTTTGAGTGAGTGAGGCTGAGCAGCAGGACGCTGCTTCCGGTGGGGCCTCCTTTACCATTCTACTTACAATGAATAAACCTACTTAACTACACCTTCAGCTACTGGATTACTTACTTGCTATAGCACATTCTTCGATGTAAAAGTGGCGACGATAGTGAAATAACTACGCGTGCATGAACACGACATGAAACTAGGATCTACAAAGAAGATTGCCAGATAAGCTTGAAGTTGAGACTAAAGATAAGCTTAATATGCCCTCGATGCCCCACCGGTGTCTTCTACAGCAGACCGCCCACAGAGGTATGTTTTGGGAGTTGGACGTTGTGTGGCTCAAATGGTTTGTAACCTGTTTTGCCTATTGACATTAAAAAAAAAAAATCTTATAAGCGTTTGACAGTGTGTGGCCTGAAATCTGAAACCTGCCACATTGGACTTTTGGCTGCTTACTGCTGCAGCGATTCTAAATGACAAAAAACGCTGTGCAAGATGTTATCATGAGTTTGGAACTTCCCGGGTTAAACATTGGATGCTTAATCTATGTGCCTTGTCGTCAAAGAGCCTGCATTATTCTCTGGATTAGTAAAGTTATTTGCCTACTGCATTTTACCTTTCTTTCATCAACGGATTTTGCTCCAGAACATCATTATGCCTGAATTCCGTTCTACTAATGATCTACGTACATGTGGGAAGCACACATGGAATTATCTCATTTCAGCTGCATGAACTGGCTGCGTGTTAGTTAGTGTGTTTCATCAACAAATGGGGGCATTGATTTCCGTTTTTTCCGTTTAATTCGCCGCAGACAAGTCAAAAATCTGTGTTCTGGGAGATGTCTTGTAAGTACTGGTACTGACACCCTGCGAGAGTTGTTTTTTGATACAATCAAAGTGCTTAACCAAGAGTGTTTTGTTATAAAATAGTAGTGGTCCGTAGCGATTTTGGAAAACGGAGGCGCGTGCTATGCACGGTCCGTGCGCCCTTACCTGCGCTATGATGACTGAGCGCACAGGCAGGTATCTTCTCTGACGTCGCAGCAATTCCACTACTATTGCGTTGCCGATCGACGTTGTCACTCATGAACGCGCCTGGAGCCACCTGGCGGGCGTCCATTCAGAATGCCACCATCTTGGAGCTTTCCATCTGTGAAGCACTGAGCACCACTTAGTAAGTGTGCCAAATGGTGGTCAAAAACGGTTACGCCACGGAGTATGCTTACTGCCACGGATGACTATTAACTTCATGAGGCCTGCCAGTCCCTGTGCCAATTGTAAACAACACTTATGAAGAAGTTGAACTGCATATAATCCACGATGAATTCTTTAATTATTTCAAATTGTGGTGTTACCAAGTGTTAATCTGGATGTGTCAATGGTGACTACCTTTATTATTTCAATTTATTATGTTGCCAAGCACCAATCCTTCTGACAATGGTGTCTATTTTTATTATTTTCATTTCTTGTGTTGTCCTTTCCTTACATTGACTATTGTACTATTACTTCGACTTTCCCATTATACATGTGTTTTGCCATACTTAATGAGCTGTTGTCTGCAGTAACGTACTTTGCATTTTCATTTTAGCTGGTATTTGTTTTGGCATGCTGTGATTTCATTTGCTGTCCATTTCCTGCCTATTAACCTACTTTCTTATTCTCTTTGGGCATTTGAAATGTTATTACCTTTCTACATCTACTATGTCCCTTGAGTACAGTGCATTTGTGTAATGAGGTCATGCATTTTATTCAATTTGTTTGCATACGCATGTGCATTTTTGGGGGGTTACTTCTACTATGTGCCATGAGTACAGTGCACTTGTGTGATGAGATCATGCCTTTTATTCAATTTGTTTGCGTGCGCATGTGCATTTTTGTGGGGTTACATACCCCGTACTGTGTGTCTGTCTAAGTGTACTTTTGGGGGATCATCCACCCCATACTGTGAATGTTGCCTTGGCGTGCGTTTCGGGAGTCATGTACCCCGTGATTCTGGGAGTCATGCACTCCATGCTGTGTATGTTGCCTTGGTGTGCGTTGTGGGGAGTCATGTACCCCGCACGTTTTGGGGAGTCATGTACCCCATGCTGTGTGTTTTACCTTGGTGTGCATTTCAGGGAGTCATGTACCCCGTCCGCTGGGGAGTCATGTACCCCGTGCTGTGTATTTTACCTTGGTGTGTCTTTTGGGGAGTCATGTACCTCTTGCACTGGGGAGTCATGTACCCTGTGCTGCGTGTTGTACCTTGATGTACTTTAAGTTGGGGAGTCATGTACCCTGTGCACAGGGAGTCATTTACCCTGTGCTGTGTGTTTTACCTTAGTGTGCATTTCGGGGAGTCATGTATCCTGTGCGCTGGGGAGTTATGTACCCCGTGCTATGTGTTTTGCCTTGGCGTGCGTTTCGGGGAGTCATGTACCCCGTGCGCTGGGTGTCATGTACCTTTTGCAGTATGTTTTGCGCGCTGGGTGTCATGTACCCTTTGCAGCGTGTTTTGCCTGGGTGTGTGTTTGAAGAGTCATGTATCCCGCGTGTTTTGGGGAGTCATATACCCCATGCTGTGTGTTCTACCCTAGTGTGCGTTCTAAGGAGTCTTACACCCCTTTCTGTGCAGTGTGTGGTGTGGGTGTGTTGCTTAGCTGAGAACTGCTGCGTTCCTGGTTTTGTTATTCCTTGGGGCGCCATGTTTTTTAGCTTTGGATCCCTGTTAATTGCTTTTCGTGCCATTCTGGTCAACTGACATGATCTGTGATATTTAGGGTTTGGTTTGTGATGAGGGATGGTGGTTTTGCTACAGCGCAGCTCCAGAAATTATTTCTAATCAATACTCACCAATTTCCCTGAAACCTTTAAACTCACCAATCATGCATCAGTGGGGCCCATAACACTGCGCATTTACCCTGTTCACTTACACTTGGCTTCAAGGCTTTGGTGAATCGCAATGGAGAAATGCTGTAACATTTGGTGGAGCGTCTAAACCTATTTAACTATTTATTATTTACACCTGAAGATTATTATGCTTTACCATAGTTTTATTCAAACTTTTAATTTATTCAGACACACCACCATAGTGGCAATGGATCTGCTAGAAAGAAAATTAGGCATAGGAAAATCACAAGACCAGCTTTTAAAATTCCATTTCCCAATTTTATTAACAGCAAAACTTTATTATGTCTGACATTTGTGCATTAGTAAATTCTTTATCCAGAAAAACTTAAACTTTATTTCAAAATGATCATTTTATTTAGAGCTCGGAAAAGAATCGCTTTAATTTATAAAACAGTTAAAGTTTAGCAAAGAACAGATAGTTCCAAATTCATTCTCTCCTAACATCCCTAACTAACACCCTCATCTTATCCTCCAATCCTGCAAAACAAACAAGTAAAAATCGTTAGAGTCTTACATCCAGGAATCGGGTCAGCAGTCGGGCAGCATCTCCAGTAGAAATCAGAAAAGCGACCCCTTCTAGTCAAATCCAGGGGTTTTTATACCCTAATTCCCTAACTTAATCTATCTAAAAAGTATCTATAACTACTTATTCAAACTCTGATTGGACAAATTCGGGGTGGGTGAGCATCATCTCACCATTACAACATCATTTTCTCGATGGTTCAGCAGAAAAATAAAGGGTCTTTGTTTTAAGACAGTCCATAGCGTAACTATTTCTTCTAGTAGATACATCGGCACCCTTTCCCATGATCACAACGCCCAAGCGTCCATGTTTGGCACTCATCCTAGGTTCCGGGCTAAGGCAGCCTTGAACCTCCTCGAGCACAGGCAGTTCACTCTGACTTGCAGGTTTTGGCGAGCCTGCGCTGTCCAGCTCTTGCTCACTGTTTACCCGAACGTCCATTTTAACTTAGGCCTCAGAAGCCACTTTTGGAACTATCACAGAAACAAACACAAATTCATTGTAATTATTGAATTAAAACCCATTCTGTTTACCTCCCACCATACTAATGTTTCCCATTAGTTGTTACCTAGCAGAATAAGCTACACAAATGCGTTTTATACTTACATTTTCGACCACTCCACAGCACAAACCAATACAATAAGCACATTTAAATTGCGTTTTGTTTATAACTAAGCTGCACATTAATTCACAACACAGTAACAATACATATTAGCTAGTTTTTATTGCCACATGCAAGCAAAGTTAGTATTCCCGTGTATAATAATAAAAAATAATGTGTGCATCTTACTCAATGGTTGGTTAATTTCACAAAACATACAATTAGTAACTATTAACGTTATGGGACATTGACTTCAAGAGGGGTACATAAAATTTTGCGTTTGCCACCTCGCTCCATCAGTTTATGTGAGGTTGATTTGCCATGTGACGTTTCCGCATTGGTTTCGTGCAAGGTGATATGATGCCTCTTTTCATGTTTTGTGCGAGATGTGACTTCTGATCATTCTTTTATAATTAGAGCGAGTTGTGTTCGTTTATCTGTGGTGTGATTCTCTTCATCATTCCATTTTAACTTATATCTCCACTGTCTGAGTTTCTATTTTATGCTGTATTGCCATTCTATAATTTTCCATCCATATTTTTATTCTGCATTATTTCATGGCTGTTCCGATTTCTCCTATTGGTTCACTCAGCTTGCAGTTGAGATTTGTAATCTTCCATCTATTTCCTGTTTAACTGCTTATTTGGAAATTCTAACCTTGTCATTGTCATGGCATACTGTATTTATTCTCTCTTGCTTTCTTTTTTATCATTGTTTTGAAGGAGGGAGATGTGTTGTATTCTGGTCTTCTGCTTCCCTGCTGCTCAGCCTGTGTGTGTGATGTAATCAGAATGTTCCTGAAAGCGAGGCTTGAATAAGTGGTCAGTTTGAGTGAGTGGGGCTGAGCAGCAGGACGCTGCTCCCGGTGCGGCCTCCTTTACCATTCTACTTACAATGAATAAACCTACTTAACTACACCTTCGGCTACTGTATTACTTACTTGCTATAGCACATTCTCCAATGTAAAAGTGCTGCTATAATTTGAAATATGTGTATAGTTTAATTTGCCAAAATTGAAATGTTATGTGTTGGAAAAAAACTGACATACAACAGCCTATTCATTCGTTTTCTGTATCATAGCAGGATTGTCACACAGTTCACTTTTACAAAATCCACTCTTTTTGCAGTAAGAGAAACAAATGTACACACCATATTTGGAATAAACAGCAATTTGTCAGAAGATACAGCCTCACATGTAACCTTTCTCTTTGAACGTGCAGCAAATATGACAAGATTGACACAAAAGTGTTGTATTCTTGTCTTCTCCTTCCCTGCTGCTCAGCCTGTGTGTGTGAAGTAATCAGAATGTTCGTGCATGCATGGCTTGAATGAGCGTTCAGTTTGAGTGAGTGAGGCTGAGCAGCAGGACGCTGCTTCCGGTGGGGCCTCCTTTACCATTCTACTTTCAATGAATACACCTACTTAACTACACCTTCAGCTACTGGATTACTTACTTGCTAGAGCACATTCTTCGATGTAAAATAATGTAAAGGACTCTTTATTGCTCATTCACTTTCTGAACTCAAGCATGATTATTTCTGGAGGTGCTGCAGCACCCCTACATCCAGCACTTGTGTATGATCTCAGCACCTGTCCTTATTGACTGTGAAGCCTCCAGAAGAGACCGCAAGAAACATTTATCACCACAACCAGTGAATATCCCGGGAAAGTGATGTGAAGGTGTCAAGAAGGAAATATAAAAGGGATCATCAATGCGTCACTTCCCATCAATCCGTTTATGCACTCATTCTGTTTACAACTTTGGACCTTCAAAGAGTTTAAAATGTGATTCTTCACTACTGTGCTCTCTCATACATATATTATAATCTCCATATGTATGTGAGGATTTAGATGTATATACCTGTCAATTAATAGTACCTAAAGTATTTTCATAGGTGTGTAGTTTGCCCATTTATTGTTTGTGTGTGTGTCAATCAATCAATAAGGCTACGCACCTGTGAGGGTCTCGAGGCACTTGGGGGGTAAGATGGGGCTGCTGATCTGTCTAGGTGCTGGGGTTCAGTCACAGAGCCAGGTCTTAAGTTCGCTCCTGAATTGGGACAGCGATGGAGATTGGCTGTCGTGGAGAGGGAGGGTGTTCCAGGTCTTGGCGGCGAGGTAGGAGAAGGCCAGTTGGGTGAAGTGGAGGTGTCTGGTAGGTATGTGGAAGGAGAGGCGGTGGTTTAGATATGCTGGTCCTGTGTCATGGAGGGCTTTGCAGTTGTGTGTGAGGAGCACGAAAGTGATTCTTTTGTTGACTGGGAGCCACTGGAGTTCTCGAAGGTGTTCAGTGATGTGTTTGTGGTGGGGGGATGTTGAGGACCAGTCTGACTGTCGCATTTTGAACATTCTTTAGTTTCCTGAGGAGTTTGTGGGGGACGCCGGCTTGGAGTGCGTTGCAGTAGTCGAGTCTGCTGCTGATGAATGCCTGGGTGACTGCCTTTCTGGATTTGGTGGGGTCCATTTGAAGGTCTTTCGAAGCAGGCAAAACGTGTGAAAGCATGATGAGGAGATGGTGTTGATCTGCTAGTTCATTGTGAGCGAGGAGTCCAGTATTATGTCTAGTTTTCATGCATGGTCTGTGGATGTGTGGGGGTTCCAAGTGTGGCGGGCCACCAGGAGTCATCTCACGCTGTGGTGGTGAGACCCAGGTTGAGGACTTCGGTCTTGTCCGAGTGAAGTTTGAGGCGACTATATTTCATCCAGGTGGCGATGGCCTTCATCCTGCTGTGGAAGTTGATTCTGGCAGCTGTGGGTTCGTTGGTGAGGGACAGGATTAGCTGGGTGTTGTCAGCATAGGAAACGATGTTGAGTCTGTGGTTCCTGATGATAGCTGCGAGTGGGGCCTGTGGGTTCTGAGAGGAACAGGGTTAGTCTGACTCGCTCTGCTTGACCAGTGAGGAAGGCATGGACCCAGTCCAGGTCCTTGTCGCGAATGCCGGTGTCATAGAGTCTTATGATTTGGGTGCGATGAGAGATGGTGTTGAAGGCAGCCGAGAGGTCAAGAAGAATGGGGTCTGCTGTTTTTCCCCGGTCGAGTAGGGAGCGGATGTTGATGGTGGCAGGTAGGAGGGTGGTCCTGGTGCTGTGGTTGCTTCGGAAGCCAGATTGGGAGATGTCCAGGACATGGTTGGCTTCGATGAATTCAGAGAGGGGGCGTTGATGGCCTTCTCGATGACCTTGGCTGGGAAGGGGAGCAGAGAGATGGGTCTGAAGTTCTTGAGGTCTGTCAGGTCGGCGGAAGGTTTCTTCAGCAGGGGAGGTTGATCTCAGCATGTTTACAGTAGTCAGGGAAGGTGGCGGTCTTGATGGAGCAGTTGATGGTACGGCATAGCTCGGGCGATGGCGGTGACAGCTCTATAGAAGATGTGGTGTAGGCATGGGCCTGAGGTGGCTCCAGAGTGGATGCTCTTCATGGTCTTGAGTGTGCCATCTGTGGTGAGCAGAGTCCAGTTGAGCAGGATCTGTTGGGGTGTGGTGTTGCTGGGTGGGGTGGTGGCAGGTGTGGTGGGAGGGTCTTGGGTGTTGAAGCTGTTGTGGATCTTCCTAATCTTGTGGTTGAAGAAAGTGCTGAGTTTGTTGCAGAGTTCTCAGGAAGGTGGGACATCTGTGGTCTTGCTGTTGGTCCTGGCGAACTCCTTGACGATGTTGAAGAGTTCTTTGCTGTTGTGTGTGTTGCCGTTAATTCTGTCTTGGCAGGCGGTTTTCTTTGTGGTTTTGAGGAGGAGGTGGGGTGACGGCGGATTTGAATGTTGCATGGGCCTCCAGGGTTTTGTTGTTCCTCCATCTCTTCTTGAGTTGTCCACAGGTGCGTCTGGACTTGTGGAGGGCTGGAGTGAACTGACTTTCTTGGAGGGTTGCTTGCTGGGTGCCTTCTTGAGGGGCGCCAGAGTGTCTGAACAGTGGGAGATTCATTGGTGAAGGTTGTGTGTTGAGGTATTGGCGTCTGTGGATGTCAGCAGTGTGGTTTATGGAGTAAGACGGTAAGGTGTTCTTCAGTGACTTTGTTCCAGTTACGGCGGAGGGGGCGTTGAGTGCGGTGGTGTACTGCGGGTTTGGTGAAGGTGAATATACTTAGGGAGTGTATAGAAAACAACTCAGTAATTTTCACCATATCCTTTTAGGCCTGTAGTAGCCATGCAGATTTATTAGAGACTGGTTCATTTTTGACAAAGCAACTAAGAAAAGTTGGATTTAACATAGGAGTTTACTATTTATTTAAGAAACGTGTACAACTTAATTTTCCCAGTGCAAACTTATAAATGTAACCCTGTAGGTTCAGAAAACTGTGACCTTGTTCACATTATGTTTATATAGACATTCATATAGAGTATTTCTGCTACTTGCATGGTCTCGCTGCTCTGTTGGAGCCCCTTCCATATACTTCTTACAGCTCTGGGACACTCAGCAAGTGGATTATAAGTGGTCTAGTGGTACTGTGTGGTTAAGTGTAGCAAACACAGGCCTTGCAGATATTTAGGATTATAAATTATTTGGCTTTTTACAAATGTGCAACAGCTGACATCTCCATGGCCCAGTGAAACTGCTTTAGTAATGTATTTTTCTGTGATATACATTTACCTTTAACTCAGTTGAGTAGTATGTTCCATTCTCTGAGTAAGCAGCAAGGTTCCAGTCACAATGGGGCTGATGTAGGCTTCCTTTCAAGTTAAAATGCTTATTAGGAAGTGATGTGTTACTGTAGAGATACAGGCCTAGTTGTGCTGTGTGGAATTGCATCTGTGTCGGCTCCCTTACACTGTCGCGCCCAACCTGGTACTGAGCCGGAGCATCTGTGCTTTTCAGCCACCTTCTTCTCTCTTGTTCTGCCTTCTCAGTGCTTAATGAATAAATACCAAAAAAAGATAACATGTGCTGGGGTCTGTACTATATTAAAAGCTGCCCCTGGTGCTGATGAATACCAGGGTTACTGCCTAGTCTTGATTCTACACTAAGATTTCATCCATCACCTTTGAGTTACTATCTCTGTATCTCCCTATTTCTGGTTCATGTTAGGCCAAAGACAAACACCTATTGTATAAACACCCATGCTTAGAGTGGGCTGTGGGTCAGCCCATTGGTTGGCTTTTTTGTCAATCTTATTTGAATCCTTCTTATTTGATGGTTTTCTTCCTATTCTTGTGTTGTCCC
The DNA here is from genome assembly GCF_964261635.1 of Lissotriton helveticus. Classification (NCBI taxonomy): domain Eukaryota; kingdom Metazoa; phylum Chordata; class Amphibia; order Caudata; family Salamandridae; genus Lissotriton; species Lissotriton helveticus. The sequence goes on along the minus strand of NC_136069.1, from coordinate 345,849,717 downwards.
TTCCTTGGAACATAGCCTCTTTACCATAGTTTTGCTTGGATGACTTGCATCCTCCATGGCTGGCATTCAGAAAACTACTTTTTTCTTTTTATTTCAGCATTCCATGGGTTTTCATGGGTTTTCTTCCGTTCTCCTAAGTGCTGTTTGCCCGATATCTTCAACTCTGGGCTCTATGTGTTGCTTGGCTTCATCTTTCCCCAGCTCTCCTGTTGTTTCACCAACCCTTCTTTATCCCTCTCAGCCTTTTTTTCCTTTTATTTTTTCAACCTCTTTTACTCCCAGTTTGTCCATTGCTTTCTTACCCTTCCGTGCTCACTGATAGATATGTTGCTTCTGACTTTCTGCAATGTGCAGTTGTTCTTACCTCCTGTCTTTTGTGTTGATTCCCTTCTCTTCCTCATGCATTATTTCAATTTCTTTATCATCTAGTAGGTCACAGCAGTTGCAATGTACTACCAGAACACTGATTTCCCTACAATTTTAACCACTTTTAATTTATATATTTTGTACTTATCACTCCAATATGCGTGTCTCTCTTCTTGGAACACTAAATTTAACAAGCATTTGCAATGCAGTGGGTCTCGCATTTACAAGAGTTTGAGCTATTGGCATTGTAAATGACAATGTCATTTATTTATGTGTTGTTTTTAAAACAGATAAATAAAAGGCATTGTCATTTACAATGCCAATAGCTTAAACTCTGGCAAATGCAGGACCTATTGCATTGCAAACACGTTCTGCGCCCCTGCTATCAAAATTTTAAAAAGGTGTTAGGAGAGAGTGTGCAGGACAAAGCTATTTGAGGAAATAGTGCTCGGAGACTGTAATTAAAGCCTACCAAGTAACAAAGCACGTAACAGGGGGTGTCACCATGGGAGGGTACAAAATTAAACAAGGCAGTACTAAGGAAAGACTGCTAAGCCTATTGACCAATGAACAGCTACAGTTTACAGTGGACAATGACACAAGTCAATGAAAAATATGGGCGGAGAGTGGGCGGAGCTTCAAGTCCCTACCTGAATGCAGCATGTCTCGCAGAGCTGCCCAGGCTCAACCTAAAAAAAGACAAAATGGCTCTGCAGCCGTACCATATCATGACGTACCAGGCACACATATCATCACGCTGAAGCAGCCACTTTGCCCTATTTTTTTATGCAGTGCTGTTCAGCAATTGCAAGCAGCATTTATTTAACTTTTTGCCAGTACTGTTGAGTATGATGGCAAACATTAGCAAAGTCAAAAGGCTGGCATCTTTCAAAGGCGCGACCTAAGGGCTTTGCCAATGCTTGTTAGTTGTGGGACTATACTGTTTACTTGTGTTTACAGGGACCCATCAGTGTTTCATTACACATGATTTTGCTGTAACTTCTTAAAAAAAGGAATATATCATTGAAAGTTGTGCAAGGGATGCATGTGCCAAATGACTTTTTCGCATTATGACATCTGTTGCACTACTTCATTTCACGGAAGGTAGTCACTGTCATTCGATATTTTACAAACCACCTATTTCGATGGCACTTGTGTCGAAATGCATTATCACAGGTGTTGATGTGAACCTGCACTAATAAAGGTTTGTTTTCCTCATCCCCTCATTACTGTGGTGGCGCCAACACATTTTGTGCATGTGCTAACATACAGGAGAATGCATGAAAACATTTTGTAATCTAGAAGAACAGTCTAAATACAAAGACAATAATACATTGTGCAGATGTTCGGGGAAAGCAAAAGGTGCTGGTAATACATATGATTTTGTAGTAAACTCAATAAATTCAGGAAGCTGGTGAAACTTGAGTTTAATTTATTAGGTAGAAAGATCTACACAGCTCATCATCTGCTGGTCACCTCCACTCCAGTACAAATAACTCCCAGCATAACATTCCAGATGCAGTGACATCATAAACCCAGTGACAGCTGTAATCAAATGTCTAAGTAAACTTGCCTAACAATAATATAGCATATAACATCTTATCAAAACATAGTACATAGAACATAACACACCTCCCTTTCTTAAAATAAAATAAAACAAAAATAATAAAACTACTTGCACCAAAAATAGTAGGAACAAAGAATAACTTTATATAGTGTTTATCACGGAACCTACGAGGAATAATAGAAACTCTAGAACTTTTCCTCCTTTGTCCAAAAGAAGAAGATCGATTGGTGTCATTGCTGTCCGTCCCTTTGAATCAGGACACGTAGAACCAGAACAAGGTCTGGTTTTGACTACCTTTGATACATTCCACCAATAACCCCCTTCTACTTGAACAGCATTGTTGCCAATTATGACAACCTTGATAGGTTCACCAAATTTACCCTTTCCTTTCTTTGTATGCACAGGATTTTTGATTCTTACAAAATCACCAACACACAAAGGAACAATCTTGGCAATTTTCCTTTTGTCAAACCATTCTTTTTCTTTTTCCTGTGTGATATTAACATTGGTCTTAACACTTTCCATAACTGATTCAACATCAACCAAAGAATCAAACCATTTGCCCATCCATCCTGGTCGAAAACTAGTATTAGCTTTCCTTCCCCTTAAAACTTATAAACGGACAAAACTTAGTAGTTGAATGAGGTGTGGTTCTGTAGAACCACAACATACTTTCTAGTGAAACCAACACATCATGCTTTCCCTTGACAGCCCATGTGATACACTCTCCTACAACTCTGTTCATTCTCTCCACCAGACCACTGGCCTGTGAATAATATAAAGAGCTCTTGAGGTGTTTTATACCACTAGATTTAAGAAAACATTGGAATTCATGACTCACAAATTGAGTCCCATTATCTGAGACAAGAAATTAAGGAAACCCTTCCCTCAAAAACACTTCCTTCAAACATTTGATGACACTAGAAGAACTGGCCTCTCTAACCACCTTGACTTCCGACCACCTGGAAGTGTAATCCATCAGAACAATGATAAATCTCATACCCAAAAGTAACACTTCATATGGACCCATTATATCGACACGTACCTTGACCCATGGCCCTGCTGGACACTCAATGGGTAATAAAGGTGGCATAGCCACTTTAAGTGCTTTTTCTGATGAACAACACACTGGACAATTCTCTACAGCAGTCCTGATCTCATTGTCCATACTTGGCCACCGAACATTTTCACGGACCCGTTGTATTGTAAGAGAAATTCCCAAGTGTCCTTCATGAGATTCCTCAACAATGACAGACCTAAGAGAATGTGGAGGAACTAATTTGTCACACCTCATCAGTAAACCATCTTCTATAGATATCTTAGACTCAACTTTCCAATATGGCTGAAGTTCAAAAGATAGGGATTTTTCTTTAGGCCAGCCATTCTTTACATACATGCAAACATCTTGAAGAACTACGTCTTCCGAAAAAGCCGACCTCCAATCCTCTTCTGAACCAACAGCCAAAACAGGAATGTCTACAGACACTCCAAAACAATCTTCATAATCCTCATCATTCAACTCTTGAAAACTTGTGCCCTCGCCAAGATCACCATTTGGAGGAAAACGTGAGAGAAAATCAGCTCTGATATTCTTGCCACCAGCTATATGTGTAATTTCAAACTGATATTGTAACAATTTGCTGACCATCCTGGTGATTCTAGGTGTATAACATTTGCTTGGACCAGAAGACAATATGGAAACAAGGGGCTTGTGATCTGTGACTAAGTTAAAATGCCTTCCCCAAACATATGGACGGTATTTGTCAAAAGCCCACAGGCAAGCTATTAGTTCTTTCTCAATTACAGAATATTGAATTTATGCGCTCCTAAGAACTCTTGATGCAAAAGCGACAGTATATTCTTGGATACCAGACTGTTGAGTAAGAATTACTCCTAAACCGTCTTTACTTGCATCTACTGTAATAAAGCAAGGTAACTCTGGGTCAAATGGCGTAAGAGCATCAATCTCTTTAAGAGCATCTTTTACTTCCACAAAGGCACGGTCACAGTTTGGAGACCATAAAAACGTTATAGAAGTTTTAAGAAGATTACTGATGGGTCAAACCATAGATACGTAATTGGGGACAAATCTAGAGTAGTATTCCAACAACCCCAATAAAGATTTAACACCGGTTTTGTCCTTGGGTACAGGAGCATTCATGATAGCATCAATAAGACCTTACCTGGGCTTAATTCCTTCTTGGGATAAAAGATTACCAAGATATTCTATTTCACTGCATGAAAACTTGCACTTTTCATTTTTTAATACCACCCCATTTTTTTGGAAGATTTCTAAAACCTTTCTGATAATGTTGTCATGGGTCTCATTATCTTTGGCATAGATAAGGACATCATCCTGAAACACAACGACACCCTCTACACTCCTCAACATGTTCTGCATAACCCTCTGGAACACTGACGCCGCAGAGGCTAACCCGAAAGGCATCCTCCTGTAACGAAAAGTTCCAAGTGGAGATACAATAGCCGTCAAGGAGCGTGACTCAGGATGAAGTTCTATTTGATGATAGGCGCTAGCCAAATCTAATTTAGAAAAGACTTTAGCACCTTTGATACTGGAAAATAAATCTGTAATCTTTGGCAACGGGTGAGAGTCAACCCAGATCTCTTTGTTAAGAGATCTGAGATCCACACACACTCTCAACTTGCCATCCCGTTTGCGTGCAACCACCAAAGGTGACAACCAGAGAGAGGAATCCGTAGGTTCAATAATCCCCTTCTCACATAGAGAGGAACGTTCTTTATTGAGGTCCTCTCTGATGCTGAAGAGGACACTCCTGAGTTTATGTTTGATTGGAGTTGCACCTTTTTTAACAATTATTTTATGTTTGAACACGGTGATTTTTCCGAATTCGTTGCTGAAAACAGATGGAAATTCACTGATCCACTTAGTGCTTACTTCCTCACATGTGACTAGCAGAACCTGTTCTTTGGTCCCTGGTTTCAATTGCATTCCAAATAAGCCCTGGTGGAACCAACCTAATATATTTAGGCCTTTGACGGCTACATAGATTTTTCCCCTAATTCTCCTGCCCTTGAAAACAAGAAAATCTTCAATGGTACCTAGAAATTCGATTTTCCGTCCCTCATAGGAGACCGGTGATCGATCAGGAGGGAAAAGTTCTCTTTTTCCCCGCGTTTCATAGAAAAGTTTTTGTGTTATCATGGTGATTCTAGCACCGGAGTCCACTAGTAAATTGAGTTTTTTATCACCAACATTAATTTCAACTATAGAGTCAACACATTATGAAGAATCCCCAGTGAGGGGTATTGAAGACCCACTAGAGACAGTATGATCTTGCACAACAGAAACAATTTCTTCTTCAGAATCGTTGTCATCAGATTCTAACATGCAGGCTACAGATATTTTTTGAGATTTCTTCTTTAAACAGACAGTAGCAAAATGTCCAACTTTTTTACAATAGTTACACATAGAGTTCAACGCTGGACATTTTGATCCCTTGCCATGAGATGAACTACCACAACGTAACCTAACAATAATATAGCATATAACATCATATCAAAACATAGTACATAGAATATAACAGATTGTTTGCGCATGTGCACCTTTCCATGACACAACTTCAGAACTTTAGTATGATGAAAGGGTCTTATGTTCGCGCAATGTAAACTTAGATAAATAAATAAGTGAAGTGGTGGGTCGAAAGCCTCATGCTGATGCCTTGTAACTCAGTCAGAGTGATATCCCACATTTCTTTCAAGTAATTCTTGTTTCACTCTGATGGGATGTTTCTGTAGGTGGTAGGTAGCATTTGACTGCATATACCCTTGTTCATTCAACAGATTGCCAAGAGTGGATGCCCAATCGGCAGGCAGTACTAAGACTGCCGGTACTGATGCTCACCTGGAAGGGCTTATGCCAGCTAGAAGTGGGCGCTCCTCTTGTAGAGATTGAAAAATCTGAGTGGTAACCGTAAATGTTGACTCGCCTGGTCAGTATGCTGTCTTCCTTGAAGGCAGGCTGCAAGGACTCTGGGTTTGGATCACTTGTAAGCAATTCCTTGCATTGGTAATTAACCCTGGGCGTAGTTCGTGTGGTAGCTACGCGTATCTCGCGAAGTGCACTCTGCGAGATACACGTAGTACTACGAGAACTGCGTAGTGCACTGTTTGCGATGATTGCACAGTGCCGGATGCTTGTCCGCACTGTGCAATCATTGAAAACGGCATCTCACACAGTGTGAGCTGTCGTTTTCTGCCGCTCGAGTAGATTTTTACTCGAGCGGCAGCTTTCTCAACTCAGACTTGTAGTTTCTCATCGCGAGTGCTCACGACAACTCGCAATGAGAAACCTGACCTCCCCACGTTCAGAATCTCGCCGGAAAGTTTATTTTCCACGCTCGCGATCGGCAACTTGATGTTGCTGATCGCGAACGAGGAAATAGTCTTGCCGGGATGTCCTTTTGCTTGCTCGTAGTCGCCAACGTGACATTGAGGACCGCGAGCAAGCAAAAAATGACCGCGAAGCTATGCTACGCATGTTTGCACTGTGCTACCTGCAATTCGCTTAGGGTGAAGTAGCGTAAACTTCTCAAACTACGCTAGCGTAGCGTAGTGCTTCGCCCAGGCTTATTGGTAATAAACCCGCGGCCAGCACTCTTGTGAAGCTTGTGGTGTTATTAAGGTATTGGCACTGAGAAGGCCAGGCATGTGGGGTGCCTTACTCAGAATGCTAGATTGTAAGTAGCCAGTAACAAGCACTCATGCTCTCAGAACATTTTAGGATACAAAGGTTGGTGGTAAGACTTTCACTGCACTTTGCATACCCAGTTAACTCTGTGTATCTTATTTTGCAGCGCCATTATGTTCGTCGGATATGAGGAAGAGAAGCCCCACGTGCTCCTCGTCAATGAAAGAGAGCCAGATGGCGGCGATACATTAGCTGAGCGTGGAGCATGACGTCGCACTACCCACCAGGCCTTATCAGGCATGCGCACATACGCCTTTCTAAGAAGCCTTCTAGCAGCAAACAGGAGTGGTTTACAAATCAGCCTGCAGGACTTGTGCACTATATATCATAGGCTACACAGAACATACAGCTGATAGGGGGTGATGAATGTTTAGTTGTGATCATCCACTTTAAGTTTCTAGCACTTCTATATTGGACCGAAATGGGGAATTTCATGGTTTAACCATCATTTTTCTCAATCTCCAGCAGCTTGGTTGCTCTAAGCAGGCATGCTATTTTTAGGTCAACCATTCAAGACCACTAGTATATACTTTAGTATATACTTATATGTGTATGTACTTTGTGGGCTCAGGAGATTAGCCCTAGGACTTGTCTGCTTCTGCTTAGGGGCTTTTTTTTTTGTTCAACTGCCTCTATTTAACTGTCTTAATAGAAAACGACCAGTAGAGGTCAGTGAAATACCAGAATGGCTTTCTGCTTGTTCAACTGCCTCTATTTAACTGCCTTGATAGAAAACGACCAGTAGAGGTCAGTAAAATACCAGGATTGCTTTTTGCTGAGGGACTTTCTTTTTTTTGTGTTTTTTTGTTATGGCAACTGCCTCTATTTAACTTTCTTGATAGAAAACGAGCAGCAGAGGTCAGTAAAATGCCAGAATTACCTTAGCATTCTCTAGATTCCAGACAATAGAAATTGTCTTTCACGAGCAGCCGTAGGCACTAATATTTTTTTCAAATCTTGTATTTTCCATGATATGACCACCGAAGGCCCTGATTTTATATGAAAAACAGAGCTTTGGACTATACCATTTCCAGCTGAAAGTCGATATTTCTCCATGTGTTCCCATACCTGGCATGTCACATAGTTTGGTGCTTACTTTCCCTCCATGATAAAGAACAGTAGATGTTTCAGCACCCAGGCTAATGTGCTGCATAGAGAAATACATATACGGTCCAAACACGAGACCGATTGCATTGCAAATGCTTGTTTATATTTTGAAGACAGTGTTGGCGAAGGGGACACCGTTTTCTGCTTAAGCTAAGCAAACAGACATATTTTGAAAAATGCTATTGCTTAAAACTTAGCAGGTCGCTTATAAAGCATCCATTTATATACGGATTTAGGGTCTGGTTCACAAACATTTTGCGCATCTTAGTCAAATTGACGTGAATAAAATGTCACCTGAGGCCACAAAAGGTAGGACCAGCTCCACAGACTCAAGTTCTGCGAATATTTAAGGGTGCAGATGGAAATTTCAGCTACATTTCCCACAGTCTTGCATGGGTTGGAAGTTTGAAGTTCCCAATGTAGAGAACGCGGGCAATACCCAAAAAATGTTAAAACATGTTAGTGATACCAAACATTGACAGTTATTTTCCTCTCCAATTCCACACCTAACATTAGTTGTAAAAAATGCTGGTCTTAAGTGCACAATCAAGGTAGGAAAGTGTAAAAGATGCACTAATATTTTCAAAGGATGTGGGGGAAGGGAATTTAATCATGACTGCTATTCCCACTGTGGCAATAAAAGTCCTGTGGCTGTCATTCTTCAAAGAATATATTGTTAGTCAAAATATGATGGAAGATTGGGCATCAGTGTTCTCAATCCCCAAAAACTTAAAAGGTGCAAAGGTCAGAGCAGAAAAAATGATAATTTGAAAACATACCTCTTAGTTACTTAGCACATAGCAGGCAGACAAATGACAGTGCTTATCAAAGTCAGGGTGCACTGGTTCCAGGAAACAGAAAAAATACAGCACACACAGCTGATAATTTAATTTATGAGATGCCATTGAACATAATTAGGGCCTGCTCAAAAAGTGAATTTAAAGACAATGCATATTGTGACATTTAATAGTAAAGTGTAATGTTCAAATGCTATCTTATTACCATAGACTGTTGCTTCATATTAATCATACTCTTGACCTTGGCTACTTCACATCATGGACCCATTGAATGAGTGTCTGCTCTGGTCCTGCTTAAATGCCTGTGTTTATAAGTAATACACAGGAAGAACAGCATGCCTAAACCATGTCTAATACGAAGCCGGAATCACGCTATGCCTTTACAGCGGCGGCAATAGAACGAACGTGTCGTTACCAGGCATTCTTTTAGCACGCAAGTCGTTACAACAGCCTGCTTTAGAGGGTGCGCGTTGCTGGAGAGGTGTTGGATTTAAATTTCAACACCTTCCCTACTGTTGCGTGGACTGGAGTTGGAATAGTAAATGATACTTATCCAAAGTCCAGCACACCCCTAAGGAAAGTTGTTGTAAAGACTTGCGTGTAAAAGGAATGCGTCATAACGACACGTTTGTTTTAATACAGGCATTGAAAAGGCATGCATGCAAAAGGCATGCCTGATTCCGTCATACAACCGCCTGTAGATGTAGTGCAAGGAAAAGGATATTTATTACCATTATGCAAGGGAGGGCAGCATGACACACTCAAGGATTTGCCTCTCGTGAACAGTGGCCCGCACTCCTCACACAAAATAAATAGCATGTTAAAATCTCTATGTACAATATATATTGACAAATCTGCATGTATCCAGGGCTTGTCCTAGGGCACAGAAAGTGCAGGTGATTGCTAAAGGCACTTTTGGTAAGGGGCATGAGAGTGGGTGCATCAATTAAATTATAACGGTGCTACTCACAAAAAACCTTGTACCAGCCATGCATTAATTTATGTATCTATAGTATGTGTTTGTATGCTTTAATTGCACAAAATGCAGAGGCATAAACAATTCTATTTCATAGGGTCAAATTAAATATGAACAATTATCCACAGGCCCCTTTGAAATGTAGTTTTATCATCATAATGAAAGACGCCAAGTGGTCCGCAAATCTTGAATATTGTCCAGGCCACTAGGATTATGCAGCAACGGTGGACAAAATTATATGCAGGGTTATCCAAATTATACAGCAAGAAATGATGTGGCATTATGGAACACATTCTTTGGTGGTATTATTTTTACCCATTTCTCCAAGAATGTTGTTGTTGTTGCTTAAATCTGTAAATTATGCAGCAAATGAAGTGCTAAGTCATTTTATATTATATGTTTGGGGTCACTTTTATTGCACAAAAATGAGTGGTACAAAATTACCCGTATTTCACCAGAGAACTATTTCCTGGTTCCCTGTAAAAAATGTATTTAATCAATATAATGTTCCCAAATGACTCTGTAACGCTTTACCATTGGCAGTGCCCCTAGGGTTATTCAGCAAAGTTATCTAAATCATTCAACAAAAATCAAAATTATGAGACACATTCAATAGCAGTATAATTTTCATTCATTTGAGCTAGGGAAACAAAATATTTTTAATGAAATCTGCAAAATATACAATTTATGTGGGAATGCAGAAAATCCAGAACAATGTGGCAAAGTCTACAGCCACAGAACCTCATAAATCCACTGGCCCACATCATTGTTTTCCCAATAATGTATTCATGAAAGGAAAACAAACAAAAATTGAATTCCAATCAGTACCTATTAGCTGTTTTTTTTAATAAAACAGCCTTTCAGGCTAATTACCCTAACATAAACATATAGGGGTCGATTCCGATTCGGGAAAAACCGCTCCGAATAGCCATTCGGAGCGTTTTTCCCGTACGAATCGTACCCTGCAAAGTTCCCCGTACGTACGACGAAGTACGATTCGTACCAGGAGCCGTACTCCGTACGAGTCGTACAAGACACCGTATGACTCTAATCTCCGTACGATTCTCCCTCGGAACCCGCTGTACGTGACATCTGTACAGTTCGCGGCTGGTTTTTACGACCCAGCAAGTACGATACGTGTTGGGTACGCACCGTACGACCCTTTTTCTACGGGAGCTGAAAACAGCCGTAAAACCAGAGTTCGCGCCGAAACAGGTACGGAATGGCCCCCCCGGGTACGGTGTGTACCCCCCATGATCGCAGGGGTACGCACCGTACCCCTGCGATCATAGGGTGTATGAGCCGAACCCCCATTGTACGATCGGTGTACGAGCCGTACCCCCATTGTACGATCGGTGTACGAGCCGTACCCCCATTGTACGATTGGTGTACGAGCCGTACCCCCATTGTACGATCGGTGTACGAGCTGTACCCCCATTGTACGATGGGGGTACGGCTCGTACACCCATCGTACATGGGGTACGACTCGTACACAGATCGTACAATGGGGGTACGGCTCGTACACCGATCGTACAATGGGGGTACGCCTCGTACACCGATCGTACAATGGGGGTACGGCTCGTACACCGATCGTACAATGCGGGTACGGCTCGTAAACCCCATGATTGCAGGGGTACGGTGCGTACCCCTGTGATCATGGGGGGTACGGACCGTACGGTGTGTATGTGTTTGTGTGCTTTTCTGTACGACTCGCCCTTACCTGACGTGGACCGTACGAATCGCATCCTCATACCCCGGTCCGAATCGTACTCGTCGGGTCGTACGGCATGTGTACGAGTCGTACGGTATGTGTACGAGTCGTACGGTTCACGATTTCAGCCTTGCAATACCTACGGATCGCGACGATTCGGACGGATTCACGGAATACGGATCTTACTTCGCGACTCGGACGGACGGGTACGATTCGTACGGAGAGGGCTCCGGATACAAATCGTACGGACGTTTTTTTTCCGGAATCGGAATCGACCCCATAATATTAAAAAATACACAATAAGCAACATGTAATATGCTTCTATAGTGCCATCTTGAGGGTCTGGTGAAATTTACAAACCACTTGGCCTTCGCATTTATGGCTTATGATGTCACCAGAACTCTTCAATGGCAATGATGATGCTGATTGGTTTACTTTTATGAAGTTGGGGCATGTTTTCCCATGACACCATCATAGAGGCTCTGCATTCTATCTCAGTTCCATTAATTCCTCATTGCATCTATCATGTATCTCATTTACAGGTTCTTGAAAGAGTGAAGGGTACAGTGACAGAGTGCCTCTAGTGGGCATCTCAGAGAACCATGTCATGATATCATATTTCAATATTGCACTTTGTTTGTGTCTCTATACTTGTGTAGACATGTACATATATATTTGTGTGTGTGTGTGTGTGTGTGTGTGAGTGTGTATGCATATATATATATATATATAAAATTACAGGAAGATTCAACAAACGTCACCAAAGTTACTAGCAAACCGAAAAATCACTGTGTAATATATATATATATATATATACACATACACACACACATATATATATATCTCTATATATATATATATATAGAGAGAGAGATATATATATATGTTACACAGTGATTTTTTGGTTTGCTAATAACTTTGGTGCCGTTTGTTGAATCTTCCTGGAATTTTCCTCAAAAAGTTAATCCACCTCGGCTCCCTCCTGGAAATTTTTGGTGTGACCTGTAAAACTGACCAAGAAAAAAGGGGAGGTCCTAAAACGCAATTTTCCTATGCAATTGCCGTGGGGATTTTTGAACAGCCCTACAGCCAAAACGACTGAAAGGAATTAATGCAAATTTGACAGAAAGCTAGATCTTTATCCAGAAATTGTGCTTTTTGTGATTTGATGTAAATCCATTCAATAGCTTTTGAAAAATTTAGGGTCAAAATGTGATGATATTTGGGCATTTGGGTTCACAGAAATCCCGCAAGCATGCAATGTCAAATAATAGAGCAATCTGATTGGCCGAGGAGGCCTTTTCCCGTCGGCCACCTCACTCCTATGGACGCCCAGAAATTCAATGGAAGACCAAAGGTTAGAATGATGTTCTAGCTAGGGGGAAAGGGTCAGTTTAAATGTTACATTTTAAGCTGAAAAAACACTGAAATTCAGCAGTTAAAGTTAACTGAAGCAACTATAACTCGAGCCATTGCCAAGCACTGCTTATGACCTCAAGGCCTTGTATATATAAAAATGAAAGAGATGTTGGACTCACTAACAATGATAAAGACCGTGTTGGTCGAAACACGTCAGTGTCTGTTTGGAGATCTTATTAAATGTCTTAAAAAAACCTGGAGTTCCTGGAGTGCAGCATTTTCTTTCTTGTTGGATATACTTATGTAAATAGATTTATTTCCACATTAATATAGTTTTTCAGTTTTTCCTCTCTAAATGAATATATTTGAGAAAAGATCTCTTCCTCCTAGCCATTTGCATACTTAGAGACACATGCATATATATAGACAGTGGCGTGGCTAGCTCTGATTTTTAGGAGGGACACAAAAGGGGTCACAGATAAAATTGGTGGCGCACCTACAACAGGTGATCATAAAGATTGAGCGCATGTATGTTTTGTTTATTTATTTGTATATATATATATATATATATATATGTGTGTGTGTGTGTGTACATATATGTGTATATATATATATATATGTATATTTGAACTTTTTAAGCAGACTGTGAATTAAACATTACCAACATTACTACAGTTTGTGGAGGAGGCAAGGTCTTCGGAGTGTGTCTCAATCACTCCTGTTCTCATCTTCACGCCACTCTCTTTTGCAGTCACTTTGTTAGATATTTACGCTCTTTTTCTGTAACACTCAATCTGCATCTCGTACACTTCATATCTTTCCTCTTCAGCAGCCTCTTTTCATTCTCTCCTGCACATCCTTCATTGCATCTTTTTCACTTCACAAATCCCATCACACACACAGTACACCCACTCATCTGTAGTCACATATTTTCTATAACTTTTGCCTGTCAATATTTTAACAGCTGTGTACCTCCTTTACAGTTCCACATATAGTCATAATTAGTATTGCACAACTAACCATTGCTCTGTGTGCTCTGCAGAGAGAGTTCAGGATTGGATGACCATGTATGCCAAACCCCTTTATGACCCACTGCATTTGGCCTGAACTCTGCAGCTGTCAATCGTGGCCCACCCACAACCTGAACTGACACAGTTATATAAGAGCAACACTGTTCACACTAAGCACGATATGTGAGTAATGTGTTGCTTGAAAAAAATACAGAAACACACCATTCTGGAAAAAAGCAAGTACCCTCAGGGAATTCAAGAATAGAGTAAAAATGTGAAAAGTAAACAGTAACAGCTGTTTCCAGGCTGAGTAAGCTGTGTCTGTTTTTGGTGGTGGGACTCAAGAAGCTCCAGAACATTTACAGATGGGTACTGGCCCCACCAGGTCCCCCTATCAATGTCACTACACACAAATGTCTGTACCTATCCACTACATAACATGGAAGGAGGTAGTTCACTGTATTTTCTCTAGGGGTACATGCTGTTTCTAAAAGTTAGAAAATAGTTGTCCGCTACTTTGTGATTTTGTTTCTCCCATGCCCCTTATTGGAAATGTGGGAGATAGATTTTTAATTTCCAGCTTTGCATATTTTCAATGATATAGAGAGGGTCTTCTAGTGAAAGCTACCTCTCTATGGGCCGAATGTATCAAGCATGTTAGCAGCCACAAATGGGCGGATAATGGGAATTCGCAGATTCAGTCAGTTTGTGACTGCAAAAAAAGCATTTTGGCTTGTATTACACCCCAACTACGATTCAGAAGCATGTTATCGAACCACAATTTTGGCTTGCAACCAAATACCCATTCGGTATTTGAAAGGGACGTCGCTTTCAAATACCAAATCAGAATAGGAAGTCTCAAAACATTAATAATTTACAGACTGCAGATGTGTAGTGGTAATGCATTTGCGTACGGGAAAATAAATGTTTCGGTTTCAACGAATCCTGTTTTTCTTTAAGGAAAATGTTTTAAAAAATAAGACTGCTTTATTTAAAAGCAATCACAGACATAGTGGTCTGCGAACCTCAGCAGGCCTCCATCCCTGTGATAGTGTTAATTCCTTGTGGGGCGCAAACTTCGACTTACCATATTATTATGAGGTAGGTTGATTTGTGACCCACTAGGAATCGTTATTTTAAAAATAAAAGTTTCATAAATTAGTGATTACGATTTCCAAATTATGATTTGTTAATAATAATCGAAATTTGGAAATCGCAATTACTATTGTTGGTACATATGGCCCCAAATCTCTGCTTCAGAGCATCCAAAAGTATTTGTCTCAGTAGCTAAGAGACTGAGAGGTTTTGATTTGCAGTGTAGCGCAGTGGAGAAACACATAGGCTTTACTTGGCTGCCTGAGTATAATATTAACAGCAAAATTAAGCGGCTTTGGAAGGCCACACTCCGAAGTATCTTTAAAATACTCTCAAAATCCAGCATATTCAGATCCCACTGTTTGGAAGTAGTACTACTCAGTCACTGAAAATGAAATGTGGCTTCATAATGCATACTGAGGCCACTAGTCCATGAGTGCCACTCTCATGTGACCCAGCACTAGCCCTGTTTAATCGGCTGCTTGCCTTACTCTCATTTTCATTTTTTCACCTTCATGCATCAACTGGACTTATACAACAACAGTTGCGTCTTGGGATTGAGTAGTTGGGTACAGAATTATCTCAGGGAGGTCCGTGAGCAGAAATGGTTTTGATCATTCAGTGCCTTTTTTGCTTGATCCAGGTCAGTTAAGTGAGGTACAGTATTAGGCACTCTCAGCCCTTTACATGCCATATTCTAGTATCTTAGCTCCTCAGTAGCTGTATATAAACAGCATTGCCACTGCCAGCCACACGCCATCTATTCTTTTGGTTCTCAGATGCCCAAACATAGAGGGTCATTACGATGACGAGGAGACTGCCACTGACAGGCTGACGGTGGTGGTCTCACCGCCATCACAAAACCATTCCCGCCTGCCACATTACGGTGGCTGGCGGTGCAAAATTGGTCAGATACTCTGACCGCCATGCATCTGATGGTCTCCTTGAGACTGCCAGTGCGTCAGAGGGCCTCAGAATCCCTGCATTGATGGCGGCGCCTACCAGGCACCACAGTAGAGATTAGGATGTCCCTCCCTGCCAGCCTATCCAGAGCGGTTCACCCGCCATGAAAAGGCTGGCAGGGATAAACATTGGGGGCCCGTAGCGGGTTCCCCTTCCTCCCTGGTATATTTATTTGGGTTTTGGAGGGCACCTATGGTGCCCCCCCCACATATCCCTGCTCCATGTGGCAGGCACCGCATGGTGCCTGCGACGTAGTGCAGTGATATGTAAAACGTCCCGTTTTCACATTGCGACAGGTGCTGAAGCCAGCAGCACTGAACGCAATGTAAAATATGGGGAGTGTGACCGCCATGGTGGTGGTCGCATTGTATTTGGCACTGTGGGACCGCCACCTTGTAGGTGAGCTGTCCCAGTCCCCGATACAATGGCGGACGGAGTTCACTATGGCCGCCATCGTAATGACCCCTATAGTCACTCGAACCAGATTTAGCAATGATCTTTTTATCACATTGATCCTCCATAAATGTCTAAACTATGTTTATGAAAGCAAATGCAGGGTGGGCTGATACCGAGTTCTGCACCATGCTGAGTGGAGACACACTCCGAAGAGCACAGCAGTTAAGGGCATTGCTTCAGGGTTTCCTTGCCTACTTCCACCTTGGTGGAGCATCAAAACAGTCACAGACCTGCTCTATATGTACCATAAGTCTTAATCAGTCCAGAAATCAGGTGTGTGCTGTGCTGCTAAAGGGATGAGAGATACTACTGCTGTGAATTTCAGTCTTCCTCCTTGCCCCGCTTCTGGGACATCTTGGAGTCTCTTTTGCTAATTTGTATCAGTAACTGAAGGTAGAGGGCAGTATACCCCCAAAACCCCCAATCAATCAAACCACAATAACATATACTCAATACAGAAAACAATGTATTGCAACAATTTTTATATATCAAACACTGGATTTCCTAATAATTATCTGGTATTGGGTACAAGAGATCAAGATGCCAATTATTGTTCTCATAGTATAACACTGTTACCAATAGGTCCATCGTCCATCACCAATAATTACAACCAAAAGTTTAAAAGTCAGACAACATCTAAGTTAGCAACTGGGGAATGCTGTTAAACATTCATCTTGCCTCCCTGACTTCTCGTAATCGATACTAACTGATACCCACTGCAGCGAAATTCACTAATCAAGTTTTGAAAAATCTCCCTCCTATACTCTTGCATACCTCTTTCGAGTTATCAAGAAATTCAAAATAAAGTAAGTGATAATTTTTAGAAACTTGTTCTAGACAGTACACAGTTATGTCAGTTTTCATTTCTTCAAGCAAGCTAAGGTTTATCTTTATTTGTCAGCATTCGAGATGTTAGAAATACATTAAAAAAATTACACAGAAAACTTACCAGCAGTTGATTTCCTATTGATTTTGTCAATTGGCGCTTTAGGAGTGCGCATAAAAATCAACGCACCCTACAGTATGCCATTTTTTCTGGAAGTCATTTGCTGTTGTCACTGATTCAGTTGGAATCAGTGAATTCACCTGCTGTGCTGGGACATTTCCAGCTTAATGACTCTTTTTTTACGAAATACATTATTACTCCAGTCTTACCTAGATGCAAACCACCTAGAAGCAAGCACTGTTGGTATTCTGTGAGCACTGTAAGACTTATCTCAGGAACATATGTGTGTATCACTTAATAGACTTACATCTTAATCATAAAGTACTAACAGAGCCAAACTATGGAGAGTCTGTGCTAGTTGTGATCAGTTGCGGTGTAGGATGGCAAGGTAGCTCTACAAAACAAAAACAGGTGGGAGCATTTTTGTACTCTGAAGGAGTGGTTTTTACACTCAGTCATTATTCCATGGCACAAGATATCAGAGAGGGCGAACAAAAAATGTTGTATGAGGCCCTGCAGTCACTGACCAAGGAGTTGATTACAAATTCTCTTGTGCACCAGATGGAATGGGAGATAGCAATGGGCCAGGGTGGCCCACATCTTGGTTCCATACATGCATGAGGGATTGAATATCTTGACTTGGAACGTCCGGGGGTGCCTATCAAGCGCCTCAGGGTGCTGTCATAGCTGAAGTACCAGATGATTCGCTCCGCCTGTTTACAAGAAACTCAGCTTATAACACAGAGTTGAGCAAACTGGGTAGGCAGTGGAAGGGCCAATTAATTGGTACAATGTACTCAGCATATTCAACAACCCCTTGTGGTTTGAGGCAATGGTTGTCAGATGTTTGCCTCTGATACCTTAAGGTGGCTGCAAACAGCCTGCTGATCAGTAATCACGGATCAGATTACGTATTATTTTGCTGAAAATGAGGGGACTGTGTGAAATCTCGGTGGAATGTGGAGCATTTAATGTTGTTATATGGGGTGTGTGCCTCAAAAATACTTGTGGTATGTATGTGGTCCTTATCCAACAACTGACGACACCTAAGCAAAAGATGTGAGGCGGTGACAGATATGAAAGCGTGATGATAGAGATTGGAGGCCGAAAAGGAATACTTGTAACTCTTGGAGAGACTCAAAGGGGTGGATTATAAGAATACTTGGTAATTCAGCATAGGGAAGGAAAGGGGGTGGCAGTCTTTTGGCCTAGCTGCTTTGTTCTGAGGTTGAATGGAAATGTACATGATTAGATTGCCTATCGGGGAGATTCTTCTTACATAGTTGGCTATTACTGAGGCCTTTGTTGCCTACTACGGGGAGTTGAAATCTGCTCCTGCAGAGTGTGAGTTAGCCCCAATAGACAGGTATCTGATGGACACAGGAGTAGCAAAATTGTCCAGGGATTGAAGGATAACCTTAGATGTTCCTATGACCCTGGAGGAGGTTCACATGGACATTGGACAGCTGTCTAGGGATATGAGTCCTGGCCAAATAAGCCTCCTGATAGAGGTTTACATGGCATATAGAGGAGTCTTGGCTCCCAAGTTACAGGCTGTTTATGACTCAGCATTCTGAACATGAATACTGCCACCTTCCACCAGGGAAGCAACATTAGTGGTTATACTGAAAGAGGGTATATTCGATGTCCGATCCTATTGGCCTTTCTCCTTATTCGGAAAACAAAAGGTTTTGGGTAACTCATTGCAAATTAGTTAATGCCTTTCATCTGCAAATTGGTACAACAAGATCACACAGGGTTTATACCCACGTTTGCCATCTATGAGAATTTGCATAGGCTTTTTCTGGTGTTGATGGCACCTCACATGATTTCCCATGGACTGCGATGGTTTCTCTTTATATAGAGAAGACATTTGACACCTTGGGATGGTCATACTTGTTTACTGTTCTTCAAAACATGGCTCTGGGTCTTAAAGATCCTTAGCTGAACACAACTGCTGGAAATGAACCCAATGGCGAGAGTACATACAGGGCAAACCTTTTCAAATCTGTGCAGATTCAGAGGGACACAAGGCAGGGCTGTGCTCTCTGATACTGTTCGCGATGGAGCATGTCTGTTGCAAACATGTGGATAGAAGTGGGGTGCCAAGTTACAAACTAGAGTACACATGATCCCTTTGTACACCAATAAAGCACTTTTATGTCTGAGGGACCTGAGTCACATTTTTTCCTGCATGGTGGTGGTTAGGACTGTGCTACCGGGCACTCTTCCCTCAAATGGGAACCCAGCACATTCAAATATCCTGGGGGTGCAGAAATATCATATTAACGAGTGTTTATTGAACAGAAACTTTAGAAGGATAGTTGCTGGGATATGGGTGTCTATTCTGTTTTGGACCTGATTGCCACTCATTCCTATAGGACGGGTGGTAATAGCAAGGTAAGGGAACGACTGTGGCAGTGTCTCCCGACCCCACTTGGCGCCAGGTAATACTTGCAAAGCGGAACATTCTATCAGAATTGTAGAGCACACTGTAAACTCTGTTACTTTTTTAGAATTGAATACAAATTTTAAAAAATCACTTTCGCCGTTTAAAATTGACTGATACTAATTTTAAAACCACCCATGCTGCGCTAAATATTGGAAATTTAAATTGATTGCTAATTTTAATCTCGCACTCACCGTGCATCTACGATCCCCCCCAGAACTGCTAGGGGCATCAGGGCTCATCTTTGAAGTCTGCGCTCAGTGTTTCAGCCTGCCCGCCCTGGTCCGACTCGGTACTCCATACCGTTGAGCGGAGGGCGGGACAGGTACGAGCCAGACACGCCCAGGCACCCCGGGACAGTCGAGCGGTTAGCGCTCTAGCCTCTCATCTGAAAAGGGCTATTTAGGCGGCGAGGAGGCTTGGCTGATTGCGGTAAGGGAACGACAGTGGCAGTGTCTCCCGACCTCGCTTGGCGCCAGGTAATACTCGCAAAGTGGAACATTCTATCAGCATTGTAGAGCACGCTGTAAACTCTGTTACTTTTTTAGAATTGAATACAAATTTTAAAAAATCACTTTCGTCGTTTAAAATTGACTGATACTAATTATAAAATCACCCATGCTGTGCTAAATATTGGAAATTGAAATTGATTGCTAATTTTAATCTCGCACTCACCGTGCATCTACGATCCCCCCAGAACTGCTAGGGGCATCAGGGCTCATCTTTGAAGTCTGCGCTCAGTGTTTCAGCCTGCCCGCCCTGGTCCGACTCGGTACTCCATTCCGTTGAGCGGAGGGCGGGACAGGTACGAGCCAGACACGCCCAGGCACCCGGGGACAGTCGAGCGGTTAGCGCTCTAGCCTCTCATCTGAAAAGGGCTATTTAGCCACTCGTCGGCTCAAGCGCGCAGCGGTTGCGCGCAGAGGGGCACCTAAGTCTGCGCCTAAGACGAGCCAAAGACTAGCCCGTCTGCGCCTGTCCACGACAGGACGGGGCCAGGGGCTAGGGTCTATGGCTGTTTCCACCGATGCCCATTTACACGCTCCTAGCACACTGAGAATGTACGCAGCCCAGGTACTGCTAGGTATACGAAACTGCCTCCCAAGGGGTTGTAGCAAGGTGGCGGATATCAACATGGAAGGTCTGTTCTCCTGCAACTATTGTAAAACCCAGTTCCATACACTACTTGAGGACATAACCTCTAGTGGTAGCCAGCCTCAGCCACTTGAGAGGAAGCCGACACACTGTTACACCGCCCATAGCCACAGGGTAGATATGGACACCTCTTTAGGGAGTAAGAACCTGCTCTGTAACATCAGATCCCTGTCCAAACACTCCACAGAGGTCTGGGACGTTATCACTTCAGAAAAATCGGATATATGTTTCCTGACGGAAACATGGTTAAATCCCCATTCGGTCCCAGCTATAACCTTAGGAATCCCAGCTGGGTACAAAATAGTTAGATTAGATCGGCCCGTCAAAACAGGAGGGGGAATTGCAATTGTTCATAAAGAAGAAATAGACATCTTGGTGATCGAAGGACTATGCACCCCTGAGCTAGAACTTTTGATCTTTAAAATCAAAACTACGCCTAAAGGGAGCAGGAAAGGAGCTTTAGTATACCGCCCCCCTGGTCCATGCACCAACTTCTCCATTCCACTCTTAGAAGCACTGGCTCCCTACGTACATGAACGTGAAGATTTCCTGCTTGTAAGGGACTTCAATGTTCATAGCGAATTAGCAGAATGCAAGGAGGCACAATCCCTATTAGCAGATCTGTCCTCACTGGGACTGAAACAAGTCAACAACGGCCCTACACATAAGGCAGGACACACCTTGGACCTGGTCCTGACCAACTCTCCGCGGATTAAATGTCTACCCCCTTCCCAAGTAGAGTGGACTGGTCATTTTATTATTGAATTCTATATTCCTATGCTTAACCTCCCGCCAACCAGTCAGATCTCCTTACCTAGTAAAAGAAGACAATGGCACAAAATGACTCAGGAGTCTTTCAAAGGCAGATATGTTGAACCCACCTGACCCCTAGTGAAAACATTGAGACTGCCCTGGTGAAATTTGAAGAGGCAATCGCCACAGCAGTAAATGACATTGCTCCACTAAAACATTTTAAAACTCGTCCTGCACAAAAACAAGAAGTCTGGTACTCAGAGCACTTAAGATCATTAAAACAAGCAACCAGAAAACTTGAAAAGAAATGGAGAATATCCAAGCTGGCCGAGGACAAAAAATGCTATTGGCAGTCTCTTACCACATATCAAAAAGCCATTCGTGCTGCACGGAAGAACCACATTGCATCCCAGCTTATGACCGAAGGTAACTCTCCTAGAGTGCTTTATCAAATTCTGCAATCCTTCGTGAAACCAATGGCTTGCGAAAGCCCTGAGCTGGCATCGCAGCAACTCTGCGACGATATTTCGCAATTTTTCACCCAAAAAATTGACGGAATTTATGATAAAATTCTTAGTTCAACCCAACCCTCTGAAGGAGTAAAGTCGCCTCCTAATTTAGCTATAGGGACAGTGGCAGAACCCCCCCCACCCACTCCCTCGACATGTTTCCCCCTATCTCTTTAGAGGAGGTAATATCCTTAATCTCTCAGATTAAGAGTGGTTGCCCAGCTGACATCATCCCGGCAAGACTAATGCCCATGCTTGCCAATGATCTAGGCCCTGGGGTTCAAAAACTCGTAAATCTCTCCCTAAACAACGGAGAGGTTCCAAAGGAATGGAAAAGGGCCCTGGTCAGACCTATTAGGAAAAACACTGCTATCCCATTAACAGAACTCACTAATCTTAGGCCAATATCCCTTCTCCCGTTCTTGGGCAAATTTATTGAGAAATATGTCAACCGCCATCTATCTAATTACATCGAATTAGCAGGAGGATTGGACTATTCTCAATTGGGTTTAGGCCCAAGCACAGTACCGAGACCACCTTGATGTCAGTCGCAGACAATCTACATATGTATCAGGACAAGGGCTTTTCCGTGATCCTGGTACTATTGGACCTGTCTGCGGCGTTTGACACCGTGTCTAATAACATCCTGACAACTCGGCTGGCCAACATTGCCGTGGAAGATAAGGCTCTAGCCTGGCTTAGGAGCTTCCTATCTAACCGCACCCAACGTGTGACCATGGGGGCCTATTGCTCAGAGGAGGCTGAGATCTCAAAAGGGGTGCCACAGGGCTCCTGTCTGAGCCCCACCCTCTTCAATAACTATGTGGCACCCCTGGCCAACATCATGAGAACTTTTGGCTTCATTCCGGTGTCTACCGATGATACCCAGCTCCTCTTCTCCTTTAAACATCTCACCACCGAGATTAAGAACTCCTTTTCCCAGGGCATGAAGGCGGTGGCAAATTGGATGTCTTCCAACTACCTTCAATGCAATGTTGGGAAGACCAAGGTCATGCAGTTTGGAGAAGCTAAACTCCTGTGGACCCCGGACTGGTAGCCACAAGACCTTGGCCCAGTCCCAGAACCGAAGCAGGTTGTAAAAAATCTAGGAGTCCGACTAGATCAGGAGCTCTCTTTAAAGCAGCATAGCAATTACGTTGTGGGCTCATGCTTCCACGTAATTGGGCTCCTACGGAAAGTTTTCCCACTGCTCCCCGATTCAGTCAGAAAAACGCTGGTGCAGGCTCTTGTCTTAAGCCGAATAGACTACTGCAATGGCTTGTTTCTGAGCGCTAATGAAGGAGTTTTGGCAATACTCCAAGTGGTTCAGAACACGGCAGCCCGATTAGTCCTAAACGCCCCTCCCAGAACTCCTTCCAAACCTCTGCCGGCAAAACTTCATTGATTGCCTATCAAACAGAGAACCAAATTTAAAACTTGTTGCCTCATTCATAAATGCCTTAATGGTTTTGGCCCTGAATATTTAAAAAACAAATTCACCCCCTATATCCCTACACGCTCCCTCAGGTCCAGTGACCAAGGTTTACTATGTGTCCCTCAGACTAAGAAGGCCAGACACGGTGGTAAGGCATTGTCTGTGGCTGGACCCTCTCTATGGAACAGTCTCCCAAGAGCTCTCAGACAATGCTCAGAACATTTACCATTTAGGAAGCTACTCAAAACCTTTCTGTTTCCACTTTAATTTCTAGCTAACTCCCATACATCTTGCTGTTGTGGCTGCCAAAGCGCAGAGATACTCCTCCGGGAGTCGAATCAAGCGCTATATAAACCCGCAAATAAATAAATAAATAAATAAAAATTAGCATCTTAACACATCTTTTGTATCATTTTGTTACTGTTCCATTAATATTAAAAGTCTTTTTTAAGGAGGTGAGGAGCTTGTGGGTGACTTTATCTGGCTCCCCAGAGGGGGCTACTCGCCCTCTCCAAGCTGATGACGCCACTTACTGAGGGTGGTATTGGTGATCCAGACTGGGAGGCATACTTCTGTGTGGTGCAGCTTATATGGCCATTGCAATGGATTGCTGATGTGGGTGGTTCAGCATCCCTCGAGACCATTCACGGTACTGCTGGTGGAGGTGTAGAGGTTCTAACGCTGCATCCTAAGAGAGGTAGAAAGAGTTACATCAAAGCAGTTTGTGCCGCTTGCTTCTGCTGGAAGACTTATATGTCTAGACTGGGGGGAGGTCTCCCTAAACCCCGAAGATACCCCTCTGGAACCTGCCATGCGACAGAGACCTGGCACTAGTCTATGATAAAACACATTGGATGGAGGAAGGGTTTGCCACGGTATGTGATTTATATGACAGAGGGACGCCATACACCTTTGAGTCCCTAAGTGAAGCCACAAGTATAGCAATGGGTTAGTACCTGGCTCACACTGCTTTAAAGAAAGTTCCTAGGAGCACATGAAGAATTGAGGAGGCAGAACCCAATAGATCAAGCACCTTGAGAAGCATACTCACCTGCGGGCACACTAACCATGCTGCATACAGCAATAGCCGCTGCTTTTTATGTGCCCCTTGACCTATTGTGTGTGTGATTGGAGCAATGTCTGGGAGGGAGTTTACTGACACAGTGGTGTACCATCCTGGGATAGGCTCAGATAGTTAGGAGAAACCCATAATTTAAATACACCCAAATTTATTAGATGTTTCTATTTCCTGCACGTATAACTAAGATGTTCCCAAGTGTATCAGATCAGTCTCCTAGATATCAGCAGGGTCAAGCCGACTTTTATCACATGATCTGGATGCTCTCAGTGAATCAGTCATGCTGGGTAGTGATAATAAAAGTCATTAGTGGAAATGGGGGTTAGGACGATCCTATTGGATCCCGCCATCTATCATCTGCGGCTGGTAGAGAGGACAAAAAATTAAAAACTGTGGTGCTGGTCCTGGCTAGAATGGGTCTGGCAATGTTATTGAAGGTGCAGGCAATTATAGCGGACAAAAGCATTTCTTGCTCAACTTTTGCCGTAGAGAACATCACTGGCAGTGAGGCCCTCGGCTTCACTCTTAAATTGTCTCCCCGTCAAACCTGCACTGGGATCATCATCTATAGGGCTCCCGGCCCGTTAGGCACCTTCTTTGATGATCTGCAGACTGCTCTTTCAGTGCCGTGTCTCAGATCAGAGCACTGTATCCTTTTGGGAGATTTCAATCTACATATGGATAACTTAGTAGACCTGGACACCATTAAACTCTTGGACATTGTTTGTCCATTTGGGATGACCCCTTATGTTGACAGTCCTACTCATAATAAAGGCCATGTGTTGGATCAGATTTTTTCCACCAGGATTATTGAGGCCTCTTCTCCTCTGCCAGTGTTGTGGTCCGACCACTTCCTGATTAAATTCTGCATCCTAGCTGTAGATACGTCTAGCTCGAGAGGGATGAGAGATGCTAGAAGGGTGTCTCGACCTTTTCACCGAGTCACGGCGGACATGCTGGCTGATGCTCTCGGCCAACATCCCTGCCAGCTAACAGGTCATCTGGAAAAAGACATTGAATTGTTTCAGAAATGGCTCTCCACTAGATTCGAGGAGCTAGCCCCTGGTAAACCAAGCAACGATACGGGTAGACGTGTATCGGCCCCTTGGTTTACTCCCCTCCTGGGCAGGATGCGCCAAGACTGCAAGAGGGCAGAAAGGGCTTGGAGGCGTATGTATGACCTGGAGGACAGGAGCAAATACAGGGAGCTTATCTGTCTCTATCATAAGCACATTTGACGCGGCAGAAAGTGTGAGCAAAAAATTTTTTTAAATCGTACAGGAGTTTGTTTCGCCAGCTTCTAGTACACCCACCCATGCTCATACCGAAGCCTGGATTAACCAACTTAGTGATTTTTTCATTAATAAAATCAAACTTATTCAAGGCTCTTTTCCGGGCTCGGGGTTGAGCCCTGCTGCCGGCCATCTGACACCTATGTTTCCATCTGGTAGGGAGGAAGGCCCCCTGCTTTTGGCCTTTCCTCCTATCTCTCTTGCCTCCTCCTTTGATCTTCTGTCTCGGCTGAAATCCGGCTCGCCGCTTGATCCTTGTCCTGCCAAGTGCCTGGGGAGAGTGGCATCGGCAGTCAATACTCTGCTCAATCCACTGCTCAATGCCTCCCTGACTTCAGGAGAGGTGCCCAAGGCCTGGAAGCACGCTCTAATCCTCCCGCTGTTGAAAAAACCATCGTTAGATCCCCTTGTACACGCGAATTATAGACCAATCTCCCTCCTCCCTTCTCTGGCCAAGGTGATTGAGAAGCATGTGCACCTCTCTATCTCCAGTTTTATAGAGAGTAATAATATTCTGCACGACTCTCAGTCGGGTTTCCGTGCTAATTTTAGCACGGAAACAGCTCTTCTCGAAATCACTGATGCCATTCGAGAGACATTGGATGGGGGGGGGTAAAGCCATCCTGGTCATGTTGGACTTGTCGGCGGCGTTCGACACCGTACCCCATGCCGGTCTCCTTTTAAGACTCTGGGAGATTGGCTTCCGTGGAATGGTGTGGAATTGGTTTAAGTCTTTCCTAACCAACCGCCGGCAAGTGGTCTGGGCACCTCCGTTTTCAGCCGAAATGCCGCCGCTCGAGGTGGGGGTTCCTCAGGGGTCTATCCTGAGCCCCACCCTTTTTAATATCTATATGGCCCCTCTCGCGGCGGTGGCGGAATCCTTTTGTGCCCAGATCATATCCTATGCTGATGACACCCAGCTTCTTTTCTCGTGTAGCAAGGGGGAAGATTTCGACAGCGGTCGGATCCGGGAATGCCTGGAAGCCGTTTTCACCTGGTTTCAAAGGCATAGTCTGAAGTGTAACTCAGATAAGTCTGAGTTGCTCTTCTTCGGTTGCCAGCCGGATCCTGGCTGGAAGTCATGGTGGCCTTGCGATCTGTCTCCACCTGATACTGCATCATTAAAGGCGAAAAATCTGGGCTTCCTGTGTGATGTCAATCTCTCCTTTAGACCCCAAATCATCGGGCTCACAGGGAAGTGTTTCGGCATCCTAAAAATGCTGCGGAAGTTCGTTCCTTTACTGTCCCTTCAGCACAAAAAAATCACTGTGCAGGCCCTGATAGGGTCACGACTTGACTACGCGAACGCTCTCTATTTAGGCCTTCCTAAATATCTGATGGCTCGCTTGCAGGTCGTGCAGAACTCGGCGGCTAGAGCCATCTTTGGACTACCAAGAAGGGCGCGAGCTTCGGAGCTCCTAGAGCAACTTCACTGGTTCCCGGTCGCCAAGAGAGTCACCTTTAAGATCTTGACTGTGGCTTTCAAGGCGCTTCACTGGATGGGCCCAAGCTATCTTGGAAGGCGGATTGCCTTCTATGTTCCTAGAAGAACTCTTAGGTCTGCTCACGAGGCCAAGGCCGTGGTTCCTTCCATCAGGCGCACACGTATCGGAGGCCGTTCTTTCCGGTATTTAGCTCCGCGCTGCTGGAATGATCTCCCTTTCTCTTTGAGAACAGCTACCAATTTGCTAGCCTTCAGAAAGGAGTTGAAGACTTGGCTCTTCTCTCTGTAAAATCTGCGCTGGCCTCAGAGCACTGCTATGTTGTGTACTCTTCCCTTTCTCTCTTCGCCAAAGCGCCGGGACACTCCTTGGAGTAGCCGTGCGCTATAGAAGAGCCTATATAACATAACATAACATAACATACTGGGAGTTGCCCAGTGGCTGAAAGAATTACGTAAATTGTCCCTGGCTGAGGTTGCTGCAGTGGGTGGTTTCCTGGGCATTGGGGAGAATAAGGACGCAGTGGCAATTTGGGAGGGCTTTCTGAGGGCTGTTGACGCCAAGTTGGATGACTTACCATCTTAGATGCACAACACAGTACATTGAGAGATTTTATGCCTGGAGACATGTCTGGTCCCCCTCTTCCTAAACAGTGATCGATTACTCAGTCCCAGACAGTCATGTGTCATGATGCTGTGCCGACAGGTATATCCGTACCAAGTGACTTCTAATGTATATTAATGATGCAAATATCTTTACTGACCTCTGTCTGTCATAGATTACTTGCACATCCCTGGGTGCTAGGGTGAGTAGGAAGGGAAGAGTTTCCATTGAATACAAAATGTTGATTGTTTCTGTTACAACTGTTGCATCCCTGCTCGACCACAATGACATGATCTAGCTACAGTGGATTCTTTTTTCGTCAAAGGATGGGTGACTCTTGATGCACTTAAAATAAATAAAGGGATATTAAAAAATGGAACAAATCCAGTTTTTTCTTGTATGACAACCTTGTAATTACATACTGCCCTTAGTTGGGAGTAATCTGCTATAAAATACTTGGGGGTCTATATTGATAGCTCGGATGTTGATTTGGTTGAGGGTACTATAGGGATTGCAGTGGCAGCAATGAGACCAGGAGTGGCTTTTAGGAAAACATTAGCAGTGTCACTAGCTAGGAGAGTAGCTAAGATAGTCATCCTGCCATGACCTTTATATTTCTTCACCACTCTGCAGGTGGTGGTAACCAGACAATGGTTCCAAAAGATAGATACTCTGCTTACGGAACTAATTAGGTATTCGGGTGGACACAGACTAGCATTACCTAAATTACAGTTTTCAATAAAAGAGGGCAGTCTTGCCACTCCTGATATGGAGATTTTGTATTTAGTAGACCAGCTTCAATGGGTAACTAGATGGGTACAAACACTAATTAATGGAAAAGACGAAACAGAACGGAATTCAGTGGTCTACAATTATATTTATTAATGGAGATATTGCTGACTCCCAGGAAAACAAACACAAATATCCAAGGGTCTTTGAGGGAAATGAAATACTCATGGAGTAGAGCCCTACAAAAAACGTGGATATTAATTCCTTACCATTTTAAAAATCCCGCAAAATGCACGTTTGAAGAATGAGAATACAATTCTATATTCTCAAAATTAATTTAATTAGTTACACTAAATCAACCTCACTAATAGAAAACCAATGTTTGTGTCTTCATCAACATGTAATATATATTTGAATCACAGTAATATTTGTTGATGTGACTACCACTAAATGTATTATTTAATTACGAAAGAAACAATATATCATGAAATGAACAGACAAAAAACACAGCCAACATCTGTTTCGTGACACCCTTCGCATTTTCAGGGCTGTAAAGAAAATTAAAATAAATGCATCATTGCAGCTAAATTCATTTTTCACCAAAACCAAATACTGCACTCTTGACAAAGTGATCTGGCCCAACACCAATATTTATAGCATCAATAGAAAATACAAAAAGAGCTGTTTACAGTTCTTAAATAGACTGCTCAGAGTTTTTAAATATAATTCCTTTGCTAAGTAACTTAGGGTCTCTAGGCTGTCAAATTATTACCATATAGTAAAATAAATTTCACATTCTGAATTTATTGCACTCTTGCCAACCAGTCAAAAACAGCACTATTTAATTGCAAAATGGTCAGTCATATGATCACATTAGTGTTCAAAAGGGTTGCAGGGAACCTGAAAGTATGCAAAAGATTTTGGTTTTTACAAAAACATATTTTATCTTCAGCAATTAAATTAACTTATCTACATTGCTTTTCATAATGATATGAATAATTAGTAAATATTTATACAAGTAACATGCAATTCATAGCAATGAAACCAACATTTATACTACAATGATTGTGTTATTTATAGTCATGTGTGCAACTGACAACAATAAAAAAAATAAGGAAGAAGGAAAAGATAAGAAACGTAAATAGAGAAAGAGATGGGAGAGAACTGAAAAGAAAAAACGTATGTCCTACACGTCTTCTTATCTTTTCTTTCATCCTGATTGTATTACTGTCATATTGTTAAGAGGGAACATTGTTGGCCAGCTGAATAGTATTGGCTCGATATACTAGTTATGGCAGATCCCCAACTCTGTAAGATTCTTTACAAGATGGTGGACTGAACTTATTAAGCTCATAAACGATCTGTAAAAATGTATGCATTGATCATCACAAAGCTTTAACCATCTCTGCTGCAAGACAAAACTGTTATCTGTTGAAAATTGAAAATAATAAAAATATGTATGCAAAATAAAAAGTATTTCTGATGAAAGCTCGGCTGCTGTAAAACAGTACTTAACCCCCACAAAATTGCAGCAAGAGTCAACACGGACACTTCAATTCAACAAAATCCCAGGGGTGGTGGATGGGACAAGACTTGCCCTTTGACCACCTACAGTTACATCACAAGAAGTGACATCATGTGAACGTTCACTTAATATCCTAGGAAGTGATGTCACGTGACATTTTACTCTGAGGACACCATGAGTAGGGACATCACTGCAGTTACAAATCTTGCAAAAAGTGCAAGGCTGATAAAGAGGTTAGGTACTGTCTTTATGGTCTCCCTTTTACCTGCTTCTCTGTCATTCAGATGTTTCTCATTGTAGCGTCCACCCTAGCCTGGGTACCCTCCAATGATTATGCCACACATGGAGCTTAGTATTGCACGTCTTTATTCGTGTGTGTGTAACTGAGAACTCAGCATCATAAACTAAGCTTTCGTTGCATTCCACTCTAAAACTTATGTCACAGCTCTATGGAGTCTGGGAGGAACCAAAAGGATCCGTTATGATAACTCACAAGACACTACATCTCCCCCTCTGTTAAATAAAAACATTTTTCTTTACAGAGCATCATATATACATACATTAACATGTCTTCATATAGTCCTTTTTGGCGCCTTAATCATACAATCTGATCTTGTTTCTGGAAGCTGGGAGCAGTTGTCTTCAGTGTCAGGGATCTTCAAAGATGGTGAAGTAACAACAACACCACTTCGATCAAGAGACTGATGAGTTAAATGTCTAAAGTGAGAAAAGTCTCTGGTTACAGACTTCCCAGGACGCTGGGCAGTCACCATATGTCCCTTGGTGGATACCAGAGGAAAAGATTCAACATCATAGGGAGCATCAGACTTCTTTCCTCGCATCTGCCGGGTGATCGCTGTTATCTTTCAATTCAATGAGGTCTTTATTTCCCTAATCAGGCATTAAAACGCAAAAAGTGTAAACATACATTAAAAACCATCAATGAATAAAATCACAAAGCATCAAAACATTGCCATCAAAGTAAACATTAAAGCCAGTCGGGGAAACCTAATCAGCCAGGACAGGAATATTAACATGAGCTGATAGGAATAATCATGTAAAGTGCCAGTGCGAATAATAAGATGTTCAAATATTATAGATAAAAACATTAGAACCACAGTCGAGCAGCAGTTAAAACGTCAAATAAGAAATGGTAAGTGAAAACTTCAAGGAGCATGAAAACAAAAATTTCACCGGCAGATGCCCAGCACAACCCCACTAAACCCTCTATTGTTTCCTGGCTCAAACAGCGGCCTTAAGGAAGGAGCTCACCATGATGCAAATATCACGGGTATTCAACAATTGCAAGTGGTACAAAGCTTGTCTACTCCAAAGGTGGCCAAGAGTTATTAACAATGTTTTAAGAAAACGCCTAAGTGCATGATTGAAGTATTTTATTTATTTATTTTATTTGAAAAGTTTTATATAGCGCTGGCTAGACCCGGAGGTATCAGAGCGCTTTACATGAGGACAAACATGGTTTCATAGCATAGTTACAAGTTACGACGTTGCAGAGTAAAACAGTTTCAGAGCATAGATACCTGTTGCTGAAGCGCAGTTGCCTGTGTTAAAAACTAATACTGAAGGGAAAAAGCAGGCAAGGGGAGAGATTCTGGGGAGAAAGGATAGGAGCAGAAGAGGGAGGCCAAGAATGAAAGAGGGAAAGAGGTGGTGGAGGGAGAAGGCAACTTAGCCGGGAGACACGGAAAAACAGTGTCCAACGTCCAGTGTACAGTGATCCCAGTGGAAAAGATGTTGTTCCCACACCTCAGCTGTGTGGCTCCCTATACGCTGTGGGCTCTCTCAGAGGGGTCACTGAGACTCCAAGGCATAAATACTGGATCCCTCCCCAACAAGGGGAAAGGGAGTGCTTTGGTAAGGAGGGCCATTCCCACAACTCTGCTGTGTGTGAACTCCCTTGATGCTGTGGACTCTCTCAGAGGGGTCTCTGAGACTCCAGGAAATAAATGCTGGATTCCTCCCCAACAAGGGGAGAGGGGGTAAAGGGCACATGGCTAACAAAAGTTACAAGATACACAGTTTCAGAGCATAGTGACCAGCAGCTGGGGCATAGTTTTGTGCATTAAAAACTAGGCAAGGGGAGAGATTCAGGTGAGGGAGGATAGGAGCCGGAGAGGAAGACAAAGAATGAAAGAGGGAAAGTTTGAAGAGTTTAATAAAGCGCTGGCTAGACCCGAAGGTATCAGTACGCTTTACATGAGATAGGACATTGCATCAGAAACATTGTTACATGGTTACATCAGTTACTTATTAAAGCGTACACCCGTTTTATGGGGAGTGGAAAGGTAGAGGGGAGAAGGCGAACAGGGGTAAGGAATGCAAATAGTAAACGCAACGGGGAGGCGAGGAGATTAGTAGTTACAGATAAACATGTAATGTAGCAGAGACTGCTCAGAAATATCATCACAAGTACAGGCAGAGGCTTATCTCCCATAAGCAACAGATGATTTATCAAAGCACAGAAGCCGCCACGCTGTGCTAGATTTAAAACTAAAAAGAAGAGACCTCTCCAGCTGGGTGAGTTCCAGGGAGAGGTAAAAAGTGGGCTCAGCAGACGCGGATGACCAATAAAAGGATTGCACTGTGCATTGCATTCGTTCAAATTGAAGTCTACTATCTTTGTGAAATTGCAAATAAAGTTGTTTAACCAGTAATTTATCTTCTTTCTTGATACTTAGGGGAAAGGAGAATATAGAAGACAGCCCCAGAGCCTGCAAAGATTTTCAATATAACTCAGCCACGGTTCTGATGCCGTCCATAATGACATCTCTGCAAAACTGTGCTTGAGGGTTGACCCATACGTTAATCCATAGCAGCAATGGAGCCAAATTGCCACTGTCCTCAAAGTCCTGCTGGTTTCACTCCGCGTGGACAATATAGCTAGGAGCTGTTGGTAGGAGGTGTAACATCCTCTGACAAACACGATTTTCCTCAGTCTGGAGCGAAGAGCCATTATGAAAGTCCCAGATCCCTGCCCCATACACAGCTG
Organism: Lissotriton helveticus; assembly: GCF_964261635.1. Lineage (NCBI taxonomy): Eukaryota > Metazoa > Chordata > Amphibia > Caudata > Salamandridae > Lissotriton > Lissotriton helveticus. The sequence goes on along the minus strand of NC_136069.1, from coordinate 345,816,655 downwards.
CCGGGACACATTGGGCATTATACACTTTTAAAAAGGGTGAAATGGTGCATCTGATTGCAAAAAAGATTTAGGTTAGAAAAATTAAAAAACAGCTCCTGCTGATCTAGTAAGTTTGAGACAAGAGGAGGTAAACTGTGAATGCCAGGAACCAAGGGAGCTAAAGTTAACTCCCAAGTAGCTAAACTCACAAACACACTTCAAAGGCTGATACTTAATTACAAATCTGCTTAAGGTTGTTTGCTGGGCCCACAGGCCATGATCTGTGTATTGCCTTAGTTGGTTACTAAGTCAAGATTGTTCATAAAAAGAACGAAGCGGTCCACAAGCACTCATAAGGCATTAAGGGTTCGAGCCAGTAGGACCGCGTCATGTGCGTACAGCAACGTGGGTACCTGAGCTCCTGCTATTCTGGGGATATCAAAGGCCATTTATGTATAACATGCAAAGTAAAGAGGCCAAAATACACCCTTGGTTCACTCAGCGCTTAAGGCAAAACTCAGGTGACATTTCTCCATTTGGGCTAACGCTCACTTTAGCGTTTATGATTTCGTAAAATTGTTAAAGGACGACACCATTTTTTTCTGAAACTAAAACTTTCATATCTGGAGCAAGGAAACTCAAAGGCACACACTGCCAATCCCACTTGCAAATTTTGCCTGAATTATTACTTGGGACCACTATTTATAAAGGATGTCAGCAGTTGACCCGCAAAAAGTGAGAAGTGACGGTCAGGTTTGTCCAAGATACATCATCAGGAATTGTTTTTTGCTCACCGTGCGAAATCCAGACTGCATAAAGCCTCCAAGCCGGTGCATATATGATTTTTGACTTCCATAAACGTTTCTACGTCTGTTGGTATAATCTATCAATTGGACAAACCCTGGCTTAAATCAGAGCTGTCTACAGGAGGCACCTAGATCCCAGTCAGCCCTGAACAAATCTTATTACCTCACCTTGACACGGAGCTGAGCCTGGGGCTGGCGGCGGGGCATGTTCTCCTTACAGGCTGTAATGCAGCATGCATGGAGAAACGGGAAGTGCGCATGACTGGTTTAGACGCCCCGAGAGGGCCAACCAAACAGTCATTGCGCCCTTAGGAGTGGGCAAACCACTCCTTTCCTGCCATGCTCATGAGCAGAGCAGGCACCCAAACCCACATAGCAGCAGGACAGGACACGTTAGGAATCATAAAATGATAAAATGATAATAACTGAAAGTTATTATCATTTTATGTTTCTCTTCTTCACACTGCTTAAAAGCAGTGGGGCGAGGGGCGCTAGAGGGCGCACACGCAGTATGGCCGCACTTACGTAAGGCTCCTGCTGCCTGGATCACTTATCCTTTAATTATCCTGTGCAACTGGGTCGGTAAGCGGCTGTAACCTTGCCAAATTGAAGTACTGGCAACGCTGCACCCTTGCTGTGATTTTGGGCTTGATTGGCCGCTGTATGCCCTTGCACTGCCTGTCCCGAGAGCTGGCCGACTACCACACTGCTGAGTGGTGGAAGAGTGGGGCGGCGTGACACAGCAGGCAAGGCCGCGGCTTCGCTAACGGCGACTGGGCCACACTGTGCTGCAGGCAAACAAAAGTAGGAGGCGGAGGCGCAGCTGAGGTGAGAGGAGATCCGAACCGCAAGTGAAACTGGCGGTGGAGTGCAGAGCAGGGAATGCTGATGGAGAACTGGACTCGGCAGTGAAGAGCAGGGTTTAATAAAGCCGGAGGATATCGCTGGCCTGAAAGACATACAGGAGTGCAAAGAGGCGCGGCGTTGGCAATCAGGTCGATACTTAGACTGAGCGGCAAGCCTTGTGTCTGTGGAGGCCTGGTCCGCCCGAGAGCTGCTGGAGGCTGCGCAGAGCGCGAGCGGCGGAAAACAGTGACGGGTCAGTGCCGCCTACCCCCCACCGTAAGAGAACGTCTGTGGAGGCCTGGTCCGCCCGAGAGCTGCAGGAGGCTGCGCAGAGCGCTAGCGGCTGGAAAATAGTGCGGGTCAGTGCTGCCTACCTCCTCCCCCTCGCCCCCCGTAAGAGATTGTGCTGCGCAGGCCATAAGGGGCTGAGGGAGTGCCCCAGACGTGACGGGAGCAGGCAATCATTGATTTTTGAGTGTGGAGGACCTCTAAAGCTGCGGCAGGCAGGAGAGTAATGGGGTGCATCCCCCCCCCCAGGAATTGGTGCGAAGGATGGCACGACGCCTGCAGAGGCGAAAGCAGCTTGTACCTCTATAGGGGGCCCGTGATAAGATCAGAAGCGGTGGGCATTATAGTAACACCTTGCAGCAGACTGAAAAGCGGATACGCTCGCCACGGGCTGGGTAAGCCATTCATTTTGAGATATCTGCCGGCGTAAAGTGGAGTGTATCTGGATTCGGCAGACACAGAATATTTCCAGACCACCCAGCTGAACAGAGCGCAGCGGCAATCACGCCCGGACACTGGTCAGGAGTCTCTAGGGCTGGGCAGACGTGCACTCTGTGGGACTGGCTTGGTATTCGGAGAGACAAGGCAGAGTGGCGAATAGTGACGTCCTACACTCACAGATTCGGAGCGCACAGGGCAAAATGGGCAAACCCGATACCAGGCAGCCCAAACTTAATTTTGACACAGCCAGGAAATCGACCAGGCCCGCACAAGAAGACAAAGACGGAGGCCTGGCTGTGGCACTGCATCACAGCCTTCAGACATGCATAACATTCTTCAAGAAATGAGGCAAGGGTTTGCAACAGTTGTTGACAAGGTAGATCGCATGTCGTCTCGAATGGACGCAATCGCGCACAAATTGGATTCGCACGAGGAACGTATTAAAGAGACTGAAAGGCGAATATCTGACACTGAAGACACGGTGGCCGGGAATACAGCACAGATAACGGGCATGGATAAACTACTGAGGGTCATAGCGGCCAAAAATGAAGATTTGGAAGCTCGTAGCAGGCAGAATAACATTTGTATAAAAGGTATTCCGGAGTCAACCAACACAGGCAGGATGGATGACTATGTGGAGAAATTGTTATTGACGGCCATTGGGGCGGAGGCGTTCTCCTCCCAGTTCATAGTTGAATGGGCCCACAGATGCCTTGGCCCGCGGCCGACACCTGGTAACCCTCCGAGGCCCATCATAGCATGCCTGCTGAATTATCTAGATAGGGACGTAGCTCTCCGAGTAGCAAGAACCAAGCAGTCTTTGAATTACGATGAAACTACGTTCTCGATATATCCGGATTTTACGCACATAGTGCAGGAGGAGAGCCGAAAGTTCACCGATGTAAAGAAAAAACTGCGGATGGCACAAATCGACTACGCATTGCTCTACCCAGGAGATTGTGCGTAACCCATCAGGGAAAACAGCAATTCTTCACCAAACCTTTACAAGTTGAAGATTTCCTCCGCACAGTGAAACGCGCACATCGGGACGGTGAGGGCCCTGGGAGTTCACAGCAATCATCCTCCACGGGTGCAGAGGAAGACTCACAGTGACAATGGGAATATCGGAGGGACAATGGAATATATCGCGGTGGGCGAGTGTGATAAAGGTCGGCGTGCGACGATCAGTTGCACCAGCTGTTCGTAAGTAATTTGATCCAGGCTCCCCTCCCTCCATAATGGAGCCCGGGCAGAACACCAAAAGGAGGCCTTTCGAAGGGAGGTGTGACTGTGTTGCCGTCTGGAAATGGCCCCCAAAGGGAATCACCCTATAACTGAACATTGCACATGTTGTGCGGGGAACTTACAGATGTTTTTGACTTTGTTGGGGGGGACGGGATGGGGAGGGAAACAGATGCTGGCAAGTTTGGGTTGCTTCAGTGGGAGGAGGAGGGGGAGGGCGGGGATAGGGTAGTTTGTTATTTGAGACTGTATGTATTAGCATTGGACAATTTGAAGTATCACCATCATTACGCTAAGCTAAAGCAGCGGGGAGGGGCACCGGAGAATAGACACGCTGATAGGGTACCACTTGTTGTACGACCGGTGTTAAACCGCCATGGCTGAGGCGACTATAGGCACACTCAACATTATCACGTGGCATTTGAGGGGACTGGGGGATCCAAGAAAGAAGAGGCAAGTCCTATTGTATCTTGATAGACACAATGTGCATATAGCAATGTTGCAGGAAACTCACTTTCCACGGAACACTTCGAACACTTTCGCTAACAAATGGGTGGGACATAGAGTCTTATCCTCCTATTCCACATATGCAAGGGGTACTGTGATACTAATTAAGAAGCAAGCACCTTTCTAGCTGTCGGGCGCCTGTTGGGATATGGAGGGTAGATATTGTATTGCATGGGGATGGTTAGGGTCCCAATCAGTGACACTGGCCTGTTGCTATAGGCCGAACACAGACAATCCTGATTTCTTTGAGAGGCGTTGGGCTAAGATATTCAATACGGACTCCAAGCGCATAATCTGGGCGGGAGATTTTAATGTTACTTAATGTTATGTGGATAGGTCCCACTCAGCACCACACCATTATACGAAAACACAGGCAGTAGTTAAAGAGACAACAGTGGCCTACCAGTTGACTGACGCTTGGAGACACACACACCCACAGATGTTGGAGGGTACACATTTTACCGCGCATGCTCGTGTTTAGGCTAGATTGGATTACTTCCTAGTGACTAAGGGACTGGCCCCAGCAATAGCTACTACCAGGCACCTTGGTAGGACCTATTCGGATCATGCTCCAGTTCTGATGGCCCTCTCCTCTACCGATTTTAATGTGTCACGCAGTCCTTGGAAACTCTATGCACCCATGCTCCTTGATACGTTTTTTCAAGACGAACTACAGGAGGAGATCAGTGAATTTTTTAAGCGCAATGAAGATTCAGTTGATAATGTGGAGACAGTGTGGGAGGCATTCAAAGTAACGATGCGAGGGTACTGCATATCGAAGGGGGCGGGAGTCCTCAGGGACATATAGGCCACGTTACGAAAAAATTGGAGTCAGAACTTAAAAGTCTGGAAACAGAACTTGCTGTGAGACCAAGTGGCCCAGCCCAAGCTGCCTTTAGGGAAAAACTTACGGCGTACACAGAGGAAGCACAAAGAGAAGTGAGGTTCAGGGGAAAATTTTGGATAGCCAGGAACTATGGAGAGGGAGATAGGCCGGGCAGGATCCTAGCGCAGAAAGTCGGTAGACCTCGCTGCTCTACTTATATTACGGAAGTAGAAAATCCGGAGGGAGTGGTGTGCCGTGATACAGCAGCAATACTTAACACATTTCTGTGGCATTATAGACAGCTGTATTCTACGACAAGGCGAGACAGCCTTGACCTGGATGGCTTTCTCAGGATGTGGCATTGGGCTGGCTCAGCAATGGGCAGAGAGCCTTCCTGTGTGCGCCGTTTGAGTTGGACGAGGTGAGGGATGCGATAATGAATCTGCAATCTGGCAAGGCAGCAGGCACGGACGGGCTGCCTGCCGAGTTCTATAAAAAATATATTGACTTGATGGCTCCCATTCTGAGGGAAGTATATGAGGATGCACTAGACGTAGGACATATACCCCGTACAATGAGGGAACCTCTCAAATTGTCGTTATTGAAACCAGGAAAGGCACCTGAACATTGCGATTCTTATAGGCCCCTCTCGCTCCTCAATTGTGATACCAAGATCTTGGCTAAACTAATTGCTATAAGATTGAGCCTGCTCATGGAGACTTTAATATTACCTGATCAAACGGGCTTCATGCCTGGCAGAGCCACCTCCCACAATTTGAGGACTCTCTTTGCGATCCTAAACAATGTGTCTCCGGACCTCCCTCTGGCGGCGATTTTCTTGGATGCCACTAAGGCATTCAACTTCATGGAGTGGGATTACATTTTTGGTGTGATGCTACGAATGGGGTTTCCGCCATTGTTTCTGTCATGGATCAAACTCTTTTACACCTCGCCAGCAGCAAAAATTCTGATCAATGGGCACACCTCGCAGACGTTTAGTATAACAAGGGGGACCAGGCAGGGGTGCCCACTTTCCCCGTTGCTGTTTGCCATCGCTGTGGAGCCGCTGGCAGCTAAAATACTACAAACTCATAATGACAAGGCCCTGCGTTGCTTTCAACGGCAAATTCTCATATCCCTCTACGCTGACAACATAACCTTGTATATTTGCGACCCACAACAGAACTTGAACCCGGTACTGCGCGAGTTCATAGTGTTTGGTCATCTTTCCGGGGTTCAGATAAATTGGGGGGAATCTAATTTCTTTCCACTTACAGAGTCTACTACTCGTTTCCCAATGGACTACCCGTTGGAATGGTGTGAGGAGGACTTGAAATATTTGGGGATTAGAGTCACCAGAGCTAGGGGGGAAGAATGAACTACGGGACAGCCATAACTCGAATCGCGGACAGCGTTACACGATGGGTGGCCCTGCACGCTGGGCGTGCGTCATTGATAAAAATGGATATTTTCCCCCAGTTGTTGTACTTGTTCTTGAACATACCCTTCAGCCCGGGAGCCCTTTTTTTTAAGAGGCTTAGATCAGAGAAGATACGCCTTGTCTGGGGAGGCAAGCAGCCCAAACTGCAGTGGGAGATACTGAAGCGACCGTACGCGAAAGGCGGGTTTGGAATACCGAATTTTGAGCTATATTTTATTGCTGCACAGGCACATCACGTGTGGTTTTGGGTAAAGCAGCCAAGACACATGCCACAGGTGGTGGCAGAGCACTGGTTGGCACACCCCACACCTATTGAGGGTGCGCTATACATTCCTGTGGGGGATCGAGATAGGCAGCCTCACGCCCTAGCATGTACGATAACGGTGTGGCAACGCATTGGGCGTATGCTAGATGTGCCCCTGTTGTACTCTCCGTTGCTGCCCTTGGCATACCACCCGTCCATGCCATTGCTACAGGAGAATATGTTCCATCAATTCAAACAAAAGACCAATATTAATAACTGGGGGGATCTGTATGTTGATGGCAAGTTTCGTACTATTGAACAGGTGTTTCCAACAGCACCGAAGACACCTCTTGACGTCTTTTTGTACATACGGCTAAGACAGGGAATACGTACGCTTACTTCTAACTTCCCCAATGAGCCTCCAGTGCTGGCCGCCCTGCAACTCATCCTGCACAAACCAACGGCCAAGAGATGGGTATCCCAGATATATACGTCAATAAATACGCAGAGAGAACTTCCGGCTGCGGTGGCGCGTGAGCGATGGGGAGAGGAACTGGGTGCTGACTTGACGGACGAACAGTGAGAGACATGTTGTTTGCAGACTGAAAGCGTCTCTGTGAGCAGCAGACTTGGCATTATACATTATAAATTTTTGCACAGGCTATATTACACTCCGGCCAAGATGTATAAGTTTAATCTTAGAGTAGATGATAGATGTGATAGATGCCATGTTGAGGGGGCGGATTTCCTACACCTGGTATGGGACTGCCCTAATGTCCACGACTATTGGGTCCAAGTGTTTCACGCATTGCAATCAATGACTGACACTCCACTTGCTCCTGCTCCCCTGCTGGCCTTACTAGGGTATGTCAAACCTATACGGGCAGAGCACCGAAGATTTGTTGCCATAGCGCTATTATTAGCTAAGAGGAGAGTGGCATGTAGATGGGGCAGGGGTCGAGCACCTAAGTTTAAGATGTGGATGGAGGACTTGATAATGTGTCATGAACAATTAGCTACTTATGCGGAGCTGCTACCTGTGTCTTCCAGACCTAATGATATATGGGCACCGTTGACATGTTAACTGCTTGCCCACCCGAGGGACGAGAATGTGTCTCCTTGAAATAGCTGTTCGTAGGAAAAACACTTAGGCCCAGATGTAGGTCGCCAATTACCGGTCGGTAACGGCCGATTTCGGCCGTTACCGACCGGTATTTGGGAATTGGCATGAAGGGGGCATTTTATTTACAGAATCTGTATATTTACCGATTCTGTAAATTTACAGAATCGGTAAAATACCGAATCGGTAAATATACCGATTCTGTAAATCAAGATGTAGGTGGCACTGTAATCAGTGCCACAGGCCCTTACCGAATCGTTATTTACCATGGAATACTATTCCATGGTAAATAACGAATTCCAGTGTACATGCACATCTGTGCATGTACACCTGTGCCATGTGGCACACAGTCATGCCCTAAGGGCATGTATGTGTGTCACATGGCACACAAGCCAGAAACAGGGGTGCAACAGGGTGTCAAAGTGTCACCCTGTCCCCCTTGTAAATTCGGTAATTTTACCGATTATGTAATTACCGAATCGGTATTTGCTATTGAATCCTATGGGCTTCAAGGCCCATAGGAATCAATGGCAAATACCGATTCGGTAATTACCGAATCGGTAATTACCGAATATTACAGATTCGGTATTTTTACCAAATTATTTACCTACATAGCAATTACAGAATTGTAAATACCGAATCGGTAAAATTCGGTATTTACCATTCGTAATGTGCTATTACCTACATCTGGGCCTTAATGTGATAATGCTCTGAATGGAAGTGTATCTGTGGATGGAGGAATGTGCTATGTTATATGCTTAGCTAAACTGCTTACCTGCATAACGAGATGGGATGTGTATCTTGGATTGGGAGAGATCAAGGAAATGGGAATATGCCTGAGGGAGCCGACTAGTGATACAGTAGACGACTAGCGTGGTAAAGATAGATGGAATGTGTACCCTATCCGAACTGATATGTCTAAGATACTGATGTATGGATACTGTTATGTAACAACTTATGTGAAATGTATATTATGCAATACTGAACCTGACGTATATGTACAGAGGATGTTTGTTTGACGTTGTAGTTACAAGTACTTTGAAATCAATCAAAAGAATAAAAAAAAAAAATAAATAAAAGAAGTGGGGTGACGCTCCTCCGCCATAGCGGAGTAGCCGCACCTGATTGGAACTGGTGGTGCGCAGCTTGGTGCCAGACCTTGCATATCAGTTTCTGATTAGTGGGTTCATCGGAACCGACACAGCACACTTCAGCTTGATCCCGGCCTCGCATCGCAGCTCCAGATGGGCGGCTTCATCAGAACTGACGCAACTTGACGCCTTACATCGACTCACTATTCCTGATTGGAACCGATGCCACTCGACGCAACTCAACCCTGCATCGAACAAACATCGTACAACTCTCCCTGGGGCTACCCAGGTCTCTGTATCTGGCCCGTGCTCCATCGTGGTTGGCCTGAACTTATGGCAGTGCTCCAGTCCAGTGCAACCAGGTTACCACAATTGGTGCTTCGTGTATTTTGACGCTGCTATTACTTAAATCTCTGAAACTCAATAACTCCAGTTCTACTCTTTGGATTTTACTCGATTTGGTGTCATTTCATCTATTAAAATGTATTCAATTGTTTTAAATTGTCTTGGAATTTTTCTTGTGCTGTGTTTTCCCTTCATTACTGTTTGAGTGCTGCATAAATGACGTACACATTTCCTCTAAGTAAAGTCTGACCTCTTATGTGCCTAGCTACCTACCCAGGAGTTAAGCACATATTAATTCAGTGATTTCTTGTGGTTCACCCTAACAATGATTGTGGCTGTTGTCTAAGTGGGGCTTCAACGCCCTCAAACAATAACCCAATTCCTCACAGACTCACCATTGGTAAAATTATGTGGTGTGGTGTACATTGCTGGTCCCTTTGTCTTTGCTAACATTTTGTGAGAACAATAGCATTCTTTCTACTGCTCAGGGGAACTCCTATGGGAAAAATCACCTCCACTAACCGAAGCAGTATTTCTTGCATTGCATGGTCACAAACTGTGCTGGTAATTTGTTGATTATGGGAGTCAAATAAATGTAACAATAAACAAATCCATTTTGGAAAAGGTGATGGACAGAGTTTCTGAATGATGCAGAATACTCTTACCAAGTCAATAGATCATGGTTTTAATCCATCACCGTTTTTTAGCTCACTGCACCATCCCAGCTCAGAACCTGGCTATATGCAAATTAGTCTGTTCCTGTCCCAGTGCATGATGGGAACAGGGCAAACCAAACTACCAAGCCAATTCTTATACTGGGAAGGAAACAGGCTTCCAAAATCGATTTTATCCACACTATGTGTGGGAGGGTATACTCAGACGTGAGTCCCTTGCTCATTGCACCATCAGGATTCAAGCAAGCCGGGCCGAAGAAGGCTGTGATGCCAGAAACCGGTCCCCGGAAGCCTGTTTCCTTCCCAGTATAAGAATTGGCTTGGTAGTTTGGTTTGCCCTGTTCCCATCATGCACTGGGACAGGAACAGACTAATTTGCATATAGCCAGGTTCTGAGCTGGGATGGTGCAGTGAGCTAAAAAACGGTGATGGATTAAAACCATGATCTATTGACTTGGTAAGAGTATTCTGCATCATTCAGAAACTCTGTCCATCACCACCCCCCTTTTCCAAAATCGGTTTTATCCACACTATGTGTGGGAGGGTATACTCAGACGTGAGTCCCTTGCTCATTGCACCATCAGGATTCAAGCAAGCCGGGCCGAAGAAGGCTGTGATGGCAGAAACCGGCCCCCGGAAGCCTGTTTCCTTCCCAGTATAAGAATTGGCTTGGTAGTTTGGTTTGCCCTGTTCCCATCATGCACTGGGACAGGAACAGACTAATTTGCATATAGCCAGGTTCTGAGCTGGGATGGTGCAGTGAGCTAAAAAACGGTGATGGATTAAAACCATGATCTATTGACTTGGTAAGAGTATTCTGCATCATTCAGAAACTCTGTCCATCACCACCCCCCTTTTCCAAAAACAATAAACAAATCCAACATCACTCGTAGGTAGGACATTTGAGCACTGCTTAAATCTTCCTATAAAAAATATAGTTTGTGTTTTATTAGTCTTAAGATGCAGATAATTCGTGGAAAGCCAGAACTGAAGGAGGAAGCCTTTTATGGATGGTCTTTAGACAGTATTGAGGAAAGTAAGGGAGAGAGCTAAAAAGAGAGAATCAATAGTATAGAAATGTGACAGATAATAAGTGGAAATTATAATAGCTAGTGAGGCGATGTGCGGAGAGAGGAGGGTCCATGATAGGTTCACAGGGGGCCATAGTGCAGAGACAGAAGAGAAAGTTAAATGTGGCCATACTAACTGATACAGTAAGAACACACACTGACACAGAACATAAGGTAATCATAGTTGAATATTACTAAGGTATTCAAGTAAGTTTAAGAGAAAAGAAGGGAGTGTTATATGGTGATAACTGGTGGAGTAGGATGGATCTGGTAAAAATGTAATATTTGAAATAGACAAAGAACCTTTAAGATGAAAGGGAAAGTTTCAATAGTAAAGACAGGCGACAAATGAAAGGCAGGTGGCAGAGAGGTGATCAGTGGTTGCAGGATTAGCATGGCTCATGGAGTAAGTAACTTGAGAGGTAGACTTTAGATGGGAATTAATAATATGTGAAGAATGCCTATCAATGAATAATAGAATCTGAAAAAAGCAAACAAAAATATGTGATATTCACACCACACCCCTTGCCAATTTGTTAGCATTCTGCTTATGTGTCTCTAACTAGTTACATGGGTGGTGGTTTCTTTAATGTGAATGCCATTGAGGGTTTTCGTCTTCAAAGACATAATGAAAGAGCCTCTTCTTGTGGGTGTGAATTAATCACATTATTTAGATTAGGATCTGAAATTTCCCATGTGCCTAGAGGTCTTGAATGCTTATGTTGCCTGTGAAAGACTCCTTGTTCTCTGTGTGCCAAAGATAATTTGCCTTTAAATGGATTTATGAAGATCTGCGGATAGAAAAACATCCTTTTATCTAAAGAGAAACTCTTGTTGAATTTGGGAATGATGGTGAAGACATTGTGCTAACATTAGTATATGAGTTCAAAATATGGCCACTTTGTGAAGACCTGGTCGTTTGCCCATATCAAAGTTGCCAATCTCTACACACGCACAAAAAGAATGGGAAAATCCATGAGCAAATAATGATGCTCCACTGTCTCAATTGTATTAATAAAATAAGTATTTCTTTCATTCTCACTAATGAATAATTAGCCGTTCATGTTCATGCCCTTGTGACTGCTTCCATGCCAACATGTGCTTCGGGAAAAAAATCTGTCACTTCATCGGGACAACATCACACTTTCACAGCATGAGTACTCCTTTTGTGTAAAAAAATGTGTTTCAGGACACAGTCCTGAATTCAAACGTCATAAATTACTTATAGCCAGCAAATTTGTGATGAACAATATCATCTGTGTATTTAATTTGTTGATTCAATTCAATTGACTTTTTTCAATTATAAAAATAATTATAAAAATGCATGAGGGTCCCATACCCACTGACCTTCTATAGGCCCAACACACAGTGGGTGAGACCTGGGATGCTCTTCATAGGCTGGAGCGCATGGACTACAGGCAGCTGCTACATGCATTAGGTGATAAATGTGACCAGATGCTTGCTTGGTTCCAGATGCTTGCTTGGTTGTTGAAAAGGGAAATACCTCCTCCCACTATCCTCACCCTAGAAGAAGCAGATGGTACAAGACTGGTGACCCAGCAGGCTATTAAAGAAGCTCTTAGGCGTTACCTCTCAGGAGTGCAAAAGAGAACCAAAGTACCACAACCCAGGGCGATACACAAATCTTTGAAGGGTATCATGATGCGGAGGCTCCCCCGGGCACAGGCACTGGAGCTAAACAGAGATTTGCATTTGGAGGGATTATTGGATGCCAAAAAGAGTATGCCACGGAAAGACACCAGGACCAGGCTGCAGGGGCGGTGGGTGACATTTGAAAGTGGTGGGGCGCAAAGTGATTAGCATGCTGCACCGTAGCGAGCGAGCCCGAACCCCAAAAGGGGGTTTTGGGGGGATAAACCCCCCAAGAAAATTTTGGGAAAAAATCATGCATTTTCAAGCAAATTTGAGAAAGCAGGAAGGTCAATAAAGCAATTGTGAAAGTGCAGTTATTACATTAATAGATGGCATAACATAGGTAGCTGCTTATTCAGTATAACCACAGAGCTTCATACATTACGTCCTATTATGCTCAGGTGCGGAATTCAGACTATAAGACTTTCATGGAAATCTCAGCTCTAAGAGTAGAAGAAGTTGCACAGCAGTTGGGAAACAGCCTTCACAAAGCATTGGGAACCACGCTTGTACTCAAGCTGGACAGCCCAAAGCAACTAAAACCAGAAAATAAAAAGCAGGTAACTGTGAGTTACAAACTACAAAGACAATGGTAAGCAATAGGTGAAATGTATTCCCAGAGAAGCTTTCAGAATTTCCCCACGATGTCATGAGCAAACCAAATAGCTGCACCGTCTGGTAGGCTTCAACCTAAAAATGAGGCTCTGTGGAATAAAATGTTTGCCTAGGATCACACAGGTTGGATAAGCAGGGAAGCCGGTATTGCACGTTATCTGATTTTATGTTTTGAGATTTGGCCACCAGATGTGTGCCTCTCTCTCTCTCTCTCTCTCTGTCTGTCTCTCTCTGTCTCTCTCTGTCTGTCTCTGTCTCTCTGTCTGTCTCTGTCTCTCGCTGTCTCTCTCTGTCTCTCTCTGTCTCTCTCTCTGTCTCTCTCTGTCTCTCTCTGTCTCTCTCCGTCTCTCCCTCTCTCTCGCCCTCTCCCTCACCCTCACCCTCTCCCTCTTTCTCCAAATTGCAGTTTTATATAGTGCGAACTCGACCTTAAGGTATCAGGGCGCTTTACATGAACATGAGCTGGGAGAGAACACACATCCTATACTTCGTAACGTGTCCCTTTATATTTGTGGCAGGATGTCGAAGTGTTCTACAACCTCTGTCATGCTTGGTGGTAATGATTCACCCATTCAGCGCTCACCTTTGGCCAGTTAGCACTTACGGGTCAACCAACTGAGGTGGATTTCCAAATCAGGAGTACATGAAGACACACTTTTAAACACATGTCCGTAGCTCCATAAAACCATTACAGCAGCTACGCACTCTTCTAATCAGTGTAACTAATAGTGGGCTGTAACCAACCTACAGATTTTGTGCAAGTGTGAAATGCGTGATAAGGTTAGTTATGGTTAAAAGTGTGTTGCCTGTGCACTAATAAGCGACACCTCATAGACAACTGTAAATATTTTAGTATAACTGCACAGTGCACATACCAGTTCATCAGCAAACACGCAAAACACGCTCAAGAAGAATGCATACACCATTCTCCAGCTCCAGCACCCCAGGCATTTTCCTTAAAAACACAACAAAGCACATCTATTTTTATTGCTGTAATTCATCGCGAAAACCTTGCTTTTTTTGTTTCCTGGGGTGTATGATCTTAGAATTCTTCTGGGTAAAGGGACAGGTGGTTACTGTGCCGCCCCATGTTCTGCTCTTGACAGAAATTGTATTTTAGGCCTATTCAAACCTAACATCAATGAACCCAACGGGGAAATACCGGTATCCATACCATAAAGTTAATACGGGAATATTTGGCCACTCGATAAAAATAACTGTTCACACAAATACTTTACTATTCCTTTCACACCACGAAGTGCGCTAAGTTCTAAGGACATTTGTGGTACGTATATGAATAGTGTGAGAGCGAAGGCAGAGCTGGAGGTGGGAGTTTTCAGTCATCTCTAGGTAATAGTTGTGCATGCTACACTTTTATTGTACATTCCCTTACTTGTGTTCAATAAGAAACATGACAATGTTGTTGATACCAAAAATGCAATAACTACTTTGGACCCAATTTATAATAGTAACCTTAGAATTTAGGTCTAAGTTTGCCTTTGTGAATTGGGTCATTAGACTTCAGGTCTAAGTTTGCCTTTGTGAATTGGGCCCTTAGACTTCAGGTCTAAGTGGACCTTTTTGAATTGGGCCCTTAGACTTCAGGTCTAAGTTTACCTTTGTGAATTGGGCCCTAGTCTACATTCGATCTACAACTGCATAGTGGCTTCATAAATATTTACTTTTCACATTCAAATGATACTCAGGAGTCAGGGTTACTACAGAAAGCACAGTTCAGCAGTGTCAGATTTGAGATTTTTGGGGCCCTGGGTAAGAAAGTGTTTTGGGGCCTCTTTTCAAAACAACTCTGAATGTTATTGCTTGTTTTCTTTTATTTCGAGCCCTATTGTGCCAAACAATATTGAATCATATGCCAAAGGTTGAGATAAAGAAGCAGACAGAAGTGAGCTAGAGAAAGAATTCACTTTCACATGGGCCCCTTGGGAGGTGGGGACCTGCACAATTGCCAACTCTCCCCTTGCCTTAAGCAAAGTGCATACGGTACAGGAAATCTGATGCTGGACAGATTGTTTCCTTGTTCTGCTTCTGGAGAAATAAAGGGGTATTTGGTGTAACAAGAAAATCACTGCAAAGGTGTTTTGACAACCATGATCTCTAGTGCTGTTTGGCAGTGGTCCTGATGGAGGTTGGTGTAGTAACTGAAGCCCCTTGAAGGAAAGAGTTCAACACTGGCCAATCAACTTGTGGTCGGTGTTGTGGCTAAATGAACAAATTATATGCAGACAGACACTGTATTGATCTACCCCAAATATCACAAGTGACATGGCATGAGTACTGTACTCATATAAGTATAATGTATGTATGTATGTAGATTATATTTCTATAGGATGAACCTAGCCAAAAGGCAGCAATAGTAAATAAACCCAATGGCCGATGAAATCAGTCTTCTGGGTGAGGTCTCATTTCTGGGTTACTTCTCTGAGCCAGACTGTGAGTGAGAGATTCACATTACGTAAAACGTGTTTGGCCAAGACTGCTCAAACTGTAGTGCCTACACCAAAATCAAGCTAAGCAGGGTACACAGGGTGAAACATGTTGGGCAGCGATCAGACTGATGGCACTGGTGGTGCCTGTCTGCCATCAATATCTACGCACCTGTCCTCTTGCTGACAACCACTGCGCCACATAACATGATGACTTTGTGTTGATCACACGCGGCATCGAGGCTCCAAGCAACGATAACACACTTCAAACCAACCATCCAACCACGCTGTGTAGCGTGTTACATGTGTCGTAAGTGCTTAAGTGTTCCACAAAGAAGTGCTAAGCACGATATTAAAATAATACAATACAATGCAAGATACAGCACACAGTATAACTCAATAAAGGATGCTACAACAGCCTCTCCTGATAAGTTCAGAGAAACCACCTTTGAGGTTCAGTGCTTTCCCAAATACCTGTCTTCTGATGAGCTGGGTCTTTTCCCCCCACTCTAAAATGTATTACTTGTGCAAATATATCGTATATAGTGGCTCCCAACCTGTGGTCTGGGGACCCCTGTGGATCTTCAAAGCCTTCTTAGGCAGTCCGCGACTACTTAGAAAATTAAATAACATTAACAGATTATAAAAGTTCATAAAAATAAATAAGTTACATGTACAACTGAAAATTTTGAAATGTACTGTAAATGCGAAGGAATTTGAAATGGGAGAATAAGAATTAAATATGTATCCTCAGATTGATTCCTGAGTGCATCAAACAGAATAGAGATGATGATGAGGGAACTCAATTGAATTTAGAAAAGCTCCAACATTCATATTAAAATTTATATATTCTTTCATTTATATGTGCTAGCGAATTAAATAAAATGTGTCATCATTTGTGTGAATGTTTTTTCCTGTATTTGTTGTATTGTTTTGCGGTTCAAATTGTCGACAATCCTTAGACTGGAGCCCTCGGCCAGCAGTCATGACTAAGTGTGTGTGTGTGTGTGTGAGGGGGGGGGGGAGGGAGGAATTCCCAGTTTCCAGTAATGATACATCGAGGGGGGATTAATTAATTGGGCATCTACAGGAATAAAAGGTTAAGAACCAGTGTCTTTACAATATGTATGTACTAAGTAAGGATCATCTTAACATTCCGAAGTGTATCACCAGCATCGCTTTTAACGTGCTTCGACAAACACCTGCAGTATCTTGGACCAGCACTTCACACAGGGAAGTCCCCCGAGCAAGGGTGACCTTCACCCCGTGCTCGAGGGGCACCAATCCGCCCCACAAGCATTAGTGCTCCTTTCCCCTTACCGTTGACTTCGTGCAGATATTCCCAACTAAATCAACGCCACCTGCTTGGCAAGGGAAGCTTTTTCTTGAGACTTTCACCTGGTAACCAAAAATACACAAAACAAAAACTCTGGAAGGAAAAATATACTCGTGTCTAAATTGCCCCTTATAGAACTGGGGCTGAGGAGGGGGGGAGGGTTGCTGGTGTCCCCTTCTGTGTAATTTGAGTGCTGCTGTGAACCTCACTTTAACTCCCTGTGTACCATCGTTCCTCTTTCTCGGAAAATTCGGAGCGCCTAGAAGCGGCTGAAGGACTTTATGTGCTTTATGAAAAATACACCGATCATACTATTCCGTTTCCCGTAAAGGCGACTAGAAGGCGTTATATATATGTGTGTGTGTGTGTGTGTGTAGCGTGGTACTGTACACTTTCCTTGTCGCACACAAGAACACGAACAATTCAAAGTTGCTGTTTTTTGTGTTGTCCCAGACAACACATACATTATTGTGTGAACATACGGAGTGCCTTACGGATGGACCCTGACAACAGTACTGAGTGAAATAGTGACAACCTTTTTATAGGGAGTGCACATAATGTTGCCAGGCTGCATAACACACATTACCAAACACCTGGCACTTACAGATGAACTGCCATCCGAAGCCATGTGCTCAAGGTTTGCTAGATAAATTGATAGCCCTACTGTTTTTTCTAGTAAAACAGGAATAGATCCTGTTTTCGAGTTGAAGGTCGGGTTACTATGCAATCGGAGGTGCACAGAGGCAGCTTTCAAATAGAATAAACAAACGTAGCCAGCAGGTAATATTAGCAAATGTAAAATGACTGTGCAGAATAAACAGTGTATCCCAGACTTGTATATCTATTACATGCCATATCTCGGCTTTAAACATATATCACCGCAGCACACGAGCTTGGCTAACATCTGTCAACGTCGTCTGATGATCTTTTGTACCACAAACATAAATGAGAGGTTTTCACAGGGACACATTTGAAAATAAATACCGGTCAATTTGCCTGGTTCGGACTCCTCGAAGTTTTGCCGAAGTGGCTGAGCCACCACTGACCCGATATGCTAGTGCAGTGCAGTAGTAAATGAAAATATACCTGATCAAGTAAAGTAAGTAAGTACTCACTCTCGAGTCGAGAGAAAGGGCACACACAGGCTGGCTCCCGCACATGGTCCACACGAGGCGACTGGTGGAGAGTAGTAGAGAGAGGATCTGACCAGTCAGCAGCACCGCAAAATGGCCAATCACTGCATGACTACATGAAGTCACACACAGTGATTGGCCATTATGCAGTGTGTGTGCACCACCCACGCGCGGCATCCAATAATGGATTGCCCTGCCCTGCTGCGCGGTGACCAGCCAATGCGCCAGGATTGGCAAAGGGGGCTCACTGACTGCTCGCCCTGTGTCGCCTTTGAAAAGCCAGCCAGCTTAAACAAACACCCCCCTGGTCACTCTCTATGGGGGAACACTAATGCGCATGCTTGAGGTAGTTTCTGCCCCCCTGTCACTTGCGCGCTAGAAGATACCTTGGCTGGCTGGCTGGCTGCTGCTGCAGCTGAGTGAGTGCGTCACGTGGACTGTCACTCAAGCTGCGCAGCAGTCCAGACCAGCCCCCCCCTGCACTCCCGGATAACTCGGGTGCTTCCCAGATTCCCGGCGGCGCTCGCTCGGCGATTAACTTTTACAACAACAGTCAGTGTGTGTGTTTATTTTATTGCAGCAGCGTCCATGGAGCGTCCATGGGGCTTGTGGGGCTACGCCCCTACGCCCCAATGGACGCACCGCTGCTGCCAGGCTGCCTGCAGCAAAGTTTCACTCTGTTCCGGGGCCAGCTGATCGAGCTGGTTCTTAAGGTCTATGTTGATGATAGATGGACAGGAAGGTTGCCGGCTTCCATGAGGTAATCCGTGATAATCATGCTTCTCAAACAGGACAGAGACCCGAAGGCCATGGGGCCATAGAGACCCCTATCCATGATAAAGGTCGACACACAAATTCTGGCCAAAGCCATAGCCAATAGGAGGGGGTGAGTGGTGGGCACGCTTCAACATGAGGACCAACACGGGTTCATCCTAGGATGCCGCACACATAGAAACCTGCAAAGATTTAGTTATGTTTTACATGAGCAATATTGTATGAATGTGGATGCTACGTTAGTAGAAAAGGATATAGAAGAGGCCTGCAATACCCTACACTGGACATTAATGTTTGCAGTGATGGAGAAGATGGTCTTTGGACCACGATTTCGGACCTGGGTTCGATTCTTGCACACAGACCCTATGGCTGTAGTGAGGTTTGGAGGTATAGTCTCCACGCAGATGGTTGGGTGAAAGGGGCACGAGGCAGGGGTGCCCACTTTCACCTTATTGTTTGCTCTTGCGGTAGAACCCCTGGCAGCAAGGCTTCTGGAAATTTAGAGACCTGGGGAGCTGGGCGCAACAAACCATGTGATGTTGATGTATACAGATAATACCTTAATGGCCAAACTAGAACTGCATGGGGAAGTGTCTGAACTTCAGACTAACTGAGAGAAAACCTTCCCTCTGGTCTCTCTTGTCCATTGCTCGCCGAAAGAGCTGCTGTATTTAGGGTTGCGCTGGGAGTTCGACAACTTTCGATACCTGGGCATTAGGGTGGCCCACACTAAGTGGCAGCAACATGATTATAATATAGGGCGAGTGGTGCAGAGACTGCGCAATGTGGTTCACTTCTGGAATAGCATACTGCTTTCAGCAATCGGGATAATTGGCGTTCCTCCCATGCTGCCTTTACACCTTTCAGAATTTGCTGGGTCAGATACTCAGAGCCACCTTAAAGGAACTGGACAGTTTTCCGATTTCCTTAGTGTGGGCAGGGAAAAGAAATCAGGTTCAGATGACAGTACTGGAGAGAGACAGGGAGGAGGGAGGCTTGAGTCTACCTAATATGGAACTTTACTCTATTTAGCTGCCCAACTCCAATACGCAGCAATGTTGTCCAGAGAGACAGAGAACTGGTAGAAAAGACTACTAGGATGACTAATTGTCGCTGTCTCACTTCCGGTGCATTTAATGAAGGGGGCGACCCAAGTCAAGGAGCACCCATACATAGAACGGACAATGGTGGGGGCATGGGAAATGAGGGTTCAACGTGTCCTCAGACGGGCCCAATACTCCAGAGATCTCCCCATGAAACAATTACATCCTTTCTGACAGATTCGGCAAACTGTGTCATTGAGGAGATGAGAGTAGGGGCGATCTGTACCTCGGAGATAAGTTCATTACCTTTGCCGAGGCTAGTCAAGCGTTTGGCATAGGCAGGGGCCAGCACCTGCAGTTTGTAAAGCTGGCTAGAATGGCAAGAGAGTTGTGGCTGTGTTTCTCTGACACAAACTAGATAGATTAGCACTACCCTGGAATTGACAAGACACTTGAAATCACAACTCTACAGGGCTCTCAATTTTTCAATTTCAATAAGCTTTATTCGGGTCATTAAAAATAACCATAAAAGCAAATACAAATACATCATCACGGTAAAATTCATTACAGGCATTATTATGTTGTAAAACTGACAGACAGAAGCCCAATCAGAAGGCTAGAGGGCAATAGAATAATGACCTAACCGTATCCTTGATAGCCAGAGATTGGTAGAAAATAGGTGCTTTGGTAAAGCCCATCGCGGGTAATGCTCGATTCAAACTGGTCCACTTAAACTTCTTGCATCGCACTTACCTCACACCGGAATGGTTACAAAATATATCCGAGTAGATCACCAGCCTGTTTTAGGTGGGGACAATCAGTGGCGGCTCCTCAGGGGAGTGCTGCGGGCTTTAGGGCGGAACGGGGAGAGGCAGGGTTGGGGGTAGTAAACTCCGGTATTAAGCAGAACGGAGTCCAGTTTATCAATAAATAAATAAAACAAATTTGAATGCACGAGCTGCATTGTAATGTATGTATACTTGTAAAGCGCACTGTTACCTCGTTACGTGGCGTCCTGGCGCTGTATACCGCTGGGGAACCCGTCCTGGCTTTCCCTGTGAGAGGGCACCCCAAGGTGAAGCCAGGCATCCCCAGCGTTGCTGGGCCGTTGTGGAAATTAAGCAAGCTATTGCCCAGAGTTGCAGAGTCGGACCCATGGTTAGCGTAGGCACCTAAGCGAGAATTATCGAGTCCTCGGACATTGACCCAAGACCCTGCCGCGTCGGGAATTGAACCCTGGTCCCGGGCCGACCTCTGCTTCAGGGTCTGCCACTTCTAACCGGTGAGCCACACTTCTCCACGCATTGCATCACTGCATTGCAGCGCTTGCAATACAATTAATTTTAATTATTTATTTATTAAGTGAACTCCGTTCGGCTTAATGCCGGAGTTTACTATCTCCCGCCCCGCCCCACCACCCTGCAGCACTCCCACGAGGAGCCGCCATTGGTGTGGTAACCCCAAAGCCATGTTCTGACATATGACCTGGGCATGTGACCTCATATAGGCATCCTGGCAGGAGGTTGTGATGCCCCTAAAGAGAGTGACCAACATTAGTATTGAAAGTACACTTCACCACTGCTTTCTGGGATTAATACCACATCCAAACAAGCATTTGCAATGCAATAGGTCTCGCATTAGGAAAGTTTGAGCTATTGGTGTTGTAAATGACAAATTTTTTATTTATGTGTTGGATTTGAAAATAGCGAAATTAATAGCTTTGTCATTTACAATGCCAATAGTTTTAACTTTCACTACGAAATCGTGATGAATCGGGCCTCGTGGGTTCTTTGTAGACATTCTAACGATACGTACTTCCATTTGACTATAAATAGGTCTGTGTGAATAAGCTTGCAGCTCACACATGTGTCTGCATCTCTATGGCTATTACTAGGTAATGTTCAACTACAGGAACGTCTGACTGAACCGGTGAGAAAAGCGGGGTAGATTTTGTAAAGTGAGCATGCCTGTACCATACAGGTGTCCTGCGCTTGCAAGGACTGAGAAAACGAATAGTGTGGGGGTGGTCACGTCCTTCCCAGTGGTTAAAGGATAGTAAAAACATGCTTTGAGACAGAATACATGTGCATCTCTATTAATAAAACGTGAAGTTAATCTGCACAGAGTTTACTTCACAACATACAGTAAAATAACCATACAGATAATTTACACTGGTTACACATACAGTACAAAATAACTAGAATGCTTAGCTTCAGCAACTAAAAAGCTAAAAACAGATACAACAGGATAGATTAGCAAGAGTAACAAATTGACGCTTTGACCCAAGGGAAAGTAGCAACCTAGACCACATAACCACAAGCTAAAATATACCAGCGGTGGAAGGGTTAGGTAAGGTCAGGCAGTGCAGCACACGGGGTAGAAGGGCATGCATGATTGGCAATTGTTAAATAGATAATCTAGTTAACACAAGCACTCGAGAAAGTATCGCTAGCTATGTATTATTAATGTGGGTCATACCCCTTGAGGAGAACAATGAACGTCTAACTACAGATTGTGATTTTAATGCTGCTGGCTGCTTTACCAGCTCGGACGAGTAGTTACTATGGAAAAGAGATTGCAGTATGCCGAGACGATATTTATTGAATCAGCTATGCAACTATAAGATTAAGAACACTAACTGTTAGCAATAAATCTTTCTTAATAGTCTGTAGGGCACGAAAAAAGAAGGGGGTTAAATGCCAAGACCAGAAAGGAATAAAAAAGTAACGTTTTAAAACTGTTGAATATAGCCGCGCTACAGCAGCATGACGCAAAAATGCATTCCAGATATGCAGTTGTAATTTTAATTGGTGAAATGTAAATAAATGACAACACACGGCGATCACAAAACTTGAGATCCGGCAACCTACAGCTGCCCGTCATACTTGTCGGGCAGATGTGTGGTTTGATTTCAAACTGCTTCCTCAGAAGGGATGCGGTGTTTACAAAACGTTGTACATACGATGTATCGGCACATCTTAGGCACAAACAAGGCTAACGATTTGCTATGTGTGCAACTTGTTTAACACAAGTTGAGGAAAATCGGTTTTATAAGTTATATATTCAATATTGTGCTTACACATTACTTAACGGCGGGCATTTACACAGAGAGAACAGATG
Organism: Lissotriton helveticus; assembly: GCF_964261635.1. NCBI lineage: Eukaryota > Metazoa > Chordata > Amphibia > Caudata > Salamandridae > Lissotriton > Lissotriton helveticus. The sequence goes on along the minus strand of NC_136069.1, from coordinate 345,793,617 downwards.
CTGCAGATACCGAGCACCCATGAAGGCATGATTGCACCAAACATAGGTCTTTAATATGAGAGAACAGATGCTGCAGATACAGAGCACCCACGAAGGCATGATTGTAGCAAACATAGGTCTTTAATATGAGAGAACAGATGCTGCAGATACAGAGCACCCACGAAGGCATGATTGTAGCAAACATAGGTCTTTAATATGAGAGAACAGATGCTGCAGATACAGAGCACCCACGAAGGCATGATTGTAGCAAACATAGGGTTTTTATATGCCCAGATGAGAACATACAAAGCGAGGATCGTGAACATGCACGTTTACTATTGGCCGAGTCGATGGGAACTGCCAAATTGGAGGTAGGATGTGGAGGGGTCGAGGGCTGGGATGTTTACATGTGAACTCCCGCCTCTAAAGATAACGCGTGCAAGAAACCGAAGAAGGTTTCTGCGTTTCAGGCATCCACTGGTCAGATGAAGGAGGCTGTGTGAACTGGGCACGCCAGACAAGCCCACCCGCCTACAGGAATCAACTAATTAATATCATCAGCCTGTCACTGAAGAATGGAACCGCAGCTCCAAACGAGGCAGGACTATGAGGGACCAGACTGGAAATGAAATTACTAGCACACTGCAGCAGTGCTTGTGCGCAGTTAGTAGTACAGACATGACACACAGGCGTCGGGCACCTACTAGGGATGATCACACACACCCACCCCCAGCAGTATACACAAGGTCTACTTTACAGCCAAGGTGTGTACGCTGTAGCGATACCCACACATTACGAGCACTGCTTTCAAAGTAGAGCGCGCGCAAACACAAACTACTAGTACTACAGCCAGAGCACATGCTGCTAGTCCAGTATCTTCAGTTACACTACAGCCGGGGCCAGCACAGCACCCACGGTTATAAGTAGCAGTAATGCATCCGTGGAACCTCCACGGCAAGCGGGGCGCACACCCACGCTGCTAGCACCGCAGCCAGCTAACGAATACACGCGGCTCCCATAACCAGAGTAAGTGCACACATACACTCTAATAGTACTGCAGCTATGGTGTGGTGGGGGAGACACAAAAGGGATTCTGGGGTGCGCATAGTACTACAGAAAGCACCGCACACAGTACTATACCCAGATTTTGCACACACGCACTCTTAGTATGCAACCACAGCAAACGCACTCGTTGCAGCCACAGCCGACTCCTCCCCCACTACTGTCAGTGCTACTAGCACAGCAACCTTCCTACTGACAGCCAAAGCGGTCACTAGCACGAAATACAGGGTGAAAGCAACGCAACAAGCAGCTGTAGGCCATTACACACAATACACTATGCAGCGCTCGCGGTAATTTCTCAAGCTCTCGCATTCGCCTGCAGCGCCGCATTGTCCATTCCAAAGAACGGGACCCTGCACGCCCGCTGCTCCCTGGCAATCCGGGGCGCTGGGGAATAAGAAACCCTGCTCGTCCCTGTGGGCTCCGGAACATAACCCCCTGGAATCTGAAAGACATCTCCTGCAGCTCGCTCTAACACCCTACTCACCTCCCGGGTCTGAAGCGTTGGCGGCGTGACGCGCTAGCAACCCAGACACATATAAATAACAAGACTGCCAGGCAGACAGCAAGTTCTGGTTGTCCTTCGAACCCAATCTGTGGGCGGTATCCTGACGATGGGGCATGATGGTTACAGTGAAAATGATTTTGCTATCGTCTGGTCACTGCGCATGCGCGTTTGAGCCAGTTCCTTTGGGCGGGACTTCCGGCTTCAGAAGTCCCGCGCACGCGCCCACGGAGTGCCTGAGAGCGGGGCTCCCATGCCCGAGGGAGAGCCCCGGCTACAGAAGTCCCGAATGGCGGTAAGTGGGGCTTAGTTCTAGGGGGAAGGGGGGTGCGCTTGTGTGTGGGTGTGTATGTGTGCGATGGCGGCGGCAGCGGGTCTTTGTATGTGTGCGTGCGTGTGTGTAGGTGCGCTGGTGTGTGTGTGGGGGGTCTCTGTGTGTGCGTGTAGGTGAGCTAGTGTGTGTGTAGGTGCGACGGGGGGGCGGTGCGTGTGGCTGTGTATGCGTGTGGCTGTGTATGCGTGTGGCTGTGTATGTGCGCATGCGTGAGTGTGGGTGCGCGTGCACGCAGTCAAATCCAGCACAAGAGAAGCGCGTGGCACCCTCTTGTCCCTCATTCCCCCGAGACGGGCAACATTAAGTCTCCAGCTGGACGCATCCTTCGGATGCAGTACCAGCGAGACCTAAAAAGGGGAGAATCAGGTTCTGCTTTGCTTTCCTGTGGATGCCGCTGGGTATATGCAGAAAAGCAATACACTGGTTATCCCCTAGAGCCCCTACATATGTATCCTGGCAAAAAGATATAAGGGAATGGGAACTGTCGGAGGAAAGAAGAAAGAGGGAAGGGCCTACTGACACAGATCATGGAAGGATGACTTGCAAAAGTGGGGGGACATGCTGGATGGGCTTATAGAGCCCGAAGGGGTGGTAAATGTCGAACAGGAAGAGGCATAAGTTTAGTCGAGTCACCTGGCGTGGCATATATGGCAGTGTGTATGTGAAGTTTCTGTCGGGAGGAAGGAGGACGCAAGTGCAACCACAACATATCCCTGCCCACTGATTGGGATAGACATTCCCAATGTTGTAGGATACTGCTTTCCTGTGTTGCATTTGTGCTACAAGTTGTGGTGGAGGGGGTGGGGTGTTTGGTTGACTTTATGGCATGTAACGTTTGTAGTTGCAATTGATTACTGTTGCCTGGAACCGGGCATATAAATCAATAACAATATACATAAAAAAAAGTGCATATATCATGCATTTACAATTTGAAACACAATTTTTATAAATATAAAAAATACATGAAAATTAAAAAAGTAATGTCGAATTGCAACTTTAAAAAAATGACCCACTAAAAAATATACTTTCTCAGAAGATAACAATGGAAGAGAGCATCTGTATTTACCAAATCCATACGTCTTCAACAAAGATCGACGCGTAAAATGATGAAGACTAAGGGGAGAATTAATCAAATAGCAGATCATGATTGTAGCAGTATCATACTAACCAAGAGGAAAACAAAAAATAACTGGGTATGGAACCCAATCTAAATCTAGATAGAAAGCTCTCTCCTATAGATGTATATGCATTGATAAATATGGTTCCAGACCCAAGATAGTTTGGAGGGTAGCATATAGTCTCAGGGAGGGTTTAATTAACTCCTCATTTTCTCTAAAGGAATGCCTGCGTGTCACAAAAGGTTCATGACCAAGAGCTATCTTCTTTTGATATTAGGTGGGGACTCATAAATGAAGATGGCCTACCTTACTCTTCAGGTACAGGTTTAACATATGTAAGGCATGGCATATTTAGGCCATAGTCATACACTAAACAGTCCTCAATAATCTGTCTGTTTAGTTTTGTGTAGATATTATTCAAAACACATATCCATAGAAGGGCAGGGGCTTTTATCCTCAGGGATAAAAAGTGCAAACTTTTTGGCGGCAAAAATAAGTGGTGTCTACAAAAACGAATTTCCTCTGCATGGAGATTAGACACAAGACTATGGCCCCAAATCCCCGAATTATAGGTTAATCTAGGGGAACATGTGCTTCCATAGATTTCCAAATGGGGTAGTATAGGCGTGCTTCCTAAATTAGATGCAAAATTAAAAAAAAAAAACATTGACTGACTAAATCTCTATCTCCTACGAATGAGACAAGGGGACCATGAACTTTCTGAGTTGAATGTTACTCCCAAATACTAGAACTCACATACTTGGCATTAGGCGTCCCTTTTATAAGTCTGGGTCTAGTCTTCAATTCTTATGGTCACATGTCATGTAAAAAGGTTTTGGTCTGGTTAGTGTCCAAATCTATTTAATTCAAGAAAAAAAAGTTATCAATGAGACGTGAAAGCCCGTTGAGGGTGAGCGACATACGTACGGCATCGTCAGCGTACAAATGTGCTGGTAGCATAACTTTAATCAAGGGTATGTCCTGACCATGTTCTATAAGAAAATAATGTAATGTATTTATGTATAACAATAAAAGAATATCTGCTAAGACACATCCCTATTGCATGCCATGATCCAGGGTGGAAAGTTTGGTACATTCGTTCTGTTCACCAAATCTAACAGAGGCTAAGACATCAGAAAATAATGCCCAAAGGAATTCTACCAGTGATTGGTCTAAAACGATGCCTGCAGGTAGACCCAGAAGGTTAGGCCGATTCATCCAGTCAAAAGCGGCACAGACGCACTTGAATGCTAAAAACATGGCACTTTCCTTGGCTACCATATATTTACTATTAGATTGACACATTGTTTCAATGTTCATAACCCCTCTCTAAAGTTATCCTATCAGCACTTTTGTAGCTGCGATGCTGTACGTATGTCGCTCACCCTCAACGGGCTTTCACGTCTAATTGATATAAAAGAAATCATGAATTAAATAGATTTGGGCACTAACCAGTTTATACTTAGACTTCAGTTCCATGTTTACCTTTGTGAATTTTGCCCTTAATCTGTTAGCGCACGAAATCAGTTACATGGTACATTGACTTCAGACCTAAAAGACACTGATGCTCGCTGCCATCACTCAGAGTCTAAGCTGGTTCGAAGGTGTGTAACAAACAAACAAAAAAAAATCCAACAACAGCAGAATGCTAATTGAGCCACGGCAGTCTGGCCTATGAGTGGTTCGAATTATCCCCTAGATTAATCAAAGTCCCGTTTTGCGAGTCCTTAATAGCGATTTTTAAGGAATCGCTATTAAAGACTCGCAAAACGGGATGCATGTAGAAATCTCAATAATTTTTGCGATTTCTACTGCTTCCTTATTTGCGATTCGGTAATTGCTAATCGCAAATAAGGAATGACTTTCCCATTCATTCCTATGGGCCTAAAGGCCCATAGGAATGAATGGGGAGTCATTCCTTATTTGCGATTAGCAGTTAGCGAATCGCAAATAAGGAAGCGATTTCAAGGGTGCCAGGGTGTCCAAAGGACACCCTGTAGCACCCCGGAAATGGTAAGGTACACTGGTACACTGGTGTTGCGCACACACATGTCCAAAGGACATGTGTGTGTGTAACATACAACTTAGAACAATGCACTGAAGTGCATTTTTCTAAGTTTTCGCTATTTACCACGTAGTTAGACTTCGCGGTAAATAGCAGCCCCAGATTGCGAATTCGCAATTTTAAAATGGTTCATGAATTGCATTTAAGGAATCTCAAATTGAGATTCCTTAAATGAAATTATTCGCAATTTAGCGATTTCTAAAATTGCGATTTTTGCATTTGGGATGATGAATCCCAAATGCAAAAATAGCGCTAGCAAAGGGCCAGATTCTCAGAATCTGGCTCTTTGCGAGCCGATTTCCGTTTGATGAATCTGGCTGCAAATCTTTCTGGGCAATTTGGGATGCCCTAAAATTACTAATAACACAATTTCCTTTACATAGTTTCGATTATGGGCCAATCCATGCTACTCTATGCACAAATAATTTCTTTTCAAAATTAACAACATTAAAATCAGAAGGCTTTGCCAGCCAATGGACTTCCTTATTCTTCAAAACAGCAGTGGATTTTGTTAATTAGATGGAGCCAAAACATTGGGCATAATAACTACACAGGGGCATGCTTATGGGGCAGATGTAAAACAGCAGGTGTACAATTTCTAATAGTTTGAAAGAGGCACTCCAGCTCCCTGGTAACTCTAGACAACCCCATGGCAAGTTCATTGGCCCTTTGTTGTAACATGCAACCTTGCTGCTGACTCTGTGACATAGGGCTCTCATTTGAGGCAGGCACAATTACGATGGGAGGAGAAGGAATTGCTTAGTTCAGTCACTGAGGTGGAAGGGGCTATTGGGGGCATGGAATGGGCACATTGGTAAATAAAGCAGTCACTATAATTTTTGCTAATTGAACCTCAGTGTTACTTTTAAAATATCCTTTATTTTAATGAAAAAAGAGTCAGAATGCATCATATTGCCTCCTCCCACAAGGGGTCAGGAAAGGAAAATGTGTGTAGTTAATTTATTTAGGAGTTTTATATAGCGCTAGCCTGACCCGAAGGAATCGGAGCGCTTTACAACATTTGTCGAATGACAGTCGAGTATACAAAGAGTGGAACAGTAAACACAGTATTTAAAGACGGGTCATTGATCGGCATAAGTCACAGAGCATTCGAACGCCGAGTAGTAGTGGTGGAGGAAATAGTAAGGGAGGATAAGGTGCGGTAAGGTGCGGGGGTAAGTTAATGCATGTTTTGTTCATTGTTTTCGAGGGCTGAGAGACCTTTTCTTCTGCTTGACAGGGGAGTTGATTCACTAGCGTGTCCCTCTTTAGGCATTGGTCCTTCACTAGGAGCGACACCCTTATCTTCTCTTTCCTACCCCAGCTGATAAGGTTTGATATTGAAACGCAAATATATTGGAAGTAGAGAAGATGGAATTATAAGTGTCAGTAGGAAGTTTTCGGCTAACACAATTCCCCCTTCACCGCATGTTTTCAGAAAGGATTCTAGGTTTTTTTGTCCTCATATCACCATGAAAGCCTCAACCGCCTTTCGAGCATCAGCAACTCCTTAGGCATCGCTGCATGTGTATGTGTTCCGACCCAGTTGGCATTTTTTTGAGGGATTCTCTCATTCTGCCTTATGGATGACCCCGCACTTTATAAAGAGAACCAAGGTGTAATCAACGAACTCCATCAAGATGGCTTTTGATTTTCCATGATTCAATAGGGTTCCACACTACCTCCCTCTTCATACTATAAGTCGCTCTGTCCAAACTGCTCACCTGGGCAACTGCTGCCGGGGATTAGGATGTGTCCGTCACCTTCAAATATCTCTTCTCCCTATCAGGTTTAGGCAAAATAACAACCTACTATGTTCCTCAGTGAGCGCACTTTCTTATTGTATTGTGTTCCACACCAAACAATATCAGATTGGGGCTCAACTTAATTTCACAATTGAGTCCAACTCCTTACCCACATCTTGCCAAAATATTGCCAAACCTGGGCATTGCACGAAAATCTGCATACTGGTAGACTCCTTCAGGCCACATCTAGGTCATTACCCTCCATTACATTCTTGAATTTTGCAATTTTCGCAAGGGTCCGTAGCATCTATGAAGGGTAAAGAAATGATTACTTCTAGAGTAGCAGATCTCACAGTAGCATACAATATATTCAAGGATACTTGTCATAACTTCTCAGTTGACTGTTTTTGGCAAGTCTCACTCCCAGATGTCAAACAGTGGATTAGCTCTCCTTTCCATGCTGGCACCAAATTCCATTAGTATTTTGAAATTTATTTTTTCTTGCATATCCTTCTCCATTTGACTCCTTTCAATCCGAAACATATCTAGTTGCTTTACCCATGCTATTATCTGAATGAACTGTAACTTGGAGAATCGAGCAGTCGTTCTCTCCCCCCCTTTCTACCATGAGAGCGTTTCTCCCTCTTTTAATGCATTCTCCCATCTCCTGATCAAATCGCTTCATCTAGGGCCTCATAACATATCTTTCAAACAGGGTTCCTGGCAAGTGCCAGTTTGGACCAGGTAAACTATAGAAGGGAATGCCTAAATGCTTAAGAGAGTTTGTATAGTATTCCACAATCTGGCTGCCACCTGAGGAATCTTAAGCCTAATTTTTTAAAGAATTTCGGGGGTACAAATTTATACAATAAGCCTGTTTTTGTTATACTCGTTGTCAAACCCTGCATTAGGGCACCTATTGGGCTTGCGACAGACTCGCCCATCAGCCACCTACATGTATTTATTTGCAAACATCAGCAGTAAAACTGTAGTTCCGGCAGAGCCAGGCCACGGTTTGATACTTTCCTCCTACACCACTTCCACAATATCCTAAACCCTCTAAAGCTCCAGATAAAACTTCTGACCACCCCTCAAAATTTCTTTATTGGTTGTTTATTAAAGGGTACTTGGATAATAACAAATAAGAATGTAAACTTGGATAAAACTATCATCTTTACTAGATTGACATGGTCATAACTTGACAGGGCAAATTCTTCTACCTTTCTAATAATCCTTTACAATTTTAATGACTGTTCTGATCAGTTTTAGTCAATTTACCAAGTTCTTTCACCACCCTGATAACTAAATACCTTATAGTGTCTTTCCTTTCATCTAAATCCCAAGGATGATTCCATGCCACTATTTCTGTCTTGTCTGCATTTACCTGATATCCCAAAATATTACCAAAGACTGCCAGATCATGCGGTATTGCAGGATATGTTCTATTTGCATCCGACGTGTAAAAAATTAGATCACCAGTATACAGTGCCAGATTCTTCTTAAAACTATTATCACAGAAGGTGACTATGTTTTTATTCTGTCTAAGTCTTCGCGAAAATGGTTCAATATAGAAATTAAATAGAAAAGGGGACAACAGGCACACTTGTCTCGTCCCCCTTTTAATGTTCACCAGATCAGTTAAACTATAATTTATCAATATCCTGGCCTTAGGAGAATCATAACGCATCTCTATAACCGTAGATAAGGTGAAACCCAACCCAGGATATTTAATTAGTTGACCCAGATAGACCCATCTTGCTTAATCAAAGGCTTTTGCTGTGTCTTCTGTAATCACAGCTAGAGTTAGTGAATCTGAAAGTGCTAAAAAAATTCAGCGCCACCATCTATGCATAAGCTTATCGAGATACCTTCCAGGCATAAGCCCATTTTGGTCCTTTTGAAGCAACTTGAGCGTTTGCTTAGCCAATCCTTTGCCATAATAAGTGTGAAGACCTTGTAGGCACAATGTAGCAGTGATATTTGCCGGTATGAATCACACCTATTTAAAGGATTCTCTGGTGACGCCATTTGGTTCAGGATTGGCTTTGGCTAATTCCCAAGTTGATGAGTCTCCTACTTTATTGACGGGTTACAAATAATATTAATCCTTAAGGCAGTTCAGAAGATACAACTTTCAATTCAGAACTTAGGGCCCGATTACCATGGGGGCAGAAAGTCTCTGACCAGCTGTTGGAGGCTTTCACCCCAACTTCATAGGTTTCAGTCCGACTGCTATATTAGGATGATGGCGGTCACAGTGAAACCTACGGAGAAGTTCTGACAAATTTCCGACAGCAACAAAGAGCCCGTCAGAACATAGGGCGGTCGCATCCTAATACTGAGGTCAGAACCGCCGCTACGCCGCCAGACAGCTACATCGGTCCGACATCGTAATGACCCCCTTTGATGCATGAACTTCAGTCTCTATTTGGTCAAAAATATTTCAGCACAAATTTCTAGATTCGCAGTGTTGTTCTTGAACAATGTCCTGGTATACATTCTCTCCTTGATGTTTCTCATTATCTAACTGAAACAACGCCACTATAATTAAAGTTTAAATTGTCAACAATGACTTATCTTCGTTATTGCATCTCTTCTTCCAATCCGTATTCAATATTGTGTATATTTCCATCACTCTTTTCAACTAAAGTTCATGGATATGTACTCAACCTGATATTCTTGATAATCGGTCCACAAAGTTTCATTGGCATTTATTTGTCAACCAAATAATGTACCAAAGCGACCTCGTATACAACTAATGCATCTGTGCTATTGTTCAGTGCCCATGAGACCAATGTGTTTTTGCATGTTAAGCATGTATCCAATTCATAAAAATGCATGTTTCAACCTGTGAATCCTAATAATCAAAATTAGTAACCTCGTGCCTTCTAAGAGTAAATCAAAAAGTGTGTATGTGCTGCTCATATAACCCTGTAAAATTTGGCAGGAGTGTTGAAAGTACCAGTCTGTCTGATGTGATGACTGACGTGAGAACAGCTCATGGTGACTGCAGAAAGCACACAAGCATGTGGTCTGTCATGGCACCAGGGCAGTTGTATAGAAAGCTAGGATTGCTAGAGAGGGATCAAACTTTAGTGATTGGCACAGTATGAAACCGAAATGTTTCCCATGCACTTCCCACATGACCACAGTATGTAAAACCCCATTGCAAAGCCAGAAACCACCCTGAAGGCTTATGGAAAGCATCACTGTTATGCCCGATCTGGAAAGTACCATTGCCACAGCAGAACTCACATTGATACAATATGTACAGCACAGGGCCGGCTTTAGCGTTGGTGGCGCCGTGGGCGACAATGTTTGTTGGCGCACCCCAATGTCCACCTCCGTTACCGATTCCCTCACTACCACCCTCTCTCAGGTGCGTTTAATTCATTTTATAGCACCATTGCTACTCATACTAGTGGAGGCTGTCAGAGCATGTTACATGACACACACTACACAGAGACAATCATAGGTGTGTAGATTAGTGTATAGGAAATGCTACATAAAGCAGAGGACTCATCATCCATTCTGGTTGACAGTATAGTTTAACAGTGCTTGGTCTGGAGAAGCACAAACTGAATTTAAAACTTAACACCATGGTTGGGGGTTCTATTTAATAAACAGAATTGATTTCTATCCAAATGAACCCGTTTTTCCAACATTAGGATAATGAAAGATGGGATAAAATCATAACGTTCTAATCTATGCCTTGGAGATTTTATGCAGCTCTTTGGTGAAAGTTAATAGCTCACTGTTTTATGCTAGGATTATCATTTATAAACTGTATGTCACAAAAGGATCTCTCTGGAAAAAACAGTAACCCACTGACCTATTTGTATTACATGCGCTTTGTGATCTGAATGGTACAAGTTCTATGCAGCAAGCATATTAACTCTCTGTGCTACCTTACCACAAGTCAAAACTTCCAAAAGACTAACCTCTGATCTCTCTCTAAGAAGCACATTAATCACCGGAGTTATCTTGACATTTATATTTTTGCCTGTATATTACTGGAGGACAAGAATGTGGCAGCAGGTGCTTTAAAACCACACAATACTTCCAAATCCGACGCCCCACCTGAAGTCAGCGCCTGGCGCGGTCTCACCAGTCGTACCGCCCTAGAGCCGGCCCTGGAACGACATACTTGTCATGCCAGACACAAAATGCATTGGTAGGCAAACTCCAGTGCAGTGCAATCGCCCACAATGTCCTTGGTTGTACAGAACCACTGACAGTCAGAAGAAAATTTACAATGACTGTGCTTGCACAGCAACACTGTCATGCCAATAACCTTTGTAGAGGTATACACAAAGCCCAATTTTAATGCACGTAGCATTGCCAACATGCAAACCACTGAACGGCCAATCACAGTTCTGCTTCCATCTGACAGATGGGCTCCACATGGGCTGCACCCAGCTGCCCGGGACTACTAGGATGGCTCTGCACCCACTAGAACTTCAGAGTTCTGGCAAGTGCCAGGCACTCGGTACACTGCTGCAGAGATAGAAGTTTTATATATTTTCTTTCTCTGCAATACTCTGGTTTTCACACCTGCTGGGAGCTAGAGATGGCCTTCCGCTCCAGCTTCTATCAGGCTTTGATTCAGGGGAGAAAGCATAGTGCACAAGAGGGTGAGAGCACGAACAGGGAACTTTGGCTAAAATGGATGCTTTCAGGGCAAGATCATATTGCAGGTCTGAAAGAAACTACAAGCTGTTGTAGGGAAATTCCAGAGTGCTAAGTTTCAAAGACCAGCCAGACTAGCTTAAACTCTGATTGGCATCCTGATCCTGTGGATCCAAAGCCACACTCAGGAGTCCAGCCTGTGTTCATATCACTGGGTTATGCAAGAGGGAAGCTAGAAATAATCTGATTTTTTTGCGTGGGAGGATGGAGTTAGTGATCTTCATTATTTTTGTATAATGAATTTTCAATGGGTAATTTAAATTGGAAAATTAGGAATAGGAAATGGATATAAAATAAGACAGGTTACTGATTTATCCCCTAAAAAGCAATTCACTTTAGGAAATTATGAATACTGAGGATTCCAATATTCTTCCTCTTAGCCATGGAAAACAAGTTGATCATTTGAGAATGTGTGTGTGATCTATCACCTTTCAGGTTCAAACCTACAGGAAAGTAATCTGTGAGATTTAATGAGGCCAGAGGAAGCAAGTGAGCAAGTTATCAGTAGAATTCAGCAATTAAAGTTAGTATATGAATGTGGCATTTGACTCAAACACAGTTGAGCAAAAAGCTGAGCAAATGCGCATTGTTCCATACTGCACACAATTTTGATATCTGCAGAGTTAATGGTCGTACTATTCTGCATCAATCATAATAGCTTGTTCTCTGGGGGCTCTTAAGAATTAAATACAGTTCATGCAGCATTTCACCATCCGGTTCTCATACACAAAAAGATTACTTGAAATACACCTGCACAGGTTATGTCACGGAACCCATGAAACATTTTAAAGAAACAGGAATGTGCACCATTTGTCCTATGTGATTGAAATCTATTCAACACAACAAGGTTTCAGTACGCAAAGCAACACACACCTGCTGAATAAGTCACCAACACTCACTCACATGTTCCCTAGCTGGAACATTCCTTTCACTAATACATATATAAAAATCAGAGATCCAACCATCAAGACCACAGCTATTGATGACACAACTAAGGGCCTCATTATGATGTCGATTGGATAGTCTCCGAATGGCATTCGGTTCAACAGAATCCGATTCGGAAGCCATCTTTCCGACCGACTCGGAAACATTTCCGACCGACCAATTTACAATACAAGGTAGTCGGTCGGTCATTCAGAATCAGTTCCGACCGACATTCAGAGTCCGAGTTGGTCGGAGCCAAATCGTAAAGCTCTACGGGCCGTGTTTCCGACCGACCGATCACGATGTCGGATTCCGACAGCCAGTCACACAAAGTGAGCTTAGTTGTTAAGTCTTGAGAAATGTTCTTCCTAAATGAGTGAGGATCCAGTCCAGTAGAGGAGGGTATTTCTTTTATTTACATATTAGGCCTTAGTTAGAATGTAAGGTACTTAGCTCATGTCGACTTTCCTCTCTCACCAACTGTATTTACCAACTTCCACTCCACACACCAATATTCTATAGGAAACAGCCTTTACCACAAAGTGCCTTTACCACACAGTCTTTACCACACATTAGTCATTACTAACCCTGAGCGGTGTTTCACTACACGGAACTCTGCGATGTAACAAAAAAACTCTGCCACCCTACGCAGTGATTTTGAAATCCAGGTGTTCGTCCTGCGCTGTAAAATCATTGTGAACGGCACCATACGCAGCGCAAGAGTGAGCAGCTTCCATTCTGCTGCTCGAGTAGATTTTTTTACTCAAGCTGCAGCTTTCTCAACGCGAACGGAAGGTTTCTCAGCATGAGTGGTCGGGACCTACCGCGACCACTCACATTGAAAAATCCGACCACCTACGTTGAGAAATCTCGCCAGGAGGTTGATTTTCCCCGCTCGCACTCACCAACTTGACGTTGACGAGCGCAAGTGAGGAAAAATACTGAAGCAGAGAAGAGTTTTTGGGAACTCTGCGTACTCCGCCCAGCACGAAGTGCGGAAAACAGCGCAAACTCCATGAACGGAGTTCACCACCCAGGGTTAGTCATTACGACAAATGCCTTTACCACACATGCCTTTATAATGTATGGCTTTACAATAGACCTGGCCTCTTGATATTCCTCCGTTAAAAAAATTGTTGTCCAGTAGACATTGCTGATCCAGGCCAACATTTTTAAAAATGGCAGATGTGTTGCAGTGATGATGTACCATTTCAGAAACTATAAGACCTTTATACCTTTTTTGGGGGTCAAGTAGTGTTGTAGAGACATAAAATAACTCCTCAGAGAAACCCTTCTTCCATTTTTTAAAGAGACGGATCTATAATGTATAATGATATGTTTTGGCAATCATATTGGTCATTTATTTTATTATTGTATTTGTTTCTGGTTTTCCATTGATACAAATTCGTAAACATGAGCGAAGCAGGTGGCAGCAGTGAATCTTCACCTCCTGACAGAGTGTTGCTAAGTTTGAGGACTCCTTCAACAAAGAAAAATGTGTCATATGCCAAACTAAGCTGAAAGAAAAGCTAACATCAACTGCAGCTGGTCAGAAGAGAGTTTGAGATGCTGCAGAAATACGGCAAGACGAAGTTTACAAAACATTTCAACTGATAGGTGAAGAGGATCAAATATTTTATTATTGTAATAACAAGTGCCACAAGTCATATACAATGGAAAAAGCCTGGGAAAATATCATAGAAAAATAGCAGAAGCCTGTGAATCTCAACAAGAATTCAAGTCTTCTGAGAAAGCGACGACAACCAAACCCAATGCACATCCACTTAGAAGATCGATGTCTACCCCTCATCCACCTCCAACAAGTGATCAGGAGGCAGAGGGTCTTCAATGTGTTATCAGTGGTTTAGCTAGAACAAAAGCCAAAGGGATTGATGAAAGAACAAAGTACAGAGTATGTGAGTCGAAAAGGGTATACATGTTTTTATCTGCATCTAGTATCTTCCAAGATGAAGTTTTCAGCCGAGTAGCTGATCTAAATAGTGAGGTGAATGTATTTGCAGTGGATTTGTATGTCAACCTGAACTGTATGCATGAATTAATTCGAAAATATGAATGTAGAATGCGCTCCCAGCAGCAACATCACCGCCAGCCTTCAGTTAAGTTTGCACTCTTTGAAAAAGCGAATTAAGGGCCTAAATATGATGTTGCGCGGACTTATGTCTGCCCAACAATTTTTTTTCAATCTTGGAATCGCCCGACCTCCTGTCGGTGGTCCTGACTGACCAATTAGGATGCGACTGAACAGTGTTGGGTGGACCTAAGTCTGTCCAACAATTTTTTCTGTCTTGGGACCGCCCGACCTCCTGTCGGTGGTCCTGACCGACCAATTAGGATGCAGCTGAACAATGTTCGGTTGCACTCCTATTCGTTACAATGGAATTATGCATTCCAACCGAAATGCATGCTCTCATTGTAAAACAAAGAGGTGCAGTTCATCCCTGCACCCCGTGGCAGGCATCTCAGAGTGCCTGCCATGGGGGGGGGGGGGGGCAGGGATTCAACAGGGGGCCTTTCTGTGTCGGAAAGGCCAGCACAGAAAGGCTGTCGGAATCTGACATTATAACCCCTTGGGCAGAAAGAGCCACCCTTGGGATTACTGAAGTAATTTTGACTGTTGGACGGGGTCTCTGAGCCTGTCGGATGGCAGTCAAAATGGCCGGTCTGATTTGTTTCCAACAGACACCATCCAAATAGGTTGGTCGGAAAGGAATCCAAACAGCAGTGTAATCGGCCCCAAAGTTTTAAAACCACTCTTGAGTTCTGGCTACGGGTTCACACTCAGTGAGAGCGGAGAAATAATGATTATCTTTATCCAAAGATTGACCATTATCCACATGACAAAAGTTGCGTTGCTGGAAGCAGGAAGTTATCTCAGCGGATGTTGCATAGCCAATGCACTTGAGGCTAACATGTTTGAGAGCAAAACTACCCATTCAGTATTGAGTGGAACTCATTATGTTGGCTCATTACAAGGTACATCATATCTGAGGATACATAAACATTGGGTTGTGATGGTTTCTGGAACACGAATGACAAATTAGGTTTTGCATACCTTATCTCAGAAGTGAACAAGTCACAGGGTGCACTTAGTTCAAAAGACATAATTCAAAGCCAGGCAATGTTCAATACACTCAGTTCAAAATCAGAAAACCAAGTTCGTAGATTTTGTCAAAGAATGTGAAGAAAAAACAGAACTTTGCAAGTACTGGGTAAATGTTTTACACATTATGGCTCAAGTGAAAAACTTGGTCCATGATGATCAGGAAGGTGATTGGGAGCTGCATGTGAAGACTGTGGTGTCACTGATTATCATGTTTCACGAATTTGAATGCATAAACCACCTGAGATATGGGCTCTGGTATTTGGAAAGAGTGAATAAGCTAGAGGTGGGAAAATCATAACTCTACAGAAAATTCATCCAAAGACATTTTGTGGTGAAAGACAGAGAGGGACAGTTCAAAGCTGTGGCTCCAGATATGAAACTAGAACAGAAGATCAGGGTTCACAGAAAAGCTACAACGGAATTGTTGGTCAGGCTTGTAAAAGTGAATATGTTGCTCAATGGCAGCTAGTTTACCATGAACTCCTTTTTTTTGCAATGTTTTCAGAGAGATGACAAATTCAAAATTAATGGACCATAGTATAACTGTTTCTCACCACAAGCTTGTGTAGAAAGAGAGGGGAACATTTTCATAAACAATGTTTACAGTCTTCTTCATTTCATGCAGCTGCAAGGAGACGTCTTTGAAATGAATGAGCCTGTGTGACTACAAACTTTGTGACCAAACAGTGGGGCCTATTACGATGGAGGATTTTCCGCATCCTCCGGGCCGGCGGAAGCCACCGCCGGCCCGGAGGATGCGGAAAATCCTCTGCGGACCCACCAAAGACCCACCGCCACAGTAGGATGGCTGGTGGGTCCTGGTTTCCGTCCGCAGCTTTTCCGTCGCGGTTGGCTTACAACCGCTGCGGAAAAGCACTAATATGGTGACGGTGTCTCTCAGACACCGTCAGCCAGATTAGGATGGGCTCTGAAACATGCTTTTCCGCGGCGGCTTTTCCGCCGTGGAAAAGCATGTGTAACTTCACTACGGGGGCCGTTGCGGGCCCCCTAGGTGAATGGGGGGTGGGGGGTGCACATGGGGGGGTACCTATGGTACCCCCCTGCATTTGTATGCAGAAAGCGGCTGGCACCGCGCGGTGCCTGCCACTTTCTACATACAAATGCAATGCGTGCATTTTTAACATTGCTGCGGGTGCAGCTTGAAGCCGCACCCGCCGCAATGTTAAAAATAGAGGATGTGACCGCCAGGGTGGCGGTCACATCCTAATTGCACAGGAGGGAACTCCGCAGCCCATGCGGAGGTTCCCTCCTACTCTATGGTGACGGACGGACTCAGGTCCGTCCGCCATCATAATGTGCCCCAGTATGTGGATAACGATATAAAGACACGTCTACTAGATGTCCTGAACATGGATTGAAACTATACGCAGAACTGAGGCAGGAGAGTTTTGTATTGAAAGAGAAAAAGCTGCTTGACATAATCACTAAAGCTAAACTTCCACATTTTAATTGGCATACTAAGAGTTTCGTCCCACCAGCCACTACAAAACAAGTTACAAAAAAACAACTTTTGCAAGCACATAGTGAGATGGATGTAGCAAAGGAAAGGAGTACAATTATCAAGGACATTGTCGCATGATCTTCTTCCAACAAATCCATTATTTGATGGAGATGCTGCAACCATTGTCCTTGACAGTTATCTTGAACTATCTGTCAAAGAATATAGGAGAATCAGATGGATATCTACAAGTGGAACAATTGGCCTTGCCTGCATCAAAAATTGACACCTATACCTTTGCAACTTGATAAATTCTGGTCATCAACATCGAACAGGATAAGCTTGGAGATGTTAACTTGCCAAAACTTTGGTGATACTTCAGTGAACCCTGGAATTCGAATTATTGCAAGTGGAATGTTTGTCAATAAAGAGTTGGTGTCTGCATAGATATATTTAAAAGGTACTTAACAGCAAATTGGAGGAAGCTGACCTTCATGTTGGAATTATCAGAGTTATAGATATATTAAGGAACTGGCGAAAAAAGACACTCAATTCCACTTCATATTCTGTATAAGAAGCTTGACCCAGAGATGCCCAGTGTTCACATATTCTTACGGGTGATGATGCTTATGAGCAAAATTGGAGCAAAACTTGGAGCTTTAACTGCTGAACCTGTGAAGTTTCTAAAAAGATTTGCTGAGACAGAATAAGAATGTGACTTTAAAGACGTGAACAATTGCCCTGTACATGTGTGGAACACAAGTTCTTACTGTCACACATTTGACAATCTTCAGTACAGTGAGTTCAAGAGAGCAGCCCCGCTAAGTGACCTTCCACCGATGTCATATTCTGTGCGTGGACACATTAAAAGAGTGTTTTACTTGATCTGAAGATGTGTAAATGTTTTCAATCATGCATATGTAGTGAAAGATCCATGTGAATTTGGTTGAGAAGATATTGATTGGGTGCTGAAACCTATGATATTTCTAAAGCCTCTACCCACAGAATTTACACGTACACACACTTGAGAAAAAGCTGTGCTGCAAAAAGGTGTCCTTGTCAATATGCTCTTCTCAAATGATCAACATTAAGCAAATATACCACGACTGATTGCCGAAACTAGTAAATAAAGTGAACTATGAAAATGTGTCTAAAAAGGAGTGCTAAACATTTGTTTTTCATAAACATTGTTTGGTGTATACATTAAACCATTATTAATTCTTTCATCTCTATATATGTCTCTTCTTCCTCTATTATAGCTGCCATTTTGAAAAATGGCAGAAGGGTTGCTCTGGGGAGTTATTTTCTGTCTCTATAAGACTACTTGACCCACAAAACCTGTGTTTTGACACCATAATGAAGTATATAGGTCCATTAGTTGATTAAATGTTACATTACACATCTTACATTTTTAAAAATGGCATCTAGAAAAATTCTGGCTGGATCAGCAATGCCTACCCAAGCTAAATTACTTCTCTAAAACACAAATCAAAAATGAAAATCTCTGCACAACATTTGTTTTATGGAGGTACTGTTGTGTAGTTCCCACTAATCCATAGGATCTGCGCTTTTGTTGGATAACATAAACTTTGGGTGAGGTACCTAGAATGAATCGGGGTGCCCCTGCAGGATATGTTGGCCAAGAGTCCAGCTAGCTCACAGTGCCATTGTAAGCCCCCCTAACCTTACCAGGTAGCGAATGATTTCTGGCAACCTCTGAAAATGGCAACCCTGAACCCTCAGGGATCATGGAAACAGATCAGAACCATTTGCGCAGTCACTTGTGCTGCATTGTGCACAGAGAAATATACAGAATACAAAGTGGGACATTTTCAATATATTTATTGAACCAACTTTATTCTTGTATAGAACACATGTGCTGCAATAATTAGTAGACAGAAGCAGATGAAAGTGATTACAAGCACCAAAAGTGTAAATAGTAGATACAGTTCTTCTATGGTGCTATAACAGTGTATATATGCAGACATATTAATAAGGCAGTAATCAGGCGTACTACTGCTATGCGAACTCTTCTCTGGATGTACCCAGATTGTGAAGCTAAGAATCCCCCAAAGGGATGATCCAACTCCATTACCTGGTGAGAGAGGAGGAGGGACCCTGACTTGGTCACCAAGCGGACACCCCTCACAAGATGTCAGAAATCTGCATAGTGAAGTCTCAGCATGCAGGGACCCTCGGTGTCAGCTGAAGTGCTTTTTCCACTAATCTTTTGGTATGCTCTTTATTTATAATAGAAAGTAGCCTTGTGATGTGTTTATAGATTAGCGATTTTATGGATATGTATATAGGCCTGTCACCCCATGGATGAATATAGAACAACTTTGCACGTAGTGCTTGGAAGGGCCTTGTACATGATGTTTGAGGCATCATGATAATGTTATGCGAAGCTAGATGTGTAAACAAAGTAATTTCAGAGAAATTAATCCAATATTATTGTGCATGCAAATATGTGCAAAAGGTCAAGGCAGAACTGTTTTTGTGACAAATAGGCAAATGTAAGAAATGATCCGCTTCGCCTCAGGTTCACTGACAGAATACCGACCCTGCAAATATCAAGATACAAAAATATAGAGACCAAAACATCGAGGACAAAAACCTCGTCATCATATCTTTATAATAGTACGTACAAAAATATTGTGGAAAAAATATTAATGTCATTAATATAGATTTTTAAACATATGTAAAATAAAATAATAAATATTAAATATATTCAATGGTAACAATAATTTTAAAAAAAGTAAACATATTTAATATTAAACTTAATTTAAAAAAGTTAACATTTTCTATTACCACCCCAATAATTGCAGCAGTAGGGAAAGTGTTGGATAGCAGAGGAGTAAAATTTACTATTACTGTTCCAATAAGTACATCAGTAGGGAAAGTGTTGGATAGCGGAGGGATAAAATGTACTATTCCCACTCCAGTCAGTACAACAATAGGGAAAGTGTTGGATTGCAGAGGGGTAGAATTTACTATTGCCTCTTCAATAAGTGCAACAGTAGGGAAAGTGTTGGATAGCAAAGGGGTAACATTTACTATTCCCATTTCCATAAGTGCAACCGTATGTAAAGTGTTGGCTAGCGGAGGGGTAACATTTACTATTCCCACTCCGGTCAGTACAACAGCAGGGAAAGTGTTGTAATGCATAGGGGTCAAATTTACTAATCCCACTTCAATAATGCAATAGTAGGGAAAGTGTTGGATAGCGGAAGGGTACAATTTACTATTCCCACTACAGTCAGTTCAACATTAAAAACAAAACATATCTTCAACAAAATGAAATTATTTTAAAAACAAAGTAAATAAAAAATATATAAATATGTTGAAAAAAATTATTTATTTAATATAAAAAAGTAAAACCATATTATGTTAAATACATATTTCAAATACCTACAAATATTATTATAAATAAAGTAAAACAATAATTTTCATAAAAAAGAAATATTTTTTAGTTAGAAACTATTTATTAACACAATATTATTTATTAAGTACATTTTTTAGTTTAGTTACTTTCCACCCTATAACACCACAAAACTCACAACCTGCATGTAAAACATTATTTACACTATTAATATTAATATTCAACAAACTAATTTTAATTAATTACATTTGAATTATTAGTTCATTATTATTAATGTACTTCCCATAATATACCCCCACAAAACACACAGCACACTCATAACATTTAACAAAAATTATTTACATCCTTAATATAATTAATTAATAATTAATATTATTAAAAAAATAATTATCAATTGCTTGAAAATAATTTACTTCCCACCCCATACCCCTAGAAAATCTTCAACCCACATCTAAAATCTAAAAAAAAGAAAAATCATTGCACAATTAACATATTTATCAATTGAACAAAAATTATAAACCTCAAAAAATAATTCATTCAAATTAATTAACTTCACACATGTTACCCCTATAATCCCCACAACCCACACCTAAAATTAAACTTTAAAGGGGCGTGGCCTGAGGCGTCAAGATGGCGGTCGCACTCTAAGAGTGCTCCGGACCCCCTCCGTCATCCGCATGGCATCCGCCGTCCACAGCTACTACTTACCTCTCTCGTCAGCTTTGCCCTGATCCCCCCGGATGGCGTATCGGAGCTCTGGTCGCCCGGAGGTGCCTTCCTTTACCCTGCGGCCTCGGACCCTCAAGATGGCAGACCTGCTGGCACTTCGGCCATGGGCCTGATTCCTTCCCCGGCTAGCCCGACTCCCCCGGCTCCATTGGGCGCGGCAGCGGTGCCTGGCGTCCATCGGCAGGCTCCCGGTGCCGGCGATTGCCTGGTGGCGGGCCCTCGGGGGTGGGGTCCTCCCCGGCCGTGCCGGCACCGGACATTGTGTGGAGCCAGGGGTGAGGCGGCTACCACGTCTCGGCCTGACCAGGGGCTCCGGTTGGCCTCCTGCTTCGGCCGGCTGCCCCCCGGGGCATAATCCGGAGCATCCCTGAATTTGACCCTGGGCCTCAGCCGCTATTATTGGGTGGCGGCGCTGGCAATCGGGACCCTCTTCGGCCCTTCCACGTGTCTCCCTCCAGCCTGGTACCCGATTGCCTTAGCGGGTGAGCCGATGGGGGGGGGGACTCCTGGACTTATTCATCAGGCCCTCTGCTGTCACCTGTTGGTCCCAGTGAGGGGCGCTGTTTCTGGGCCTTCCGGGTGTCTTCCAGGGAGTAGTGGGCCCCCATCGGTGTGGCCTGAATCCACCCACTGCCCTGCATGGCGGTGGGTGCAGCTGCCGCTAAGGCTTGTGACTTTGAGTGCGCCAGGGTCGTTTCTGAGGCCTAAGACAAAATCACACTGGTGAGTGGGGACTGGGGATCGGTCATCATGTCAGGTGGTGGTGCACAGGGGTAGCCTTTGATGCCCCTGCACCCCCTTCTGCCATTGTTTGCCTAAGACCCCCATCTCAGTTCTGGAACTACTCCTCCACCATCCTTTTACTGTCATACGCTGACCGGGGAGGGGGTTCTGTTGCTGGGGCACCTGGTGTTGTGCGTGGAGTTGTGGGTCCCCTAACAAGACGGCCTCCGGTGGGGCCTACCCCGACGCAGACGCTTGGGCAGCCCTGGGCTCTAACTCGCCAACTACTGTGAACCTACGTGGCTACACCGGCCTCACTGTCGCCTCCGGGGCAATCGGCCCTGGGCCTTGCAGAACTCTCCTGTGGCCCCCCACTATCAGTGCAACGGTGCGTGAGAGCTGGGGTTACGGTTTGGCCATCGATCGGCCATCGATGGCGGTGCAGTGGAGTAGCATTGGTGTCTCCGCCCCCTTCCTCCTTTGTTGCTCTAAATCTCCCTCCTCCCCACACGACGCTCCTCACTGAGGGGTCCTCACCTGGGCTTGCCGGCCTGGGGGCCGGGTGGGATCAGTTGGGCCTCACCTTCTCTGACTGGCCCGGGTCGGTGACGGAGTTCCCCCACAGAGCTCGGACCCTCCTTGGCCCCCATCTGACTCCAACTACTCTCCTGGAGGCGAGGCTGGTTCTGCCGGACGAGGAGTCCGTGTTGTCGCCCCCATCGCTGTTGTTACCGTTTGGCCCAGTCCAGACGCCTTCCATTGGAGTGCCCCTTGCAGACCCGCCAGCGCCTGGGGCACTGGCTCAATAGCGGTTCTGGGCGGTGGGCCAGGGGGTGGACCCGAGCGCCAGGGACTGAGCATTGATGATCTGGGTGCCCGTGGGCCCCCCTCACCCTCATCTTTGGGACTGCTGTTCCACCTCCTGCCCGGGCGGTGACCGGACCCCATCCTCTGTGGCGATGGGCAGGACTCGCCCTTGCAGACCCCTGGCCCTCCAACCCAAACCAAAATGGACCAATTTACCATGTCGGACCGAGATCCCAGAGGAGGGGCCCCTAATGGTCCGGTCCCCACCGGGGGCGATCTCTCCATCATCCTTCAGGCGATAGGAGCATCGCAGGACTCTGCTGAAAACAAGATTGGCGAGGTGAGGGTAGACATGGCCCTTATTCGCCAGGATCTGCCCAATGCCACGACATTGGCCAACTTAAGTCCCAGGTGGCTCGCCTCCAGACCTTAGAGCTCCATCGACACACCGAAGACGCCGAAAACCGGTCAAGGAGAAACAATCTACGCCCTGTAGGCTTTTCCGAGGGGGTCGAGCAGGGCCACTCGGACATGTTCGTGGAGAACGGGGTGCGTTCATGGATGCCCAGAGAGTCCCTCTCACCCTGGTTCCCCATCGAGCGTGCTCACCACTCCTTGGCCCCCAAACATCCACCTGGGGCCCCCGTCCCACCCATTATTTGGAGGGTTCTCAATTTCCGGGATAGGGACGCTAGCCTCAGGGCGGCTAGGGCGCAAGGTCTGCTGATGTTCCAAAACAACAAGATCATGGTCTTCCCGGACTACATCAGGGAGGTTCAGGCCCAGCGTTAGACATACGGTGATGTCAAACAGAATCTTCGCAACCTGGGCCTGCGCTACGGTCTCCTTTTTCCGGCCCAGCTCAGAGTTGTTTTTCAGGACAAGACATTCTTCTCTGACAGCCCCCAGGCGGTGTGGTCCTGGCTCACGGAGGAGCGGCTCCTCCTGAGTCGGCCGGCTCCCTCCCATACCCAGCAGGCCTCCACACAGCCCCGCCCGGCCCTACCGAAACCCCAGAGATGCCGGACCAGGTCCCGCAAGAAAAACGACAGTTGGGGGAGGCTTCCCACTCACCGGGGGCACCTGCTCAGCTCCCTCTCTCTCGTGCATTAACTCAGAGGTAAGCCACTCCCAGCCCGACTAATTCCCTGATTGACTTGAGCCAGATCCCAGATCCATTCGAGACTTTGCGCCCTGCCATATCTGACTGTGACCTGTCTAGGATCCCTGCGCTTCGTGGAACCGGGGAAGACGAGGGGACTTGAACTCTGGCCTTCAGCAAGGATTCCTTATCAGCCTCTCAAATGGCCCCTATACCCACGAGTGTTATTCCATCTCTGTATTGGGAGTGATTCATCTTGGATGTATCCATGTTTTGCGTAATGCTTCCTCTTTCAGTTTCGGGTACTTTTGGTGTTTCCTTGTTGCATGATTTTCCTAATAGTAATTGAAGCTGTTGACGATTTCTTATCCGACTCTAAGGACGGGGGTCCATCTCCGCCATGTCCATGTTCAGCTAACCATTTTAGCTTAGCGCTTAGACTCATTGGTGGGTTGTTCTTTTAAGTTGTTTTTCCTTTTCAGGGCAACAGATGCTTCATCTTCAGAAGTGTAAGGTGGGGGGTGTTGGGGGCATGGGAGGCGGGTAGACCGTTGTCTCCCAATTGTTTGTTGTTTTCAGCCACCTACGGGCCGCAGTTTTTTGTTTTTCTTGGCAGAGATCTATGCATGTATGCTGCTGATGACGACCTGAGACTTACCAAATCGCACTACTTCCACCCACTGACACCGGCCATGGAACGTTGCCTCCCTTGGGACTCGGGTCCACATGCTCTTGCAGCCCTTCTACTACAGACTTTCCACCCGGATGGCATTCACCCTTAATAGGTTGTGTTGCTTTTGTCACCCTAAATAGACCCCTCCATGTCCTGTCATGGAATTTCAACGGCCTGCTGGACCGCATAAAACGTACTGCCGTCCTTCGTAGCGCCCAGCAACACACGCCTGACATCCTGTTTATACAAGAAATGCACCTTCTGGGTTCACAATGCAATTTCTTTACCCGGTATGGGTTTGACAGGGTCTGGCATTCCGGTTTTGCACGGGGTTCCCGGGGGGTTGCCATATTGCTTCAGAAGGGGCTTCCCTTTACCCTGGCGCACGCTGGGATAGACGCCCACGGCCGTTATGTGGCCCTGACGGGTAGGGTCGAGGGACACTCTTTCAACCTCCTGTGTGTATATGTCCCCCCTGCTGCCATGGCCTCAGCCCTTTGCTGTCTTACAATTGTCGTCTCCTCGTTCCCACAGGGACTGACGGTCATTGGAGGCGATTTCAACGCAGTTCTGCAACCCTAATGCGACACTTCAGGTGTTCCCTCAACATCCCAAATTGCCTCTGCTAAGCACTTGGCTGACTGGTCCTCTCCCTTGAGTCTCTGTGATGCTTGGAGAGTGTGAAATCCCCGCTGAGACCAATACACTCACACTCCGGCGGCCCACCACACCCACTCCTGTATCGACTTGCTCCTGTAACCAGCCCCGGACTGCAGATTGATGTCCGGGGCTACTATCTTACCCCGAGGCATTCCCCTGTCTCCCTCCGTCTCGGGAACTCCCTCTATGATATTCCTACGGTGTGGCGGATGTGGCGGATGAATGCCTGGTTCCTACAGGATGCCGAATTTGTTGAAACCGTCAGGCAGGAACTGGAACATTATTTCTCGACTAACACAGGTTCGGTCCCCTCGCCGGGTACGCTATGGGAGGCCGTCAAGGCCACTATACGGGGAGTGGCTAGAGGCTTGGACCATGTGAAATGTGCAGAACAGACCGCCCGACTTGTGCAGCTAGAGGCTCATGCAGCACAGCTGGAGTGGGCCCAGGCCAACTCTGAAAGCGATGTCTCTGCTCGACAGCTTTCACTGATCCGCAAGGAGATCTGTCAGATCTCACTGGAATCCACTAAAATGCTATGGCGTTCTTCCGTAGCGTGCATATATAAGGTTGGGGTGATAAAAATGGTAAATTGCTTCACAATTTGCTGTCCTACCCCAAAGCCAACCGCATTATTCCCGAGATCCGTGATGAGACCGGCGGTCATCACATCACCTCTCGGGCTATCGCCTAAACCTTTGCAGGCTACTACGCTGCCCTTTACGCGGCCCGACCCCCCAGAACCTCTCTGGCTGCCTTGCTGTCCGAGACGGGGACTAGGCTTCCCCGCCTCCCCCAGACGGTCTCTGAGACTCTGGATCTTCCCTTCACCCCGGAGGAGATACATGGGGCCATTTCCCTTTTACATTCGGGTAAGTGCCAGGGCCTGTCGTCTACCCCCAAGAATACTATGCCACCTACCGTAACACCTTGGTCCCCCACTTAATGGACTTGTTCAAACATGTGGTTGACACTGGGTCTTTCCCCCGAGATGGATGTGGCCACCATTGTGGTCCTCTCGAAGACACAGCCACCTCCCTGGCTTGTGCGGACTACCGCCCCATCTCCCTCATCAATACTGAGGTAAAAATATTCGGCACTGCTGTGGCCCAATGACTCCGCGCCAATTTGCCAGATTTGGTTCACCCAGATCAATGCAGCTTTATGCCTGCCCGGGGCACCCGGCACAGCATACGCCGCCTTTACCTCGCCCTTGCACACCACCACCACCTTACCCCGTATCTGGCCCTGATTTTCATCGATTTTGAAAAAGCATTTGATACGGTTGATTGGAGCTATCTGGGGGACGTGTTGGAGGTGATGGGTTTCGGCCCCCGTTTCGGCGCCTTATTCGGGTCCTGTACTCCAGTCCTAAGGCGAGGGTCCTGATTAATGGCATGGTTTCGGAGCTGTTTCCCATTCAAATGGGCTCTTGCCAAGGCTGCCAGCTCTCGCAGCTCTTATTTGCGTTAGCAATGGAGCCACTGGCCTCCCTCGTCCACCAGGACCCCGCATCTGTGGTTGGGCTTGGGACTCGTGCCAGATTGACAAGATCGCCTTATACGACGACCTCCTTTTTCTGGCGGATCCTGAGAGCTCCGGCCCACGATGCCTGGATGCCCTCTCTGCCTTCGAACGAGCCTCGGGCCTCTGGCTCAACCTGGTGAAATCCACACTGGTCCACCTGAACCCATCCTGGGAGTGCTTCGACTGGCGTCCATTCCCCTGTCTAGGTAGTCGTTCAAGTACTTGGGGGTGTGGGTTGCCCTCCTTCCAGAAGTCGAGTGGGCCCTGAACATTACACCCCTGGTTACCAAGGCCAAAGCAGACCTCCGGAAATGGCAATCCCTCCCTCCCAACCTCCTTGGCAGAAGTGCCCTTTATAAAATGATGGTCCTCCCTCGTTTTTTGTATTTTTTGCAAAACATTACCCTTCACCTACCAGGGAGCTGGTTTCTGGAACTAGACGGTGCCCTCAGTCGGATTCTGTGGGGGGCGGATCCCTCCTTATGACGGGGGCATGGCGGTAACCAATCTCCACCTCTACTACCTGGCCACGAGGCTCATCGTGATTCATGACTGGTTTGCAGGCGGCTGCTCCGACCCGGCATATAAGGTGGAACTCCAGACTTCCCACAGCTCGAAGCTTATCTGTATGGAGCCCCCATATCACAGGCCCTTGCCCCGTCACCCGAACGGTACTCATGGCCTGGCGTGCGGCCCTACGCCACACGCATTGGGACGGTACACTCACCAGGCAAACGGCTTTGTGGAGTGGTGTTTGGCTGACAGAGACCTCATCTCTCCGAGGCTTTAGTTGTTGGGACCACATCGGGATCTCGTTATTAGGAGATGCCTGGGTGGGGGACCACATGAGATCGTTTGCAGATCTACAGCAACGCTACACACTCCATTCCACCCAATTGTATAAATATTTACAACTAAGGCATGCCCTCCGAGTACACGTTCCGTCCCCCACCTCATTCCCTGATTTCAGTCCCCTTGAGGCCCAAGTGATGATGGGGAACCTGGGCCCCGGGCGGGGTATCGCGGATTGACCGCTTCCTAGTGAACAATGGCCCCGCATCCCTAGACTTGCTACGTGCCCGCTGGGAGGGGTGGTTGGGTCCCGTGGAGGAAGCGGACTGGAGAGACGCCCTCATGGCTCCCAAAACCCTGACGACCTCCTCCAAGCTATGTTTGGTCCAACTCTATTACCTCCACACGGCCTACCTCACTCCAGCACGCCTTTAAAGGGCCCGTCTGCGGCCTTCCCCGTCCTGCACGTGATGCAGTCACGCCCCTTCTGACTTCTACCACATGATTTGGCAATGTCCCGTCCATGCGCCATTTTGGGCGGGGTGGAACTAGAACTTACACAGACCCTGAGGTGGGAGGTTCCTCATGACCCACTGCGCTTGGTCTTGGGTGTGTTTGATGGCCTTGATGGCAAACCTCTGATCCCAGGCCAAGCCACCAACTAGGTGGAAATGGAAACGGGGAGTGGATTGGTGTAGAACCCAGGAGGAGGCCCTCTTTGGCTGCCCCAAGCTTTTTGGCAGGATATGGGGCAAGTGGTTCAATCTACCGCCCTAGGGGGCTCATGTGCTTTTTGTACAAGAATGATCATAGGCAAGTGTGTTTTCATTCATTCTAAAAGTGCCTTACAAGTCTCTGACATCTTTATTTCTAAAGTGTCTTTTCAATCACTGTGCTTGATGATTTTACTGTCAATGTTTTAGTGATTTGTTCTTTCAAAACCAATTAACTTGATCAACAACAAAAATAAACTTTAAAAAAATTGCACAATCAAAATTAATTTTCAATTTCATAACTAATAGTATTCAACAACTAATAATACATTATTTAAATTCATTTACTTCTTACCCTTTACCCCTACGGACCAATTAGCAATTCATTAATATTAACTATCAACTAATTATTAATTAATTACAAATAAATTACTTCCCACCCTTTACCCATATAAACCCCACAACCTGCACCTAAGAAAACAATGTATTACACTATAAACACAAATAATTATCCATTAATTAATTTATATTACTAGATAACTAATTATTAATTAATAAAAAATAAATTATTCCCACTCTTTAACCCAAAACCCCAGAACCCGCAACTAAAACAAATTACACAATTACCATAAGAAATTATCAATTAATTAATTAATATTAATGAACAACTAATTATTAATTAATTACAAATAAATGACTTCCCATCCTTTACCCCTATAAACCCCAGACTCAAACATAAGCTTTGCCAAAAAACAATTAAAAGCCCAATTAACACAATTAGATATCAATTAAATAAATAATACTAAATAAAAATAATCATTAATTTATTATAATTAAATTACTTTCACCCTATTCCCCTATAACCCCACAACCCGCTACAGAACTAAAAAACTGAAAATGTAACTAAATGTAATTTAATAACTACTAAAAATTTAACACATATAATAAAAAAAACAATATTGATACAAAAAAATAACATCTCATACATTATTAATTAAAAAACGCTATGTCAAACAACTATATTTTCGTAAACGATATTTATGACTGAAATTTTAAGATTTGATATTACTTACCTTAAATTCGATATTCTTGACATCGATATTCTTGCTGACATTTCCATATCACGATATTTAGGCTCAACATTTTGATACAGGGATATTTTTGATTCGATATTCTGTCTAAATACCTAACCTGGGAACATAACAGTATATCAGGGGGGCGTGACTAAAAGAATAAAGGGAAGTATAGGTAAGTATAAGTATGTTTGTTCATTTAATAACTGGGGAAAAAAGAGGGTTTAGGGTCACGCCCCCCATTTAATGGGTATTAGTTTAATATTGAACACAATTAATATACAGGGTTAAAAAAGGGGGTTGGGGCTGACCCCCCCACAATTAAAAATGTATTATTAGTATAGCTAAGTATCTTTATTTAATAACTGGGGAAAGGGTTAACCATACATATATATTACCTACTGGCGGTCGCCAGTAGGTATATATAGTTAGGATTTTTTCTCTATGGGATTTTTGAAAATTCTATGTCTAATAACTTTGGCGTTTGTGGACGGAATTGGCTGAAATTTTCAGGAAAATGGAACATTTCGTTTCTGAGCAGCCCCTGAAAATTTGGGGGGGTTTCGTCAAGGGGGGGCCGAGAAAAAAGGGGGGTCCCAAAATGTGTTTTTAACATTGAGTTTTCCATAGGGCGGTTGGCCTCACTTTTAGCCCGAACGGCTGAATGGATTTGCACGAAACTTGGCAAAATTGTAGGGACTGGTAGCCCGATGTGCCTTTGCTAGGTCTCAATATATGTGCTCCAGTGGATTTTGAGAAATTAACGTTAAAAAAAAGATATATATCTGTAACAGCGGACCGGGCAGCGCTCCAGTTCGCGTACTTTTCGCGTTATGGAGCTTTGTGAAGCGAAGCTGATTGGTTCTCCGGCGTCTGTAAACATTCCAAACAGTCCGTAGCGGCCGCCATCTTGTCTCTCGGTAGGATCGAGAGACAAGAGGAGGCCAAAGCGAAGGGGAAAATGACCATAAGGGGGCATAGTAGATCCTCCCTGACCCCCTAGGTTTGATGTGGAGGTTTTAAAAGGGCCCCGCGGGGCAAAAAAAAAAAAATAATAATAATCGAACGACTGAATGGATTTGCACGAAACTTGGCAAAATTGTAGGGACTGGTAGCCCGATGTGCCTTTGCTAGGTCTCAATATATGTGCTCCAGTGGATTTTGAGAAATTAACGTTCAAAAAAAGATATATATCTGTAACAGCGCTCCGGGCAGCACTCCACTTCGCGTACTTTTCGCGTTACGGAGCTTTGTGAAGCGAAGCTGATTGGTTCTCCGGCGTCTGTAAACATTCCAAACAGTCCGTAGCGGCCGCCATCTTGTCTCTCGGTAGGATCGAGAGACAAGAGGAGGCCAAAGCGAAGGGGCAAATGACCATAAGGGGGCATAGTAGATCCTCCCTGACCCCATAGGTTTGCTGTGGAGGCTTTAAAAGGGCTCCGCGGGGCAAAAAAAAAAAAAAAAAAACGTTTTTTTGGTGGGGTGCGCCCGGTTAGCGTAACGGGAAGCGGACTGGGGAGCGTACTACAAGGAATGAAGAATGATTGACTTTTAACTTATTGTATGTTTATAGACTTTTTTTTTACTTTTTTTTCTGCTGAGTGACGTCTCGGCCTATCTTCACGGGATGCAGTCCCTACCATCTCGGCGTTTAAGCCCAGGGGGACCGGTAGTGTGGGAGAGATAACGGGGCATATTATCAAGGGGGTTTATCTCCGCTTTTTTGGCTTTAAAAGCCAAGAAAGCGGAGATAAAATTATCTCCGTATTACCTAGCTGTCGCTAACACCAGTTAGCGACCGCTAGTAGGAGATAGCGACCATCTTGGGCCTCACTTTGCATGACAGTGATATTTATCACTAATGACATGCAAAGTGGGCATGCCAAGATGTTAGCGACTGGAAACAGTCGCTAACATCGCTATCTCCTATTACCAACTTTTGGAGATATTCGCGCTAAGCGCGAATATCTCCAAAAAGTAACACCTGCCCTGAGCAGTTCTTAGCCATGTTATCCAATGGGAGGTGGATAACATGGCTAAGAGCATTAGCTCGGTAATGCATGAATATCGCGGACTTTTCAGCGATATTAATGCATTGCGGCCGTTTTTTATCGCATTTGCGATAAACCTTGATAATAGCAAGGTTTATCTGCGATAATTTCTGACGATGCTTAGCGGTAAAAAATTTGTTGCTAAGCATCGTTAGGGATAAATATCGCTTAACTTTGGTAATATGCCCCAACGTCTGTTAACGTTCGATTCAAAGGAAATCAGGAAGTGTTGAAAAACATTGTCTGCGCCATCTTGCCTTTTTTCAAATGCCACACTTTTGTCGTGCACGGCAGCCATTTTAGATGACTTGACCAGACCCACTCTCTGCACGCTGTCGATCCTTAGCATGGCTCCCCACCCTCGCAAGCATCTCCCCCAGGCACTGGTCACCCCCGCTCTCTGTCTTATGCATGGGCAATAAACCTCCCCCCATCTGCGCTGCTCTTCCCTGAGAATCACACCCTGTGCCCGCCCGACACCTCCCTTTCGCCCTATTCACTACCGCACCCTCTGACACTCCTCTTCCTCTGTGTCCGATTGTCCAGGCCGGTCCCAGGCTATCAGCTAGCCTTGCAGATGTAGTTTATGGCCCCAGCTGTAAAGAATCACGCCTCTTCAAAGGAGTTATAGTAGATCAAGGCCCACACCCGATGAGATCCGTCACACCACACGCGTTCCTACTATCTGAAAACCATCCTGTATTGTGATTGGGGAGGGGACCGAGCCTGAAGCGGAAGATTCCAGGGATGACTCTTTGTACATCAAAGTTTTTACAATTATGTGTCACATAAAAAATATATAGCACTCCAACAAAGTAGTAGGATTATAAAACTTTAATAACTTATAAATATATACAACAAAACAAAAACAGTAAAAACATTTAAACATTTTTAGGGAAAAAGAAGGAACAATGGTCAGTAGCGGTCGGTTGTGCGAATAGTCCCAAGGCAGCACAACGTCCAGATTTCTGGACGGCACCCAGGTGATGTTGCCTGGGTGCCGCACTGATTTGGGTATCCGGCGTGGGGCGTCCCGGGGGGTGGGTCGTCAGTAGCGGTCTGTTGTGCGAATAGTTCCAAGGCAGCAGAACGCGCTGAAATGTGGATGGCACCAAGGTGATGTCCAGTAAGATGCCGCCCTCCGAATAACGGCGTGGGGCGCCCCGGGGGGCGGAGGGGAGGCGGCGTGAACGGGCCTCCCCAGGTGGAGCCTCGTCTGCTGTAGTGGGGCGCCCCTTTACCGTTTCAGTTGCCATTCCGTCCGCTTTTGGTCCACTGTGTCAAAATCCGCAATTCAGCAGAGTTGCGCCCACTCTTGCGGTGCAGCGATAGGCGGCTGTCACAGGACTCTCAAAATGGCGGCAGGCTCTTTCCTTTTTGGGCCTGGTCCACTGAAATGGCCCTGGGACACCTTGGAAATCGGACGCTTGTCTGCTAGGTCTTGGACCCCATTCTCGAAAGCGTCCCCTCCGCCTTGAGGATTCTACAAAAGTCTTGGGGGCCCCCGACTCCTGCAGGCTTCCGGTGGGGAGCGGCTGCCATGATTGCTCGCGGAATGACCACGACGGAGCCACGAGATGGTGGTGCTTTCATGCTGACGCCAGCTTCAGTCTGAAACATCCAGAAACAAGGTGGGGCTTTCATCGTTTGGGAAAAAAAAATAGTTTTCATCCAATGAAAAGTGTTATTTTTAGGTCATATGATCAAGCCTTCCATCATTAGGAAACCAAAAGTAAAATGAACCAATGAAAAGTTTTATAAACAAGTCACATGACCTGTTATGCGGCATAGGGTATAAAAAGCGTAGAAAATCCGTTGGCACGTGAGGCGGCGTCAGTAGCGGACCGATGTGCGAATAGGCCGAAGGCAGCACAACGCGCCAAGATCCGGATGGCACCGAGGTGGTGTCCAGCAAGTTGTCGCACTGGTGTGGCCATCCTACAATGCTGAAAGTCGGCGTGGGGCGCCCCGTTGGCCTGTGAGATGGCGGCAGTAGCGGACCGATGTGCGAATGGGGCCAAAGGCAGCGCAACAATATTTTCTGAATAGAAGACACCACAAGGCGCTGAGATGCCAAGATCCGGATGGCACCGAGGTGGTGTCTAGCAAGTTGTCGCACTGGTGTGGCCATCCTACAATGCTGAAAGTCGGCGTGGGGCGCCCCGTTGGCCTGTGAGATGGCGGCAGTAGCGGACCGATGTGCGAATGGGGCCAAAGGCAGCGCAACAATATTTTCTGAATAGAAGACACCACAAGGCGCTGAGATGCCAAGATCCGGATGGCACCGAGGTGGTGTCTAGCAAGTTGCCGCACTGGTGTGGCCATCCTACAATGCTGAAAGTCGGCGTGGGGCGCCCCGTTGGCCTGTGAGATGGCGTCAGTAGCGGACCGATGTGCGAATGGGGCCAAAGGCAGCGCAACAATATTTTCGGAATAGAAGACACCACAAGGCGCTGAGATTCGGTTAGCACCGAGGTGGTGTCTAGCAAGCTATGCAGCTGAGTTGCGTGCGCACTTGCGGCGAATAGGTCGAAGGCAGCACAACAATGTTTTCTGAATAGAAGACACCACAAGGCGCTGAGATTCGGTAGGCACCGAGGTGGTGTCTAGCAAGTTGCCGTACTGGTGTGGCCATCCTACAATCCTGCTCCGAATAACGGCGTGGGGTGCCCGAAGGGGGGGGGGGAGGCGGCGTGAACGGGCCTTCCTAGGTGGAGGCTCGTCTGCTGTAGTGGGGCGCCCCTTTACCGTTTCAGTTGCCATTCAGCTGAGTTTCGGCCGCTCTTGATGCTACAGCGACAGGCGGCTGCAACAGGACTCTCAAAATGGCGGCCTGTTCTTTGGATTTGGGCCTGGTCCACTAAAATGGCCCTGGGACACCTTAGAACTCGGACGCTCGAATTTTTTTTCCTTTCCTCTACATGCAAAAAAAGGTAAATGCCCGGTACGTTACACGCTTCATCTGCCACGATGTACTCTCCAGAGGAACCGAAAAAAAATATAGTTATGGTAACTATACCATGCATCGTCATATGGAGAGGTGGCACCGATTAATTATAGTGCTGCATAAAAGAGAGATTTGGAGGAGAACCCCTGACCTGCCAGTACATTCATCAAAGAAGTGGCACTGACAGCATCAGAGGCAAGGGAAACGGTCCCAAATATTTAGAAGAACTTTGGAAAGATTAAAATGACATGTTTAGATTGTGGCAAATTAATTTCATGTGGACAGATGAGTGTTACTCTAATAAATACAGCATATGAACATCATCATAGTCGATGGTTGGTAGAGACATTTTGACTATATCCTGGACCTGCCCGTCCTCGCCCAAAATGGCGCCGGAATAAATGGGACTCGTAACTCCTTGTTGTGTACTGGTTGCACAACCTTGATATCACGAGATACGTATGCAGTTTTGAAGCACATGGCGTGCGGGGACGAGAATAGATTGAATATTTCGATGTCCCTATTGATATTAAGTTCTGATGTGTTATTGATTACTGTACTATTGAAAGTTCGAATTAACGTCACCCATGGTACTTGCCCGCAAATGTATATCTAGATAATTTTATTGTAACTGGCCCTGTCGTATTTTAATTATAAAATGTACGTCCACCGATTCCGCAACTGTTAGACACTTTAGTTCTTGCAACCTAATGGCCCGCCCGTTACGTGAAGCGTGGCTCAGTGGTTAGAGGCGGCAGACCCGGAAACTGAGATCGGCCGTGGACCAGGGTTCGATTCCCCGCCTCGGCGCGTCTCGGGCTCAAAATTCCACGGATTTAACAATTCTCGCTCCGGTGCCTACTCGACTCACGGGGTCACACTCTGCGACTCTGGGCAATAGCTTGCTTAATCTCCACTACGGCCCCTCGCGGCGGGATGCCTGGCTTTCACCTTGTGGATACCCTGCCGGGGTATCTCACAGGGGAATACCAGGACGGGTTCCCTAAGCAAGCGCCTTGAGACCCCTGGGTGATTCGTGCGCTATATAAATCGAAATACATTTACATTTACATTTACATTTACGTTCCTCTACAGTGTAAATGTCTACTCATCATATACGATTACAGTTTGCTCCGTGGCCGGCCCACGTGGTTATAGGCCCGTATTTGTATAATGACATTTTCACAATAAAGGTTTTTAAAAGAAAACATGGTAGTAGTATATACATTGGTAAAGTTTTTAATAATAGTCACTGTTTTAGAATCAGTAAAAGGCAAGTGAAATAAAGCAGACCAATTACATGGAGGGTAAAAGGTATAATACGCAGGAACGCAGTAAAGATAAATGGTCAAGGGCTGTTGTGTTTTCTACTCCTGCAACATAAAGTGATCGATAAGAATCTCATATTCAGGCGTATCGGCGACTAAGACAGCAGGCCGACCCTCTTTTGCTCAACGGCTCCGTCATGGGACGAAGAAACGCCCTTTTTCTCGAAAAAGGAATATATTTTACTTGCAGGACAGTTGTAAATTTTCCGGGAAAGTACATTAGCCTGGAACATTATAACATATATTTAAGAAAAAATAATGTTCGAAAGTAATAAAAAGCGTAATTTTTAGGTCATATGACCAAGCCTTTCATCATTAGAATAAGAAAAGTAAAATGAGCCAATGAAAAGTTTTATTAACAAGTCACATGACCTGTTATGCTTACGTTACGCGCTGTGTGTCGCGCCCCGGATCACTTCCGGATGCGCTAACGCGGCGCATCATATGACGCATTACGCGACAACGCAGGTCCAGAATATAGTCAAAATGTCTCCACCAACCAGCGGTCGGAACACAACCCCTTTCAGCAGGCTAAATAGTTCTGTTAAATGACAACAGAAGGGACAGGCAACAAGAACCATCAGTCAAAGAGGGGAGGGCTAGTTCTTCTCTACCGGGTCACGTTGGGGCGCTACCGGAACTGATCGAATTGGTAGTCTACAGTGTTTCTGGATGTTTCAGACTGAAGCTGGCGTTAGCATGAGAGCACCACCATTTCGTAGCTCCGTCGTGGCCATTCCACGAGCAATAATGCTAGCCGCTCCCCACCAGAAGCCTGCGGGAGTCGGGGGCCCCCAAGACTTTTGTAGAATCTTCAAGGCTGAGGGGACGCTTTCGAGAATGGAGCCCAATCTCTAGCAGACAAGCGTCCGAGTTCCAAGGTGTCGCAGGGCAATTTAAGTGGACCACGCCCAAATCTGAAGAGCCGGCCGCCATTTTGAGAGTACTGTGGCAGCCGGCTATCGCTGCACCGCAAGAGCGGGAGCAACTCAACTACATGGTGAGCGAGACGCTGTAGTCGAAAGAGCGGGCGGTAAACAGCTGAATAGCGGAAGAGGCACAGTGTAGCAAAAGCGGGCGGAATGGCAACTGAAATGGTAAAGGGGCGCCCCACTACAGCGTGTCTTTAGGTGAAACGGATTGTGGGACAAGGTCAAGAATGGAAGAGTTACCAAAAGGCAAAAAGTTCCGCTTGATCCCGGGAGCCGGCCACCTATGTCGGGGGCGATCTCAGGCTACACCAGGAGAACACGACTTGGGGAGGGAGCCGGAGCCAAGCGCCCCCTCCGAGTCCGCGCCATCACACCGTCCCTCGGGGGCCTCCGTCAAGCGGTTCAGGGTGGCACCACATTACATTGTTCACAAATGCAGTCACGTCCTCAAACAGCCCCCACTTTACTTTGAGAATAGTGAAGCTGAAGCAAGTGCAAATAGGCTTGAGACAGTGTTACAAGCACTCCTCAAAACTTTTAACCATCAGAGTGCATGAGTTTCATGCTCGATCGATTGAGCTAGCCGGATCGGGCAACAAAAAGTATAAAATAGTTATGTAAATAGTTGTTTAATAAAATGTTTTACCCTGTTACTTTGCTGGTGTGTTGTATATATTTGTAATATTTCCATAGAGTTTATCGTTATTTTGGGCGGGGTGGGTGGCGGAGCCGAGCTGTATTGCAGCCATCATGGTGTGGAGTTCAGTTCATCTCAATAGTTTCGTGTTTGTCATGAGGGGTTGTTCCTAATGTTTCTATTTTAGCGAGGTCAAAAAGAGATCCCATTAGTGGCATACTGATTTTGCTCGATTCCTTTTGTTTTTTTACACGATTTTTCGCTATCTGCAAAGACTAAACAGAGTATTGCGACTCTGTGCTTGTTTGTAAATAGAGAATGAACCAAAGAGAACCAATTCTAAAACAGTAAATGCTTGGATAACAATCAATCAAATGGAGAGAGAAGCAGGCACGACGGATTACAACGGGGGCAAAGGCCTGCGTTAACTACCCTTCACTATCTGCAAAGAGAGAGTACTCCTAATAGAAATGAGGGGGAGGGTGGGGCAGCATTCAAAGCAGATCAGTGTGCATAAACACGAAAATGTTTTTACTTACCACGTACTTGACATTCGACAGCTTATGATATTTGCTATTAAAAAACCATTGAAATTCACTGAAAAAACCATAGGTTAGAGACCATATATAGTTAGGAATTAGCATTTAAAAAACCTTGAAAATTCACTGAAAAAACCATAGGTTATAGACCATATATAGTTAGGGATTAGCATTTAAAAAACCTTATTTTACTCACACAAAACCATTGAAATTCCATATATAGTTAGTTGCACTAACTATATATCGAGCACCCGCAATCCACTGCTGATGATGTCACATATTACATCATTCATGACATGGTCAGTGACATCACTGATGACATCTCAAATGACATCACTGATGACATCACTGATGACATCTCAAATGACATCACTGATAACATCTCAAATGACATCACTGATGACATCTCAAATGACATCACTGATGACATCACTGATGACATCTCATTTGACATCAATGACCACATCACTGATGATATCATTCATGTGACAATACAATGCATCTCCTCACACTTTAATATAACCTCTGTTACACCCAGTGTTAAATACAGAGTATAATTTTTGAAACCATTGACACACCAATACTAGTTACTACATACGCACTCAGTGATTCCTATGTTTACACACACATTCACTCATTTACCCATACAATCATTCATACATACAATCACTCATCTTTACAACACTATCATATGCACTCATACACCTATACAGACTCTCACACTCTGTCACTCATCCATGGAGTTACTCACACACCTAGTCAGTCCTGTAAATAATCAATCACACTTCCATTTTCTAATCTATACAGTTAAACATAGAGCACCTTACATTTTGAAACATATACTAACACATACTTACTCTCTTATACAATCATTGATACAAGTACACATTGATCTGCACAGAGTCACACACCTCCCAGCCAGCCACACACACACTCAGTCTCCCATACAAATACTTGGGCAATCAATCAATAACCCATATAGTCACTCATATAGCTACTGACCAACACATGCAGCAGTTTACAGAACAACAGACATAATGATGCACAAATTAAGACAGCTTAGTCACTAACCCATGCACTCAGTGAGACACATTTAATCACTCACTCATACAGTCAGTCACGCACCTACTAAATCCTTCATCCAGACACTTCTACATCTACTCATTCTTCAATATGTAAAACATATTTAAACTTTACAGAAACACACAGTCACTGGATGATGTCATCAGTGATGTCATTTGAGATGTCATCAGTGATGTCATCAGTGATGTCACTGACCATGTCATGAATGATGTAATATGTGACATCATCAGCAGTGGATTGCGGGTGCGCGATATATAGTTAGTGCAACTAACTATATATGGAATATCAATGGTTTTGTGTGAGTAAAATAAGGTTTTTTAAATGCTAATCCCTAACTATATATGGTCTATAACCTATGGTTTTTTCAGTGAATATATATATATATATATATATATATATATATATATATATATATATATATATATATATATATATATATATATCACCGTAGATTCCAAAATAACAGTGCGCGTTCAGCTGCATTCAAATAACAGATTTTTATTTATCAAATTACCCCAAAAAATAAAAATTTAAATCTGTTATTTGACTGCAGCTGAGAGCGCGCTGTTATTTTGGAATCAACGGTGAAAATATTGTCGGCAGTAGCTCTACCGACTTTCACGCGCCAACAGACAACGGGCGGATTTCCCAGGAGGAGCTTGTCCGCACTGAAAAAAAAAAAAAAAAATATATATATATATATATATATGTGTGTGTATATATATATTCACTGAAAAAACCATAGGTTATAGACCATATATAGTTAGGAATTAGCATTTACAAAACCTTGAAAATTCACTGAAAAAACCATAGGTTATAGACCATATATAGTTAGGAATTAGCATTTAAAAAACCTTATTTTACTCACACAAAACCATTGAAATTCCATATATAGTTAGTTGTACTAACTATATATCGCGCACCCGCAATCCACTGCTGATCATGTCACATATTACATCATTCATGACATGGTCAGTGACATCACTGATGACATCACTGATGACATCTCAAATGACATCACTGATGACATCACTGATGACATCTCAAATGACATCACTGATGACATCACTGATGACATCTCATTTGACATTACTGATCACATCACTGATGACATCATTCATGTGATAATACGATGAACCTCTTCAGACTCTAATATATCCTTAGATACACTCAGTGTAAACATACACTCACAGACTGTCACTCATCCATGGAGTTACTCAGACACTTAGTCAGTCATACAAAGAATCAATCACACCTCCATTTCCTCAACTATACAGTTATACACACCTTACTTATTCAAACATATACTAAAACATATTTACTCACTTATACAATCCTGGATACAAGTTCACAATGATCCATACAGCCACTCACACATTCACTGGCTCTTATGCACAGTTATTTATATATGTCAACTCTCACATGTACTGTATTTTACATATGTACTTACTTTAACATGTAGCAGTGAGATATCCATTCACTCACCAATACACTCATGCACACAGTCAACTGCCCATACAGCTGTTTCCACATGCACTTTTGAACCCATACATCTAGTCAATCAACTGCTCACACATCTATGCAGAGAGTCATACACCTCCCAGCCACCCACACACACACTCAGTCTCCCATACAAATGCTTGGGCAACCAATCAATAACCCATATAGTTAATCATATAGCTACTGATCAACACATGCAGCAGTTTACAGAACAACAGACATAATGATGCACAAATTAAGACAGTTTAGTCACTAACCCATGCACTCAGTGAGACACATTTAATCAGTCACTCATACAGTCAGTCATGCCCCTACTAAATCCTTCATCCAGACACTTATACATCCACTCAAGACATATTTTAACTTTACAGAAAAATACAGTCACTGGATGTTGTCATCAGTGATGTCATCAGTGATGTCATTTGAGATGTCATCAGTGATGTCATCAGTGATGTCATTTGAGATGTCATCAGTGATGTCATCAGTGATGTCATTTGAGATGTCATCAGTGATGTCATCAGTGATGTCACTGACCATGTCATGAATGATGTAATATGTGACATGATCAGCAGTGGATTGCGGGTGCGCGATATATAGTTAGTACAACTAACTATATATGGAATTTCAATGGTTTTGTGTGAGTAAAATAAGGTTTTTTAAATGCTAATTCCTAACTATATATGGTCTATAACCTATGGTTTTTTCAGTGAATTTTCAAGGTTTTGTAAATGCTAATTCCTAACTATATATGGTCTATAACCTATGGTTTTTTCAGTGAATTTCATTGGTTTTTTAAAAGCTAATATCTATAGCTGTAAAATGTATTCTTCTTTAAATCCAAAAATATATTTTATATGTTTATTAATAATTTTTTTAAAATATTTTTTTTGTTTCGCTCCCGGTCCGCGAACCGGGAAGCTTCCCGTTAGCTCAATTTAATTCCGCGACCCGGTAAGAAATCAACATAGTGACGGTATCGCGTTGCCGCGTAATGCGTCTTATGACGTACTGCGTTAGCGCACCCGGAAGTGCCCCGGGGCGCGGCCCGAGGCGCGAAACGCATCTCCCCGGAAGCGATCCGCGGCGCGAAAGCGCGACGTATCGCGTTGCCGCGAAATGCGTCTCGTGACGTATCGCGTTAGCGCACCCGGAAGTGTCCCGGGGCGCGGACCGGGGCGCGAAGCTTAGCGACCCGGAAGCTAACCGGGGAGCGTTCCGCAGCGCGTAACATGAGCGTGAGAGGTCATGTGACTTGTTAATAAAACTTTTCATTGGTTCATTTCACTTTTGGTTTCATAATGATGGAAGGCTAGGTCAGGTGACTTAAAAATAACACTTTTCATTGGTTGAGAAGTATTGTTTTTTCCCAAATGATGAAAACCCCTCCTTCTTTCCTCACTCTGACTTTCATCATTGTGAGAGGAAGACCTATTTTGCTTGTTGGAAAATGGCTTCATTGGTAGCTTCAGCTGGTGGACCCCCACCACCACCACCACCTCCTCATGGGAAGAGAGGACCACCTCCCCAGGTCCTGACCAACACTGAGGAGGAAGAGGAAGAAATGGATGAGGAGGGAGAAGAACCACAATTTTTAGAAGAGTTGCCCCGGGTTTCCAGAAAGAAAGCCAGTTTCATCTGGCAGTTTTTTTCAATACCTCGTGGCCAAAAAAAAGTCAACGCGAGGTATGTCACCTGCCTGATATGCAAGGAACAATTGTCCAGAGGGACGGACAA
Organism: Lissotriton helveticus; assembly: GCF_964261635.1. Lineage (NCBI taxonomy): Eukaryota > Metazoa > Chordata > Amphibia > Caudata > Salamandridae > Lissotriton > Lissotriton helveticus. The sequence continues at coordinate 345,751,681 of NC_136069.1, read as the reverse complement.
AAAATATAGCTTTGGAAATCATACAATGCACAGGCACATGACGAGGAAACATCCCCTAAATTACAGCCGGGCGGAATTAAGGGATATGCACGACAATCCAAGACCAACTCCTGTGGCCAGACCAACAATACCGGTTTCTTTAACACCAGAAGAGGCACGGGAAACTGTGCCAAATATTCAAGAAAATTTTGGGCACATGATTCACTTTTGTATGCACTGTCGTGCATTATTAGCTTGTGGCAACATGAGCATCAATGCACTCAACCTGGCGTATGAACACCATGATTGCCCTAACCGCCCCCAGTAATTTTTTTTGCTCCTGTTGAGCCCTTTTCAACGCCTGTTTTTTGTTGTTTCCCCCCCAAAAAAACCAAAAAAAATATAAAATCGTTCAAAAAATACAAAAAAAACAAAAAATGTTCAAAAAATAAAAAAAAAATATAGAACAACAAAAATATTTAAAAAAAAGTTCTTTTCAGAACTACCTTCCCTTTCCAAAAAAATTGCTAGAATGTTTAGCACTCTGGCAAGCTCTATTTCTTTTGGTTCGCTTCCGGGTTAGCTTCCCGGTACGCGGACCGGGAGCTAACCAAAAAAAATTAAAAAAAAAAAAAGTGTAAGTATAAGGAAAGGAAACAGAGAGTGATGTTAAAAGAAAGACAGCTATAGGGAGTAAAGAAGAGATACTGTTTAATAGATCTATTTACCGAAGAAAAGACAGAAGAGGGTATAATTGTGAAAAACAAAATAGATAACGAAGTGAAAGAAAAAAAAAGAGAGTATAACATTAACAAAGAAGAGTTTCTTGGAGAATGTGAGTGAATGTTCAAAATAAGATTAAAACATGAGGAATAACAGAGAGAAAAAATAGAAAACAGAAAACAAAAAATAACAGAAAAAGATTAATTGAAACAGCAAAGAAATGTAAGTAACATAGAGCCATATCATCAACATAGGCAATAAAAGTTTTGCAGCTTTTATTGGCAGAAATGTGTCGCTAAAGCTGCTTTTGTGGCAGAAAACTGCCACTAAAACCACTTTTGCACCAGTTTTCTGCCAATAAAAAGAGCAATAATTTTATTGGCTGTGTTCATAATATTCCCCTTATTGTGCTTCAACTACACAGAGAAAGCATTATGAACAAGTAGTGATAGAGTGATCAGTCAAAGACACTAAGAGTAATAGAGACGCAGTGAGTGAACAAGAGTGAGGAACTATGAGAAGAGAGGGACTGAGAAAAAGAGTGGAAGGAGTTGAGTAAGTAGGTAATAGAGAAAGGAATGAGGGAAGTAGCAAAGGCAGGAAACTGAGGGTTAAAGAAATGAAGCTGTCAAACTACTAGTAGGTGAATGTGATAGAAATGTAACGAAAAGAGTACAAAACATTTACCTTATAATTGTCATTAACTTACTCACTTTTTGTTTTTATACTTTCAATCTGTGAAAGAGAGAACAAACATTTGAAAAATATTAAAACATGTATTTAAAAATTAGAAAAGACAAGGGAAAAGATTGAAGGACAAACAGTTTTTCAACAACTTTGACACTTACAGAAGCTTCTGCTTCTCCAGGCCCCCTACACAGTCCTAAAGATATACATTTTAAACTAACAGTATCTTGATGCAGATGAAGTGAGGCCTATCTTAAAACATGGTGCATCTTTTGCATTGCTGTTGTTTCAGAAAAGTGTCGCAAGACACTAAAATTTTAAATAATTGCTTCAGGATGCCAATAAGATGTCTACTATCCAGAGGTTTGTTTCAGGTGAGGCCTACTCAGGGTTGCAGATGAGATTTACACTTGTTGAAGAGTACAGAGGAGATAATACATGTGAAGGTCTACCAATGAAGTGAGTCATGTCCACTGCACTCTTCAACAAAGTTCAAACCTCCTATGTTTCCCTGGACAGACCTAAACTTGATCTGCACAATGTGATTCGTAATGATAGGAAACACAGGTGATGTAAATGAAATACGTGCAATTTATTTTGCTCATTTCACAATCACATCACTTGTGTTTCCTTTGCTTAGGTATCTCATTGTGCAGATGTAGTCTATCATATGAAAGAGTACGCAGAAGTGCAGCACTGCATGCAACAACTTTGACACTTACAGAAGCCTCAGCTTCTCCATGCCTCCTACACAGTTCTACATATACATCATAAATGCAAACAGTACAGAATTAATTATACATGTTAAATGGTTTATTTTTGCTGTTCTCAGAATGTATCAAAATTCACTAAAAACAGTGACTTGAAGGTATTCATCATATAACAGCGGGGGAAAAAAAACACAATCAAAATGATTGTGTTTAAAAAAAAACATACAACATAAGAAATGAAAATTCAGAACTCCTTAAAGTTAACTTACTTTCCATGACGTCCAAGGATGTCCTATGAACAGCTTACACTCTTTTGTGCTGTTATTACTTTCAGCCCGCCACTTTCTGAAAGAAAATCTCCATCGTTTTTAAAAACACGTTACATGCAATAAATGACTTCTTGCTCTCTACCACAAGTTTCCACAAGGCCAAATCTGGTCAGAGCCATTTATAACTCTTGGATTTCTTGTAAGCCAATCCCGTCATTTGGCATTTCCGCAACTTTCAGAATTAAAATGTTGAAGATCATTTTCACAATCCTGGAATAGTAATATCTTCCCCTTCTTGCTCAGTCATGTTCTACATTTCCTATGACACTGATACTGCTTACTATGAAGCAGACTTACACTACCTCTATGACTACTACAATTATTTAATTCTCTACATCACTTTTAATCACAAAGCAATGTAAAACAGTAGACAGCATTGCAGACTTACATTCCCTCTACTCCATGTTTTGATTGGCTGCTTCAATTAGCTTATAAAAAGAAACAGTTTTTCTGAACTCATTCAAAGTGCACATATTTCTCCATGATGTCCAGTCCTATGGTTAGAAGTTATGTCTCTGAAATACACTTATCCTCAAGGCCAAATTGTGTAGGAGCCATTAGAACTTCTTGAAATTCCACAGAGCACATCCCGAGATTATTTCCCTAAAATTTTGGTTTTAAAAACACCAGGTAAGAGTTTTTAAGGTCATACGGCAATTTTTTTTTGAAAATTAAAACAGAATCATTGCAGAATGACCAGCCATTTCTAGACTTTAAATAAGCTGTGTAATGTCCTGATGTTATTGAAGGGCCATCATGATATATAATTGCTGCAGTTACAAAAGTCCTTCCTGATATTGACAACTGCGAAGCCACAAAATTTTTAATTAAAGTTGTCAATTTTGTTCCATCAGGCCTACATCGTTGGAACATTAAAATGACATACTGGCCATATGTTCGTATAAATAATGTGGACATCATTTCAGATTTACATTGGCTACACTCCATGTTGTGATCAGCTGCTTTTACTAGCTTATTAAAGGAAACTGATTTACTGTCTGGCAAAGTTAAATATATAAATCTTTCTGAGTCTACACTAGTAGTACTTGATACCATACAGTTCTCGCAGTCATGCTGCCATTGATAAGAAAGCCCAAACAGCTGATCTACATCTACACCTTCAGCATGTAATACATCAAGCATATACATTAAAAACTCCTGACAATCTTGCTGAATATTTTGAGAGAATTGTGTTTGGCCTGAACATCTGTCTAACAGATTTCGAATTTCAGACACACTTTCTATGTTTCTTCTATCAGTGGTACATTTCTCTAACACAGAATTTAACAAACTGCAAAATCTTTGATCAGAATTGACCACAATCTCTTCTTTTACATTTTTTAGAGAAAACAAAACATTAACCACTACATTAGCATAGCAGTTGACACCAGAACTGTTTTCAAACTGAAAACCAACAACATCTTCAACAGAATCCTTTTTGTTTCTGCTTGTAATTTTAGGTTCATTGACTTTTTGTCTTTTTGCTACAACCTCCCCAGTATTGTTCTCATTTCTTCGTTTCCGGCCTACCACACGTTTCTCAAACAAAGGATACTGAGGCAAATGTGGCGCATACTCTCTTCTTAACCTATTGTATTCCTTAACACAATCTAGATCCGCACAAATGTTTGTGACATCACACTCAATCAAGTACAATCCCGATAAAGTTCTAACTCGTGACAATGCCACATATGCCATACCCTCCTTGAACACAGAACTGCCAATATTCACCAATGCACTGTCTACACTTAAACCTTGCGATTTATGAATTGTCACCGCATATGCCAAGCAAACAGGAAACTGCTTACGGCGAACATATAAGTCTTTTACAAGCAAAAATCTAGCAGAACAACGAGCAATTAGCTGTACTTCCTCAATGCCATCAAATTTAATTTTAAAAAATTCAATTCCATCTCTATTTCTGTATTTCACAAAATAAACAACATTACCCATTGATCCATTTACCAGACCTCTTTCAACATGTAAATTCCTTCTTAAAATTATACGGCAGTTCAAGCACACATTCAGAGTCTTTTCAAAACCTGCAGTTTTAGATATACTCTTCTCTAATGAATCCAATTTTGTTTTCAGATTCTCAGACAAAATAATTGTTGATCCCATATGCTCTACTCTATCAATAGCTTCCAGTTTCACAATCTCTTGCTTTTCTAAATGCAACATTTTGTTGTTAAATTTGGCACATTCTGCAAGAGTTGGCATCAAACATATTCCAGATTTCTTCTCAGTAATTTTCTGAAAAATATTCTCAGGCACAACATCTTGTTCTGGATATAAATTTGACAGTAATCGTGCATGTAAAGCTTCTTTCCCATGCTCGGTCACTTTTCCAATTCTAACATCTTGTAGAATAGTCTTGTAAACTTCATCCTTCGTCTGACGCATATTTTCATGCAGTTCAGCATAATTGAAGTTTAACCATATATTGACGTTGCCAATGCTGCCTAGGCACTTCCTGGTATCTTCATGCGTGAGCATTTTGAACACAGGTTGCCCTTTCACTGGTGTCAGCTGCAGAAGATCTCCGAAAACAATGATGTGTTTGCCACCAAATAACACATCATACTCTGTTTTGAGAACTTCTTGCATCCTCAAATGCACAAAGGCAAGCATGACATTGGAAACCATGCTTACTTCGTCAATGATAAGAAGTTTCATTTTCCTCAAGATTCTTGAAACTTCAAAACAAGCATCTCCAGATAGCTTGTGATATTGTAATTTGTTGTCATGCTCCACTGGCAGCATCAGTAAACGATGTAAAGTAATCCCTTTAATATTATGTGCTGCCAGTCCAGTTGGAGCAGTGACAACACAAGACAGCGATGACTCTGTCCTTTCCTGCAAATAGCATGAAATTGCTTTAATGAGGAAACTTTTTCCAGTTCCCGCTTCTCCACTCACGTACAGTCGGACAGGCTTCAACGACGTACATGAGCACTCTTTCTTATCATGACTTAATCCATGATCAATTTGCATGGTAACTTCGTCATATATTTTCCTCTGCTCAACGTTGAGTTGTCTTTCCAACTCTTCTAAGTTAACCGCATCCTCTTGAGCATGTGCCATGGCTCTTTCCACTTCATTCATAGCAGTGGCAGCTTCATTTTCAATAACAGGTCCTCCTAGTGGATCCTGACTCAATGAAGCAGAACTCTGACTGTCCTGAGAACTGTCTCTGGCAATCTCGGCTGCAATCGTTGCTTCCTGCTCAATTTCTGCATTCAACATTTCTACATATTTGGGAAAAGCAGGACATTCTATGGTCTCCTTGGCGGCATTGAAAGAGTCTTCGTAACAGAGGAAATCTCCAAGCAGTTCCTCTTCTGCACGCCAAGGCTTGAAAAGTTGCAAAAGTGCTAAATAGAAAAACTCCTTTTTTTCAGGAGATTCGCCACTCAATTTTCGATGGTTTACCAAGTGGCATTTTCTTTGCTTGACCAGACATCCCTCACTTCCTATTACAGCATACACTCTTTTCTCAGTATCTTCTTCGATGTTCCTCTTGAATATGTAATTTTGCAGAACCTCATACAGCCAAACATTCTCGAGGTGACTGCTTCGATTTGGATAATATGTATCCAACATGTTTGTCTTCAAAATGTCGGTACTGTTTGGCTCCTTTTCCGCCAAATACTCAATTTCCCGCACAGGTTTGAGAACTCGATTACGCGTTGCTGCAAGACCAAGACTCGCCCAAACGATACTCCTGGACTTGGCATAGAGACTTGCTGAAGACAACCGGTCAGAACATTCGTACGCTCCGATTTCTCGATGCGACAACATCTTCAGACTGAAACTGTACAACTTCTTGCTGAGGCTCTTTTCATGGGAAATGTCCTCCCACATATCCTTCAATTCTGTCTTCTCTTTTTTGGTGATGTAAGACGTCACATACCGAGCCACAGCCATACAGTTATCAGCCACAAACTGTATATCCATGTTAGCATTCCACATGGACAAAATCACCGGGTTGTAGTCGTTGATGTACTTGGACTCTTCGTTCCTCTTCAAATTGTAAGTGTTTTTAGGTGATTTCTTCATGACATTGTGTCGCAGCGAAGACATCAAACTGTTTACTCTTCCTTTAGAAATCACCGGTCGTGGAAAGCCGAAACGACATTTAGTGTAGAACTTGTCCTTGTTTCGGAATTTACGACGGCAGTACTTTCCACATCGATGGCTTTGGAAACGCAGAACTTTTTCTCTTAGGCTTTTCTTCTCCTTTGCGTTTGGAACAGCACACGTAGAATACTGTTGGATGAAACTCATCACTGAGTCTTCTGGATCCGTTCCAAATTTAGGTGCATCCTTGATCCACAGCAACATATGTATATGAGGAGCACCTCTTGCTTGGTACTCCTTTCTCCAGAAGAAATCCAACACCTCTCCAAGAGGTGGATTCTTCTTATTCATGATGAAAGACATCATAGCTTCAAATCTATGATTGAAGTACCTACATACATTGACTGGATCCAAAGAGCACAGTTCTCCGGGTGTCTTGAATTCGATGTTATCTACGTTAGCATTTGCCTCTCGTAGAAATTCAAGTAAGTCTTCCCAGCCATACTCGGCACAGCTCAGAGTGAGGAACCATGTGGGAGTACCTAAGTTCCTCAACATACATTTTAAATCACCATGACGATGGTACCAGTACTCATTAGTACCACGCTGACACGCCATGAGATTAATCAGGTGAGAATCCAAAATACTGTCTTGGACATTGACTTTATCCATAAAGTCACTTGCCGAGATGTTTTGCATGTGTATACCACTTTTCAAGATGTGGTTCACTGCATATGACAGTCCAGACAGATCGCTTTCAAACAGGAGATGAAACAAATAGGGAATGCATTGTCGAAACCTAGCATCTCCTGCATACAATCGCAAAGTCCGGTATTCAGAAGCAGGAATTTGATGAGGTCGCTCATCATATCTTCCTCCCTGACCTGTTGGAAAAAGCTGTGGGAAACACCGAGCTTCCAAACTTTCCTCCCAAACACTAATGGGACTCCCTTTGGCTTGTTTCATTTGAAACAACTCAATAGCATTCCCCATGACTTCCTTGGAATGCAAAGGATGAACACTATAATGTTCATATATTTCTTCACTAGTAGAGGGTTCTACTTTCTCAATTTGACCAGCACACAAATCGCTATCCTCTTCCTCACTTACTTCCTCTTCTGCAACATATACATTCTTATAGTATTTATTATTTTTTTTCAAATACAATGTTGCCTTTTTAACTTTCCTAACATCTACTAAATCTTGCCATATTTTCTTATTCTTTGTCGGAACCCCATTAACTAAGATAACCAGAGGTTCCTCTTCCACTTTTTCTACTCCAATTGTGTTAATGTTTTTCTTCAAATCTAGAGGCAAATAAACAACTCTTCCCTTTAATCCTCTCTGTAAATCTGATGGAGGCAATTTCCCTGTCTTTGGCTCCATTCTTACAATAGCCTGAAAGGGATGGATACTTTGAATCAAAATAGATTCATAAGTATTTAAATCCTTCAATTCAGAAGGAATCTCAATCAATTCCAGATTATTATGAACTGCTCTAGCAGGCATCTGGTTTTGATTTAATTTGTTACAACAATAAGTACACACACGTTGATCCAATCCCAAATCAAAACAATTTTCTACCATCAAGTATGTTGCGAAATCCTTCCATTCACTATTATTTTCCTTTTCACTTTTTGCATATAAATCCACTAACTTAGTCTGATTCTTATAATAAGTGCGTCGACAACACACACAAGTGAAATTTGGCCTCTCACTTGATTTGACCTGAAACGTCGCAATTTCCCTCTGGAAATTATCTGTACTGGAAACCTGTACACTATCTTCCACATTACCCGCTTCTTCTTGGTCAATTTCAACATTCTCCTCTTTACTTCCAAAGTAACAAAACTCAATTTCTTCACATATATTCTTCACATCTATTTCAGAACCATGCAAAAGAGCAGCGCATAATTGTTTAAGCATAATTGCTGGACTCTTAGCATAATACAACATTCTAACTAATTTCCTCACTTTATTATGATGCACTGCTAGCATCCTGAAATGATGAAAAACACTCTGGCATACTCTCCTGGAAAGACAAGCCAGTGAATGACCATGCAAACCTGTCACTTCTCTCACTCTGCAAGGATCTAATTCTTGCAACAACATCATTTTCTGCTTCAAACTTTTCTTATTAAATGACCGTACAAAATCACAAAGCAAATTGATGGAATCCTGTCGCACACTGCAAATACTACTACACTTCCAGGTGTACACAGGACCCTTAGCACGTCTACCTAAAACCTCATTACCTAACACCTCTTCTGCCTCTGTTGTCACAAGTTTTTCTTTTTCAACTGGACAACCATCTTTCACTTCATAAGCACGACCACTGGTGTCAACTGCATGCACCAAATCATTATCCTGGAAATAACTCTCCTCATTAAAAAATGCCTCACAGCTTGAACTATGCATCCATTCTCCAGAAAAAACTTCACAAAAATTACTACGATTAACTATTCTCTTCCATCTACTATTTCTTTTGAAATCATAAATTGCCTTGTTTAGCTTCCTAATTCTATTGATTATCAAAATAAATAACTTACGTTTAATTTCAAATGCCTGATCAATAACTTTCTCAACTTTTTTTTTTCTCTTATAAAAAACCAGTTTCTGTTGACCTTTCTTAATATTTTTTAACAAATTGCCAATTATCCTGTTGCGGAACATTCGTTTACGAATCTCCCTAAACTGTTGTTTCCTTCTACTATCATGCACAGAGTTATCTCTTGCTCTAGCAGTAACATTTTTCATTGGCCTTTCCTTTCCATTTGAATTCCTTCTCGTTTTATGGACTGAAACATTTTCTGTAGTAATATTTTTTTTACTACACATATTTCTTATGAAATATTTTGTGCTCTTACCCGGTGCATTCTTCGTGACTTGACAAATCTTTTTGTTAGAGGACTGCTGCTTATTTTGTTTCACCTGCTGTCTTTGACGTTTTGCAGCCTTTCTCTGTCTTTCTATTGTTGGCATGGTGAAATCTTGAAATGATCTGCAGTTGAATCTGTGGTAAAATATAATAAAAAATTTTATTAACCATTATTACCAAACAGTAAAACAATAACAGTGATCAAAAACTTAACACACTACTTGACATTTTAAATAGAAGATTTTTTAGTCCTTGCAAATTTACAATACAGAAATAGCAGAAAAGAAATGACATTTATATTTATGTTACCTGTGCTATTTTATATGTGAATCTGATCTAATTTTATGAGCATATTTTAATATTTTATTGAAGACACTACACATAACCTGCTTTTGAAGGTGTCTTTATTTTTAAATTAAACGGTTTACCTTTTTACTTTTTATTAATTATAAATTTTAAAAATAAATGTTTATATTTCCATAGGCTCAAGCAGGTCAGCTTCCCATCCTATGTCATATAATTCGGACAAATCTGCATCCTCATCACGCTCTTCTTCATCCTCAGGATTTAAATCATCCAAGGGATCAACATCCACTGATGTTTCAATTACAAGTTCAATGATGAGGTCAAAATCAACTGATTGCAGATTGTCGCTCATGTTGAGGTTGTCTTTATCTTTAAAGAAAGATAACAACAATGAGATGTTGCAGAGTAAGAGACAAATCTCAGAGATTATAATAGTAAAATTGTTTAACAAGAGTAATATTTTGCAGCTATTATTTAGCCATGTCCAGCAATGCTGAGCAGGTGAAGACTATGTCTAAATTTTCAGTGAACAGGACTCATCTCTTCTTAACCTTGGATAAGCCTCACCGACTCTGTGTGTCCTGCACATACTTAAATGTAAAGGGGCAGATTTATGTTAAATGGCACATCCCCAGGCATGCACCAGTTAACGTGCACCACTACTCTGCCACCCATGGTGTGCCGTATTTACAATCAGATAGGAGAAAGCTTCGTCAAAACCCTTCGCCTGCTTTAAGCAGGCATAGGTCTTGACGCAACATTGTGGAGATGGGGCACCCCTGAGCCTTGCTTGAGCTGCATCGCACTTGCGATACAACTCCAGCAATCACTACCTTTACAGCACAGATACGTCACGCATCTGTGCCATTTTTGCCCCATGATGCCCCGCATTCTAAATGCAGCACACCATGGGTGGCGGAACAGCGGCGCAGGATGACTGACACATCCCTGGTGATGCACCAGTCATCATAAATCTATCCCTAAGCTTCTTATCTTGTTACAGATGAACCGCCATATGTAGCATGAAACTATTTTGCATTTCCTAAATAGCGAATTTTAAGGAATAAATAGCAATTCTTTACCATTCCTAATTTGCAATGAGCAAATTGCTAATTGCAAATTAGCACCGCCGCTGCATCATAAAAGTGACGCACAGTGGCACAAAAGAGGCATACACCTATCATAAATCTGTCCCTAGCATTTTAAATGATTAATCCAGGATGACAATAAGGTGTGGCCTATCCAAAGGTTTGTTTAAGGTGAGGCCTACTCAGGATTGCAGATTAAAGTTACGCTTGATGAAGAATACAGAGGAGATAATACATGTAAAGGCCTACCAATGAAGTAAGTAATGTGCACTTTATTGCGCCAGTCATCATAAATGTATCCCTAAGCTTCTTATCTTGTTACAGATGAACCACCATATGTACCATCAAACTATTTTGCATTTCCTAAATAGCAAATTTTAAGGAATAAATAGCAATTCTTTACCATTTCTAATTTGCAATGAGCAAATTGCTAATTGCAAATTAGCACCGCCGCTGCATCATAAAAGTGACGCACAGTGGCACAAAAGAGGCATACACCTATCATAAATCTGTCCCTAGCATTTTAAATGATTAATCCAGGATGACAATAAGGTGTGGCCTATCCAAAGGTTTGTTTAAGGTGAGGCCTACTCAGGATTGCAGATTAAAGTTACGCTTGATGAAGAATACAGAGGAGATAATACATGTAAAGGCCTACCAATGAAGTAAGTAATGTCCACTTTATTGCGCCAGTCATCATAAATGTATCCCTAAGCTTCTTATCTTGTTACAGATGAACCACCATATGTACCATCAAACTATTTTGCATTTCCTAAATAGCGAATTTTAAGGAATAAATAGCAATTCTTTACCATTCCTAATTTGCAATGAGCAAATTGCTAATTGCAAGTTACCCATTCACTTCCATGGGCTAGGAGGCTCATAGGAATGAAGGTTGCAATTTGCGATTAGCAATTAGCTCATCACAAAATAGGAATTTTTTCAAGCGTGCAGGGGTATCTCAAGAACACCCTGCTACACCCCTGAAAAAGAAATTTGGGGGCATATGGCACACATACATGCCCTAAGGACATGTATAGGCGTCATATGGCACCTTTTGTTTTTTGGAAAAAAAATGCTTTTTGAAAAGAATTCGCAAATTACCACAAACTAGAAGTTGGTGGTAGTTTCCAAATCCTTAATATCATTTTTTACATATTTTTTGTTTGATACATTGCATTTAAGGAATCGCAAAATTTGCAAATCCTTCAGTGCAATCGCAAAATAAGGAATAGCAAATTTAAGAATTAAGGACATTTTAAGTAATTTCCACATGTGCAGTGTTTTCAAATTGTGATTTGAAAATCGTTTTTGGGGAAAAGTAATGGTTTGCAAATTTATGACAAGGACATAATGGTGTATGCTTCTCTATAAGGCATTTCAGTGTCTCTGATGTCATTTTTCCCATATTACATTATAAGACCTTTCCCCATAGAGCACATTCCTTGTAAATATGCTCCCACCTGTGCATGGTGAATTTAGATTTTGACTGTTTGAGTCACATAGCCATGTTAAAAGTCACCCCAAAAAATTGCAAACGCTTTAAAAAAACACATTCATGTGTCTTAAGGACATTTTAAGTCATTTCCCCGTGGACAGTGTTTTGTAAGTGGCGCAAAAGAGGCATACACCTATCATAAATCTGTCCCTAGCATTTTAAATGATTAATTCAGGATGACGATAAGGTGTGGCCTATCCAGAGGTTTGTTTAAGGTGAGGCCTACTCAGGATTGCAGATTAAAGTTACGCTTGATGAAGAATACAGAGGACATAATACATGTAAAGCTCTACCAATGAAGTAAGTGATGTCCACTTCATTGCGCCAGTCATCATAAATGTATCCCTAAGCTTCTTATCTTGTTAGACATCAACCGCCATATGTATCATATAACTATTTTGCATTTCCAAAATAGCGAATTTTAAGGAATAAATAGCGATTCTTTACCATTCCTAATTTGCGATGAGCAAATTGCTAATTGCAAATTACCCATTCATTTCCATGGAGCAGGAGGCCCATAGGAATGAAGGTGCAATTTGCGATTAGCAATTAGCTCATCGCAAATTAGGAATTTTTCCAAAGGTGCAGGGGTGTCTCAAGAACACCCTGCTGCACCCCTGAAAACGAAATTTGTGGGCATATGGCGCACATAAATTTTAACAACATTCCTTTACCTCAAAAACGATTTTCAATTCATAATTTGAAAACACTGCCCACAGGGAAATTACTTAAAATGTCCTTAAGACACATGAAAGTGTTTTTTTATTGCCTTTCCAGCATGGTTGGGTCACTTTTAACATGGCTATGTAACACAAACATTTAAAATCTAAATTTCCCATGCACAGGTCGGAGCATATTTACAAGCAACTTGCGCCACAGAGAAAGGTCTTACATTAAAATGGGAAAAATAACATCAGGGACAGTCAATTGCCGTATAAAGAAGCATACACCATTATGTCCTTGTCATAAATTTAAAAACAATTCCTTTTCCCCAAAAACGATTTTCAAATCATAATTTCAAAACACTGCACATGGGAAAATTACTTAAAATGTCCTCAAGACACATAAAAGCGTTTTTTGATTGCCTTTGCAGCATGTTTGTATCACTTTTAACATGGCTATGTAACACAAACATTCAAAATCTAAATTTTCCATGCACATGTGGGATCATATTTACAAGCAATTTGCGCCACATAATTCATAATTTTCTCCTTAAAGCACACTATTCTCTATCTAAATTAAAGAAATATTTTCTCACCTTAGCAAATACTTTGAGTTTGAAAACAGTCTCAGAAACACACCAATTTGTCTTCAGCAGAGCAAAAGGTATGCACTCCAGAGTCTGCAGCTATCAAAAGCACAGAAATGCTGTAAATCTTCACACATATCTCTCATGTCACCCAATCAAAACTCTTCCCTCACTTTTTTTCAAATGAAAACCCTTCCCCCCTCTGCCATTTCATGCCTTTTCTGCATGGCAACCACCTCATTGGAAGACTTCTGGTGTTTGCAAGTTCACACAACTTTGTTGCAATTGAACTCTGAACTCTCAGTGCACCTGCATATCCAGTGCATTCTTTCATTTAATGATTTTTTATTGACCATTCAAAATACATCTTTCAAAGAACACATCCGTGCACCCTAACTTTCTGTTTTCAGCAATCAAAATCCACCAATCACTGTTACTGCTTCATGAACACAGAAACTCGACAGTTTTTTTCATTTTAAACTCTCATTTTTTCAACTACCATTTCATTGCCACACTTCATCTGACTGCAGGAGAACCTTCTCTCACCATGTTTTCTGTCTGGATTGTTGGACATAGTTATATTCACTGGGCTCAAAGGTACGTTGAAAACAGGAATTTACCTAACCTCAATTTACAAGATGTGGAAATTAAGTGGTTTGGCCACAGAGGATTAAAATGTCACCAATTGATACCATTGGTGAAAACCTTTATGCATTTGCCCAAACCTGACCTGTTAATTGTGCACTGTGGAGGTAATGACTTGGGCACTTTGACTGGGGTAGGTCTGGAAATGCTTTTAAAGGACACCTTTGAGCAATTGATGGCACTTTTTCCTCAGACTGCCTTGGTATATTCAAATATATGCCAAAGACAGAAATGGAGGTGGTCAAACCAATTTTGTCCACAAATTGAGAAGTCGAGGAAGCATGTAAACAAATCTGTTTCAGCTTACATGAGAGACCATGGAATGGGCTCCCTGTACAACAATAACTTGCGTTACTACATGCAAGATATCTACAGAGGAGATGGAGTTCACTTCTCAGATGAGGGCAACAGAGTTTTCACTCTGAATTTAAGAATGTGCATTGGTACCTACTTATAAGTACCTAAATGTACCATAAACCCAAAAGCTCTTCTCAGAGCTACCCTACATCTAATCACTCACAATTATTATTTTACTCTAACATTTTTCACTAATTTTCAACAAAGTACGCTCCCCGGGGCGCTACCCGGTACGCGAACCGGGAGCTAACCTCGCGAAATTTTTAAAAAAAATGGTTTTTTTCCGCACATATAAGCCTCCTCAGCCACCCTCACAAAACCTAGGGTGTCAAGATAAGTCTACCGTGCCCCCTTCTACCCATTCTGAACATTATTTGCCCTCCATTTTGTATCTTAATTCGACCGAAACACAAAATGGTGGACTCCCGTAACGCTTAAGGTTCGCGTACCGGGGCGCTCACCGGTTCGCGTACCGGGTCGCTCCCTGGGAAGCGCACCATCAAAAAAGGTGGGAAAGTAGTTCACAGAAAAGCCACTGGAGACAATTTCACCAAATATAGATTAGCTCATACTACATACCAATCCCTACCATTTTCACAAATTTGATTGGAATTCCATTTAGTCATTTAGCCTGTAGACCTCTCTAAATACCCTGAGGTAAATTACTTCACAAAACACATCTGAAGTGTTGGAATTGACAACCAATGAAAATGTTACTTTCATTTTCTACTTTTTTTACCTGACATTTCATTGGTTATATACCTGAATATATATAAAGGAAGAGAAGAAAACACAGCCATTTTGACTACTACTTCTTGCTGTACATTTGAATAGTATTTTCACTAATTCCTTCAACTTCTTTCTAAAGGTAAGTTTTTATTTTTAAAACTGAAGTATATTGTGCACTATAAGTTAATATGGTAAACTTTTTCTGATAGATATATACTATCCCTCTGTAGTAGTTATAGATTTAGAGAGACTTCTCTGTTATAGTTATGGATGGAGTTAGGCTTCTCTTGTATAATTATGAATTTACTTACGTTAAATCACATACACTTTTTTAAATTCCTACTTCCACTCTGATACTATACACTGCCCAAAGATAAATTCACTGATAAAAAATGCCTATCTAAAATTATTCCCAACATTGCCCTATCTCTACTAATATATATTTTTTTAATCCAAATTTCAGGCAAAATGGAAGGCGAAAACCAAGTTTCTTTTGAAATGGACCTGCAAGAGAGCAGCCAAGAATTGATTGATCAAATTGATCAAATTGACATTGAATTTTTCGATGAAACTTGGGACAATGAACTACTGCAATGTGTACAAGCAGTAGATAACCTCCTTGCAAATGAGGACATTTTACACCCTCAGAGACTACAATGTATATTCCATGATAATTATGAAATTTCTGACAATGAAATGTTAGAAAGTTTAATAAATTATGAAACACAATCACAATAAAAAAAATGCTTAAAAAATAAAGAAAATAAAAAATAATCAACAAAACCAACAATCAATTAACATACTGCATTTGAAAAGTCTCTCATTCTTTTTTCATTGTAGTACGCTGCCCAGAACGCTTCCCGGTTCGCGTACCGGGCGCTACCCACGCAAAAAAAACAAAAAAAAAATTATTTTTTTTGGCCCCGCGGGGCCCTTTTAAAGCCTCCACATTAAACCTAGGGGGTCAGGGAGGATCTACTATGCCCCCTTATGGTCATTTCCCCCTTTGTTTTGGCCTCCTCTTGTCTCTCAATCCTACCGAGAGACAAGATGGCGGCCGCTACGGACTGTTTAGAATGTTGACAGACACCGGAGAGCCAATCAGCTTCGCTACGCGAAGTTCCGGTACGCGCCCCGGTCCGCGAACCGGGGCGCGGACCGGAGCGCGCTTACAGATATATATCTTTTTTTAAACGTTAATTTCTCAAAATCCACTGGAGCACATATATTGAGACCTACAAAAGGCACATCGGGCTACCAGTCCCTACAATTTTGCCAAGTTTCGTGCAAATCCATTCAGCCGTTCGGGCTAAAAGTGAGGCCAACCGCCCTATGGAAAACTCAATGTTAAAAACACGTTTTGGGACCCCCTTTTTTTCTCGGCCCCCCCTTGACGAACCCCCCCCAAATTTTTAAGGGCTGCTCAGAAACAAAATGTTCCATTTTCCAGAAAATTTCAGCCAATTCCGTCCACAAACACCAAAGTTATTAGACATAGAATTTTCAAAAATCCCATAGGGAAAAAATCCTAACTATATATACCTACTGGCGACCGCCAGTAGGTAATATATATATATGTGTGTGTATATATATATATATATATATATATATATATATATATATATATTTGTAATCCAAAGAAAACACTGCACTCTTCTCGGATGATTAAAGCAATTTTAATCCAGTTCTCAAAAACTTCCTTCACCTACGCGTTTCGAACAATAAATGTTCTTGTTCACGGTAGTAACAAGTCCGTTTTTACTTTCTATTATTTATACCCTCCTTCCCACTTTGACAGTTAGGATGCATTGTGGGGGGGGTAGTTTGTAGCATATTACAATACAATCTTGTATCAATTTCTTATTTGCATGTTATCCTGCCACTCGTTGTTATCAACATTAACATTTTGAAAGCGTAAATGACGCTTATAGTGATGGGCTTAGTGCCCACCTTGAAACCAAGTTGGTTTCAATCTTTTAAATTGTGTGTGTATATCTATACATTATTAATAGCTGAGTGCTTATGACCTTTGTCAATGTTGTGGCTGATATGTTGATAAAGAAAATCGATAATAAAATACACATGTCAAATTACAATTTACAGACAGTCCAAAATTCAATTGTAAATATTTGATTCATTGCATCAATATTAACCCCTGGTTAATTACTAGTTCTCTGCAAAATGTACTCCGTGGAGCAGTCAAAGATGCGAGGAAGGAGCAATAAAAATATTGTTCATTATATTCGCTTAGTATAGTTTCCCATCTTGTACTTCAGTTTATATATCCAGACAGTGTATTGTGAAGATATAACTCATCTTTAACATTATCATGTTTTTCCTTTTGGTATATGAAATTGTTCATAGGTGTACATACAGTTCTTCGTCCCCATTTAGACCGATCGGGATCTTCGTCTTGAATCTTATTATCAATTTTGATTCCAACCGTCTCAATTTTTGTAAGCGATTCCCTCCTCTTACATTTTCTGGTATCATTGCGATCCCTGAGTATCTGACATTCTGCCAGGTTTTGTTGGTATGAGTCATGAGATGTTTGGCCATTGCATATGCTTGATCTTTGTTTTGTATGGCCCTAATGTGCTCCAACATCCGTTTTTTGAGAGCACATATAGTAGAGCCTATATATCGTTTGCCACAGTCACACTCGAGTAGATATACAACGTAATGTGAATCACATGTTATCTTGTGTTTTATTTCGAATGGTTGGCCTTTAGGATCAGTCAAAGATTTAAAATTTTTTCCGATTTTACACGCTTTGCATGATATGCATTTAGTGAATCCTTTTTGCCTTTTCTGTAGCCAAGTTTCTTCTTTTTTGTCTACGAAGTGGCTATTAACTAGGGTGTCTCCTAGAGATGGTGCTTTTCTGAAAGAAATCAGTGGTGCATCTCCAATGCTATTGCCAATGTCCGGATCTTTTTTTAGCACACCCCAATATTTGGTAACCATTTTTCGAATTTGTACACTTTCCTTGGAGTATGTCAGTACGAGGCGTGGTTTGTCCTCTGTATCTTTAGTTGAATCTTTCTTTTTATTCATCAATGTTTCCATTCTTGTCTTTTTTCTTGCTCTTTGCTCTCCTAGTTTGATGGTTTTCATGCTGTATCCTCTTTGTGAGAATCGTTGTTCTGTTTCTACAAATTTTGCTTCCATTTCAATAGGTTCAGAGCAATTACGTTTAATACGTAGAAATTCCCCATATGGGACATTTTGTTTTAGAGACATAGGGTGGAAGCTAGTCCCGTGTAGAATGCTGTTGGTGGAGGTCTTTTTTCGAAAAAGGGTTGTATGTATTGTGTTGTCCTTCACATATACCTTGGTATCAAGAAAGTCAATTTCCTTTTCTTGGATGTTGAATGTGAATTGCAACCCTATGTTGTTAGTATTCAGAATCAAAATATACTGAAGCAGCTCTTCCCTTGTGCCCTTCCATAAGAGGAAGAGGTCGTCAATGAACCTCAGCCATAAGACCACTTTGGTGGTATATGGATCGTTTTCCTCTCTCCAAGCTATGTGTTTCTCCCACCATCCCATGGTGAGATTAGCATAGCTTGGAGAGAAGGAAACTCCCATAGCAGTTCCACGATTCTGAGAGTACATCTCATTATTAAAAAGGAACACATTATTTGTTAGACACGTCTGTATCATGTCCAAAAGCATAGCTGAATGATTGAGTTCCCCAATTGGTCTTTGTTTGAGAAAGTACGCGACTGCTTGTAGGCCCAGTGTGTGTTCAATAGATGTGTAAAGTGATACCACATCTATTGTGGCTAGTAAATACGTTGGTTGCCATTCGGTTTCCATGATGATGCGCAGAAAGTCTCCAGTGTCCTTGATAAAGGAGTTGAGGGTGGGTACAATTGGGGCTAGGAAATAATCCACATATGAAGCAATATTTTCGTACAGTGATCCACAGCTTGATATTATTGGCCGGGCCGGTGGTTTGTGCAGAGTCTTGTGAACTTTCGGTAGAAAGTAAATAGTTGGTATGGTTGGATTGTGAACTGTTAAAAAGTTTGTTTCTTCTTGATTAAGTAAGCCCTCTGATTGCCAATCTTTTATTTGTTGATGTATTGTTGCTGTCATTTTTGCCATTGGATTACCTGTCAGTTTTGTGTAGTTATTCACTTCATTAAGTTGTCGATATGCTTCTTCTGTGTAGTCTGATTTGTTGAGAATCACTATATTTCCGCCTTTGTCAGCCGGTTTGATTTCAATCTTTGGGTTCTCTTTTAAGGACTTTAATGCTTGACGTTCTCCCCAAGAGAGATTTTCTCTTTGTTGGTTATTGGTATTTTTCATGTTGTCTAGTTCTGTGTTGATCAAATCTTGGAACGCATCTATCCTGTTACCAGGGTGTAATATTGGACAGAATTTCGATTGATTTTTAAAAGTTGTTTTTGGGTGTGCGTTCAGTGGAATTTCCATTTCTCTCAGTACTTGTGTCTCCGTTGTTGTTGTGTCGTTATCGTCATGTGCCAGATCATGAGCTACTTTTAATGCTGGAATATCTGAAACAGTATATCCTTTCTGTTCCTGACTGGCATTAATGTTTGCAGCTTTTTCTGGTTTTTTTGGTGATTTGGCAAAGAATTTTTTCAACTTTAACTTCCGGACATACTTGTACATATCTATTTTGGTTTCAACACTATCATGATGTTTTTCAGGGCTAAATGTCAAGCCTTTATTGAGTAGATTCTTTTCTGTTGTTGTTAAAGTATAATCGGATAGATTTATTATCAGATCAGGACCAGAGTTTTTAGATTTTGTATTGTTTATTTTCTGGTGAGCGTGCGATTGCGCAGTGGATACCTTGGGGTGTTTTGCTCTTCTGGTTTTTCGCCTGGATTTGGGTTTGTAAATTGGCCTCTTCCTCGTCCCCTCTGTCTCCCTCTGCCGCGACCTCTCCCTTGTGTTTTTGGTTTTTGTTGATCCTGATATAACAGTTCCATTTCCTCTAAAAAAGAAAAATTCTTTTGTGCACTTGTTTTCCCAGCTCTCCCTCTTTGTTCTCCTTCGCTTGCATCTGATTCAGTTTCACTTGCACCTGGTGTCATCCCTTTTGATTTTTGTTTATTTCCTCCTTGTTGTTTCAGTGCATCGAATCTTTTAGCAAATGTGAATATTGCACCGTTTGCATAATCATATTCATCCCTTTTGAATTTACGTTGTTTCCTTTCTTCAATTTCATTTTCATGTTTGTCCAAATTATTCTCCATAATGGTTCTTAGTTTGGTCTCTTCCTCATTCCCTTCTTTTGAGGCTTTAATAAGTTGTTCAATTTCCTCTATTTTAATGTGTAGTTCCTCCACTCCTATTTTTGCATGTTTGATGATAATCAATATCATATTCTTGGAGCAATCCACATTATTGCGCCCCCATTCTTCCAACATTGCTGCACTTGTGTCTGGGTGATTTGGAAGAGTAAAAATGCGCAGACCTCTAGGTACTAATCCTAATTCCAAATATTTTTCTAATGTAATGATTTCCCAGGATCGCGAAATCTCTTTGCGCAGCAGCTTTTCAAGTTGTTGAAATAATTGTTTCAATGTTGTTTGTATATTTTTTGAAGTGGTTGCCTTAGGGTCTAAGGTGGTGGAGACCTGATGGGATTGCGAAAATAGGCTTTCCGCCTTTTCCATGCGCCTTGCTGCCCTTCTTTCCATTTTGTTTCGATTTTATTGTCTTGAGTCAAAAAGAAAACACAATATTTGCGTGTTTATTTTTGTTCGTTTTGGCTGTCGTATATATGTGACTTGTTTCTCAAGCGTAGGAAGATTTTAGATTAATGCTAGGCACTTAACCTTGCGAACTGAATGCTTTACCGAGAAAATGAAAACTTTTCATTAACACAGTTTAAAGTGGCATGTAGTCTGACACTTTGTCTCTTTCATTCGCTGCAGCACTGTGATTATCGGCTTTCATTCACATTCCTCTCTCGTTTGAACTTACCCGGGAGGCTCCCGTTCCGCTCGATGCCCTCCGGCACTTTCGCGTCAGCGCTCGACCGGGTGATGAGAGGGTGTGACTCGCTGTCTGCCGGTAACTTGTTTGTATTCCCTTTTAGGCTTGCGGCGGTTATCTGGACAGGCGGAAAGGCGGAAAGGCGAAGAGGAGATGAAACACGGGTGTTAACTAGACTATCTACGAGTACACACCCTTGAGAGAAAGGGATCTCCCCAGATAACCGCCGCAAGCCTAAAAGGGAATACAAACAAGTTACCGGCAGACAGCGAGTCACACCCTCTCATCACCCGGTCGAGCGCTGACGCGAAAGTGCCGGAGGGCATCGAGCGGAACGGGAGCCTCCCGGGTAAGTTCAAACGAGAGAGGAATGTGAATGAAAGCCGATAATCACAGTGCTGCAGCGAATGAAAGAGACAAAGTGTCAGACTACATGCCACTTTAAACTGTGTTAATGAAAAGTTTTCATTTTCTCGGTAAAGCATTCAGTTCGCAAGGTTAAGTGCCTAGCATTAATCTAAAATCTTCCTACGCTTGAGAAACAAGTCACATATATACGACAGCCAAAACGAACAAAAATAAACACGCAAATATTGTGTTTTCTTTTTGACTCAAGACAATAAAATCGAAACAAAATGGAAAGAAGGGCAGCAAGGCGCATGGAAAAGGCGGAAAGCCTATTTTCGCAATCCCATCAGGTCTCCACCACCTTAGACCCTAAGGCAACCACTTCAAAAAATATACAAACAACATTGAAACAATTATTTCAACAACTTGAAAAGCTGCTGCGCAAAGAGATTTCGCGATCCTGGGAAATCATTACATTAGAAAAATATTTGGAATTAGGATTAGTACCTAGAGGCCTGCGCATTTTTACTCTTCCAAATCACCCAGACACAAGTGCAGCTATGTTGGAAGAATGGGGGCGCAATAATATGGATTGCTCCAAGAATATGATATTGATTATCATCAAACATGCAAAAATAGGAGTGGAGGAACTACACATTAAAATAGAGGAAATTGAACAACTTATTAAAGCCTCAAAAGAAGGGAATGAGGAAGAGACCAAACTAAGAACCATTATGGAGAATAATTTGGACAAACATGAAAATGAAATTGAAGAAAGGAAACAACGTAAATTCAAAAGGGATGAATATGATTATGCAAACGGTGCAATATTCACATTTGCTAAAAGATTCGATGCACTGAAACAACAAGGAGGAAATAAACAAAAATCAAAAGGGATGACACCAGGTGCAAGTGAAACTGAATCAGATGCAAGCGAAGGAGAACAAAGAGGGAGAGCTGGGAAAACAAGTGCACAAAAGAATTTTTCTTTTTTAGAGGAAATGGAACTGTTATATCAGGATCAACAAAAACCAAAAACACAAGGGAGAGGTCGCGGCAGAGGGAGACAGAGGGGACGAGGAAGAGGCCAATTTACAAACCCAAATCCAGGCGAAAAACCAGAAGAGCAAAACACCCCAAGGTATCCACTGCGCAATCGCACGCTCACCAGAAAATAAACAATACAAAATCTAAAAACTCTGGTCCTGATCTGATAATAAATCTATCCGATTATACTTTAACAACAACAGAAAAGAATCTACTCAATAAAGGCTTGACATTTAGCCCTGAAAAACATCATGATAGTGTTGAAACCAAAATAGATATGTACAAGTATGTCCGGAAGTTAAAGTTGAAAAAATTCTTTGCCAAATCACCAAAAAAAACTGAAAAAGCTGCAAACATTAATGCCAGTCAGGAACAGAAAGGATATACTGTTTCAGATATTCCAGCATTAAAAGTAGCTCATGATCTGGCACATGACGATAACGACACAACAACAACGGAGACACAAGTACTGAGAGAAATGGAAATTCCACTGAACGCACACCCAAAAACAACTTTTAAAAATCAATCGAAATTCTGTCCAATATTACACCCTGGTAACAGGATAGATGCGTTTCAAGATTTGATCAACACAGAACTAGACAACATGAAAAATACCAATAACCAACAAAGAGAAAATCTCTCTTGGGGAGAACGTCAAGCATTAAAGTCCTTAAAAGAGAACCCAAAGATTGAAATCAAACCGGCTGACAAAGGCGGAAATATAGTGATTCTCAACAAATCAGACTACACAGAAGAAGCATATCGACAACTTAATGAAGTGAATAACTACACAAAACTGACAGGTAATCCAATGGCAAAAATGACAGCAACAATACATCAACAAATAAAAGATTGGCAATCAGAGGGCTTACTTAATCAAGAAGAAACAAACTTTTTAACAGTTCACAATCCAACCATACCAACTATTTACTTTCTACCGAAAGTTCACAAGACTCTGCACAAACCACCGGCCCGGCCAATAATATCAAGCTGTGGATCACTGTACGAAAATATTGCTTCATATGTGGATTATTTCCTAGCCCCAATTGTACCCACCCTCAACTCCTTTATCAAGGACACTGGAGACTTTCTGCGCATCATCATGGAAACCGAATGGCAACCAACGTATTTACTAGCCACAATAGATGTGGTATCACTTTACACATCTATTGAACACACACTGGGCCTACAAGCAGTCGCGTACTTTCTCAAACAAAGACCAATTGGGGAACTCAATCATTCAGCTATGCTTTTGGACATGATACAGACGTGTCTAACAAATAATGTGTTCCTTTTTAATAATGAGATGTACTCTCAGAATCGTGGAACTGCTATGGGAGTTTCCTTCTCTCCAAGCTATGCTAATCTCACCATGGGATGGTGGGAGAAACACATAGCTTGGAGAGAGGAAAACGATCCATATACCACCAAAGTGGTCTTATGGCTGAGGTTCATTGACGACCTCTTCCTCTTATGGAAGGGCACAAGGGAAGAGCTGCTTCAGTATATTTTGATTCTGAATACTAACAACATAGGGTTGCAATTCACATTCAACATCCAAGAAAAGGAAATTGACTTTCTTGATACCAAGGTATATGTGAAGGACAACACAATACATACAACCCTTTTTCGAAAAAAGACCTCCACCAACAGCATTCTACACGGGACTAGCTTCCACCCTATGTCTCTAAAACAAAATGTCCCATATGGGGAATTTCTACGTATGAAACGTAATTGCTCTGAACCTATTGAAATGGAAGCAAAATTTGTAGAAACAGAACAACGATTCTCACAAAGAGGATACAGCATGAAAACCATCAAACTAGGAGAGCAAAGAGCAAGAAAAAAGACAAGAATGGAAACATTGATGAATAAAAAGAAAGATTCAACTAAAGATACAGAGGACAAACCACGCCTCGTACTGACATACTCCAAGGAAAGTGTACAAATTCGAAAAATGGTTACCAAATATTGGGGTGTGCTAAAAAAAGATCCGGACATTGGCAATAGCATTGGAGATGCACCACTGATTTCTTTCAGAAAAGCACCATCTCTAGGAGACACCCTAGTTAATAGCCACTTCGTAGACAAAAAAGAAGAAACTTGGCTACAGAAAAGGCAAAAAGGATTCACTAAATGCATATCATGCAAAGCGTGTAAAATCGGAAAAAATTTTAAATCTTTGACTGATCCTAAAGGCCAACCATTCGAAATAAAACACAAGATAACATGTGATTCACATTACGTTACATATCTACTCGAGTGTGACTGTGGCAAACGATATATAGGCTCTACTATATGTGCTCTCAAAAAACGGATGTTGGAGCACATTAGGGCCATACAAAACAAAGATCAAGCATATGCAATGGCCAAACATCTCATGACTCATACCAACAAAACCTGGCAGAATGTCAGATACTCAGGGATCGCAATGATACCAGAAAATGTAAGAGGAGGGAATCGCTTACAAAAATTGAGACGGTTGGAATCAAAATTGATAATAAGATTCAAGACGAAGATCCCGATCGGTCTAAATGGGGACGAAGAACTGTATGTACACCTATGAACAATTTCATATACCAAAAGGAAAAACATGATAATGTTAAAGATGAGTTATATCTTCACAATACACTGTCTGGATATATAAACTGAAGTACAAGATGGGAAACTATACTAAGCGAATATAATGAACAATATTTTTATTGTTCCTTCCTCGCATCTTTGACTGCTCCACGGAGTACATTTTGCAGAGAACTAGTAATTAACCAGGGGTTAATATTGATGCAATGAATCAAATATTTACAATTTAATTTTGGACTGTCTGTAAATTGTAATTTGACATGTGTATTTTATTATCGATTTTCTTTATCAACATATCAGCCATAACATTGACAAAGGTCATAAGCACTCAGCTATTAATAATGTATAGATATGCACACACAATTTAAAAGATTGAAACCAACTTGGTTTCAAGGTGGGCACTAAGCCCATCACTATAAGCGTCATTTACGCTTTCAAAATGTTAATGTTGATAACAACGAGTGGCAGGATAACATGCAAATAAGAAATTGATACAAGATTGTATTGTAATATGCTACAAACTACCCCCCCCACAATGCATCCTAACTGTCAAAGTGGGAAGGAGGGTATAAATAATAGAAAGTAAAAACGGACTTGTTACTACCGTGAACAAGAACATTTATTGTTCGAAACGCGTAGGTGAAGGAAGTTTTTGAGAACTGGATTAAAATTGCTTTAATCATCCGAGAAGAGTGCAGTGTTTTCTTTGGATTACAAATAATTTACGAGCCTTGTCCTTGACTCGTCACCTGCACCAGCTGGCTGGCCGCTCCTTCTCCAGCAAGGGACGTTTGCTTTTGAAAAATATATATATATATATATATATATATATATATATATATATTACCTACTGGCGGTCGCCAGTAGGTATATATAGTTAGGATTTTTTCTCTATGGGATTTTTGAAAATTCTATGTCTAATAACTTTGGCGTTTGTGGACGGAATTGGCTGAAATTTTCAGGAAAATGGCACATTTTGTTTCTGAGCAGCCCTTGAAAATTTGGGGGGGGTCCGTCAAGGGGGGGCCAAGAAAAAAGGGGGGTCCCAAAACGTGTTTTTAACATTGAGTTTTCCATAGGGCGGTTGGCCTCACTTTTAGCCCGAACGGCTGAATGGATTTGCACGAAACTTGGCAAAATTGTAGGGACTGGTAGCCCGATGTGCCTTTTGTAGGTCTCAATATATGTGCTTCAGTGGATTTTGAGAAATTAACGTTCAAAAAAAGATATATATCTGTAACAGCGGACCGGGCAGCGCTCCAGTTCGCGTACTTTTCGCGCAACGGAGCTTTGTGAAGCGAAGCTGATTGGTTCTCCGGCGTCTGTAAACATTCCAAACAGTCCGTAGCGGCCGCCATCTTGTCTCTCGGTAGGATCGAGAGACAAGAGGAGGCCAAAGCGAAGGGGCAAATGACCATAAGGGGGCATAGTAGATCCTCGCTGACCCCCTAGGTTTGATGTGGAGGTTTTAAAAGGGCCCCGCGGGGCAAAAAAAAAAAATAATAATATTAATCGAACGGCTGAATGGATTTGCACGAAACTTGGTAAAATATTAGGGACTGGTAGCCCGATGTGCCTTTGCTAGGTCTCAATATATGTGCTCCAGTGGATTTTGAGAAATTAACGTTCAAAAAAAGATATATATCTGTAACAGCGCTCCGCTTCGCGTAACGGAGGTTTGCGAAGCTGATTGGTCATTCTGTCACTGGGCTATAGTTGGGCTACATCTGGCTGATATTTGGGCTACATTTGTTTTTTTTGTCTCTGGCGGCCATCTTTGGGCTACATTGGGCTACATTGGGCTTCATTGGGCTTCATTGGGCTACATTGGGCTACATTTGGGCTCCAAGATATATATAGGCCAATGTAGCCCAATATATATTTTTCAAAGTTAATTTTCGTAAAAACCACTGGAGCATATATCTTGAGACATAGCAAAGGCACATCGGGCTACCAGTCCCTACAATTTTGCCAAGTTTCGTGGAAATCCATTCAGCCGTTCGAGCTAAAAGTGAGTCCAACCGCCCTATGGAAATGAAGGAAATGAATGGGTAATTTGTAATTAGCAAATAGCTCATCGCAAACTAGGAATGGTAAAGAATCGCTATTTATTCCTTAAAGATAAGAAGCATAGGGATAGATTTATGATGACTGGCGCATCACCAGGGATGTGTTAGTCATTCTGTGCCGCTGTTCCGTCACCTATGGTGTGCTGCATTTACAATGCGGCGCATCATGGGGCAAAAACAGCACAGATGCGTGATGTATCTGTGCCGTAAAGGTGGCGCATTGCTGGAGTTGTATCGCAAGTGTGATGAAGCTCAAGCAAGGGTCGGGGGTGCCCCTGTCGCAGGGTTTCTGTTCTCACACAGAACTGTGGACAGAGGATTGGAACCTCGGCGAATTAGGGTGCCCCAAAACTCACCTTAGTAATAAAAAACCCCTTAGCAAGCTAGGTACAGTGTCACATTGGATATAACAAACTCTCAATGTTTAGACAATCCAGAATATGAACTTATAGTACCTCAGGATACGTGGAACTCATGAACAGTCGGTCGTTATATATTTCTTAGAAACCAGAACATGGAGTTAAGAAGAACACATGTGTATTTGAAATGTTTATTTACTAATGCCGTCTTCTCAGGCGTAGTATCTTAGATAATACAAGTACACATATTATCAGTAGCAAAATTACCAGCATAGTTACTAGTACATAAAAAGCGAATGGTGACAGTATGTTAACATGCTGTAAATGAATAAGAGTTAGCAACACTTATAAGCAGCCACGGGCCGTGGAGGGAGTTACGGTGGGGCAGGGAGGCGGGGAGGGGGAGGGGCAGGGTGGAGAGGGCTCCACCCTGCCCCTCCCCCTCCCCGCCTCCCTGCCCCACCGTAACTCCCTCCACGGCCCGCGGCTGCTTATATCTCACCCTCCCTAATACACATATTATATTATTTGCTAAGAAGGTCTGTTTGTGTTGGTTTAGGGCGTGCCCATACTTTAGTGTCTTAGATTTGAAGGAATCACATCAGCATACACCAGCTCTCTCTTCATGTGAACCGCATCAACTGTTGTGTATGTGTGTTCGGCAAAGCAATATAAAACCCGCCTCATGCCCAGAATTGGCAGAAGCTGCACTTATGTTATGAGTATGAAGTCGTGGAGATCAGACCTCATAACAATTCTGTATCGTGTTGTTCTTGAAACTTCAGCACTCGCTGTACAGATATAGTTTAACAAGCAAAGCAGATAGTAGAGCAATAACATATTATTCTCATGTAAACCACGATGAACTACTAGGTTGAAAGCTTAAGCAACAACTAAGTGTCGTGTGCAGAAGTTGCAAAAAAGGAAAAATGGCGTTTAAACCGGTAATGAGCCCATGCTAACTTAACACGGTGTAAAGATATCCAGGACCTAGATGACACCTCCCCATGATCCGGAAACGAACTGAATAAGATAATAGAAGTGCCATCTCATGAGAGCAGATTGCAACTTTATATGTGGACGGTCCGCAAGGTAAAACATTAAAAACTAGGAACATTTAATGCTAAAGAAAAATAAAGCAGCCAAGTACTTTATCGAGTCTTAAGCCAATAGGCAAGCTAAATAATAAAAACTTGACAAATAAGTCAATGAATTGTCAATGAAATGCTAGTACTCAGCATATCAAACATGAAAAATGTCTATGACATAACTGTGTATGCAAAATAAGCTGCAACAGCCTCCAATAGGAAGTCACCGTCTTCATCCGAAAAGAGTTCAGCCATCCAATTTAAAAGCGGAAAAGAACATACGTGCTCTCCCAGCACCGGATCCTCTATCACCATCAGAGGACAGCTCGGTGGGTTTTCAAGAAAGCTCTGTTCCAAGAAAGACTGTGTTGCCGCCAGTAAATTCCAGGGACCAATTAGTCCATGCATCAATGCCACAGCCATAATCCTTTCGCCAGGACAAACCAACTCGTGAGTAATGATAGGAGTCATCAGCTGATTAAAGTCGACGTCAGGAGAAACCGGTCCGCAGAGACACAAATCAATGGCCCAATCGAAATCACAGGTCAGGCAGTGAAATACAGGCTGGACACAGGTGAAGTAGGAGAATCGAAAAGATAATCCATATGCCGTGCTTAATATCGCCAACGGCATTGTGCCATAATATTCTAGCATGCGATTGCGGAACAGTGTCAGCAGCTGCAGGGCGGGAGCTTGCACAGGAGGGACATCCATATTTAAAAATGTAAAAAAGCACAAGAGCGTCCGCTGGTAATGCAAGTAAAAATGGGAATCCACGAAGCACAGTGGAAAAAATAGAATGAAAGAAAGCAGGGATGACTCCAAAGATTTTCTCAAATGAAGTCACGAGACCACTGGTAACAACTTTAAAAAAGTGCGCCAGGGCCTTTGTGGAGGACGCGTTAAAGATAGTCCGAACCATCTTGCTGAAATGGAAAGGCGAATCAGTATTGAAAAGGGTCTGCACCTCTGTACGGGTGTTCGCTATGTGAAGCACGAAAGTTTCACGGGCCGAACTCAAGGCCACCTCTCTCTGAGACAAAAGAGCTCTTATTCTTGCCATGCCGTTGAAATCTGCTCCCAAGGTTGGTATTTGTGGCCAGATTGAAAACTCCCTATGTTCATGTGTGGGAGGAAATAGAACATTTCTGCAGCAAATAACCCGTTCACTTACTGTTACGATAAAAGGAATACTTTTAATTAACCCAGAACAATCTTCATTATTGAGCATCAAATAACTACCATTTTCCAACAACTTGAACGTGGGGATGATAGCAGGAACTGGCGTGCCTTGCAACACGCAAGCCATATTTGGTCGGTGTTTGTTGCATGAACCGTGTAACTGTATGTGCCTACACATTAGTGAATGATCTGGCGTCTCAGTGCATTCCTCTTCATTCAGATAAACTTCTTGATCATCTTTGAAACATCTGTATGTGTATGGAAGCGACCAGACCTCATGAAGAAAAGCACTACCTAAAGGTTCATAACGACCTACTGGTATATATTTCATACAATTTGAAAACTTATATAAAGCAAAAGGCAGCGTTATTAAACCGTGGATAAGGCACGTTGCCAAAAAACCCGCAATCCTCTGCTGATGATGTCACTGAGCATGTCATGAATGATGTAATATGTGACATCATCAGCAGTGGATTACGGGTAATAGTATCTCTAGTTTACTCCCCTATAGCTGTCTTTCTTTTAACATAAGTGTCTGTTTCCTTCCCTTATACTTACTGTTCTTTTTTTTAAAAAAAAATTTTGGTTCACTTCCGGTTCGCGTACCGGCGAGCGAACTGGGAAGCGAACTACGAGAAATAGAGGTTGGCACAGTTCCAAATATTGTACCAATTTTTTAATAACGGGGAGGTAGTTCTGAAAATAACTTTTTTTTTATTGTTTTTGTTGTTTTATATTTTTTTTATTATTTTTCTGAACATTTTTTTACTTTTTTTGAATTTTTCTGAACAGTTTTATATTTTTTTGGGTTTTTCTTGGAGGGGGCAATGAAAACGATTCATTGTAAAGGGCTCAACAGGAGCAACAAAACAAAAAAAAAGTATTTATTATTTGGGGCGTTTCGTACAAACTTGCATATGATAGTCAATAGCTCTGTTGATCAGAGTGATGCTTCTTTCTCCGTAGCAAATGAATCCACTGCAATATACGCAGACTTGTTTTACTTCATGAAATCTCGTTTGTATATTTGGCACCATATCCCTGCCCTCTGGTCCCGTTACTTCCGGTACAACAGATCTTCTGGCCATAATAGGGAGATTATCTAGGTCGTTACGAAACTGTGCAGCACTGTAGTTGTTAGGATGCCACCTAGTCATATGGCGATGCATTGTGTAGTTTCCGAAACTGTATTTTTTGTCGGTCCCTCTGGACAGTCTATCTTGACATATAAGGCAAGTTACGTATCTTGCATTTACTTTTTTCTGACCTTTGGGAATTTAAAAAAATTGCCAAATGAAGTTTTCTTTCCGGTGAGACGTCCTGGGCTCCTCAGGCAAAAAGTGCCTCTCTTCGTGCTTGTCGTCCTGTTCCTCTTCTTCCTCTTCTTGCTGAATTATAACTTGAGCAGGTGGTCCACTCTTCCTTGGATGTGGTGGAGGTGGTGGGGAAGCACCAGCTGAAGCTACTAAAGAAGCCATTGCTCACTGGTAACAAAGGGTCTTTCTCTCACAATGATGAAAGTCAGAGTGAGGAAAGAAGGAGGGATTTTCATCATTTGGGAAAAACAATAGTTCTCAACCAATGAAAAGTGTTCATTTTAGATTATATGACCTAGTCTTACATCATTAGGAAACCAAAAGTGAAATGAACCAATGAAAAGTGTTATTACCAAGTCACATGACCTGCTGTGTTTACGTTAAGCGCTTTGCAGGGCCTCCCGGTTTGCTTCCAGAAACCTGTGCTTTGCGACTCGGTAAGCGTACCAGTTCGCTAACGTAGCACGTCATATGACGTATCACGCGACAACGCGAAACGTCATGCGGACGGGAGGCGTCACGATGTTGTTTTCTAACGCGGCAGTTGCGGTAAAGAAACGTTTACCGGCTCGCGGTCTATTTCGCGGCATCAAGGTCAGCTAACGGGAAGCTTCCCGATTCGCCAAGCGGGAACGAAGAAAAAAAAATATTTAAAAAAAAAATTATTAATAAACATATAAAATATATTTTTGGATTTAAAGAAGAATACATTTTACAGCTACAGATATTAGCTGTTAAAAAACCAATGACATTCACTGAAAAAACCATAGGTTATAGACCATATATAGTTAGGAATTAGCATTTACAAAACCTTGAAAATTCACTGAAAAAACCATAGGTTATAGACCATATATAGTTAGGAATTAGCATTTACAAAACCTTGAAAATTCACTGAAAAAACCATAGGTTATAGACCATATATAGTTAGGAATTAGCATTTAAAAAACCTTATTTTACTCACACAAAACCATTGAAATTCCATATATAGTTAGTTGCACTAACTATATATCGCGCACCCGCAATCCACTGCTGATGATGTCACATATTACATCATTCATGACATGGTCAGTGACATCACTGATGACATAACTATATATGGTCTATAACCTATGGTTTTTTCAGTGAATATAGATATATATATAGATATAGATAGTAGTTATAGTTAGGACCTAGTTTTCATAGGAAAGCGTTTATTAATTTGCCAATAACTTTGGCGCCGTTTGACAAATCTTTGCGAAATTTACAATACTAATGGTCTGCTCCGGTCAGCTCCTTTCTTGAAAGTTTCGGAGTGGTTCGTCAAGCGGAGGCCGAGAAGAAAGGGGGGTTCCAAAACACCTTTTCTCCAAGGTAATTTTCATAGGAACTTTTGTCGCGGCTACAGCCCAAACTGTTGAAGTTCTACTGGGTGCGCAAATCCGGCAGAAAATTACAAACAAAAATGAAGGGCTGGCTCCCGCACTTCATTTTCCTTAAGTCCCCGGGTGGGCCAGGGCCCGGGAGCAATCCAAATTTATTAAGCAGGGGCTCCCGCAGCCCCAGGGACCACCACCTTCCCAGGGCTTTGCTCATAATGTGTGGGGGCACGCGGCCCACCCGCAGCCCCATGGACCTCCACCTCCCTTGGGCTTTTTTTTAAAAGATGTGTGGGGGCTCCTGCCATTGCGGACCCCGGCCCTAGGGACCACTTCCTCCCCAGGGCTTTAAGCTTGTTGGAAAGGGGGATGAGAGGCCCGCCTCCTGGAGCCTTCGATGGCCCTGGGGTGCGTCACCCCTCAGGGCCGGCTCCAGCAATGTCCCAGGGTGCCCATCCCTGGGACATTGCAGTTTGCAATGGCAGGGTGGGAGCACAGCTCCTGCCCTGTCATTGAAAACTAGCCCACCAGGTACTTCCAGTAAGCTCCAAACAGTGGGATTGCTGAGAGGTGGTCTGAGGCCATGCCCCTTTTTACACCACTCTGCAAACGCACCTCTTGGCATACTGCTGGTGGGGTGATGAGGTCCACATGTTCCTGAGGATCTCAGGACTAAAGTGGACTTCATCCCCAGAGCAGCCATGCGCCAGGAGGCGTGTTTGCAGAGTGGTCTAAAAAGGGGGCATGGCCTCGGACCACTCTCAGCAATCCAGCTTTGTGAGGCTTACTGGAGATACCTGGTGGACTAGTTGGCCCCCAGGGATCCTAAGGTGGCAAGGGGACTACATACCCCAACCAGGACGCGTTTGCAGAGTGGTGGAGAAAGGGTGGAGCCTGTGTCCACCTCTCAGCAGTCCCACTTTGTGGGGCTTACTGGAGGTAACATGTAGGGTAGTTTGCCACTAACGATCCCCAGCAGCAAAGGGGACTTAAATCCCCATGGAAGAGCATGCCAGGGAGAGTGTTTGGAGACTGGTGGGCAAAGGAGTCATGGCCTGCTATGAGAACCTAATAATGATGCTGTGTGGGACTTACTGGAGGTAATAGGAGAAGTAGTTGACCCCCAAGGTTTTCCATGGGAACCAACTACCCCTCCTGGTATCTCCAGTAAGTCCCACGCAGTGGGATTGCTAAGAGGTCTTCGGAGGCCATTCCCCCCTTTCTCCATCACTCTGCAAATGCTCCTCCTGGCACCTCCTGTAAGTCCTATGAATCGGAATTCCTAAGCGCTTGTCGGAGGCTCAGCCCCCTTTCACCACCACACTGCAAATGCGACTACCAGTTAAAGAAGCATTTGCAATGTAATAGGTATTGCATTCGCGAGGGTTAGAGCTGTTGGCATTGTAAATGTAAACATTTTTTACAATTATTTTGGGAGTGCAGTGGATGTATGTTGTGTGTAGTGAAATTATGTGGTATGTTGTGCAGGGAAATTATGTGGATAGAAAGTATGTGGCATTTAGTGTATAGGAATTATGTAGAGTGGTATGGTAGCCTGTGTTGTAGAGTGGCAACCTCAGGTTTAGTTTTCCTCATTTACATTGAAGCTAAACTATAAACTCAATGACACATAAAAAAGAAGGGACCACTGACGAGCACTTCTGGACCTAGTCAGAGGTATGAGCAGGGCCACTGGAATTATGCGACTTTTGGCTGCACCAACTTTTGCACTACTATACACTTTCTGCATTTGCCACATAATCCATCATCTCCTGCATAATCTACAGATTTTAACAAAAAAATATTTGTTTCTAGCTCAAATGGCTCAAACGTTACCAAAAATGCAGCGATAAGTGGCATAGCGTGGTGGAAGGCCCCATGCAAACCTAGAACGGCCAACTCTAACTTATTGCTAAATGTGGGTGTTAGATTGGTATTAATGGTGTGCAAACCACTCTTGCTTGTTTCTGTGCCTCTCTTGCCTCTTTCTGCATTTCTCTTACTTCTTTATGTACCTTTTCTCCTATTTCTGCACTTCTCTTGCCTCTTTCTGCACTTCTCTTGCTTTTTTTCTGCACCTCCCATTTCTTTCTGCAACTCTCTTGCCTCTTTCTATACTTCTCTTGCCTGTTTCTGCACCTCTCTTGCCTCTTTCTGCACCGCTGTTGCTTCGCTCTGCACCCCTCTTGCCTCTTTATGCACCCCTTTTGCCTCTTTCTGCACCCCTCTTCCCTCTTTCTGAACGTCTTTTGCTTCTTTCTGCACTCCTCTTCACTCTTTCCACACCACTCTTGCCTGTTTCTACACCTCTCTTCCCTATTTCTGCTCCTTGTTTGCCTCTTTCTGCACCCCTGTTAACTCTTTCTGCATATCTCATGCCTGTTTCTGCAACTCTCTTGCCTCTTTCTACAGTTCTCTTGCCTCTTTCTGCACCTCTATTGCTTCTTTCTGTACTTCTCTTGCCTCTTTTGGCACCCATCTTGCCTCTTTCTGCACCTATCTTGGTTGTTTCTGTACTGCTCTAGTTTCTTTATGCACCTGTCTTGCAATTTTCTGTACCCCCCTGTGGTAAATAAAATATTACCCTGGCATAATTTCTAGGCATTAACAAATAGCATGTATCAAATGAGAGGCAGAGAGTCCGTGGTGTCCAAGTTAAAAGGGCTTTATTCCAATAACTCGAGTTAAGGGAGAATCAGTTCCATCACCACTGAGGTTCAGGAAGGGTCTTCTAACATTTAATAACAATGAACAACATATATACATTTTGTCTTGTACATAGGGCGTAGGAAGGAACGCAGAGCAGAGAAAGAAACAGATAAGAGCATGTGGGCGTACATGTGGGTGTACACTTTATGAGTCATAGGTAGGTGATAGGTAGGTGTCATAGGTGGGTGGTACACAGAGGAGGAGTTTGCATGACCAGCTGGAACTTTGCCCTACTTGTGTGCAACTTGGTCATGACGTGCAATTGACGTGTAACTGGGAGGAGAGCTGACTTTAAGTCTAGTAGAGAAGCCTTCAGTGTCAGGGCGACCAGCACATCTGGTACTATCTGATATCTTGATATCGGGGATGTATTATCTGAAGCAAAGGTTATTCATCGCTAAGAATCAGAAAAAGCATATATTTCTTCGTTCATTACATGGGGGCTGTGAGCTTTTTACAGATGCAAGTACTGTAATTTCATTTAAACAGAGACAGAAAAGCTGGGCCCTATCTCAGCAGACGGGTTCTGTTTACCTTTTTCACCGGGCATGCAGAGAACTGTTAAGCAAAATATACTGTCTTGGCAGCCCTTGCTGGATTTCTTTCGGCTGAGCTAGAAGCATGCGAGGTCAGAGATACATAACTGCAGCCTTCAGTGTGTCAGGAGTCATGAAAAACCCTTATTTCAGAAAGTGGCTCAGGCTGAGCCACAAAAAGGTTTCATCGTGATTTATTTAAAAGTGCACAATGTAAATACATGGGCCACAAATGCTAACTTAACTTTGTTACATGGGAGACTTAATTTCTGGCATCCTAAAGCAGGACGTGATTGCAGAGGCCTTTTTGTTCAGGCCACTTAAGGGAAAAAAAGCATGGGTGACATGCACATTTATGTAACACACATGTAACATAGGGTACACGTAGGGGGCATCTTGGTCAGGCAAAATTTCATTTTCCTCATTCCCTCCTTGTCCCCTACTTAACCCTTCAGGATACATCTATATTCATGAGACCGTATAGTTGATCATACAGTATCATTTGTTCGTCCTTAACCCTTTGTATACTTGGATGTGGAACACATGCAGTTGCACACAGGCCGCAAATGGCCGGGCCACACTGCAGACAGAGACAGCAACCAAATATCATGAGTAGGATCATTCCTAGGAAGGACAACACTTTCCATCCCCAAGCAGATATCACACCCCAGAGCCAACTGGACCAAGTCCATGTGCCTGGGTCTTGATGTATGCCATGAGCAATCTTGTGGAGCCTTGTTATCGCTGCATACACAGATGGCGCGTTATTTGGGATGAAAACGCAACAACTAGATCGGATCACGCTACAAGCTCCGCCCCTATCCGCCAAGATGACGTCTAGAACGAGGCGATTTTGAAGAACGACAAGTCTAATGGCAGACTGCTCCTGGGTCAAGTTCGCCAGGGCAGATGCAGTCACATTCACTACTACCTCAAGAGTCCTTGTTAACTTGCGTATCAGTTTACTGTTTTGGACGGGACCTATGAAGAAGAAGAATCCTTTGTTGAAATCTGTATATTGCTCCCAAGCTGTTTCAGTCTGATCAATCCCTGAGGCATCTGTCTCTCTCTTTACTCTAACATGTTCTAGTCGTGAATCTCTATGATAATGGGATGGGGCCAAGAATACAGGTGGCAATAAGAATGCTATATAACAAGTCCCACCCCAGTCTAAGGGCAGATGTACATAGGCTGTCTGACCGCAAATGAAATAGGTATGGCGTGATGTTTTGAAAGAAGAAAGTCCTTTATCATTAAACTCCACTACAACTTTACACTCGCTGTGTCCCATATGTACTGAGCCTTTCTTATTAACACATAAATCACCTTTTGCTGGTAGAACTGAAATAAAAGGTGGACCTGTATTTTGCTTGGGCTGAACATTTAACATTATAAAATTAACGGATGCATTTCCCTGCTCGTACTCTTCATTCTCTAGATCGGTTCCCTTCCTTTGAGGAAATCCGTCTTTGTCTGGAAAACATGCTTCATTCATTACTTTATTCAGGTTTCCATATATCCAGCCACCTGGATAAGCTATGTACTTTCTATCTATTGAGGTCATTAAGGCAAACCATGCTCCACATGAACCATTGTGTGAGAACGGCAGAGGATAGAAGGGCAGAACTCCCTTCGCCTTTTGATAAGGTGGCAGTTGGCCACATACCCAGCAATTAGTCGCATTGCTGGTCTGATGAGAATGGTGTAACATTTGAATAAAAGTATTGTTACGCAATGCAAGTCGATATGACAGTTCATGAGGTGGCAGGTCACTGAATGTATGCTCTACAGTGTTATTAAGGGAAGAGTGCATATGTGAGGCAATAGGAGGAAAGAAAACATGTAGTATTAAACTTACACATATGATAACGATACACAGAAAAAACGAAATAATCAAAGAAACTATACATCTACTGCGTAATAACATGCAGTACTTTGCTTTCATGTTTTGTTTCTTACTATTCTCGTATGTGATCTTATACATGTCAGAAATCTAGTCTAACCGATTCACCACCGAGTGGACTTAGACAATTAAACTACGTCTGACTTACTAGATCTTAACTTAGATTTATACTCCTGCTGTGGAGTCTTTTCTAGCAAAGGCGGAGCAAAGTCTGTATCGTCCTTATTGTCTATCAAAGTTCCAGATTGTCCAAAGTACTTCCTGCAATGCTGAGCGTGGATCCACCCCTTGCGTCCCTCCACCTTCACTGCGGTCCTCGTGGTTAGTAGCACCAACTTCGGCGTCTTCCAACGTGGCTCAAGGGGGCTTGATCGATCAAAGTTCTGGACACATACAAAATCCCCAGGGACAATTGCGTGTTCCTTGACCTGGGTGTTGTCAGGGAAGGCGGCAGCAACCTGTGAACGACAAGAGAGTAGTGCAGACATCAAGGAAGCCAGGTAATCTGTCAGCATGTTACTGTCAACATCAGTAATTCTTTTAGGCATAGGCGTACCCCACATATTTGGCGGTCTACCGAAGACTACTTCATACGGGGATAGGCCTGTTCTGGAATGAGCTACCATACGCATGTAAAAGAGGGCAACCGGCATGGCCACCATCCAATCCACGCCTTTATCTGCACATATCTTTGCAAGCTTTGTTTTGATTGTCTGATTATGTCTTTCTACAAGGCCTGCTGCTTCAGGGTGTCTTACACAATGGAATTTCCAAGTATATCCTAACAGAAGAGACACTTGTTTCATTAATTCAGAGGAGAATGGCTGACCGTTATCGGAGTATACGACCCGAGGCAATCCATACCTGGGGAAGTACTCGCGCACTAATTGCCTGGCTGTTGTCACAGCAGTATAATCTGGAACTGGATATGCTTCTGTCCATCTAGATAGTGCACACACAACTACCAGGACATACTTGTAACCTCTACATCTGTTCATTTGGATATAATCCATCTGGAGGACCTCATAAGGGTGGTCAGGAGGATGAAATCCGCCTTGTTCCACTGGAATGCCTTTACCTGGATTGAACTGGCAACAGATCATACATGTTCGCACTTTCTGCTTCGCTGCTGTACGCATGTGCTTGTTAAACCAGATATTCTGTAAGCTGTCTATCATTGCTTTTTCTCCCAAGTGTGCTGGACTATGTGCTGTGTTTATGATTACTTGTACCATAGAATCTGGAAGAAACCATGTACCTTTTCCCTTAGTCATCCAACCTTGTTCAGTCTGGACCCCTCCTTGTTCAGTCCATTTCTTTATCTCATCTGCAGTGGCATGTGACTGTATGTCGAGTACATCTTGAGTGGGATCCCTGACTGTCATACATGTTGTCAGTAATGGTACCTCTGTCCTTGTCGTGTCTGTTGGTGTCTGGGCTGTAAGTTTAGCTGTTCGGTCTGCCAGGTCATTACCCTGGGAAATGGTGTCTGTAACTTTGGTGTGAGCTTTGCACTTCAGGATAGAAATGGCTGTAGGTAAATGTATTGCTTCCAACAGGGCTTGAATGAGCTGGCCGTGCTGGATCTTGGTCCCATGGGAGGTCAAGAAACCTCTCTCCCTCCAAAGTACCCCGAAATCATGAACTACGCCAAAGGCATATTGTGAGTCAGTATAAATGTTTACTTTCAAGTGCTTAGCTCTTATGCAGGCTTGTGTCAGAGCGATGAGCTCTGCTGCTTGTGCTGATAGTGTGTCTATTTTCTGTGTCTCTATGACTTTAGTAGCAGTGGTCACAGCATAAGCTGCTACTAATTCTCCTGCACTCGTTCTCATGCATGATCCGTCTACATAGAGCGTTAAGTCTGGGTCTGGAAGTGCAATATCTGTCAGGTCTTGTCTTGGTTTCGTCACTATATTCATTACTTCCACACAGTCATGTGATGGTGCATTTACTGTACTTGAAGGCAAAAGTGTAGCAGGATTCAGAATATTACAACGTCTGATCTCTATGTGTGGTTGAAATAATGTCAGTTCATATCCTGTCAGTCTTGCTACAGTCAAATGTTGTGTCTGTGTCCTGTTTAAGAGAACCTCCACTGCATGTGGAACCTGTACTGTCAGAGGGTGTCCCAACACTATCGAGTCACTTTGTCTTATGGCTAGGGCTGTTGCTGCAACTGATTTCAGGCACGCAGGCAGAGCCTGGGCCACTGGATCTAGGGTACTAGAAAAATAAGCGCAAGGCTTGTGTTTTCCTGCTTGATCTTGTGTGAGGACAGATAACGCTGTTCCATCTCGTTCAGTTACGAAAAGCATAAAATGTTTGCTGTAACATGGAGTCGCTAAAACTGGTGCTTGACATAATGCTCTTTTTAATTCCTCAAATGCCAAGGTATGTTCTTGTGTCCAAGGGAGGACAGTCGAAGTGGCTGCCTCCTGTGTTGTCAATTGTATGAGTGGTTTGGCTAGATAGGCATACTGGGGAATCCATTGCCTACAGTATGAAGTGAGGCCAATGAATTCACGTACTTCTTTCTGTGTCTTGGGCTGTGAAAGGTTAGAAATGAGTTGTATGCGTTCTCGTGTTAGTTGCCGACCCTCCTTGGAAAGTAAGTGTCCTAGGTACACCACTTGCTTTTCACAGAATTGCAACTTGGAAGGGGACACCTTGTGCCCCTTGTCAGCCAGAAAATGTAAAACTGTCAGTGATGCATTTTCGCATTCTTTTTCTGAACGTGCTGTAATTAGGATGTCATCTACGTACTGGAATAGGGCAGTGTTGGCAGGCATGTGAACACTGTCTAGCTGTCTTTTTAATGCTTGACTGTAAATGCTAGGGCTTTCTGTAGAACCTTGAGGAGCTCTTGTAAACACAAAGCTACGCCCTTTTAAACTAAATGCAAAAAGGTATTGGCTATCTGGATGAATGGGAACACTAAAGAAAGCATTCTTCAAGTCTATGACAGTGAAGAACGTGGCCTCAGAATCAATGGCAGTCAGTAATGAAGAAATGTCTGGCACCACTGGATATTGTGGTATACACATTTGTTCAATTCTCGTAGGTCAATAATTAGTCGGTACACTGGCAGTACACTAGGGTCAGATCGTTTAAGGATAGGGATGACAGGCGAGTTACACACATTTGAGTCAGTCTCTACTACTACTCCTCGTGCAATAAGTTTGTCAACTAATTTCAATAAGGCTGTCTCGGCGTCAGGTGGTAACTTGTATTGTCAAATACGTGGAAGTACTACTCCTGCTTTGAGGGTGACATGGTGTGGCGTTATGTCCATGTAACCTAAGTCAGTCGGTCCTTGTGCCCATAGAGTCTGTGGCACATTCTTGAGTCTGTGGTCAAAATCAGTCAGCACATAATGTCCCTTAAAATCACGTAAGAACAGGCGTACTCCTTCTGGAGAGCAGCAGATAACTGCTCCTAGGTCTTTTAATGTCTTCATACCAAGTAAGTTTTCTGGACATGACTTAGTAAGTAGCAAGTCAGTGGTACGTGACAGTGGACCAACCCCTAGGGAAACTGGTTTTGATACTTCATTAACAATAGCCTTTCCTGAAAATCCCAGGGAAACATTCTGTGAGCCTGAGAGAGGTGCCCCTGGAACCTCGTCATGACTGATGGTAGTTCTGCTCGCCCCTGTGTCAATCAGAAATTTTCGGTCTTGTCCTAATACACGACTATGTACATACGGACCCTCTTGATCTACAGGAACCTCAATAAGGGGCAAGCCTACTTCCCTCTCAAGGCTGTTTCATGAGAACTGTTGATATTCTGGATAGTCTGACTGTGTGTACTGATACATTTGTGGTGTGGCATTAACAGGCGGTGGTGGAGGATAATTCGCTACTGTCTGTTGCGTGTTCTGTTGCGTGCTATTCTGTCTAGGAGTGTATTGTCGCTCTTTTGTCTTGCCTGTAGCTATATTGTGTTTCAGGACAGTACATTCATTTACATAGTGACCTGGTTGTTTGCAATAATTACAGTTCCCTTTGACAGGTGTCGTGTTATTTCTGTTTTTATTTGCTGGTACCGTCTGGGCAACCAGCACCTTCATTTTTGTCTCTTTCATGCGTTTCTTTTCCTGATCCTGCTCTTCTCTAATTCTGTTCTGATGATATTGTAGCATCTGTAACATTTGTGAAGGGCTGTTTGCTTGCCAAGTACTCTCAACCTTCAGTACTCTATTCTTGATCTGGGGTAAGGAATTCTCTACTAATTTGCTCACAAAAAGGGGTGGATATGATTCACTACCTGGCTTAAGGCCACTATTAATAGTAAAGCATTTCTCAAATCTAGAATAGAAATCACTTGTGTCCTCTTCTTGCTTTTGTTTACAGGCTGAAATAGCATCCCAGTCTTCCTTTTTCGTAATTAATAATCTCGGTAAAGGGGAGGAGGCAAGCTCGCGAGCGTAATGGTCGCCTTTTAGCTCGGCTCCCGCAGCCCTCCGGCCTGATCATGTATCCTGTATAATATCCTGTCCGGAGACGACACATTATCGGGGAATCGGAAACGGAACACCTCGCTTGTACTCACCATTTGGCCCGGAGGTTTAGACGTGCAGCGCTCCGAAGTTGTGCCCTCCGCAAGACCGGGGCCTCCGTGGAACCTAGACCGGGACCTAGCCTGTGGGGTCCGACGACTGTCGGCCCCGGTCGAGAGAGTGAACCAATGATGAGAGCCGTTGTGCGAAAATCCCGGCGATCCTGATCCGGGCCTGCCCTGGTGACCGCGCGGCTGATGTGGGTGAGATGCACCGGGGACTGATTCTGTGAAGGGGTCCTCCCCCCGCCGCTGCTCTGACCGGCGGCCCTGGACCTCTGCGCCCGGACTCTGCTTGTTGGGGGCGCCGGTGCTGGTGTAGGCGGAGACCCGCATTGGGCGGACATCCTTTCGGCACCAAGGCTGGGAACCCCCCGGAGCTCTGTGAAGTCCTACATTTTTGAACTGTTTTTTGGGGGTCGCGGAGGGCGGCGACTGGGCTGACTTCGCGAAATGGCGGCTGACCCTCTGAACCATGAAGTGCCTTGT
The DNA here is from genome assembly GCF_964261635.1 of Lissotriton helveticus. Classification (NCBI taxonomy): domain Eukaryota; kingdom Metazoa; phylum Chordata; class Amphibia; order Caudata; family Salamandridae; genus Lissotriton; species Lissotriton helveticus. The sequence goes on along the minus strand of NC_136069.1, from coordinate 345,708,900 downwards.
GGCGGCGGGCTTGGGTTGCCTAATTGCGCGGGGGTCCGGTCTGGTGAGCGTGAGCTTACGGTCAGAGATATCCTGGAAGCTCTGAGATCCCTGCGCGCATCCCTGGCCCCCGATGTCCCTGTGAGCCCGCCACGATCTGCCGCCATTTTGAGCAGCCGTTTCTTCTTGCCGCCCTCTTGTTTCAGTGACTCCATTGCCTCGCCCCCCTCGATTGCTGCAAGTGTTGCTGCCGCTGATCGAAGATCATTTTGTGTGCCGGTGACTTTGGAGCTCCCTGTTTTTCGAGGTTCTGACCCTGGGGACTTGGACATTGTGCCGCGGCCCTGTTCGGCTCGGATGCCTGGAAATATTGGTGGACTGCCGCCTGCACCTGCTTCGATGGCTTCGCCTTTGTCTACTACAGAGACCCCCTCGCCTTCCCAAGCAGCGAAACTGAACTCCTGTTCTTCATCATCCGTGCTGTGATTGCTGATGCATTTAAACTCTCTGCTCGGACTTTTGCTCACTTGCGGACCGATTTACCCCCCATGTTTATGTGGTAGTCAACATTTTTTTCGACTGTGTGCTGGTCTTGTGTTGAGTATCTCATTTTACACTGTCATGTGGTGGGTGGGATTTGTGGTTCGGAAGGGATGGGGGTGATATGCACGACTCCTGTTTGATTATGGGTATACGACTTAGTGGCGCAGTTGTTTGTACCCATAGAGCGGTGGGTGGTCCCCTCCTCTGTAAGTTTTATGGCGCTTGATGGGGTGTCGTCCTGGTCTGTTTTTTGCTGCGATTGTCTGGTTGGGCGGAGGGCGGCGGCCGACCATATTGATTTCCGTTCTTATGCTCCTCCCTCCTGTTTTCTTTATTTCTGTTTTTGTTTCTTTTTGTTTCGTTCTTCTCTCTTTCCTTCTTGCTATATTTCGGGTTCTGGTTTAGGGCGACAGGCACGCTGTCTGAAGGGTAGGCCATAGCCTTCTACAGGGGTGCAGGGTGGGATGGGTGGGTTGGGTTCTATTTGTTGTTTGTTTTATGGTTCTATGGCCCTTTTGTATCTCTTTATAGTAATGCCGCGTCTGTCCCTGCCTCCCGTGGTGTGTTCGGGGTGGGGTGTGTGGCGTCGTTAACCCTCCTTTTATGGTTCGGTTGCTTTTCTTCTCGATTGCTGTACCCTCACTGGTGCTGATACTCCTGTTTTCTCCTGTACTCCCGCCACGGGACGCCTGTGTCGGCGTGTCTTCTTTTTTTCGTTTTTGTATTTCATTTCTTTTTCTCATTGTCCCGTCTTGTCCTCCTCCCCTCCCCCTCTTTCCCCCTCTTCCCCCTCTTTTCCTCGCCCCCGTCCCCCTCCCTCCTTTTTCCTAGAGGTCACTATGACGGGTTAGTTTTGATGTAAGGTTTCTCCGATCCCTCTGTTCTGGCTTAGCTGTGGTTTGGGTGGTGGGCATGTAACGATGATAATGTTCAAGTGTCGATTATGTCTAAATTATCCCGATCTTCCTGTGTAAATTGTGTTGCCTCTCCTGTATTGCGGCCCCATACCCCCTTATTGTCGCTGAGGCTGGTTCTGGGACTTCGGACGTCTCTATATTGAAAGTGAGCCTGTCGTACGCCTTATCCCCATATTATAAAATTAACCTTTTTTTGCTCCTGTGTCTTGGCCCTCTGGTTCCTAGGTATATTCCCCCTTTTTACGATTGTATTGCCTCTGCTTCTTGCTGATTGACTCTGTAATGTTTGCCTTGGAACTTCTGATTGCTTTACGCATTGAGGCCGGCCGATTTGGTTGTAGGCCTAGACTTGTATATCCTTTTGACGCTAATAAAGGTTTTTAAAAAAATAATAATAATAATCTCGGTAAAACTTGTATCAGGAGTTCAGGAAGTTCTCTAGCTTTTTCCCCAAGACCAACTCCAGGGAGCCTGCCTTTTTCTTCTGTTTCCAATGCTTCCCAACTTAACTTTTTATCACCCACTTCCCAGTCTTTTTCCTTAAGCTTTTCATAAATCCCTGCAGGTAACAGTACTTTCAATAACTTCAGAATGTCATCGTACGTATAATCTCCTATGCGGAGGATGTCTTTTAATTCTCGGTGAAACCCCCCTGGGTCTTTATCATGACAAGCCAGCATCTTTTTCATTTCTAAGATTTCTATTTTTGTTAAGGGGGTGTAAACATACACCCGTTGCAACACATTGTCCGCGTCTTTGACGGGATGTACCTCTCGTAGGGGGTTCTGTCTGTCTATGTGTAAGTTATTTCTGCCATGGTGTGAGACTGGAGGCATGCATGTAGTCAGAGAATCTATGTACTTATGTCGTTGATCCAGGATAACATTAATTAATTCAGTACCTAAACCTGACCATCTGTCTAGTAAAATGTCGTTTAGTAATTTATGCAAGTGACCAGGATCAGAATATTGACTTTCATACAACGTTATCAAGTGTTGGACCATGTAAATACCAGCCAAACGCTGTTCGTTCGGTGGAAGGCTTAAGAAAGTCTGAGCCACTATATCACTGCTATATATATCAGAATTAGACACCCACTGGGTGGCTGACCGGGCCAATTCAATTTCGTGTGAGGTGGGAGGTCTCTCACTCCCTATCCGTTTTTTCAGGGCTTGTTCAGTAGCTTGGAACAGATTTTCAAGGGAATATCTTTCTTTTATAGCTGGCCCTTGTTTACGGTAGTCAAGACATTTGGGTCTGTCAAACTGTCGCGCTTTTCCTACATAATTCATTTTGTCTTTTGGCTCGTCAACCTCTTCCGTTGATGAATCACCCTTCTCGTCAGACCCTTTGTGTATGGCTAATATTTCCTTTTGTATTTTCTTGTACATGCTCTCTGTCTGTCCCTGTTTATCATGTCTACCGGCATCTATGTGATCACTCTATTCGATCAAACCAGGTTTTACATCTCCGTCTCCTCCGTCTTGTTCCCTGATCAGGCAGTTAATAATAAAACGTAGGATGTGGTTCTTAACCCCTACCTTTCTGTGTGCCATGGCTTGTGCTATACTATCTGGTCCCTCCCCCGTTCTAATAAAACTGTACATTTTATCTAGGTGTTCTTTCATGTCTGGTAATGTCTCTAGATATGCAACGGCTTGTCTTAGTCTTATTGAAATCACAAGCATTGAACCCTTTCCTGGTTCTGGATCATATATACACTGTGGAATTGCTACATCTACAGTAGGCACCCCTCCTACTGCCCCAGGCCCTACGTCATCTTTTACTAGCTGCTGCTGAAGTTGCTGGAGCTGATCTGCTGGTGGGGGTGGAGGGAAACCTGCATTAACGTAGTCCGGTGCGGGCTCTTCTAGATAGGAGGAAATAAAAGCCTCTGATGCTGTCGGCATCTTTCTACATACTCTAAATGGTACAGGTGGTGGCGTTCGCGACCTACTGGGTCTCTCTGAGGTGGTCACTCTAGCTAGTTCTTCAGCCAGGACGGGATAAATACCATTAATGACGGCATTTCTTTCCCTATCAGTCTGTTCTGTTTTGACCCGTTCCCCCTCCTCCTGTAGTTCTTTTTCTTTGGCTTTTTCCCCTGCTTGTTTAGTTCTCTCTGCTTTATTGAATTCTTTCTCTGTTCTCCTATGTGACTCTTTGCGCCACAATTCGATGGCATCTTTCTGAGAGGGTCTTGACTTCCTTTTCCATAGCGCTTCTTATACTCTCATAATGCATTCTGAATCCCATGTTCCTGAGATAGGCCATCTATACTTTTCCTCCAGGTCCTTTGTATAGTCTACCCATAAATCTAAAAACAAGATGGCGTCTAATCCATGCTTATTATACATATAATGACCAGGTGTGTCTCTAGGCGGGATGTTAACTGACTCTTCTAGTATACCTTTTCTGGTCCCTATCTGACGCAATTTTGAAAACAGTGGCATGTTTGAAACCAATATTCACAAAATAGACTGAAACAATCAACAATCATTCACACACAAACACATATTAAACACTAAAACAGTTACAACCTAAACTGATACAGAGGGCTAAACATGTACTTGAAAAACTTTATGCACTGGAATACAGTACAACCATACAGGTCTCAAAAATTAGACACGTCTTTACCGTGCCCACGTTTACCATGGACCCGTCTTGACCGTGAACATGTGAATGGACACGTCTTGACCGTGCTCATATAAATGAGACACGTCTTTACCGTTTTCACGAATAACGTGAACCCGTCTTTACCGTGCCCACGTTTTACTGTGGACCCGTCTTGACCGTGTTCATATAAAATGAACCCGTCTTGAAACTTTATGCATTCCCCATAGTGGTACTCACCGGGAAGCAGAGCTTGAAACTTGAAGGCCTCGGATGTCTATGCATGCGCCTCGGAACAGGTGGACCTCTCGAGACCTCGGACCTTGCTCTCTCACGGGTTGGGCTCTGGTTGAGACGATCCGCGTTCCTCACCACCTCGTACGGATGCCTTGTCGCAGTCCGTCCTCCTCCTGGGCCTGAGGGAGTAGCGGGAAATCCCGATGGCGTGTACACTTGAAAGTCCGTCACGGCTGTGGAGGGGGGCAAAGGCTAGACCTACAACTCCGGCGCGTGGGGAAAGGGATAGTTCCTGTTCGGGCGCCAAATTAATGTGGTAAATAAAATATTACCCTGGCATAATTTCTAGGCATTAACAAATAGCATGTATCAAATGAGAGGCAGAGAGTCCGTGGTGTCCAAGTTAAAAGGGCTTTATTCCAATAACTCGAGTTAAGGGAGAATCAGTTCCATCACCACTGAGGTTCAGGAAGGGTCTTCTAACATTTAATAACAATGAACAACATATGTACATTTTGTCTTGTACATAGGGCGTAGGAAGGAACGCAGAGCAGAGAAAGAAACAGATAAGAGCATGTGGGCGTACATGTGGGTGTACACTTTATGAGTCATAGGTAGGTGATAGGGAGGTGTCATAGGTGGGTGGTACACAGAGGAGGAGTTTGCATGACCAGCTGGAACTTTGCCCTACTTGTGTGCAACTTGGTCATGACGTGCAATTGACGTGTTCACTACAAAAACACACACTGGGGGTCTATAACAGAGCCTAATATGCTCACAATTATCGAGAAAGGCAATTGACGTGTAACTGGGAGGAGAGCTGACTTTAAGTCTAGTAGAGAAGCCTTCAGTGTCAGGGCGACCAGCACATCTGGTACTATCTGATATCTTGATATCGGGGATGTATTATCTGAAGCAAAGGTTATTCATCGCTAAGAATCAGAAAAAGCATATATTTCTTCGTTCATTACATGGGGGCTGTGAGCTTTTTACAGATGCAAGTACTGTAATTTCATTTAAACAGAGACAGAAAAGCTGGGCCCTATCTCAGCAGACGGGTTCTGTTTACCTTTTTCACCGGGCATGCAGATAACTGTTAAGCAAAATATACTGTCTTGGCAGCCCTTGCTGGATTTCTTTCAGCTGAGCTAGAAGCATGCGAGGTCAGAGATACATAACTGCAGCCTTCAGTCTGTCAGGAGTCATGAAAAACCCTTATTTCAGAAAGTGGCTCAGGCTGAGCCACAAAAAGGTTTCATCGTGATTTATTTAAAAGTGCACAATGTAAACACATGGGCCACAAATGCTAACTTAACTTTGTTACATGGGAGACTTAATTTCTGGCATCCTAAAGCAGGACGTGATTGCAGAGGCCTTTTTGTTCAGGCCACTTAAGGGAAAATAAGCATGGGTGACATGCACATATATGTAACACACATGTAACATAGGGTACACGTAGGGGGCATCTTGGTCAGGCAAAATTTCATTTTCCTCACCCCTTGCCTCTGTCTGCGCACTTCTTGCATCTTTCTGCACCTCTGTTGCTTCTTTCTGCACTTCTCTTGCTTCTTTCTGCACCTCTCTTGCAAATGTATGCACCCCTCGTGCCTTTTTGTGCACCTCTCCTGCCTCTTTCTGCTCCTCTCTTGCCTCTTTCTGCATCACTCTTGCCTCTTTCTGCACCTCATTTGCTTTTTTCTGCATTTCTCTAGCATCTTTCTGCATCCCTCTTGCCTCTTTGGGCACCTCTGTTGGTTCTTTCTGCACTGCTCTTGCTTCTGTTTGCTACTTTCTTGCACATTTATGTACCCCCTGCCTCTTTCTGCACCTCTGTTGGTTCTTTCTGCACCTCTCCTGCCTCTGTCTGCACCCCCGTTTCCTCTTTCTGCACCTCTTTTGTCTGTTTCTGTAACTCTCTTGGCTCTTTCTGTACTTGTCCTACCTTTTCTATACCTCTGTTGCTTTCTTCTGCACTTCTCTTGACTCTTTCTGTACCCCTCTTGCCTCTTTCTGCATCTCTGTTGCTTCTTTCTGTACTTCTCTTGCTTCTTTCTACACCTCTCTTGCTTCTTTTTGCAACCCTCTTGCCTCTTTCTGCAACTTTCTTCCCTCTTTGTGTACCTCTCTTGCCCCTTTCTGTACCTCTCTTGCTTCTTTCTCCACCCCTCTAGCCTCTTCCTGCACCTCTTTTGCTTGTTTCTGCTCTTCTCTTGTGTCTTTCTGAACCCACTTGCATCTTTCTGCACCTCTGTTGTTTCTTACTGCACTGCTCTATCTTCTTTCTGCACCTCTCTTGTAAATTTCTGCACCCCTCTTGTCTCTTTCTGCACCCTTCTTACCTCCTTCTGCACCTCTGTTGGTTCTTTCTGCACTGCTCTTGCTTCTTTCTGCACCTCTTTTGCTTGTTTCTGGCAACACTCTTGCCTCTTTCTGCACTTCTCTTGCCTCCGTCTACACCCCTTTTCCCTACTTCTGCACCCCTTTTCCCTCTTACTGCACCTCTCTTGCTTCTTTTATTCACCCTTCTTTCCTCTTTCTACACCTCTCTTCCCTCTTTCTGCACACCTGTTCCCTCTTTCTGAACATATCTTGCCTGTTTCTGTAACTCACTTGCCTCTTTCTACAGTTCTCGTGCCTCTTTCTGCACCTCTGTTGCTTCTTCCTGTACTTCTCTTGCCTCTTCTGCACACCTCTTGCCTCTTTCTGCACCTCTCTTGGTTCTGTGCTGCTCTTTTTTCTTTCTGCACCTGTCTGGCAAATTTCTGTATCCCTTTTGCCTCTTTCCGTACCCCTCTTCCTTCTTTCTGCACCCCTCTTCCCTCTTTCTATACATCTCTTGCTCCTGTCTGCACTCCCTTGCCTCTTTCTGCACCTCTGTTGCTTCTTTCTGCACTTCTCTTGCTTCTTTCTGCACCTCTCTTGTATATTTCTACACCTCTTGTGCCTCTGTGTCCACCTCTCTTCCTCTTTCTGCTCCTCTCTTACCTCTTTCTGCACCTCTTTTGCTTTTTTCTGCATTTCTCTTGCCTCTTTCTACACCCCTCTTGCCTCTTTCCCCACCTCTGTTGGTTCTTTCTGCACTGCTCTTGCTTCTGTCTGCTACTCTCTTATACATTTCTGTACCCCTCCTGCTTCTTTCTGCAACTCTGCTGATTTTTTTCAGCACTACTCTTACCTCTGTCTTCACCCCTGTTCTCTCTTTTTGTACCTCTTCTGCTTGTTTCTGCAACTCTCTTGCCTCTTTCTGCACCACTCTTGCCTCTTTCTGCACTTCATTTGCTTTCTTCTGCATTTCTCTTGCCTCTTTCTGCATTCCTCTTACCTCTTTCTGCACCTCTGTTGGTTCTTTCTGCATTGCTCTTGCTTCTGTTTGTTACTTTCTTTCACATTTCTGTACCCCCCTGCCTCTTTCTGCACCTCCGTTGGTTCTTTCTGCACCTCTCCTGCCTCTGTCTGCACCATTGTTTCCTCTTTCTGTACCTCTTTTGCCTGTTTATGCAACTCTCTTGCCTCTTTCTGCACTTGTCTTACCTTTTTTATACCTCTGTTTCTTTCTTCTGCACTTCTCTTGCCTCTTTCTGCATCTCTGTTGCTTCCTTCTGTACTTCTCTTGCTTCTTTCCACACCTCTCTTGCTTCTTTCTGCAACCCTCTTGCCTCTTTCTGCAACCTTCTTCCCTCTTTATGTACCTCTCTTGCCTCTTTATGTACCTCTCTTGCTTCTTTCTCCACCCCTCTAGCCTCTTTCTGTACCTCTTTTGATTGTTTCTGCTCTTCTTTTGTCTCTTTCTGAACCCACTTGCATCTTTCTGCACCTCTGTTGTTTCTTACTGCACTGCTCTAGCTTCTTTCTGCACCTCTCTTGTTAATTTTTGCACCCTTCTTGCCTCCTTCTGCACCTCTGTTGGTTCTTTCTGCACTGCTCTTGCTTCTTTCTGCACCTCTTTTGCCTGTTTCTGCAACTCTCTTGCCTCTTTCTGCACTTCTCTTGTATCCTTCTTTACCCTTTTTCCTACTTCTGCACCCCTCTTGCCTCTTTATGCACCCTTCTTCCCTCTTTCTACACCTCTCTTCCCTCTTCGGCACCTCTCTTGCCTCTTTCTGCACACCTGTTCCCTCTTTCTGAATATATCTTGCCTGTTTCTATACTGAAATGTGAATTGCAAGCTGACAAGTTTAAAGGTCTGCGTGCTCTTGTGAATGAGGTATAAGTCTACTTGTATATGTATTCTTACAAGTGTTATTCATGTGAAGATGGTAGTTTAAAAGCAGGTAACTTCTCCTAGAGGTGGTCAAATCTTCTCAGTTCTGCTCTGTCATTCGGTTGCCAGGCAGACATGTCTTATATATATATGTGTTATAGAGCCCCTGAAATATACTATTGAATACACATGTGCCCTGTATTGTGAGCAGAAAGAAATGCATACACCTTTTGTACACACATTTACAGAACATGCTGTTTGAAACACAGGTATTCAAGTGTTTGTATGTTTATTTTCATTAAACATGTCCCTAGGTAAAAGCATAGACACGCATTCATACCGTCACAAACTTAGTCAGACTTACAACAGTGATATGCTTAGGATTGCTGTTTTATATTTGGTAGGCCTAACATTCTTAGCAATCGATTAATAGTGAACCTTCAAAAGAAAAGTAAGGTTTAAGACATCTTCGGAGAAGGATTAGTGATTAGGGTAATTTGTATGAGTCTGTTATAAGGTACAGTCAGAGTAGGCCTCTTTCTGCTACTTTGTTGGTTCTTTCTGCACATCTCTTGCTTCTTTCTGTACCTTTCTTTCTCTTTCTGGACTTCTGTTGCCTCTTTCTGCATTTCTTTTGCTTCTTTCTGCGCCTTTCTTCCTCTTTCTGCACCTGTCCTACCTATGTAGGCATAGTTAGAATGTAGCATTTAATAAACTGCGGTTTCAGGGACGTTATGGTTAGGGATTAGCATTTTTAAAAAATTCACAGAAAAAAAACATAGGTTTCAGAGACGTTATGGTTAGTCAGACATTTCACTTGTACAAAATGGAGAAAATTACGCAGTTATAGTTAGCTGAGCTAACTATAACTCGCGCTCCCGCAATGCACTGCTGATGACATCACATATTACATCACTCATGACACGGTCAGTGACATCACTGATGACATCACTGATGACATCTCAAATGACATCACTGATTACATCATCCAGTGACTGTATGTTACTGAAAAGTTTAAGTATGTTTTATATATATATATATATATATATATATATATATATATATATATATATATATATATATATATATATATATATATATATATATATATATATATTACCTACTGGCGGTCGCCAGTAGGTATATAGTTAGGATTTTTTCTCTATGGGATTTTTGAAAATTCTATGTCGAATAACTTTGGCGTTTGAGGACGGAATTGGCTGAAATTTTCAGGAAAATGGAACATTTTGTTTCTGAGCAGCCCCTGAAAATTTGGGGGGGTTTCGTCAAGGGGGGGCGAGAAAAAAGGGGGGTCCCAAAACGCATTTTCCCATGCAATTTTCCATAGGGCGGTTGGCCTCACTTTTAGCTCGAACGGCTGAATGGATTTCCACGAAATTTGGCAAAATTGTAGGGACTGGTAGCCCGATGTGCCTTTGCTAGGTCTCAATATATGTGTTCCAGTGGATTTTGAGAAATTAACGTTCAAAAAAATATATATATCTGTAAGCGCCCTCCGGGCAGCGCCCCGGTTCGCGTACCTGACGCGTAACGGAACTTCGCGAAGCGAAGCTGATTGGCTCTCCGGTGTCTGTCAACATTCTAAACAGTCCGGAGCGGCCGCCATCTTGTCTCTCGGTAGGATCGAGAGACAAGATGCGGTGAAAAACAAAGGGGGAAATGAAGGAAAGGGGGCGAGGTAGACCCCTCCTGACCCCCTAGGATTGATGAGGGGGATATTAAAGTGCCCCGCGGGGCAAAACATTTTTTTTGTGATTTTTCGCCATAGAGGCGCGTCCCGGTACGCGAACCAGGCAGCTAACTGGCAGCGTAACGGGAGTCCGCCATCTCGTGTTTTTGGAGCGTCCGGTTCGCGTACCGGGTAGCGTCCCGGTAAGCGTAACAAGAGAAACAGTAAAAAAAAAAAAATAATGGAATAGATTATCAAGAAAACTCAAGGCCTCAAGATATGTGCACGTGTGGATTTTGTCTAATTAAGGTTAAAAAAATATATATATCTGTAAGCGTGCTCCGGCGCGCTTACGTTACGGGTTTTGTTTGCGCTGCAGAGCCGATACGTCACGGTTATGCGACGCATCATGAGGCGTCTCACGTGGCTACGTGATACGTCACGTAATAAAGAATATATTTTACAGATATAGATATTAGCTTTTAAAAAACCAATGAAATTCACTGAAAAAACCATAGGTTATAGACCATATATAGTTAGGAATTTGCATTTACAAAACCTTGAAAATTCACTGAAAAAACCATAGGTTAGAGACCATATATAGTTAGCTGGACATTTTATTGACATAAAACCAATGAAATTCCATATATAGTTAGTTGCACTAACTATATATCGCGCACCCGCAATCCACAGCTGATGATGTCACATATTACATCATTCATGACATGGTCAGTGACATCACTGATGACATCACTGATGACATCTCAAATGACATCACTGATGACATCATCTAGTGTCTGTGTGTTTTTGTAAAGTTTAAATATGTTTTACATATTGAAGAATGAGTGGATGTATGAAAGACTGAGTGTGTGTGTGGCTGGCTGGGAGGTGTGTGACTCTGCATATCAATGTGTACTTGTATCAGTGATTGTATAAGAGAGTAAGTATGTGTTAGTATATGTGTGAAAAAGTATGGTGTTCTGTGTTTAACTGTATAGATGAGGAAATCGAAGTGTGATTGATTCTTTACAGGACTGACTAGTTGTGTGAGTAACTCCATGGATGAGTGGCAGTGTGTGAGTGTCTGCATAGGTGTATGAGTGCATATGATAGTGTTGTAATAATGAGTGACTGTATGTATGAGTGATTGTATGGGTGAATGAGTGAATGTGTGTGTAGACGTAGGAATCAGTGAGTGCGTATGTAGTAACAGGTATTGGTGTGTCATGATGTCCTCAGTGATGTCATTTGAGATGTCATCAGTGATGTCATCAGTGATGTCATTAGTGATGTCATCAGTGATGTCACTGAAGTATGGTGTTCTGTGTTTAACTGTATAGATGAGGAAATCGAAGTGTGATTGATTCTTTACAGGACTGACTAGATGTGTGAGTAACTCCATGGATGAGTGGCAGTGTGTGAGTGTCTGCATAGGTGTATGAGTGCATATGATAGTGTTGTAATAATGAGTGACTGTATGTATGAGTGATTGTATGGGTGAATGAGTGAATGTGTGTGTAGACGTAGGAATTAGTGAGTGCGTATGTAGTAACTGGTATTGGTGTGTCATGATGTCATTTGAGATGTCATCAGTGATGTCATCAGTGATGTCATTTGAGATGTCATCAGTGATGTCATCAGTGATGTCACTGACCATGTCATGAATGATGTAATATGTGACATCATCAGCAGTGGATTGCGGGTGCGCGATATATAGTTAGTGCAACTAACTATATATGGAATTTCATTGGTTTTATGTCAATAAAATGTCCAGCTAACTATATATGGTCTCTAACCTATGGTTTTTTCAGTGAATATATATATATATATATATATATACATATATATATTACCTATTGGCAGTCGCCAGTAGGTAGTTATAGTTAGGATTGTTTTCCATAGGAAATCTGCAACATTCTATTAGGAATAACTTTGGCGCCGGTGGACGAATCTTCGCGAATTTCTCAAAGAAGATGGCCCGCTCCGCTCTGCTCCTTCCCTGAAAGTTTGGGGGGGGATTCGTCAAGCGGGGGCCGAGATATTTGGGGGGTCCCAAAACGTGTTTTCCCCATGTTAATTTCCATAGGGCGGTTGGACTCACTTTTAGCCCGAACAGCTGAATGGATTTCCACCAAACTTGGCAAAATTTTAGGGACTGGTAGCCCGATGTGCCTTTGCTATGTCTGAAGATATGTGCTCCAGTGGATTTTGGGTAATTTAGGTTCAAAAAAAAATATATATCTATAAGCGCGCCCCGGTACGCGCACCGGGGAGCGCACCCGGCACGTAACGTGAGTACGCGAGCGGAAAGCTGATTGGCTCTCGGGTGTCTGTCAACATTCCAAATAGTCCAGAGCAGCCGCCATCTTGTGTCTCGGTAGGATCGAGACACAAGAGGTGGCAAAAACAAAGGGGGAAATGACCAAAAGGGGGCAGGGTAGACCCCCCCTGACCCCCTAGGTTTGATGTGGGGGCCATAAAAGGGCCCCGCGGGGCAAAAAAAATAATTTCTTTTTTCGATTTTCGCGGGGGGAGTGCCCGGTACGCGCACCGGGGAGCGTACCATGGGAGCGTACCATGGGGAAAACCCTGTGAAACAGTAAAATAATAATTTAAAGTGCTTAGAGGTAGGGTAACTCTGAATAGAGTTGTTGTGTGGGTGATTTAAGTACCAACATGTAGGTACCAATGCAGAGTCTTAAATTCAATGTACGCCGTCTCCTCTGTAGATATCTTGCATGTTGTTACAGAAGTTATTGTGGTATATGGAATCCATACCATAGTCTGTCAGGAAAGCAGAAACAGATCCTTTAAGCACTCCCTGAGAAGGCCTAGGGGATCATGGGTAGTGTACCCTGCTCCCTTATGATGTTTTCAAGTATTACATTTTACTCTCTTCTGAATCTACACAAAATTGGCGGTGATATGGTGCATTAGAGACAGACAGTGAGAGAAAGGAGGCAGGAGATGAAAAAGTGATGTCAAATACACATTGGAGATAATATAGCGGGAGAAAGGAAGTAACTATGAGCAAACTTACTATGTAACACAAAAAAGTTGCACGGTATACTGTAAGTCTCAGTTTATATTATAATCATTTTGGTAGTATTTCATGAATTACATATAAAAATGAATAATGTCTCGAACAATTTTCAATTATTAAATATACATTTATTGTTGAGATTGTTCATAATTTAATAACACTTCTAACATTACATCATCCGGAATATCCTCCAAATTTTCATTACATGATTCAAATGATTCAAGACAGTCAATTAGTTATTGATCCTCAGACTCATCCATGAAATCCAAGTCTTCGTTAAGAATATCTTTATCCATAATTTCAAAAGAAATTGTATTGCTCTCCTCTTTACCTTCCATTTTTTTGCTGTAAATTGCATACAAAATAACTATATCAGTAGAGTTAGGGCACTGTTGGGTTTAAGTTCAGACAGGTACTTCTGAGTTTTTAACAGTGAAGTTATCTTTGGGCAGTGTATGGTATCAGGCAGGAAGTAGAAATATAAAAAAGTGCATGTGATGAAGCCTAAGTAAATTCATAATTATACCAGAGAAGCCTAACTCAATCCATAACTATAACAGAGAAGCCTATCTCAATCTATAACTATAACAGAGGGACAGTAAAAAACTATCAGAAAACGTTTTTCAAATTTAAGTTAAAGTGCAGAACATAGTTGCCCTTACAAATTAACAACTTACCTTTCAGAAAGGAGTTGATGTTTTCAGAGGAAATCTTTTATAAATGTACCTCAGGTAGTACTAGTCAAAATGGCCGTGTTGCCCTCTCATTTTTAATATATATTCATGTCTATAACCAATGAAATGTCAGCATATAAAAATACAAAATGAAAGTAACATTTTCATTGGTTGCAAATTCTAACACTTTCATATGTGTTTTGGTCATGTAATTTACCTCAGGATATTTAGACAGGGCTACAGGCCAAATGGCTTAATGGAATTCGACAAAATTTGGGAAAATGGTAGGGACTGGTATGTAGTAGGGCCTATTCTATATTTGGTGAAAATCTCTACATAGGTTTTTATGTAAATTAACTTTTTTAATTTTTTGGGAGCGCTTACCGGTGAGCGCCCCGGTACGCGTACCGGCAGCGCTACGGGAGTCCTCCATCTTGTGTTTCGGTAGATTTGAGACACAAGATGGAGGACAAACAACGTTGGGAATGGGTGAAAGGGGGCACGGTAGACACCCCCTATGTTTTCTGAGGGGGGCTTAGGAGGCCCATATAGGCCAAAAAAAAAAATATATATTTTTCGCGGGCGGAGCGCCCGGTACGCGTACCGGGGAGCATACTTTGGTGAAAAACAGTGAAAAAAGTTAGAGTAAAATAATCATTTTGAGTGATGAGAGGTAGGGTAGCCCTGAAAAGAGCTTTTGGGTTCTGTGGCTGATTTAGGTACCTACAAGTAGGTTCCAATGCGCAGTCTTAAATTCAGGAGGAATATTCTATTCCCCTCATCTGAGAAGTGCACACCATCTCCTCTGTAGATATCTTGCATGTTGTAACGCAAGTTATTGTTGTATATTGAACCCATTCCATAGTCTCTCATGTAAGCAGAAACAGATTTATTCACATGTTTCCGTGCTTTCTCAAATTGTGGACAAAATTGGTTGGACCACTTCCATTTCTGTCTTTGGCATATATTGGAATATACCAAGGCAGTTTGTGGAAAAAGTGTCATCAATTGCCCAAAGGTGTCCTTTAAAACCATTTCCAGACCTACCCCAGTCAAAGTGCCTAGGTCATTTCCACCACAGTGCAAAATTATGAGGTCAGGGTGTGGCAGATGGTAAAAGGTTTTCACCAATGGTATCAATTGATGACATTTCAATCCTCTCTGGCCAATCCACTTGATGTCTACATTTGGTAAATCAAGGTTGTGAAAAATTCTGATAGCTGCATACCTTTGGGCCCAGTGGATGTAGCTATGTCCAATAATCCAGACAGAATACATGGTGGTGAGAGGAGGTTCTGGTGCAGTCAGATGAAGTGTAGGAATGAAATGGCAGTTGAAACAGTAGGAGTTTGCAAAAAAAACCTGTGGAGTTTCAGTGCTCTTGAATCACAAGCAATGATTGGTGAATTCAGATAGTTGAAAACTGAAAGTTAGGGTGCATGCTTCTGTTCTGTGAAAGAAGTAATTTGAATGGTTAAGAAAAAGTTATTTAAAGAAACATAGCACCGGATAAGCTGGTGTATTGAGAGGTCAAACATCCTTGCTGAGTTCATTTGCAACATTGTAGAATAAACTTTTAAACCGGAGAGCTCAGTGAGGAGGGAGTTTATTTGGTAACAGATAGAAAGGGCTGAGGGGGGGAAGGGTGCTGGTTTGAAAATAGAGAGGGAAGAGTTTTAATTGGTTAACATGAGGGATATGTGTGTAGAATTAGAGTTTTTCTGTGCCATTCATGGTTGCAGTGCCTGGAGTACATACCTTTTGCTCTGTTAAAGAAATATTGGTGTGTGTGTCTGACACTGTTCTCAATCTCCCAAAGCATTTGTAAAGGTGAGTAATGATTCATTTAATATAGATAGAGACTTGAATACTCTATGGAAAAGTTTTGGAAGCAAAATGTGTTTTTTTAATGTGACTTTCTTCATGTTTTTTGAACATGCTTGATAAAAAGTTGTTGCTGGAAAGAGGAATTGTATTTTGTAAAAATGTGAAGTTTCAGTAGTGACCTGGAATGCTTGTACATATGACCTGCGCTTTGTTTCTAAAATGTTATTTAAAAAACGATTTTGGGGCAAATGAATGGCTTTTACATTTTTGAGAAGGAATAAATAGTGTCTGCATGATTAAATAAATATATTTGAACGATTCACAATCATGTCACCTGCGTTACCTCAGATTAGAAAGCACGTTGAGCTTCTTTGCTGTTGGTTTGTGTCATGTTTTTTGATAATGCTTGGTATCAACATTTGCAAGATGGAGGATTTGTATTTTGTGAAATAGTGAGGTTTCACTAGTGAAAATGAATGTTTGTACATAGGATCTGCACACTGTTTCTTAAATGTTAATTAAAAAACGATTTTGGGGCAAATGAATGGCTTTTACATTTTTGAGAAGGAATAAATAGTGTCTGCATGATTAAATACATTTATTTGAACCTTTCACTATCATGTCACCTGTGTTACCTCAGATTAGGAAACACATTGAGCTTCTTTGCTGTTGTTTTGTGTCATGTTTTTTGATAATGCTTGCTAGGAATGTTTGCAAGAGAGAGGAAATGTATTTTGTGAAATAGTGAAGTTTCAGTTGTGACCTGGAATGCTTGTACATATGACCAGCGCTTTGTTTCTAAAATGTTATTTAAAAAACGATTTTGGGGCAAATTAATGGCTTTTACATTTTTCAGAAGGAATAAATAGTGTCTGCATGGTTAAATAAATATATTTGAACCCTTCACAATCATGTCACCTGTGTTACCTCAGATTAGGAAGCTCGTTGAGCTTCTTTGCTGTTGGTTTGTGTCATGTTTTTTGATAATGCTTGGTATCAACATTTGCAAGATAGAGGATTTGTATTTTGTGAAATAGTGAGGTTTCACTAGTGAAAATGAATGCTTGTACATAGGATTGCGCACTGTTTCTTAAATGTTATTTAAAAAACGATTTTGGGGCAAATGAATGGCTTTTACATTTTTGACAAGGAATAAATAGTGTCTGCATGATTAAATAAATATATTTGAACCATTCACAATCATGTCACCTGTGTTACCTCAGATTAGGAAGCACGTTGAGCTTCTTTGCTGTTGGTTTGTGTCATGTTTTTTGATAATGCTTGGTATCAACATTTGCAAGATAGAGGATTTGTATTTTGTGAAATAGTGAGGTTTCACTAGTGAAAATGAATGCTTGTACATAGGATCTGCGCACTGTTTCTTAAATGTTATTTAAAAAACGATTTTGGGGCAAATGAATGGCTTTTACATTTTTGAGAAGGAATAAATAGTGTCTGCATGATTAAATAAATATATTTGAACCTTTCACAATCATGTCACCTGTGTTACCTCAGATTAGGAAGCACATTGAGCTTCTTTGCTGTTGTTTTGTGTCATGTTTTTTGATAATGCTTGCTAGGAATGTTTGCAAGAGAGAGGAAATGTATTTTGTGAAATAGTGAAGTTTCAGTAGTGACCTGGAATGCTTGTACATATGACCTGCGCTTTGTTTCTAAAATGTTATTTAAAAAACGATTTTGGGGCAAATGAATGGCTTTTACATTTTTGAGAAGGAATAGATAGTGTCTGCATGATTAAATAAATATATTTGAACCATTCACAATCATGTCACCTGTGTTACCTCAGATTAGGAAGCACGTTGAGCTTCTTTGCTGTTGGTTTGTGTCATGTTTTTTGATAATGCTTGGTATCAACATTTGCAAGATAGAGGATTTGTATTTTGTTAAATAGTGAGGTTTCAGTAGTGAAATTGAATGCTTGTACATAGGACCTGCGCTCTTTTTCTAAAATGTTATTCAAAAAACGATTTTGGGGCCGATGAATGGCTTTCACATTTTTTAGAAGGAATAAATAGTGTCTGCAAGATTAAATAGATATATTTGAACATTTCACAATCATGTCACCTGAGTTTTCTCAGATTAGGAAGTAGATTGTGCAGATGAGGTGAGGCATGTGCAGGGGTGCAAAGGAGATGAGGCCTGTGTCCATGAGTGCAGTGTAGAGGACTCACGTCCTCTGACTCTTGGACAAGACTCATCTCCTCTGTGCCCCTTGGACAGGCCTCAATGTATTGGGTATAATTGATGGTAACAGGGTGCAGATGAGGTGAGGGGTGTCCAGGGGTGTAGATGAGCTGAGGCCTGTCTAGGGGTGCAGATGAGGTGAGGTTTGTTCAGGGTTGCAGATGAGGTGAGGATTGTCCAGGGGTACAGAGGAGGTGAGGCCTGTGTTCAAGAGTGTAGTGGGAGAGAAGTCTGTCCAGGGGTGCAAAGGAGGTGAGGCCTGTGTCTAAGAGTGCAGTGGGGGAGAGGCTTCATGAAGTCCATTCCACTGCCCTCTTAGACACAGGCCTCAACACCTCTGCTCCCCTGGACAGGCCTCACCTCATCTGCACTCCTGCTTAGGCCTCATCTTATCTGCATCCTGTTACCATCAATTATACCCAATACATTGAGGCCTGTCCAGGGTGCACGGAGGAGGTGAGTATTGTTCAAGGGTCAGAGGAGGTGATTCCTGTCCAATGCACTCTTCGACACAGGTCTTACTTTCTCTGCACCCCTGAACAAGCCTCACCTTATGTGCACAATGTACTTACTAATCTGAGAAAACACAGGTGACATGATTGTGAAAGGTTCAAATATATCTATTTAATCTTGCGGACACTATTTATTCCTTCTCAAAAATGTAAAAGCTATTCATTTGCCCCCAAATCGTTTTTCCAATAACATTCAAGAAACAGAGCGCTCGTCCTATGTACAAGCATTCGATTTGTAAGCATATTGTGCAGATGAGGTGAGGCTTGTCCAGGGGTGCAGAGGAGGTAAGTCCTGTCCACAGCACTGGTGGACACAGGACTTATCTCCTCTGCACCCTTGGACAGGCCTCACCTCATCTGCACAATCTGCTTACTAATCTGAGGAAACACAGGTGACTAGATTGTGAAATGTGCTAATATATTTTTTTAATCATGCAGATACTATCTAATCCTTGTCAATAATGTAAAACCAATTCATGTGCCCGAAATCTTTTTTTAAATAACATTTACAAATTAGAGCACAGGTCATATGTATAAGCATTACACTACTGAAATCTCACTCATTTACAAAATACAATTCCTTTATGCACCAACATTTCTTTACCAAGCATTATCAACAATGTATTAGTCTCTATTATATTCTCTTCCTGACTTACTCTATTTTTCCACCTGTCCCCTTCTAACACCCTCTCTCTGACTTATTCCTTTTTACATCCTGACTCTGTGTTACACTCTCTTACACTCTCTCTTTGACTTTCTTTCTCTTACACCCTGTCTCTAATTTATTCCCTCTCTCTCTTTTTTACAGCAATTTGTAAGTCATACTTTCTCTTACATCCTCTTCCTGATTTACTCCGTCTTACAACCTTTCTCTTTGTAACATTCTCTCCCAGACTTACACCCCAAATACACCTTTTGTGTGTTTTACACCCTCTCTCCCTCTTTATGACTTTTTTATTCTCTTCCTCTCTTTGTGTTACACCCTCTGTCTGATTTACTCCTTGTTACATCCTCTCTCTGATTTACTTCCTCTTACACCCTCTCTCAAAGTTACTATCTCTCTCTCTCTTTTACAGCCTCTATGTGTTTTAGTCTCTTTTACATCGTCTCCCGTTCTAATACCCTCTCTCTGTCTTACATCCTTATACACCCTTTCCCTAATTTCCACCCTGTTACATCCTTTTTCTGACTTACTCCCTTTCTCCCTTTCTTTGACTTACTCCCTCTCCCTATTACATCGTTTCTCTGTCTTACAACATATTATACACTCCCTGTCTTACTCCTTCTCTATGTTTTACTCCCTCTACATGTTTCTTTGTCTGACTCTCTCTGTCTCTTTGTGTTACTCCCTCTAGCTCTTTTTCTCTGTCTTACTCCTAGTTACATAGTTGCTGTGGTATAAACTTAGATATGTTGTAAACTAGTGTTTATATCATTTGCTTATTGTCATTGCTTTGTTGTTTGGTAATAGTGGTGTATAATGTGTTTTATTTTTTTTGTTTACCGCAGATTGGAAACAAGATTTCAATAGTAAAGAAATATGCCGTCAAGGCAGAGGAGAAGGAAAGATGACAAGCGGAAAAAATCAAATACAGCAACGGAATTATAGCACTCGTCTACAACAAATACTTCAAAAACCAAGAAAAAAGCTCCTGGTAAGACAACTAAGTCTTTCTTTCGGAACATATCTAGATAAAAAAAAAATGTTGATGAGGATCGGAATATACAGAAGGAGAGAGCAAATTTGAAAAGGAAGGAGAGGCCCCCCAAAAATGTTACTACTGGAGCAAGAGAGAATAATATGTATAGGAATAGAAGGCAAAACCAATTTAGGGACATTCGTAAACGAATGTTTCGCAATAGGGTGGTTTTAAATTTGTTAAAAAATATTAAAAAAGGTAAACAGAGAGCTGCTTTTTATAAGAAAAAGAAAAGTGTAGAGAAGATTGTTGATCAGGCTTTTGAACTTAAGAAAAAATTATTTATTTTAGTAATCAATAGAATTAGGACACTTAACAAGACAATTGATGTTTTCAAATCAAAGATTAGATGCAAAAGAGTAATTAATCGGACTAATTTTTGTAAAGTTTTTTCTGGAGAATGGATGCATAGTTCAAGTTGTGAGCCATTTTTTAATGAGGAGAGTTACTTCCAGGAGAATGATTTGGTGCATGCAGTTGACACCAGTGGTCGAGCATATGAGGTGAAAGACGGTTGTCCGATTGAAAAAGAGAAACTTGTGTCTAGAAATGCAGAAGAGATGTTAACTGATGAAGTTTTAGGGAGACGTACTAAGGGTCCAGTGTACACTTGGAAGTGTAGTAGTATTTGTAGTGTGCGACAGGAATCAATCGATTTGCTTCGTAATTTCTTACGTACATATAGTAAGAAAAGTCTAAAACAGAAAATGAAGATGTTGCAAGACTTAGATCCTTGCAGAGTGAGAGAAAACACAGGTTTGCAAGGGCATTCACTGGCTTGTCTTTCTAGAAAAGTATGTCAGAGTGTTTTTCATCATTTTAGGATGTTAGCAGTGCATCATAACAAAATGAGGAAATTAGTGAGAATTTTGTAATATACAAAAAGTCCAGCACTTAAGCTTAAACAGTTAAACAGTGCTCTTTTGCATGGAACTGAATTAGATGTGAAGAAGATTTGTGAAGATATTGAGATTTGTTACTTTGGTGAAAAAGAGGACAGTGTAGAAATTGACACAGTAATAGAAGGTAATGTGGAAGACAATGTACACATTTCAAGTACAGAAAAGTTTGACCAGGAAATTACCAAGTTTAAGGTGAAATCAAGTGAAAGGCCTAATTTTACTTGTGTGTGTTGTCGACGAACTCATTATAAGATTCAGACTAGGTTAGTTGATTTATATGCAGAAAGTGAAATTGAAAATAATACTGAATGGAAGAATTTTGCAACTTTTTTGTTGGTGGAGAATTCTTTTGATTTGAGTTCTGATCAGCGTATTTGTAAATATTGTTATAATAAATTAAATGAAAACAGAATGCCTGCTAGAGCTGTTCACAATAATCTTGAGTTGGTAGACATTCCTCCTGAATTGATGGATTTAAATACATATGAATCTATTCTGATTCAATGTGTCCATCCTTTTCAGGCTATTGTTCGCATGGAGCCTAAGATAGAGAAATTGCCTCCTTCGGATTTACACAGAAGATTAAAGGGAAGAGTTGTTTATTTGCCTCTAGATTTCAAGAAAAATATTGATACAATTGGTGTAGAGAAAGTGGAAGAGGAACCTCTGGTTGTTCTAGTTAATGGGGTTCCGACAAAGAGTAAGAAATCTGGCAAGATTTAGTGGATGTTAGGAAAGTCAAAAAGGCAACGTTGTATTTGGTCAAAAACAATGAGTACTACAAAGATGTATGTGTTGGAGCAGACGAAACAGGTGCAGAAGAAGACAGTGATTGTTCAGCCGGCCAAATTGAAAAAGTTGATGTGTCTAGAAGTGAAGAAATATATGAACATTATACTGTTCATCCTTTGCATTCCAAAGAAGTAATGGGGAATGCATTTGACTTGTTTCAAATGAAAGCTGCAAAAGGAAGTCCCATTAGTGTATGGGAAGAAAGTTTGGAAGCTCGTTGTTTTCCACAGCTATTTCCAATAGGTTGAGGTGGACAATATGACGATCGACCACTTCAAATTCCAGCATCTGAATACCGGACTTTAAGATTATATGCTGAAGATCCAAGGTTTCGTCAATGCATCCCATATTTGTTTCATCTACTGTATGAAAGTGACTTGTCTGGGCTTTCTTATGCAGTAAACCATATACTGAAAAGTGGAGCACATCTGCAAAATGTTTCGGCGAGGGACTTTATGGAGAAAGTCAATCTGCAAGACAATATTTTGGAATCTCATCTAATCAATCTCATGGCATGTCAGCGTGGTACAAACGAGTATTGGTACCGTCGTCATGGAGAATTGAAATGTATGCTAAGAAACTTAGGAACTCCTACATGGTTCCTCACTCTTAGCTGTGCTGAGTATGCATGGGACGACTTACTTCAATTTCTACGAGAGGCAAATGCAAACATTCAAAATATAGAATTCAAAACACCTGGAGAACTGTGTTCTTTGGATCCAGTGAATGTATGCAGATATTTCAATCATAGATTTGAAGCTATGATGTCTTTTATTACCAACAAAAAAAATCCTCCCCTTGGAGAGGTTTTGGATTTCTTTTGGAGAAAGGAGTATCAAGCGAGAGGTGCTCCTCACATACATATGTTATTATGGATTAAAGATGCACCCAAATTTGGAACAGATTCGCATGACACAGTGATGAGTTTCATTGAAGAGTATTCAACATGTGCTGTTCCGAAAACTACCGAAGAAAACAGTTTAAGGCAACAAGTTTTACGCTTTCAATCACATCGTTGTGGAAAGTACTGTCGTCGAAAATTCAGAAACAAAGACAAGTTCTACACAAAATGTTGTTTCGCATTTCCACGACCAGTGATTTCTAAAGGAAGAGTAAATAATTTGATGTCTTCTCTACGACATACTGTGACGAGAAAATCACCAAATACATACAATTTAAAAGGAAACGAAGAGTCCAAGTACATCAACGACTACAACCCAGTGATTTTGTCCATGTGGAATGCTAACATGGATATTCAATTTGTTGCTGACAACTCTATTGCTGTGGCTCGATATGTGACGTCTTACATCACAACAAAAAGAAAAGACAGAACTGAAGGAAATGTGGGAGGACATTTCACATGAAAAGAGTATAAGCAAGAAATTATACAGTTTCAGTTTGAAGATGTTGTTGCATCGAGAAATTGGAGCATATGAATGTTCTGATCGGTTATCATCAGCAAGTCTCTACGCCAAGTCTAGAACAATTATTTGGGTGAGTCTAGGTCTTGCTGCAACACGAAACCGAGTTTTGAAATCTGTACAAGAAATTGAGTATTTGGCGGAGAAAGAACCAAACAGTACAGATATTTTGAAGACAAACATGTTGGATACATACTATCCAAATAGAAGTAGTCATCTTGAGAACAGTTGTTTGTATGAAGTTCTCCAAAACTATATTCATAAGAGGACCATCAGAGAAGATATCAACAATGGAATATATGCTATCATTGGGTGTGAAGGATGTCTAGTGAAGCAGAGAAAAGGCCATTTGATTAATCATCGAAAATTGAGTTGCGAAAATCCAGAGAAAAGGGAATTTTACTATTTAGCTCTTTTGCAACTCTTTAAGCCATGGCGTACAGAAGAGGAACTACTTGGAGATTTTCTCTGTTACGAAGATTCTTTTAATGCAACCAAGGATACCATAGAATGTTCTGATTTTCCAAATTATCTGCAAATGTTGAACGAAGAAATAGAGCAAGAAGCCACAATTGCAGCAGAGATTGCTAGAGACAGTTCTCAAAACAGTCAGAGTTCTGCTTCATTGAGTCAGGATCCACTAGGAGGACCAATTATCCAAAATGAAGCTGCCACTGCCATGGATGAGGTGGAAAGTGCTATGGAGCAAGCTCAAGATGATGTAGTTAACTTAGAAGATTTGGTGAAACAATTAAACCTTGAGCAGAAACAGATATATGACGAAGTCACAGAACAGGTTGAACATGGATTCAGTCATGAGAAAAAAGAGTGCTCATGTACATAATTTAAGCCTGTCCAACTGTATGTGAGTGGAGAAGCGGGAACTGGAAAAAGGTTTCTGATTAAAGCAATTGCAACTTATCTCCAGAAAAGGACTGAATCACCGCTGTCTTGTGTTGTTACCGCTCCAGCTGGGCTGGCAGCACATAACATTAAAGGGATTACTTTACATCGTTTACTGATGCTACCAGTTGAGCATGATAACAAATTACAATACCATAAGCTATCTGGAGATGCTTGTTCTGAAGTTTCCAGAATCCTGAAGAAAATGAAACTTCTTATCATTGATGAGGTAAGCATGGTCTCAAATCTAATGCTTGCTTTTGTGCATTTGAGAATGCAAGAAATTCTTAGAACAGACTATGATGTCCTATTCGGAGGAAAACACATTATTGTTTTTGGAGATCTACTGCAGTTGACGCCAGTGAAAGGACTACCAGTGTTTAAAATGCTCACACATGAAGATACCAGGAAGTGCCTAGGAAGCATTGGAAACGTTAATATATGGTTAAATTTCAAATATGCAGAACTGCTTGAAAATATGCGACAGGCAAAGGATGAAGATTATTAAAATATTCTACAAGATGTAAGAATCGGAAAAGTAAGTGAGCATGGGAAAGAAGCATTACATGCACGATTAATTTCAAATTTGTATCCAAATGAAAACATTCTTCTAGAGAATATTTTTAAGAAAATTACTGAGAACAAATCTGGGATATGTTTGATGCCAACTCTGCAAGAATGTTCCATCTTCAACCACAAAATGTTAAAGTTAGAAAATGAAGAGATTGTGAAACTGGAAGCTATAGATAAAATAGAGCATATGGGAGCAACAATTATTTTGTCTGAAAATTTGAAATCAAAATTGGATTCATTAGAGAAGAGTATATCTAAAACTGCTGGTTTTGAAAAGACTCTGAATGTGTGTTTAAATTGTCGTATCATTTTGAGAAGGAATTTAAATGTTGAAAGAGGTCTGGTAAATGGAGCAATGGGTCATGTTGTTGATTTTGTGAAGTACAAAAATAGAGATGGAATTGAAATTTTAAAAATTAAATTTGATGGCATTGACGAAATAGAACAAATTTGTCGTTGTTCAGCTAGATTTTTGCTTGTAAAAGACTTATATGTTCGCCGAAAACAGTTTCCTGTTTGTTTGGCATATGCGGTGACAATTCATAAATCTCAAGGTTTAAGTGTAGATAGTGCTTTGGTGAACATTGGAAGTTTTGTGTTTAAAGAGGGTATGGCATATGTGGCATTATCACTAGTCAGATCTTTATCAGAATTGTACTTGATTGAGTGTCATGAAACAAAGATTTGTGCTGATCTAGATTGTGTTAAAGAATACAATAGGTTAAGAAGAGAGTATGCTCCACATTTGCCTCAATATCCTCTGTTTGAAAAACATGTGGTAGGCCGAAAAGGAAGAAATGAGAATAATTGCAGTGAGGTGGTAGCAAAAAGACAAAAAGTAGATGAAACTGTAATTGTAAGCAGAAAGAAAAAGGATTCTGTTGAAGATGTTGTTGGATTTCAGTTTGAAAACAGTTCTGGTGTCAACTGCTATGCTAATGTAGTGCTTAATGTTGTTTTTTTTCTTCAAAATTTACAAGAACAGATTGTTGAAAATCGGGATCAACCATTCTGCTGTTTATTGAATTCTGTTTGAGAAATGTAGCAGTGATAGAGCAAAAATAGAAAGTGTTTCAGAAATTCGAAATCTTCTAGACATATGTTCTGTTCAAAATCAATTTTCACAGAATATTCAGCAGGATTGTCAGGAATTTTTAATGTATATGTTTGATGTATTGGAAGATGAAGGTGTAGATATAAAAAATCTTTTTAGCCTTTCTTATCAATGGCAGCATGACTGCGACAACTGTAGTTTATCAAGTAGTACTAGAATAGACACTGAAAGATTTATATATTTGACTTTACCAGACTGCAAATCAGTGTCTTTTAATAATCTAGTTAAAGCAGCTGATCACAATATGGTGTGTACCCAATGTAAGTCTGCAATGCTGTCCACATTATTTTTACAAACTTATGGTAAATATGTCATTTTAATGTTCCAACGATGTAGACCTGATGGAAGTAAATTGTCAACTTCTATTAAAAATGTTGTGGCTTCTCAGTTATCAATATCAGGAAGAACTTTTGCAACTGTAGCTAATATTTATCATGACGGTCCTTCAACAACATCAGGGCATTACACATCCTATTTAAAATGTCGAAAAGGTTGGACTAACTGTAATGACACTCATTTGACTTTCAAACAACGTTTGCCTTTTAACTTAAAAAAATTCATACCTAGTGTTTTTAGAACCAAAATTTAAGTAAAGGTAATTGCCCTATGAAGACGGGAGCAGTTAATAAAAGTTAGTTTGCTGTTTAAAATTATATTGTGAGTAAAAGTGATGAAGATAATATAAAAATTATAGTTCTCATAAAGGTATGGTAAGTGGATCGCATAGTAAGTGATATCAGTAGTATAGGAAATGTTCAACATGAGAGAGCCAGAGATGGAATTATGAATATTTAAATATTGTGAAAATGTTGTTTGAGCCTTTCTTTCAGAACGTCGGGAAAACGGTAATTTTAGAGTTTGTTTTAAGTAATTTGAAAATATACTGATCCATCTCACATTATTTGGCCTTAAGGAAAGGTGAAGGAATGAGCAAAGAGTCATGACTGAACAGAAGGAGTATATGAAAATATTGAAACATATTTCAGATGTTCTTGGAGTTTTTTTTCTAGAGAGTCGATGAAATGGAATTTTTAGAGAACAGCAGAGTACCTTCCAACGTAAAGGACCTTCATGATGTACTATTTGGCCTAAAGGAAAAGTAAGTGAATCAAAATTTAGTGTACATATGTGATTTGTAAGTTTATATGTTTTTTTTTAAACACATCATATGATGAATAGTTTGAACTCACTGTTTTTAGTGAAATTCAATATGTTCTGAGAACAGCAAAAATAAACTATCTAACATGTTGTATAAATTAATCTATAGTTTGTATTGTGTAATTTATATTGTATTCCCATTGTCTCACACTCACTTTCCTTTTTCCTCTCTCTTTCAGCTCTCTTTACTCACTCACACTGCCTTTCTCTCACTCTGTTTCACACCCATTCGTTTACTGCACTTCTTTCACAACCCCTCATTTCCATTTCAACTGTCTGCATCCCCTCTCTCCCTTGCACCACTTTTCAGCTTTCAGTCTCTCTGTTTTACTTCCCTTTTCCGTCTTTTCCTCCTTTGCGCTTTTAGTAAATCCTCTTTACTCACTCACCAGTATTGTTGCACTTTATCACTATAACTCACCCACTCTCCCTCGCTTATCTTTGTTTGCTCCTTTTTTTACCTCTTCTCTCTATTTTCCGTTCACTACCTCTATGTCCTCAGTCCCTCACTCTCCTTGTGTTATGTTCACTTGGGTTTATCTACCTTCTATCATTTCTCTTACAACAACTTCACTGCTCCTCTCTCATCGTTCTTCACCCCATTTCTTTTAGTCCGGTTCCATTACTACCCCTCATTTCCTATCTTTCAATGTTCTTCTCTTTACTTTCATCACCGAATCAGTTTCTCTCAGTACCACTGTTTTAGTCCTCTTCTCCTCTCTTTCCTTCTTTTGCTCCCTTACTCATTTTCCTTTCCTCACTCATTGTACTCCACTTCACTCAGTCCTTCCCTTAGTTTCTTTGTCTACTAACTTCCTCACTCCTTTTCCCTCAATCCTTCTATATTATCCTCTCTCCCTTCATCCCTTCACTCTATGACTCTCCTTAACTTACTCTTAGTTATCTTCCATTCCTCATTCTTGTAAATGCATCCTCAGACTCCTTTCCCTCTCAGTCATTCTCTTTTTACTTACTCCTGTTTCCTGATTTAGTTTTGCTAACTCTCATTCTTTTAGTATCTTTGTTAACTTCAGTTCATTTCTCTCTTCTTCTCTTCCTCTCTGTCAGTGAATCTATATGCCTTACTCTTAGTAATTTGCTCTCCTTCTATTTCTTTTTCCCTCTTTTTGTCCTTCTACATTACTTTATTTCTCTTTCTGTGTCCTTCACTCTTACTTTATTTCTTAATACACTGTTATGATTTTAACCTCTTCATTTGTATCTTTTATTTTAAAATATATATTTTACTAATTATAACTTATTTTTTCTTCTCTCTTTCACAGATACAAAGTGTAGTAAAAAAAATGTAATTAAAGATACATTAATTATATGGTAAGTGTGACTAAAAAAATGTAGTTTGTCATCACCCTTTGCTTTAACCTCACTATTATTCTCTCAGCCTACCTCACTCCTGTTTCCTTACTCTGCTTCTCTCACTTATTCTTATCCTCCATGTTTACTCCCCTTTCCCTAACTCCCCTCCCACATTGAACTTATTTCAGTCCCCCTGCTTTACTTCCCTTACCCTCTGTTCCCTTCCTTTGCTCCCTCACTTAATCCCTTTCCCTTAATCATTTACTTCACTGCTGTCACTCCTTCTCTCAGTCCGTCTGTCCTCACAGTTCCTAACTTCCGTTCCCTCACTCTGTCTCTCTTACCGTCGCTGTCTCTGTCCCCTCATTCTGTCAATACTCTTTCGTCATGCTCACTCCCTACAACTCACCCACACTCCTTCACTTACCTTTCTTTGCTGCTTCACTCACTCCCTTTCAGTCACTCCTTCCTTTACTCTCTCTCTCCTTTCTCTCTGTCACTCCCCATGTCTTACGCTTATTCACTTTTATCCACCCTCTTTCACCCCTCTTTACTTACAGTCACTGCTTTTTTCTAATCCTCCCTCACTGTTTTACTATCTAATACACAGTCCCTTTGTGTTGCTCCCTCTAGCTCTGTTTCTCTTAACATCACTCTCTCTGTCCCTTTCTCTCATGCTCACTCCTTCATTCTTTTTTTTCCTTTTTTTTTGGTGCGCGCAACGGTGCGCGCCCCGGTGCACGTACCGGTACGCGTACCCTGGAGAAAAAAGAATGACAGAGTTTTTTAAAAATGTTTTTTGTTTTATAAATTAGAGGTAGTTCTAAAAAGAACGTTTTTTTAAATTCTTTTTGTTGTTTTATATTTTGTTTATTGTTTTTTTGAATTTTTTTTACTTTTTTTGGCTTTTCTGAACAGTTTTATATTTTTTTGGTATTTTTTATGGGGAGAAACAAAAAACAGGGAATTGAAAACGGCTCAACTGGAGCACAAAAAAAATCAGGAAAAATTATGGTTTCCTCGGGCATTTGTGGTTATCCATAGCAACATTGATTAGTGTAATGCTTTGCTGACCATAACTAATTGTTTTGTTACAATATATACAAACAATTTTGTATCCCCCAAACTTTGTTTGTATATTTGGAATCACCTCACTTGCCTCTGGACCCGATGGAGTGGGTTCTTTGGATGGTGAGGGTCTGGATGATGATTGGGATAGGTTTCTGCAGAGGTCCCTTACCTCTGCTGCAGAATAGTTGTTAGGGTGCAAACGCGTCATGTGCCGAATCATAGTATGATTCCCAAAGGAATATTTTTTTGTAGGGTTCCCCCTGGATAGCACAGCACCACAGATGAGACAAGTCACTTTTGCAGCATTAACTTTTTTGAAACCCCTTGGGATTTTGTAAAACTCCCATATGAAGTGCTCTTTTGGTTTGTATGGGGGATTGTCTTCAGGCAGGAACCAAAACTGATCTGAACCAATGAAAAGTGTTATTTTCAGATCACATGACCCGACGCGCTTACGCTACGCGCCCCCGTGTGTGCCCGGGGGCGCGCCCGGTGGCGTTTACGTTGCGCGATCGTATGCGCTCGGGTGCTTCCGGGTGCGCTTACGCCGTGCGTCATATGACGCATCACGCGGGTTACGCGATACGTCACGATGTTGTTTTCGTTCGCGGCAATAGCGCTAACGGGACGTTCACCGGTACGCGCCCCGGGGCGCGCCGTAACATGCGCTCACCGGTGAGCGCATCGGTACGCGCCCCGGGAGCGCTCCAGGACAACAAAAAAAACAAAAAGAAAAAATAGTATTACATAATTATAAAATATAAAATTCATTATAAAAAATATTACATTTCATACCTATAGAGATTTGCTATTAAAAAACCTATGAAATTCACTGAAAAAACCATAGGTTTCACACCAGTTATAGTTAGGAATTAGCATTTAAAAAACCTATTAAATTCACTGAAAAAACCATAGGTTTCACACCAGTTATAGTTAGCTGGAAATTTTACTCGCATAAAACCATTAAAATTCCCCCGTTATAGTTAGTTGGACTCACTATAACTTGCGCGTGCAATGCACTGCTGATGACGTCACATATTACATCACTCATGACATGGTCAGTGACATCACTCATGACATCACTGATGACACCATCCAGTGAATGTGTGTCTTTCTGAAAAAATAAATATGTGTTATATATGTAAAAGTTGATGGAAGAATAAATGTTTAAATAAGTGCCTACATGGATGTTTAAAAAAAAAAAATTTGATTGGTTAACTGGCTTATTAAGTGTATCTTAGTGAATACATATATTAGTGAGTAATGTTTAAATATTTAAATATATGTATTAGTGTTTCACTTTGTGTAGAAGTGGCTGCATGGGTTGGTGAGTAGCTACATGTGTATGTATATGGGTTATTAGATGTTTTTCTTAGTATCAGAATGAGTATCAGTATGAGTGTTTGTATGGTTTGGTGGGGGTATTACTTAGCACATAGGTATATATTACCTACTGGTGGTCGCCAGTAGGTAGTTATAGTTAGGACCTAGTTTCCATAGGAAATCCACAACATTCTATTTGGAATAACTTTGGTGCTGGTGGACGAATCTTCGTGAATTTCTCCAAGAAAATGGCCTGCTCGGTTCCGCTCCTTCCCTGAAAGTTTTTCAGAGGGACCTTTAGCCAGGGCTACAGCCCGAACGGCTGAACGGAATTACACGAAATTTGGCAGAGAGGTAGAGTTCTGTTCACAGATTGTGCTTTTTGTTAAATGGTGTAAATCCGTTCAGTAGTTTCTGAGAAAATTGCAAGTAAAATCATAGCGATATCTAGAGACGGAGTTCAGCACCCGTACTGAAATCTGTTCAATTACGAGCGCCGCTCGCAGCCGTTTGGTGATAGATTGTTTCTCGAGGGAAGAAGGTCAAACTCGGAGAAGCCCTAAAGGACTTGGAATTGGGCATTTTCGCTGGGAAGACTTCTGCCTAACTCTCCTGAGGGCGCGGGACTGCGAGTCCCAGCAGGATTAGCGCGAAAACCAGCAGGCGCACCTGCGACTCTTCCCGCCCCTCCTCCCCCGCAGCAGCTGAAAACAGCTTGCGGCCCCCGCTCCGCGGGAGCCGCTCGCAGCCGTTTGGTGATAGATTGTTTCTCGAGGGAAGAAGGTCAAACTCGGAGAAGCCCTAAAGGACTTGGAATTGGGCATTTTCGCTGGGAAGACTTCTGCCTAACTCTCCTGAGGGCGCGGGACTGCGAGTCCCAGCAGGATTAGCGCGGAAACCAGCAGGCGCACCTGCGACTCTTCCCGCCCCTCCTCCCCCGCAGCAGCTGATAACGGCTCATGGCCCCCGCTCCGCGGGAGCCGCTCGCAGCCGTTTGGTGATAGATTGTTTCTCGAGGGAAGAAGGTCAAACTCGGAGAAGCCCTAAAGGACTTGGAATTGGGCATTTTCGCTGGGAAGACTTCTGCCTAACTCTCCTGAGGGCACGGGACTGCGAGTCCCAGCAGGATTAGCGCAGAAACCAGCAGGCGCACCTGCGACACTTCCTGCCCCTCCTCCCCTCTATATAGGAGTGTTCATAACCGCGCATGCGGGACGCGCGCGGGACGGAGCACGGGGCAAAGCCTGGGCAAAGGGCGGGCCGTTTGAGGCCGTTAGAGGACGGGAGAGACCGGGCCATCCCTCTTAAATTTGCTCAGCTGGACACCTCATCTTAACAACTCTGCCTGGTTTTACTGAAGTTCGGTGTGGATATGACAACTAGGGAAACAAGAAGTAAGGCGGCCACCATGTTAACAGGTACTTTGGACAGCTTTTTTGCTAAGGCTAATACTGTGGTGACCAAGGGTCTTACAGTCCTAGAAAAACAAATAGCAGAAGGGATGGAAAGCTCGCAAGTAGTCTCCCCAGGGTCATCTGTGAATGTTAGATCATCACAATTGCTGGATGCTACCCACCTATCACTTATGATAGCATCGATCAAACTATAGAGTCAGTTCTGCAGCAGTTGAGGACACCATCTAACTCATATAGGGTTCGAGACTCAGTCCATGCCACCGATGAGGTGACGTCTTCCCCGGTTCCACAGATAGTTTCGATCAGGGACGTTGGGAATGTTTCTACTGCAACAGATCACATGGGTCTGCGAGAGGGTGCTGTCCCGAAAAGAAAAAGATCGAGGAAGTCTAAAGGTGCTAAAAGGGCTAAAGTAGATTCCACTCCAAACACCGCTGATGACAGCATGGATGCCCCAGGAACATCTTCTGCCGTGAGCGTCATCGGAACGGCGAGCCCTTTACACCCTGCACCCAATCATATACCTTCGGATATCGGCCCATTCGTCTTCGGAAGGGTACTTTCAAACAGCACGGAATACATTATCTACTCCATTACTGACACTATTAAAAGTCTCTTGGATCCCCTCTCGATTAAACTTGATTGTATTGAGGCTAGACTTCTAGCAATAGAAAAATTAAGTGGGGGTAGGGCGGACCATCAAGGGTTGCGACTAAATACTAATGGAGTAAATGGGACTAATAATGGGATTCCTCCCCCGCCTAGTGCTTTGAATACTGTGGCATCAACTCTGCCCACTACCCTTTCCGTGCAGAATGTCCCCGCAATTACCCCATCCCAACCTGTCTCAGTACCGCTCCCTAGGCAACTCCGTCCGGTTCCGCTGGTTAGGAAGTCGAGGTTACCTACTGCGGCTACCACAACGGGACAGGAGAGACCGCCCAATGTAATGGCTGAATGCCCCAACCGGATGAGCAATAGCCTCAATCGGCGAAAAGCAGTTAACCTGCATCCAGAGGCGGCGGCATATACTGTAATTCTGATGGGGGTATCTGAGCTCTCCAGTAACGTGGTGGAATCTTTTAACTCTCTACGTAACAAAGTCATTAGCTGGTTAAATGTACATAGGCCCCTACCACCTAATCTGAGAGGAGAAGTATTGATGGTTAGAAGGGTCCCATGGGTTGGGTACACTCTTAAGAAAAAAGGGGGAGATTGTATAATTGTAAGTTTTAGGAATTCTCAGGTTGTGACCCAGATCTGCGATTGGTTTGGAAATTCAGGGAACACAACTATAGAACTGGTCCCCTTGTCGTTTTTTTATCCCAATGTTGGAGATGCGACCACGGGGAGGGACGATGGCTGGACCAGGGTGGGATTTGCTATTGATGGGTCAAGGTATAGACCCCCTCGCTATGATACCTTTGCCTATAGCAATTATGTTCATCCCAATAGATACAGTTGCCTCGACCAGGTTGACTGACTCCCGATGGGCGCATCTGATGGGGACACCCAAGGGGTAGCTAACGAGACTGCTGGGTTGGGAACAGAAATAGATGCAACCTACAACACCAACCGAGATCACGTTGCATCTCCTTTGGAGACTACAACTGCCACCAGTTTACGGGGCTATCCCGCTAATCTCTCCCCAATACCACTCTGTGTTAACTTAGCGTCTGAAGCCCAAACTGATATGGGAGTGTTAATGGATAGGTCGGTCTTACCATCCGTAGGTAACGCTGCCGAGAGGACTAGGGGGACGGTATTCAAGACTCCCGTAGGACCTATGAAGGTCCTCTCCTGGAATGTGGCAGGCATCGCCAACAAATTAGTTTTAAATGATTGGGTTTCTCTAGTAAGTAGTAACGATATCTGTCTCTTTCAGGAGACTTGGGCTAGGGAACCCTTTCTCAGGGCAGGTTATGTAACCTTTTACATCAATGCTAAGTGGAATGGTAAAGGGAGGCCTTCCGGTGGACTCGCTGTCTGGGTGGCTAGTCATATTGGTTGTAGTGCAGAGATTATACCAACTTTCTCGGAGGACATACTTTGTGTTCTTCTTAAATGGCCTAACGCCCTTAAATTGGCGATTGTCAACGTGTACTCGCGTCCAGTCAGTACGTCCATGGAATCACCCACTTTGGATGATTTATCTTCATTTTTGGGGCAACTTCCCACCGACTGTAAGATATTGATGGGTGGAGATTTCAACTGCCACTTCGAACCCCTGGAAGGTTTGAAGGAGGGTGCCCTAACTGCTGAAGACGATTACTGGGGGATCCCTCCGTGTCAATCCCCTCATCCAAAATCATGGTCCCCTTTAGCGGTGCAGATTATGTCCTTGACTCTGAACTTCGCCCTGAGGGCTTGTAATGGGCATACTCCATCCGATACCCCTTCAGTGTGTACCTTTAATAGGAAGGACCACGAATCGCGCCTGGACTACATTTTTGTAGATACAGGCTTGTGGTCCAAGGTCCAGGATTTTAGGGTAATAGAAAGATCAGACAGTGACCATAACGCCCTTTGTTTAGAAATGGCTCACCCTGCTCCAGATGCAGGGTCGCCATCTTCTGACTATAGTGAAGACTAAGGGAATTTGGTAGTATCCAACAATAGACGCAGGGTAAGATGGGGGAAATTAGCAAGTTCAAAAGACTGCATAACTAAAATTTACGAATTGCCACTCCCAAAGTTAGAAGAAATAGATGGGCTCATTAACCAACCTAGAGCCACTGATTTTAATGAGAAATTGGCCCAAATCCACACAGATCTAGTGGGAACTTTGGGAGCGTTTTTTTACCCGGTGGTGGCGACCAGGAAGAAGAGGACTCGAACCTCAGCTTGGTATAATTCTGCCTGTAAAAAGATCAAGACCGAGCTGATTTCTATGATAAAGTCCGGTACTAACAAGGACAAGGTAGTTGAGCTCAGACGAAAATACAGGGAAGCCATGGCAGAGGCAAAGGAAGAATGGGACTGGAACAGATGGCAGGACCTAGCCCTGGCACTGGAAACCAGGGATTCTAGAAAATTCTGGTCCCTGGTCAACACTGGCACAGGCGAACCAAGAACAGCAGTGGATCCAAATATCGCTGCCTCGGTATGGGAATCCCATTTTGGCAAATTGTACCAAGAAACTCCTGAATTTGCTAATGAGGTGGCCCCGGATATTACATCTGACCCTGCAGATAAATTAGAATTTACACTGGGAGAGGTAGTAAACACCATAGAGAGACTGGTGCTGGGGAAGGCCCCAGGACTTGACAGACTTATTGGCGATTTGTTTAGACATCACCCAGAGATCTGGGGCCCGTACTTTCTAATCCTTTTTAATTCTATCCTGGGAGGGATGGCGATCCCCTGTACTTGGCTGGGGGCAGAGATAGTGCCTATTTTCAAAAAGGGCTCTCCTCTGCTCCCAGCCAACTACAGGCCGATCAGCCTCATAGATGTACCCCAAAAACTCTTTTCCCGCCTTCTCTTGGATCATCTCCTCGACTGGATGGAGGATAATGCGATTCTTAGTCCCCTCCAGGCGGGCTTCAGGAAAAACACGTCCACCATGGATCAGATCTTCCGCCTCGTCCTTCTCTACTGGAAAACGGTGAGAATCGAGGGGGGGGGTCTGTACATGGTGTTCGTGGACCTGAGGTCCGCATTTGACCTGGTTCCCCGTAAAAAAAATATGGGAGGTTCTTGAGGAGTTGCGTTCCCTCACAACTGCTAAAGGCTGTAATTAGGCTCCACGAAGGTAATTTTGCCCAGGTTAGGTGTGGGAGGGACGGAGCGTTGTCCTCTAGGTTTCCAGTTCTCAGAGGGGTAAGACAGGATTGCGTTCTTGCGCCGACCCTGTTCTGCCTCTTTGTTAACAGTGTCATATCCCATCTTAACAAGGTCAGGGACAATGACGCACCCCTGTTGGCAGGCAGGAGGGTTCCGGCTATTATGTTTGCCGATGATACCCTCCTGCTTTCCAAATCCCCAATGGGGATTCAACGGATACTAGATGGGTTTGGGAATTTCTGTAGGATACATGGATTGGAGATTAATACAGAGAAAACCAAATTCATGATATTCAATCCCTCCTTTACAACTAGGCCCAACCCAACACTGGGCGCTGCAAGGCTGGAAAGGGTCAGAACGTTCCAGTATTTGGGGGTAACTTTACACGAGAACTTATCATGGGGTCCTCAGATAGTTAGATCCCGTTTAAAGCTGGCCCAAATGTCTGGGGCAATTCTGAAGGTTGCGAATAAATCAACCTTTAAAGCCATTAGTCCAGCCCTGGAGATGTACAAAACCCAAGCCAAAGCAGCCGCATCTTATGGTGGTGAGTTGTGGGGTCAAAAAGCGGGGACAGATCTTGTCATGGTAGAAAATAACTTCCTCAGACGCCTTTTGGTTCTCCCCAAAGCACACCCCTGTTACCTCTAAGACTAGATCTGGGGCTACCCTCAATAGGGGATGAACTGGCACTAAAACCGTTGAGGTTTTGGCATAGGCTCTGGTCCACTGGCGAACTTGCCCACTACAGGGAAGACCTTAAGCATGTTATGAAACTTAACCAGCGTGACAGAATTCCGTGGTTGGCTTAAACCAAAAGAGAACTCATCGCCTGGGTCTTCCTGAGTTGTGGGAGGTTCGCGAAAGCGGTTGCCATAGGGTGTCACGCAAAAGGCTCGTTGAAATATTCAAGGATAAAAGTTTAGGCTCTCTAGTGTGCGCATCTAAAATCGGCACCCTAACTGAACAATTTTTAGATACCAAAAATTCTTATTACTTTGAAGGTTTTATGGACATTATATTCCCTATCCTGGCAAGGAAACTTTTCATTCAATGGAGGCTAGGCACCCTGCCTCTGAAAACTTTCACTTGCAAATGGATAGTGCGGGACGATAAAATCTGTCCTGGGTGTACTACGAATGAAGAGGACGAAACACATGTGCTGTTTTTTTGCCCTGCCTACACGAGACCTAGGAAATACTGGCTAGTGCCACTTTGCAGGAATTTGGGCAATAGGAACTATTTACACTCGTACAGAATTCTGAAGACTAGTACCCTGCCCCATATTGTTTTTGCAGTTGCTAAGTTTTTAATGGCCATGTGGCAGATAAGGGGAAAAATACTAAAAGATTGATTTTCTGTAAAAAGTGTCATGAACTGTAATGAAATAGTTTTAATCACCTCTCAACGCACTGATCCTACAGGGAAATGTACTAGTTCTGAAATGCACTTTGCATGTTTTTATTGTGTCTTTGCTGTGTTTTTAAATGTTTTAAGTGTTTTAATGCATCTTTTATGGTCTCAAATGGCCGAAATAAAGAATCTTTGGATTGGATTGGATTGGTAGAGTTCTGTTCACAGATTGTGCTTTTTGTTAAATGGTGTAAATCCGTTCAGTAGTTTCTGAGAAAATTGCAAGTAAAATCATAGCGATATCTAGAGACGGAGTTCAGCACCCGTACTGAAATCTGTTCAATTACGAGCGCGAGCTGCATGCTGATTGGCTGTGAACTGTCTGTCAACACTCGAAACAAGGAAGTGTTGGCGGCCATCTTGTGCTTCGCTAGAACCGAGTCACAAGAAAACAGTAAAACAAAGTTGAGAAATAAGAGAAGGGGGTAGGGTAGAGACATTCTGACCCTCTAGGCTTGCTCAGGGGGTCGTACATGGATGATTAGGCTCTATTTTATTTATTTTTTTTTAAAGAAAAATCGCGGCGTACGCGTATGGAAATACGTACAATTACGAGCAGGAGCTGCATGCTGATTGGCTGTTAATACTCCAAAGTATACCAAAATTGTGGGGCAACTTCTTAACCCCACTCCAGTGGCGACAGCCTGTTTATTCTGCATTTGCATCAATTTCTTCATTTATTTGTATTACTCTTCATTTTTAAACCATCCGCTTTGCGCAATATTTATCCTGTTGAATAAACATCCTTCATAATCCATCCTCAAGCAAGAAGCTGCAAATTATCAAAGTTTCTCATGCTTTGGTGGGCCAAACGAACCTCTCTCCCCAAAACACGCACTGAAGCATAGTTCTTATTTCAGCAGTTTATTTCTATCCAATGCATTTCGAACCCTTACATGGGTTCTTCGTCAGAGAAAACTGTAGACAAACAATAAGACATATATTTACAATCATCTTCGTTTCATGTTAATTTCATCAGATATATTCACTTCAATACAATCTGCTTACAATATATGAATGCTTTCTATCCCCCTCATGGTCCGTTTTTCTAGTCGATTTTGTTTCATTCAGATGCCCCCTCCACTTTTATCTCAATGCTTTCTATCCATGTTTTCAAAAGCCTTTTCCACTGTGTGTAAGTTAAACCT
This sequence comes from Lissotriton helveticus, assembly GCF_964261635.1. Lineage (NCBI taxonomy): Eukaryota > Metazoa > Chordata > Amphibia > Caudata > Salamandridae > Lissotriton > Lissotriton helveticus. Next base: position 345,670,426 of record NC_136069.1, on the reverse strand, counting down.
GCTAAATTCCCCGCTTCAATGGCTGTTACTCTCTCTTCCCACCACAGCCTCTTCCTCTTACTATTCTGCCAGATTCCAGCTTCCCTCCCTCTCTCTCTTCTCCCAGCCTTCGTGTGCTGCGTTAACTATCCTCTCTTTCCCCTCCCAATCTCCCAACTGTTTTCTCTTTACCTGCTGAAACTGCTTTCTCCCTCTGCTCTCGTGAAACTGGAACCATTTCTTTCAACTCGTGTCCTTGTTATAAAGATGAAAACTCCCCTTCCACGCTCGGTTCTAAAAACCGCCCCTTCAATCAACATTAATAATATGCACCTGGTTTTCTACCGTATTTTTTCAACCTCTTACACCGCCCTAACTCCTCCTAGTTTACAAACTCCTACAACTCCCACATTCCTCCTTTTTGGCATCCTTAATGCCGTGTTTGTTCTTTCCACAGCCACCTTTAAGTCGAACTGTTTAAAAACTCTTTTCAAACTAATTAACCATTTCCTCGTAATGGTTAATTAGTTTGAAAAGAGTTTTTAAACAGTTCGACTTAAAGGTGGCTGTGGAAAGAACAAACACGGCATTAAGGATGCCAAAAAGGAGGAATGTGGGAGTTGTAGGAGTTTGTAAACTAGGAGGAGTTAGGGCGGTGTAAGAGGTTGAAAAAATACGGTAGAAAACCAGGTGCATATTATTAATGTTGATTGAAGGGGCGGTTTTTAGAACCGAGCGTGGAAGGGGAGTTTTCATCTTTATAACAAGGACACGAGTTGAAAGAAATGGTTCCAGTTTCACGAGAGCAGAGGGAGAAAGCAGTTTCAGCAGGTAAAGAGAAAACAGTTGGGAGATTGGGAGGGGAAAGAGAGGATAGTTAACGCAGCACACGAAGGCTGGGAGAAGAGAGAGAGGGAGGGAAGCTGGAATCTGGCAGAATAGTAAGAGGAAGAGGCTGTGGTGGGAAGAGAGAGTAACAGCCATTGAAGCGGGGAATTTAGCAGGTTTAACTTACACACAGTGGAAAAGGCTTTTGAAAACATGGATAGAAAGCATTGAGATAAAAGTGGAGGGGGCATCTGAATGAAACAAAATCGACTAGAAAAACGGACCATGAGGGGGATAGAAAGCATTCATATATTGTAAGCAGATTGTATTGAAGTGAATATATCTGATGAAATTAACATGAAACGAAGATGATTGTAAATATATGTCTTATTGTTTGTCTACAGTTTTCTCTGACGAAGAACCCATGTAAGGGTTCGAAATGCATTGGATAGAAATAAACTGCTGAAATAAGAACTATGCTTCAGTGCGTGTTTTGGGGAGAGAGGTTCGTTTGGCCCACCAAAGCATGAGAAACTTTGATAATTTGCAGCTTCTTGCTTGAGGATGGATTATGAAGGATGTTTATTCAACAGGATAAATATTGCGCAAAGCGGATGGTTTAAAAATGAAGAGTAATACAAATAAATGAAGAAATTGATGCAAATGCAGAATAAACAGGCTGTCGCCACTGGAGTGGGGTTAAGAAGTTGCCCCACAATTTTGGTATACTATGTTCGTCACATGCAATGTGGGCTTGGCATGTCAAGCAGTGTGCACGCCGAACAAAATTATGGTTTAAAAAGAATGGACAAAAAAACAGATGAAACATTAATAGGTGTGCTATCCTTTCACTTGTTAAAATGTTAATACTCCAAACCAGGAAGTGTTGGCAGCCATGTTGTTTGTCGGGAGAGCAGAGTCAGAAGAAAACAGTAAAACAAAGTTGAAAAATAAGGAAACGGGGCAGGGTACAAACATTCTGAGCCTATAGTCTTGGTCAGGGGGTCGTACATGCTTCAATTACTTACCGGTAATTGCATTACTCTGAGTCCTACTCCCTCGCTTCCCTTACTTACACAATGAGGCATCCCTGCCTCACCAGACACCCATACCCACGTGATTTATCACGTGAGGACTATAAATAGTCCCCAGCCCACACACACCTCCTGTAATACCACATAGATCGAAACCACACCAAAAGGTTGGCCTGGACCATCAGGGAGGGAGGGAGGGATGTAAGTAAGGAAAGCGAGGGAGTAGGACTCAGAGTAATGCAATTACCGGTAAGTAATTGAAGCATTACCTCATTGACTCTCCCTCGCTTCCCTTCCTTACACAATGAGATGTACAAAGCCAACCAGGACAACCAAAGAAGGTATGCAAAAAACAGGTTTATTAAAAAACACAGAAAACAAGGGAAAAACCCCTATTCAGGAATCATAGTGGAAAGAACCCTGTGCCCAAAGACATTAGCACAGTCAACCTCCTGGCCAATCCTGTAATGAGAGGCAAAGGTCAATGGTGAAGCCCAGGTGGCAGCCCGGCAAATCTCAGAAATGGAAGCCCCGTGGACCTCCGCACAGGAAGCAGCCATGGAGCGAGTGGAACAACCCTGAACCCCCAAAGGAGAAAGGTGCCCCCCTCCTTGTACGCCAAAGAAATCAGCGAACGAACCCAACGACTCAAGGAAGGAGTAGAAGGACGTAAACCCCGATTCACAGGCCCAAAATTAACAAAAAGGGAATCCGAGAGACGGAAAGGAGCAACCCGCTCCAAATAGACCAGGAGAGCCGTCCTAACATCCAAAGAGTGCAGCCGCACCTCAGACTCCGAGGTCGGGGAATCAAAAAAGGAAGGAAGGACCAACTCCTGATCCTTGTGGAACTGAGAGTCCACCTTAGGATGAAAGGAAAGAATCGGCCGCAACACGATCCTGTCCTCAAAAACCCGACAAAAAGGGTGTTTGGAAGAAAGAGCACCTAGTTCACCCAGGCGGCGAGCAGAGGAAATGGCCACCAAAAAGAAAGTCTTGAAGGACAACATGCGCAGATCCACAGAAGTCAAGGGCTCAAAGGGAGAGGACATCAAAGCGTCCAAGACCAGAGACAGATCCCAGGTCGGAAAATGCCTCCAAGGGGTAGGAAGAACATTAACCAAACCCTTAAAAAGGCAAGTAACCAACCCCTCAGAATCCGAGAGATTGCCCCAAGAGCTTCTAAACGCAGCCCATTGCAAACGAAGGGAGGAAACCTTCAAGCCCAAGGCAGCACCCTCTTGAAGAAACAGCATCACCTCAAACAAAGAAGAGGAAGTAGGGTCCAAACCTTTGACAAGACACCACCGACTGAAAGAACGCCAGTGCCGCAGGTAAGATTTGTTGGTCGACGCGCGCCTAGCCGGCTGCAGTGTAGAGGTCAAACCAGCCGGAACCCCTTGACGCAGAAGACCTAAGCGTTCAACCTCCAAGCCGCCAAGCGCTTCCGGGCCAGAACATCCTGCTGCAACACCGGGAAGATCAAAGGGGACGGAGACAGAGGCAGTAACCACTCTACCTCTGACCTCATCTCCACCAGGAGAGGAAACCAGGAGGCACGAGGCCAAGCCGGAGCCACCAGAATCACAGAAGCCCCCAAGGAGCGGACCCGCAGCAGGAAGCGGAGAAGAAGGGGGAAAGGAGGAAAGGCATACAGAAGCCCGTGGGGCCAAGGGCAGGAGAGAGCATCCACTGCCCAGGCCGACCCCTCCCGACTGCGGGAGACAAACAGGGTCACCAAGGAATTGCTCACATTCGCAAAGAGGTCCACCACCGGAACACCCCAACGTATCATTTAATCCACTCCCGACCAAGGCAGAAATCCACAGAGGACGGAATGGCCCTGCTGATGGCGTCCGCAAGGGAATTGGACACCTCCTGAATATGGATCGCCGAGAGCGCCAACAGATGAGGCTCCGCCCAAACAAACAACCGCCTCGCCACTAGGGCCAGAGAAGAGGACCTGGTCCCCCCTTGCCTGTTCATGTAAGCCATGGCAGTGATGTTGTCCGTCCTGACCAGGACAACGGAACCTTGCAGAAACCGGGAGAAGGCCAACATAGCCAGACGGACCGCCTCCAACTCCCTCCAGTTCGATGACATCCTGCTCTGAGTGGGAGACCAGAAGCCCCTGGACCGATGAACCCCGAGCCAGGCCCCCCATCCCGAGAGGCTGGCATCCGTGGTCACCACAACCGGAGCCGGAGGAGAGAGAGAGACACCCTTCAGCAGATGACCTCGAACCAGCCACCAACCCAGAGCCGATTTGATCCGAGGGGAAACCGGGATCGGAGAAGACAGGGCAAGGCAATGGGGAGACCAATGCGCCAGAACATGAGCCATCAGAGTGTGTAAATGAAACCTGGCCCATGGAACCAGAAAAACCGTGGCTGCCATATCCCCCTGAACCTGGAGCCAACGAGCTGCCACCTGCACCTTTTCGGACAGAAGTGATAGGATGTGAGAATGAATCTTGGCCACCGAGCCTCGGGCAGAGTGACCACCCCTAAATCTGTCCGAAACAGAGCCCCAATAAAGAGACGATCTTGGGACGGAACAAGGAACGACTTTCCCAGATTGACAAGAAAGCCGTGCTCCCTCAAAACGGCCAGAACCACCTCCGTGTGATCGAGAGTCAACTGGAAAGAGGGAGCATGAATTAACCAATCGTCCAGATAAGGATGAAGAAATATCCCCTGACAGTGGACCAGGGCCACCAAAGGAGCCAAAAGCTTGGTGAAGACCCGAGGAGTGGACTTCAGCCCGAATGGCAAAACCGCAAACTGGAAGTGAAAGTTGCCAATGGCAAAACGAAGAAACTGCTGATGAGTCTGAGCCACTGGAACGTGAAGGTAGGCGTCCTGTAAATCGATAGATGTCATGAAGTCCCGGACCCCCACCAACGGGATGATGGACTGTAAGGTCACCATTTTGAAGTGAATGGTCCGAACCCAACCATTCACCCTTTTCAGGTCCAGAACCGGCCGGAATCCCCCTGACACCTTCTGGACTAGAAACAAAATAGAATCACATCCCTGCCCCCGCTGTGCTAGAGGGACCGGAACGATCGCCTTCTTTGACAGAAGATCCCAAACCCCCTCCAGAAGAGCCTCCCTCTTGGCCGGAGACCTGGGGATAGGAGTTAGGATGGTGCCCCAGCCGGGTGGAATAGCGACAAAGTCGATAAGATAACCTCTCCTGATAACAGTCAATGCCCAGAGATCCCTTACATCCAGCCGTCAAGCTTCCAGGAAAGACAACAGCCTCCCGCCCACACGACTTGCGGCTGAAACACAGTCGACGTCAGGACTTCCTCTTGAAGGCATCCGCCGCAGTCTTGGGACCAGCCGAGGCAGAAGACTTCTTGGGCCGGAACTGGCGCTGACGAGCAGAAAAGTTTTTAGAGGACTGCAGGGAAGACTGAAATGACGAAGAGGAGGACGGAACCGGATTCCAGAAACGGCGAGAACCAGAGGGAGACGTCTTGCTCTTGTAAGACAGAGCATGTTTACGATTTTCGAAAGCCTTAGTGATCATACTATCCAGCTGGTCACCAAAGAGCATCTTGCCATCAAAGGGGATCCTAATAATCGAGGACTTCTCCGAAGAATCAGCTTTCCAGTCACGCATCCACAAATTCCGACGAGTCAAAACCAAGGAGCCAGAGGCCATGGCCGAAGACCGAAGCACATCCGAAGAGACGTCAGCCAAGAGCTTAGCCTGCTGTTCCATGTGGACAAGCAAGCCAGAGCAGTCCCTCTCCTCCTGAATAGCCGTGGCCAGCTTCCCAAAGTCAGACACCAAGGATTGCGCCGCATACGCAGAGTAAATGCCAGCTCGCAAAGACAAATTCCCAGCGGAAAAGGCCTTCTTCGGCGCACCATCCACCTTCTTATCCGTGGCATCAGTCGGAGAACAATCTTCAGGATTGATAGACGTACGACCAATCAGAGTGGCCAACATGGCATCCACCTTTACAGAGTGAGGAAGAGAGACCTCCCCCTCCTCCAGGGAATAAAGTTTCTGCAAAAAGTGAGGAACTGAGGAGCGCTCCAGGTCCCGCCACTCCCCCGAAATCAAGTCCTTGATTCATCCATGAAAGGGCATAGCGAGCGCCGGAGGCTTAACATATTGTGGAAAGATGTCATCTGACCCCATGGGAGCAGAAAAAGGAGAAAACCCCAAGTTCTCCCTAATGTGTTGGAGAATTGCAGGCACCTCATCCCGACGTACAAACTTCTCCGAAGAGGTAGAAGGTGTGGCAGCGTCCGAAGAAGAAGAGTCCTCAGAGGGAGAGTCCACCGAACCCACCGCAGCACGAGAAGACCTGCGCTTCGCAGGAACCCTTGAATCCAGAGCACAAGTCACAGCAGCCTCAATCATGGCCTGCACCTCAGAAGCAGACAGAAGGGCTGAAGAATCCACCGGATCCTGGGACCTGGTCCGACGAGCTGGGATAGGCATCTCATCATCAGAAGAGGAGGACAAAACACGTAAGCGCTTGGAGGTCCGCTTAGCCATAATGAAAATGGTCAGAGAAGCACAGCAGAGACAAGCCTTAAATAAGGAGTATCCCAGAAACTGACCAATAAATACAAAATACCGGGTCAATGAAGTAGCAAGAAAACGAAAAACCAATCAGTAAATGACAAAAAAGAAATAAAAACGACCTCTTACGAGGTCCCTACTGTAATGGAGCATCAGAAACAGCCAGCTGAGGATCATCAGCACATCCGACAGCCGCCGTCCCCTATTCCGGTGTCCAGAACCGGAACTACAGCCCCAGCCACTCAGGGCCGGTGACTCCGTCACCCGGAACCTGTCTGCCCAGCCGCCGAAGAGTGCACCACTACTCCTGCAACGCGGTGAGGAAGGCTCGCGTACTCCAGGCCGGCACCGCCAGACCCAGCAGGCTGCATAAAGTGATGGCGGAGCCCTCAGAACGAGAAGAATGACCGCAGCTCCGCAAAACGGCCAGCGAGTGGGACGCGCGTCTCACAGGAGGTGTGTGGAGGCTGGGGACTATTTATAGTCCTCACGTGATAAATCACGTGGGTATGGGTGTCTGGTGAGGCAGGGATGCCTCATTGTGTAAGGAAGGGAAGCGAGGGAGGGATGAAAATAAAAAATGGCGGGGTACTCGTGCAGTACTTGTACGCGGTGGAAATGGTGAAAAAAAAGTAGAATTCCGTTTTATTCATTAGGTCCCGGGGGGGGCAAATTACAGGGGGCAATTTTCTGCATAATGGGGGCTTGTAAGGTGCCCCGAGCACTGGGGAACGGAACTCCTCCGGTTTTATTTTGAAGTATGCGGGGGGGGGGTTACGGTCGTACCCCTGCAGTCTCAGTGAACGGCACCCCTCGGGTCTTTTAAAAATATATATATGTTTTGAGCTCTCTCTCTCTCTCCCCGTACACGTCGTGGGGAACGCCACATTTCTGGGTCAGTGATATGTGAAATGACCCTCCAGCTCCGGGTACCTGCATTGTCTGGAGTTTTTTATTAATGTTGGGAGGGTGGGCTTGATAATACGTCCTTGTAAATTCCCATAGAAGCCTATGTTCTGGTGTTAACATGGGCTTCTATGGGAAATAACAAGGTCGTATTATGAAGCTCATTATCGCCGTTTTATCGGCAGTTTCCTGCCAATAAAACGGCGATAATTTTAACACTGGTCCTTGATAATATGCACCTAAGTTTACTGCTAAAAAAAAGAGCAATGGGCCATATTAACAACAAAAGGAGATACATCATCGTCGCTTTTATTGACAGGAAACTGCAAATAAAGCGGCGATAATGGGCTTGATAATATGCCCTTGTGAATAACCATAGCAGCCCAGGTTAACATCAGAACTTGGGCTGCTATGGGAAGTTACAAGGGCCTATTATCAAGCACACTATCGCCGCTTTATCGGCAGTTTCCTGTTGATAAAAGCGGCGATAATGTATCGACTTTTGTTGATAATATGCTCCTTCATTTCTATGATAGTATGTAAAGTTTTCCTTTTTTGTTGGTGTAGCAGTTGTACTCTCTTCGCATGCTCAGCGTCGTTTCGAAGCCCACATTTTCTTTTTCTTTAAGTTCAACAAGCAAACCTTTCTTTATATCAGTTAGTAAATCTGTCGCTTTCTTTTCCCGGTTTGTGTGTGTCATCCGCTGCTGTACCTTTGTACAGTATTAATAGTCATATTTTTTATATATTTATTTGAAAGGTAGTGCCGTGGAGCCAAACGTTGATTACGTACTCCGTCCACCGCCATTTTAGTACTTTCTCACCGTTGTTTTTATTATGTCTGTTAGTTTGAACTCAGTAGTTTTCAATTCTAGTCTTGACTATCTTACTACTAGTATTTCAACATTATTTTTATTGTGGGCCGTCATACCCCTCCCCCACAAAATAAAAGAAGTATGTAGTTTTTTTAAATTAACTTTTATTAAACAATAAATATAAACAAAACTCAATTAGAACTATATTAGAACTGGAAAAATAACTTAAACAATGTTAGTCAGTCAGTCAGTCAAACACTCTTTATTTCGATGAATTAAAATCATGAAAAGAGAAAACATTACACACATCCATGATTAAAAAAATTCTAACATTCATCGTTCAGATAAAACATTTAAAAACAAGCAAATAAATATTTAAGTTGATTTCATTTCATAAATATATACACACAGAGGTTTAAGACCCTAGAGTTTTCTTAGTCCAAATACACACTAGCAACTTTAAGGTTTCCACATCAAATATCCTAGTAGCACATTAAATTCATATATACAAAATAAATGAATCAATCCTCCTATGTAGTTACTAACAAAGTTGGTCTAATCTTGTTAGTCCTAGCCGCAGCCACCAAGAAGTTGGCTACGCTAAACACAATACGTACGGACCCCAACATTTGCAGGTACATCAGAGCTGGCCTCACTTGAACGAAGCCTGCAACTAGTGGGCACCTCCATGGGAAATTGTGCTGCCCCTAGCTACATGAATTTGTTCATGCACCGGTTGGAGACTGACCACATTTTTGAAAATACCCAGTGGCGAGACAAAATTGTGTCATACTGGAGATATATTGACGATATCTTTTTAATTTGGGCAGGAGCCTTTGATCAAATATCTGAGTTCATTTCACACATTAATCAAGTTGATGATCACATCCAATTCACCTACAGTACAGACCCTAAGTGCTTACCTTTCTTGGATATTTTGGTCTCACTTGATAATGACTGCTTAAGTACTTCCTTGTTCACCAAATCAACTGACCGCAATAATGCTCTTTGGTACACCAGTTGCCATCCAATTCCCTTGAAAAGACATTTACCTTTTTCGCAACTCTTGAGGGCCAAAAGAATTTGCTCAGAACCTGAGGATTATCAGTTAACTGAAAAGAAAATTCTACATAAATACAGAGAGAGAAAATACCCTGAAACTACTTTACAGGTTGCATGCGACCGCATTAAGTCCAAGAACAGAAACGATCTTTTAATTGCCAATCCTTGCAAAAAAAACTCTGAAAAGCCTGTGTTCGTTTCTAAATACTCCTCTAGAAGTCCTGCAATAAAAAAGATCATCCTAAGCAATTGGCAAATGATACAATCCGAACCCGACTTCCAAGGCCTTTTCAACAGCACTCCCTTATTTGCCTACCAAAGAGCAAAAAATCTGAAAAACTTGTTGGAAATTAAACCTAAACCATCTAACGTCATTTTCCGCGGTACCATACCTTGTCATAACTGCAGTCATTGCAATAACATCATTAAAGGCAATGCCATCAACCATCCATCCTCTGGCAAATCCATCAAACTCAAGACTAATGCCACCTGTGACTCTATGAACTTGGTGTATTTACTCAAATGTCCCTGTGGATTACCATATGTTGGAAAAACCGAAAGGAAACTCAAAGTTCGTCTAACTGAACACAAGAGTCTGATCCGGAATAAGAACGTGAAGTCTCCTCTAGCTGCCCACTTCATCTCTTCCCAACATAACATCAGCCAATTGAGGTTCCTTGTTCTGGAAGTTGTCCAAATGAGATCCGGCGTCGATAACCGGAAAATACTCCTCCAAAGAGAACTCTTCTGGATTAAATTCTTGGACTCGTGCCATCCGAAGGGTCTCAATGAAAGAATTGAATACAGTTGTTACCTGTAACTCATGCTCGCATTCTCTATATTTTTTGCCATCTGCTATTTACACCTTTGTCCTTTGTAGTACACTTTTCTTTACTTTTTCTTTCGTTTTTTCCTTCTTCTAATATCTATTTTACTTTGTGCTTGTTCACCCTACCTTTATCTTTCTTACACCCACTGTTGTATTGTTTTTTCCACGTTCCACACTAGAACCTATTTCACTCCCTTTCCTGTTCCAAAATGGCCGACCGGTTCCAGTTCCCTTTCATACATTTTGTACTAATTTATTTATTTTCCTTTTATTGACCCACTTTTCATGCACCTTTTATTACATTTTTTTTAATGTTTCGCCTGACCGTTTTTTTCCCTTCTATACACCTTTGTATCGTTCCATATTCATTTGTTTTCACTTCTGAGGCACTCTTTACTTCATTCTATATGATCGCCACTTCAACATTTCTGAATGTTCACATGATTGAATCATTTCCTTGAATCTTCTGAGGCGGCCCGGTTGTAGTCCGCTTTCTATTTCCGTGCTTTCTTGCCTTTCTTGTTCGCTTCCTGTTTCCGTTACACGTTTGCTTCCTAGCTGAGATTCCGCCGGAGAGCGCGGTTTTTTCACTATTCGGGTAGGGCTATTTTCATTTTCTTTTTCGTGTGACTCACTTATGCTGCAAATAATAACGCGCACTCAACGGGTGGTGTTTCTGCCTGCATTATTGAACCTTTTTCATGCTTTTTTACGCTTTTCTGCATACACGCTATTCCCTCCGTGTAACTCACTTTTTGGCTTTACAACACGTCATGCACTAAATGGGTGGTGTTTCTCTGACCTGCTGGTTCCTACCATCGACCTTCTTCTTGTTCATCTGTTTACACGCCATTTTCTTGTGATCACTCTTGGGTTTCACTTTTTGAACCACGTTATTTCCCTCATTCTCCCTGATTTTCCCTTAAATCTCTTGTCCTCTTGGTTTCCTTATTTAAGATTGTATATGTTATGACTACCCCGAGAGGTTTCTTTCCCCCACCTTATACAGTGTTTGGTTCCCTTACAGATTACCTTATCCCCTGATGAAGGGACGTGGTCCCGAAATGCATTGGGATTTGATCATGATTTCGTTGAATATCACTGTGATGATTCACCTATTACAATACACTCAAGTCTATATGTCTTGAATATACGACTTTGAATAAAATTGTTCTTGAACTACCTCTCTCGTTTGACAACGTTGAATCAACTACGCAACTTGTTTGAGGTTAACACCTACGTAGGTGCGCTTGTTGGATTTAGTGTGGGATCCCCCTACACTCCCCTATCACTAGTAAATAAGCTGAAGCATTATGGGGCATATTGATAATTTTATCGCCGTTTCAGCGGCAGGAAACTGCAGCTAAAGCAGCGATAATGGGCTTGATAATATGCTGTTGTGAATTCCCATAGCAGTGCAGGTTCTGGTGTTAACCTGGGCTACTATGTTTATTTACAAGGGCATATTATCAAGCCGATTATCGCCGCTTTATCGGCTGTTTCTTGCCGCTGAAACTGCGATAATTTTATCGCCGTTCTTGATACTATGCCCCTACAAGGTTTGGTAACTCTACGGTTTTACGTGTGCAGTGTGACTCGTACATTCCAGTTCTATTATAGTGCTGCGTTCAAGTGGTGTCTATATGGAAGTGCCTAGTGTGTTACTGATGCACGTTATGGCGACTTATTTCTAATGCATTCCTGTGAAGGCTTTGTAGATCTAGGCCTCTGTACTTACCGTTGTATAAACCTTGCGGGTAAACATTTCAGGAAGTTGGTGTCACAACTTATTCTGAACAATTCTTCTACACGTCTACACGTCGAAGACAGCAGTGTCTAAGTTTAAGAGAGAAAGAGAAATGATGTCACAGAGAGTGAGAGAGAGAAAGAGAGAGAAAGCAACATTAAAACTGTGTCGCAGAGTCTGGAGTTGAGATTCCTTCCTTGGGTCACTTTACTCATGTTAAAAGTGACTCAAAAGTGTCGTAATAAGGTTGTGGATCTGTTTGTCAGACTGTTGTAACCTATCTCTTGTCATTGCTCAGAGGTAATTATAGATCAAACCCATTATAGCCACTTTAGCGGCAGTTTGCTGCCAATAAAGTGGCGATAATTTTGTCGCCAAGGTTTGATAATATGGCCCTCTCTCGTTTCACAAATAAAGCTAACACTACAGTTTTACGAGTGCAGTGTACCTGGTACATTTTACTTGTTATAGTGCCGCGTTCAAGTGGTGTCTATATGGAAGGGCCTACTGCGTTACTAATGCCCGTTACGTCGAATTATTTCTAATGCATTCCTATGAAGGATTTGTAGATCTAGGCCTCTGTGCTTACCGTTGTATAAACCTTGCGGCAAAACACATAAGGAAGTAGACTTCACAACTTCACTTCAACAATTCTTCTACACGTCCAAGTAGATAGCAGTGTCTAAGTTTAAGAGAGAAAGAGAAATGATGTCACAGAGAGTGAGAGAGATAGAAAACATTAAAACTCTGGGCCATAATATCAAGCCTGGGCGACAAAATTATCGCCACTTTATCGGCAGGAAAGTGTCGCTAAAGTGGCGATAATGGGTTTGATAATATGCTCTATGTAATTCCAATCGAAGCTCATGTTAGATGTCCTTCACATCTAACATGAGCTTCGATTGGAATTCCATAGAGCATATTATCAAACCTATTATGGCCACTTTAGCGGCAGTTTGCTAAAGTGATGTCCTTCACATCCATTATCAAACCCATTATCGCCACTTTCCTGCCGATAAAGTGGCGATAATTTTGGTGCCCAGGCTTGATAATATGGCCCTCTCTCGTTTCACAAATAAAGCTAATACTACAGTTTTACGAGTGCAGTGTACCTGGTATATTTCAGTTGTTATAGTGCCGCGTTCAAGTGGTGTCTATATGGAAGTGCCTACTGCGTTACTGACGCCCGTTATGGCGACTTATTTCTAATGCATTCCTATGAAGGCTTTGTAGATCTAGGCTGCTGTGCTTACCTTGTTTAAAGAGTGCGGCCACCGGAGTTCACCACTCCACTTGAACTCTGCTTCTATACGTCAAAGTATATTCAATAAGTTGCAGAGAATTCCATTGCTGTTGCTTTATAGGCTGTGGTTGCTTCTGAACGATGTTTGCTGAAGGAAATAAAAGGACATTTTGATTAGTCATCGTAAACTGAGTTGCGTAACTACTGTCAAAAGTGAATTTTAATGTGGGTTCTTAATATTCCGTAGTTAAGACTGTTGCAGCTCCAGCAAACAAAGGAAGATCAATAAGTTAATAGAGGACTGGGACGGCCTCGTGACGCAGAAAGAAAAATACTATCATGGACGCACAATTAATAATAATAGAGGCCTAAGCATGTGGCGTAGTACAGAAATACGACAGAAATTTATGCACGCACAATTTTAAAGATTAGAGGTGTATAGGACCTCGTGTCTTATAAAAAAATATTTCAATTATGTAAGTACAATTTAAAACCATTGAGGGGTAGGAAAGACATATGAAGGATAAAAAAATAGTATTATGCATATACAATTTACAGTGGAGGCTGATGTTGTGACGTCTTCTCTTACCTTTGTTTTTATCGTATTTTGTCGTGTCTTGAAAGGCTGTGGTTTCTCTGAGTCTGGAGTGTTTTCGACAGTCTGTGTGCCATCGCAGCAGAGGCAGGCAAAAGAGAGCGTGCTCACGTCATTGCCCGCATTATATGGGAACCGCGGGGGCTGACCAAACCAAGCTCTGGGTCTTTATTGGTAGCGTTTTCGTGGCCTGCAAGAATGATAGCCCTGGGGGACATCCCATTGGCTAATGTATTGGTTTCCAGGCTAAATGATAGCAAGCATGCTTGGTGGTGGCATGTGTGTAGTGTGGGCGGGCGTGCACCGCGCATGTGCAAGTATGAGTGTGTGCACTAACAATTAACAATAGAGAGAGATGGGGCGGTGTTATAATGTACGCAGAGGCAGACCCAGAATCGGATCTGCAATGAGTCAGCACTTCTAATCATTTTCCTTAGCGCGCCCTGAGCTCTGATTTGTCACTGAAAGGTGATCGCACCATAGTTTGTACTGCTTATCATACTCAGCGTGTACCCGCGCATACAGTACGAATATGCTTTGACGTCACGCGTCACATTAAAGTGTGACATCATGTACGGCGTTCTGTACGCGAAAGGGGGCAATGTTTCTACTTGGTTTAAAACATGTATGTATTTAATGTACATACTCAGGGCAGACATTTGGGATAACTATGACTATTTTTAATACTTGTAATAATCATATATTACTTTTAAAAAGAATTACACATATTGCGGTAGAACATCATGCGTACTCGTATTGAAAGAGTTGCTCAAGCGCATCATAAGCGTACGCAAAGCCATGTGACTTAAAAAGTAGAGATTTGATTGGTTCATAACTTTTCCTATTGCGACTGTTGAAAGGTCCGTCCCATTATAATTATTCGACTTTGACTTTCTAAGAAGAAGCATTTGTTCTGAGAAGCTTCTCAAATAGAAGGAGGATCACAATAATAAGAACAATGGAGTCATCTTCCAGCAGTTCTTCAGAGGGAGATTTCATTCCTGAAGAACCTCCAAAGAAGAGGAAAGAAGCTCTAATTTCCAAAAGGTCAAAAAAAGGTTAATGCTCCAAAAGTAACCTGTAAAATTTGCGAAACAACTCTTTCAAGGGGTGATCCATGTAAAAAGTACTCCAATGGCACAGCAAATATGGTGCGACACGTGAAGAATTTGCACCCCAAGAACTTTGCTCGAGCTGCAAGACGGAGGTTGCACGAGAACCCACCTGCTGATACACCAAGCACATCAACTGCGGCAGCAGGATTTTCAGCAAGCAGTCCACACCCACATATTGATTCTGGCTTTGCTAAAGTTAAAATTCTATGCATTTATTGCGATAAACTTTTGTGTTATGGGGAACAGTCTATAGACTTGATTAAACGCAGGATGCAGGATCATTGCTGTCCTCGACATTAGTTGTTCTTTTTTCATTCTTTTGTTCCGCTTGGAATTTGTTGAGAAAACACCCAAAAAATACAAAACAAAAAAAAACAGTTTTTTTTAGAACTACCTTCACTGGTCAAAGAAAGAACTATATTTCTATGTTAGTGTGTAAAAGTTTGTCAGAATGAATGTGTAGTTCATAAATGAATGAATGAATATGTTACTAGTGTATGGAGAATGTGAAAGTGCAGAACTATAAGGAACTGCTACAGCATAAATCTATAAGGTGTTTATCTATAGTATACTGTAGTATGGCCGAAGCACTTGAATGTACCATATGTACATAAATATGTTACAAGTCTATGTTTCAATTTGCGCTGCTGGTGAAAGTGCTTAGGTGAATTTGTATGTCTTAGGGGTGGATTTACAATCCCCTTGTGCCTCTTTTACACAGCCGTTGTGTCACTTTTGTGGCACAGCGGTGGTGCAAAAGAGGTACCATGGTGTGTGGTATTAACAATGTGACGCATCTGGAGAGTGTATTACATTGTAAAGCGCTGCACCAGAAGAGGGTTTCCTGTGCGGAAGGGGGTGCAGCAAGGCCTCCTAAGAGTGACTGAGTGGAATGTATAACATTTTATTCAGTGACTTTTGAGCTTATGCTGCGTCAAAACCTTGCACATGCTTGAAGCAGGTGTAAGGATTGATACAGCATTGTGAGCATAGGGCCCCAAGAGAATTGCTGGAGCTGTGTTATACTTGCAACAGACGTCAAGCAATAATTCATCTAAAAATTACTTTGCAATTTAGTTTTGTTATTATTTTATAATAAGAATATGACATATAATCTACAAAATAAAATAAATATAAATATTTATATTAAAAATATAAGAAATTAGTATAAAAAGAAAGACATAATAATTAATACATTTGTAAATTATCATTTACAAAACCTATGAAATTCACTGAAAAAACCATAGGTTTCACACACGTTATAGTTAGGAATTAGCATTTAAAAAACCATGCAAATTCATTGAAAAAACCATAGGTGTCACACGTTATAGTTAGCTGAACATTTCTCTCATACAAAACCTTTGAAATTCCTCCGTTATAGTTAACTCAGCTAACTATAACTTGCGCGCCCGCAATGCACTGCTGATGACGTCACATATTACATCACTCATGACATGGTCAGTGACATCACTCATGACATCACTGATGACATCTCAAATGACATCCCTGATGACATCACTGATGACATCATCCTTGTGGCAGAACTCCTCTTACTGTAATATAACCTTTGATACAAACAATCAAAAATAGAACCTAAAATGTTCAAAAAAATGGAGATACCAATTCCAGTTAGAATAACGTATTGAGTAATCCCAAAATCTACATACACATCCACTCATTCACCAACAGTTCTATATAGTCACTCATACATGTACTCACTTATCATATGTACTCATACACCTATACATCAAATTATACACCGACACTCATCTATAGAGTTACTCACACACATGCAAATAAACTATCAAATAGCCATTTACTTGCATATACAGCTATATACCCACCACTACACTAACTTCTACAGAATCGCAGACATACTTACTCTCTTAAACAATCACTTATAGTAACACATACTTATATATACAGGAAGTCTTAGAATTAGTCGCTCTCAGATATACTCACTTATATACATCAATACTCACATATACTAGTTTAAAACATATGTAGTTACTCATAAAGATACTATTGAGACAGTCATTCACTCACTAACACACCCATACACACAGTCATTCACCAATACAGTCCTGCACACATACTGTCTTCAAAACACATACAAACAGTGAGTCAGTCATTCATGCATCTGTGCGCTAAGGAATACTCCCCACGAACCGTACAAACACTCATTTTGGTACTCAAAAAACCAACTAATAACCGATATACACACTCATGTAGCTACTCACCAACCCATGCAGCCACTTATATACAAAGTGAGACACTGATACAGATATTTAAATATTTAAAGATTACTCGCTAGTACACCTATTCAGTAAGATATACTTAATAAGTCAGTTATACAATCAATTTTACAAAAAAAACATCCATTTAGACACTTAATTACCCATTTATTCTTCCATCGACCTTTAGATATACATATATATAAAAACAAATATTTTTCAGAAAGACACAGATTCACTGGATGATGTCATCAGCAATGTAATTTGAGATGTCATCAGTGATGTCATCAGTGATGTCACTGCCCATGTCATGAGTGATGAAATATGTGACATCATCAGCAGTGCATTGCGGGCGCGCAAGTTATAGTTAGCAGAGCTAAATATAACGGAGGAATTTCAAAGGTTTTGTATGAGAGAAATGTTCAGCTAACTATAACGTGTGAAACCTATGGTTTTTCAATGAATTTGCATGTTTTTTTAAATGCTAATTCCTAACTATAACGTGTGTGAAACCTATGTTTTTTTCAGTGAATATATATATATATATATATATATATATGACCCCCGCAAGCCGAAGCCGCAGCAGCTGCTGAGATCGGCTCAAAGAACATTGTCGTATGAGCCCACGAGGTGGCGGACCGGTAGATTTAGGAACCGGCAGACATCGACTCATACGAAAGTAAGATCACAAGCGGCTCTGTGGGTGAAGAGTAAAGTGCACTGGCGCACTGCTTGCCAAGGAATACTTCGGGGCAGATTAGACGCCACAAATTAACATTTAAAAATTGCAAACATGTCGGCTGACAGCGTTCGAGATCAGGAGGCATTGGGACTTACGATGTTTTCCGATAGCTCCCCTCTCCCAACTAACATCCGGAAGAGAGAAACAATGATGGCGCCAGTAACAGCAGCAGCACAGCGCTTAAAGACCTATTCAAAACTCTGGAAAAGAAATCCAGAAGCGAACAATCCAAATGGTGGGAATCAAAATCTTTACAAAGATATATTGAAGTAGACCGCATTCCACGAGGTTTACGCATACTCACAGCTCCCACCTACGAGGACCCCAACCCTGAATTAATGAGGGAATAGGCGGAGTGTAACCTGGAGGGATCGCACCGCCAAGTCCAGATTCTGATTAAGTATGCGGACATTGACCGGGCTAAATTGCTCACGGAGATAGCAGCGATCTATGAGCAGTTAGAAGCAATGGGGGAAGATGAGGAAAGGGCCAAACTCACAATGGAAATGAGCGTAAGATTGAAAAAAGAGGAAGCTAAAATCATCGATAGGAAAACATATAAATTTCAGCGTGATCGTATGGATTACGAGTTGGGCCAAATTTTTACGTTCTCCAAAAAATATGATGCCATGCGCAGTGGGGCGTCTAAACCTCAGTCCAAACCCAAAATTAACCGGCAAAACAAAGGACAGACTGATTCATCTAACTCCACTATCAGCTCTGATGTAGAAACTGAATCCGATTCAGAACGCCGAAAACAAGTCTAAGCGGGGGCCCTTCCTAAACCATCACCGGGACAGGAAATTAGTTTTTTATGTCAAGAGAGACTCCAGACATTAAGGCGCCGCACAAGACAAAATTACGTAAACAGTGGGCAAATTTCAAACGGCGCAAGAGGCACAGGGCGTGCAAGAGGCGGGTATCAAAGGAAGAAGAGGGGCAGGGGGCAGGGATCTGCCAACCAGCAGGAATAATCAAAACCAAAAACCAAACGTTTGTTAACCTGACCTCACTTACCCTAACATCCAAGGAGGAGGAAATACTGAATTTATGTCTGACTTTTGCACCACCATGTAATTTCAACTATCCCGCTACAAGATTTGACTTATATAAAGCGGTTAGAAAGCTCAAGCTTCGTAAGTTATATGCACTTAAAACCAAGTCCAAAGGGGCCACACAGTTGCAAAATGATACGGAAGGGCTGATGAGTGGGGCCTCTCAAAGTACTGAGATCATAACGGAATTATGGAATACTGAAGGGGCAGGATACGGGGAACCAGCACCAATGGCCGAGGAAATCGGAAGAGTAGACGAATTAGGGAACAGAACATCATCTAAAACCCTATTCAGACCCCCATCAGTCTTCACACCGGTACTACCCAGGGATGCCATCGACATTTTTCATGAGAATGTTGTTAAACAACTGAAGGATTTACAGAGAAACGTATCTGCCACCAAAAAAGGCACAATGCTTTGTCTCAACGTTATGCAGCCCTCACAGCCCGCCTAACCAAAGAGAAATGCATTGTAATTCGAGGAAGTGACAAGGGCGGTAACATAGTTTTGATGACACAAGCAGATTATGACAAAGAAGCATACTCTCAATTAAATGACAGTGAATGCTATGAACGAACTAATTTCCAGACATTGAGTTCAATCAAGATGGACTATCATCGGAAATTAGCAAAATGGAAATCCAACAAACTAATCAGTGAATCTGAGTACAAATATCTCAGGAATGACAACCCAGTTACACCCATAATGTACTTTATCCCTAAAGTACACAAGGATCCCATACACCCCCATGGCAGGCCCATCATCTCCGCCAGGGGTGGCCTTTTGGAACATACGTCTGTTTACATTGACTATTTTCTTCAGGGATATGTGCAAAAACTGGAGTCCTATGTGCAGGACACGGGGGACTTTCTGCAGAAGGTCCAACACATTGAATGGGTTGAGGGGGACTGGTTAATTGCTTTGGATGTCACAGCCCTCTTCACGAGTATAACACATGCTGATGGGCTGTCAGCAGTCCAACACTATTTATCCAGACGTGCGCCTTTATTTGCAGATCACAACAGAATGCTTATGCAAATGTTGGAATTCTGTTTGACAAACAACATTTTCATGTACAATAATTTGATGTAGGGGGTGGCGATGGGGGCCGGCTTCTCCCCAAGCGTGTTTGCACATGGGAGCTTGGGAGGAGCTGGTCCTAAAAACCACATACCAGCAGACAATCCAGAACAATGTGATCGGATGGTATCGTTTAATTGATGACTTACTAGTAATATGGAGGGGTACAGAGGTGGAAGCAATGAGATTCATAAATGACATCAATCAGAATGATCTCAACCTCAAATTTACAGCTCCTCTCAGTCAAAGTTCTGTTACATTTTTAGACACCAAGTTATTTATAAAAAATGGACGGTTGGAGACAAGGATTTACCGCAAAGCCACCGCGGGTAACAGCATCTTACATGCTGCCAGTGCGCACCCAGCTCATCTCGTTTCCAGCTTCCCCTACGGGGAGATGCTGCGAAAGAGACGTGTTTGTAGCAACCCCACTGATCTTGAGGCGGCCCAACAAGAGAGCAAGGCTAGGTTCCTAGAAAGGGGCTATTCAGAATCGTTGATAGAGAGGGCCAAAGTCAAATCCATGGTCAGAACCAGGGAGGAGCTCCTAACAAAAAACAGCAAAAGTAATCAACTTGTGCTACAGCCAGTTAAAAGCACAAGGCATAATGATCAAGCCAAGAACTTCCGAATTATCACTGGCTATAGCAAGCAACACAAAGAGATTTATAGGATTGTGAATAAAAACTGGCCTATTGTAGCCAGTGATCCTGTTATCGGTGCCACCTTGCCAAAGAAGGTGTCATTAACATATAGTAGGGCGCCCTCACTTAAAGACCAACTAGTGGACACCAGCCCTGAGCCTATCGAGAGAACCGCATGGTTCCATAATAACAGGGGGTTTTTCAGGTGCAAGACCTGTAAGGCCTGTGGCCATGGTGTCAATGTCAAAACATTTACGGATGGGTTTAGTGGCCAGGAACACCCCATAACTCAGGTTTTAACTTGCAAGACCGAGTTTGCCATTTATGTTTTGCAATGCCCTTGCCCACTGAAATATGTGGGCAGTACTAAGTTACCGGTACACAAACGTATCCTCCAACACCTAAGGGCCATCACTAATGGGGATAATACGTACCCGGTGGCAAGGCATTTTCGAGACTGTCATCAAAGTGTGAACACTAATTTAAAATACTTTGTCATTGATGCAGTCAAGGCAAGCAGACGGGGTGGGGATCGGGAGGCCAAACTCAGGAAACTGGATACCCAGTATATCCTCCAACTTGACACCAAGGTCCCAGGGGGGCTGAATGTAACTGAGGACATGTATACGTGCCTCCCATGACAGGTCTCCACACACTGAAGATTCATTTTTAGTTTTATTGCTGTCTTATAGGATTATGTCTCAGTGTCTTGCAACGGGACAAGTATCAAATATCCTGATTCGATGTCTGACCCGGCTGGGCAACCTTCCAACTGATGGATGTGGGTTGGGGATCCAACGCCAGAGTTTGTAATCTTTCGCTAATAATTTTCAGATTTATATTTTGATTGGGTCGTTTATGTGTCCAAACTGCTGCTGTTTATAAGAGTTATGTCTAATGAGAGAAGTACACAAAACATAAAGTAGACTACATGGGTCCTTATCCCCCATTAGTCTTAGTTATATGATCATTTTCACAATTTTTAATCACAAGTAATGATTTTTTCACTACATGGACAATTGAGTTAAAGATATAGAAAGAGACACCTCGCAGCGATGTGAGACACAAGGAGAGGGTCTAGTGTTCAAATTGGGAATTTTGGTATACTAGACATGGGTTTTTACATATTTTATCTATTTTTGATGAAATGATTTATGCGGTTTTAACGTTTTACCTACTAGACAGGCTATTTGCACTTATTAGCAATCAGCTACATCGGTGGGCTTTGCACAGTTCGAATACTATTTGCACTTTGAATGTCAATATCATCATGACAAGCTATTTGCACAGTTGCGTATTTTGCACATATCTCAAAAAAATGTATATTCATTTTGGGGATATAACATTTGCACTATTGCATATTTTGCACATATCTTCATGCATTAGCACTTTGGTCTGACTGATGTGTTTTTTAGTAGGTATAATCAAGATGATATAACGTTCACTGCATTATCTTTTGGCAAGGGTATGTATTTGTATTTAACCATGTTTTCTTAATTTCACCAATAACCCCTTGAATTGTACATTGATTTGATTTTCCCCATTCCACACAGGTTGTATGGTATTTTACCATGATTGTATTACTATGTGTTAAATGTCACAATATATTGATGTTGAATTTTTATTTGTGAGATGTCTCTGGTAACATTTTACAACGAAGTATTTTGTCCATGCTTACTCTCAGCATAATCACGTGACGCTTGTACATCTGAGTACTCGCACTTTAAAAAGAGCATCTTTTCATTGAGAACGTTGTCATGTGAGCAAGGCTCCTCGGAGCCGAAACGTCATGCGGCTGAATTTGCACTAAATAAAATTCTAGCACTTAACTGGTCCGTATCCGTGCAATCCTTGCCTGGGCGAAGTTCTGCGTGCTGGGAGCGAGACGCGGCTTTACGGATATATATATATATATATATATATCCTAAAACACCACCTTGTTCGTACGAACAAAACGTACTCGGACACCTTAAGTTGCTTGTGTGCATAAACTTATATATATACACACACAATCCATCCTGCTCTCATCAGAAGAAGGCACGCACTCAAGGCTGAAGGTATATGGCATTCTTTATTTTCTCAGGTCTCTGTCGACCCGCCACTGAAGAAAAACGTTTCAGCTACCTAAAGCCTTTCTCAATCTGGCCAGCGCCCTTCAAATGTGAGCATAAATAGCCCATCCCCCACTCTTAGGCCTGGACAGCAGTGATGTCACTGACCATGTCATGAATGATCTAATATGTGACATCATCAGCAGTGGATTGCGGGTGCGCGAAATATAGTTAGTACAACTAACTATATAGGAGCAATTTCATTGGTTTTGTATGAGTAAAATGTCCAGCTAACTATAACACCACTAAAACTTATAGTTTTTTGAGTGAATTTCAAAGGTTTTTTAAAAACGAATTCCTAACTATATAACTCCTGAAACCTATGGTTTTTTGAGTGAATTTCAAAGGTTTTTTTAAATGCTAATTCCTAACTATATAAGGCCTGAAACCTATGGTTTTTTCAGTGAATTTCAAAGGTTTTTAAAATGCTAATTCCTAACTATATAAGGCCTGAAACCTATGGTTTTTTCAGTGAATTTCAAAGGTTTTTTAAATGCTAATTCCTAACTATATAAGGCCTGAAACCTATGGTTTTTTCAGTGTTTTTAAAAAAAAAAATTGATTGGTTAACTGGCTTATTAAGTGTATCTTAGTGAATACATATATTAGCGAGTAATGTTTAAATAGTTAAATATATGCATGAGTGATGTAATATGTGACATCCTCAGCAGTGCATTGCAGACGTGCAAGTTATAGTGAGTCCAACTAACTATAACGTGGGAATTTCAATGGTTTTATGCGAGTAAAATTTCCAGCTAACTATAACTGATGTGAAACCTATGGTTTTTTCAGTGAATTTCAAAGGTTTTTTAAATGCTAATTCCTAACTATAACTGGTGTGTAACCTATGTTTTTTTCAGTGAATATATATATATATAACATTTCTATGGCAAAATGAAACCCCTCATTTTGTTCCTTTTCAAATTAAATGTATTAAGTATTACCACTTTATTCCAATCAAGATGACTTGATTGTCATACTTTTGTCATAAGTAAGACTGTTAGCGTTCTAGTTGTTCTTTAGAACACTCTGGGACATTCTGTCATTGGGCTATAGTTGGGCTACATCTGGCTGATATTTGGGCTACATTTGTTTTTTTTGTCTCTGGTGGCCATCTTTGGGCTACATTGGGCTACATTTGGGCTCTAACATATATAAAGCACAATGTAGCCCAATATATATTTTTTCAAAGTTAATTTTCGTAAAAACCACTGGAGCACATATCTTGAGACATAGCAAAGGCACATCGGGCTACCAGTCCCTACAATTTTGCCAAGTTTGGTGGAAAACCATTCAGCCGTTCGGGCTAAAAGTGAGTCCAACCGCCCTATGGAAATTAACACGGGGAAAACACGTTTTGGGATCCCCCTTTTATCTCGGCCCCCGCTTGACGAATCCCCCCCAAACTTTCAGGGAAGGAGCGGAGCGCCGCGAGGCAAAGTTAAGGAAAATTTCAGGAAGATTCCTCAACCGGCGCCAAAGTTATTCCCAATAGAATGTTGCGATTTCCCTATGGAAAACAATCCTAACTATATATACCTACTGGCTATCGCCAGTAGGTAATATATATATATATATATTTATATACTAAAATATATGTATGATACATATATTGACTATATGCATTGATTCCACATTCCAAATGGAATCTTCACTCATGATGCTTTTTGAAAATTCAGCTGTGTGATCTGTGCAGCCACTGAGCTTACCATCTTATATATATATATTTTACATACGATACATTGATGACATATTTATAATATGGAATGCAGGAAGTAGAACATTGGAACAATTTACAGCTAATATCAACAATATCTATCCTACCATCAAATTTACCAGCAGCAATACCAAACAGAAGCATCATCTCCCTTTTCTGAATGTGCTAGTCACCATTCATGAACACAAAATTACAACTGATCTGTACCACAAGCCTACAGATGCTCATGTGTAGTGTAGTTCCTATCTTCCCAATAGGCTCTGCGCATTGGAATAATACCTACAGCAGTAAAGGCCTAGGCCAGACGTTAACTAGGTCTACTACTGTCGATACTAGACTTAAAGTTTTGGGTTTGCCAGCTTAGCTCAGAGTTCACTAGAAACTTTCTCGAATGTTCAAGGAGGAATTAACTTCCCTGATTAGACAAGAAGGGATTTAGTTTCTGACAACCATAGAACATGACAACTTTGCTCTCCCCTAATCAAGAGTCAATCTCGAGAGTCGTGTGAACAAAAGGCAAATTATTTTACTCAGTCAGTACGTGCATTCTTAGTCTCATCAGAATGTAGAGAAAAGGAAGAGACGGGCGTGTTCAATAAAAAGGTGTTATTTATTGATCAGTCTCTTTTCTCATACAAGAGAAATGGATCGATATTATTGCAATACTTATAGTTAAGTAAAGTGCATACATTAAAAGCAATTGTATAAAATAATACTGTAAAAACATTGATATGGTTTCTAAGCCATAAGATGTTTTAAAATGAATAAAATATATTACATACACATATACATTTGACTAAACGTACTCAACTGGTGTTTCTAGATACGCCTACCCCGTGTACCTGACCTAAGTCTAATACGTGGGCGGGAATAGATAGTTACAGTTTAAGTTAAGTTTGTTTTTGCCAAGTGAATAACTAAAGAATTCTCTGTGAGGGGTTATTCAGTTCTGTACCTGGAAGTTAGGATGAATGAGGAATGGTATCTCTCTCTCTGGTCTCGATATTCCAGGCTGCCTGCGAGGGCTGCCCAGAAACGCCGGTGCTGGATTCTCGGCAGGAGAAAGCAGCGCGTTTCTCAGCGCGTCAGAAAGGCGGGGCTGCTGCCAGCGGGGTCTGCTCTGCTCTTCGCTTCGGCAAGTATGGCTGGTCCATCTCGTCACCACGCGTGTGTTTGCATATGGCAAGATCGGTAATATTTATACCTTTAAGGTGCCGAGATTGACGTAAGGATGGACATAGATACGTCAATAAAGATGTCATACGACTTGCTCGTTAGCACATTCTTTTACTAAAGTTCTCGGTGAAATCAAAACAATGGCCGCAGGGTTTTGCCCAGGTTGTCATAGGTTTGATTTGTTATGAGAACTCCGTATGCCTTATCAGGGGCTGGAGGAATATCGCTTGTCTAATTAGATCGCAAGCGTTATGACCTAATCAGATAACACGTTCCTGTGCCGTAGTGTGACTGCGTCAGATAACGGTATCTGCATCATGGGGGTTTTCTGCCTCATGGGCTGACTGCTAGTTAACTTGTTGGTTTGTTTAACTAGAATAGGGTCAGGAATAGGGGGATCGATTCAGAACCTATAGGAATACATGACACCCACTCCACGCTAACTATGGACATATTTACTAATCTAGGCATAGTATAACATAGTACAACATACTATAGAGTAGTGTGTATACCTTACCACCCCAAAATACATAAATGCATTTAGAAATTTTCAAATATACTGTTAAATTGCAGACATATATATATGGTATGCACTCAAGCTGTAGAAAAATGCCAAAGTAATCGCATTTGTATACATTATTGCTTATATGAGAATTACACATGAAATGGTTTCTTAAATACAGAAAAAAGTTTCGAGACCATTCCATCACAGAATAAAATATCTATGAACATGCCAGCGGGCAGCTAATGTCTACAAGTTATCTAAAATTTAGAAACCTTAGTTCTCTAAGAATAGTTCTTACTTTAAGCAGAAGATAGTGTCCCGAAAAATATGCAAAAATATTTGGGGCTTCTGGAAAAACTGCTGTCCGTGAACTGGAGCGAAAATGTTCATGTGACTTTATTTTTAAAGTTGAAGGCCGAATTCAGGGAACGCCGTGTGCGAGCTTGCTCAAAAGTCTCTATTTCTGTTCGGGTGAGAACATCATATCATTTAGGCTTTCGAAGAAACTGTCAACAGCTTCCTGGGAAAGTTCCACTAACTCGGAAATAGGTGTAATCATGCATTCTTGCGCATGATTGTCTCCATTGACATTCTGATTTGCATTACTGACAGAAGGTCGTACCTGTTCGATGCTGCTTTCATCTTGAACTTCACTACCCATCAATCGTAGTGGTGAAGCTTCCACGAATGCCGTCATCAGGATTGGTAGCCTTTGAGGGCAGCACAAAGCATGAACCTTGATCGGGCTCAACAATGTTTCTGCATCCATCGGCGCATCCGATTGTAGCGTCAGACAGGTGTCTAACACGCATTCTTCTCCGCATAGCAGACACCTCAATACAGGTAAAACACATCTTTGCCACATTGGTCGAAATGATAGAAACCAAGTCATGTTCAGGTCTCTAAGCCGGGAGAGTCCCAGGATTTTTGATATCCGGTCCCGGTATCCAATGGCTAGGATTGTTTCTTCCCTTGTCGCAAGAGTTTTGTCTGTGACATGGGTTGCCATAACGAAAAATAAGGACTAAGAATAGGATTCCTGCAATTAGTCCCAGGATCAGGGGAAGTCCGCCAAAAATCGAATGGACGAAATCTGGAAAAATACCCAGTATGGCTTTGAATGGTGTTAATGCCATCGAAAATACTGTCTTAAATACCTTTGAGACCCCATTGGTATCAGAAATATTTAAGATTTCATTCAGGATTTCCGCGAAATGTACGGGGGAATTAGTTGATAATAATGTATGTATCTCTGCAGTCGTCCTTGCGACTTGTAGATCATACGTTTCTTTTGATGACGAGAGCCTGGTAGGCGTCTGAAGAAGGACTGTTTTCATTCTGCTTAAAGTATCTATTCGAATAGAAGTAATTTTCAAATCGGGCCATGCCCTTGCCTCCCTGTCTGGGAAGGAGCTGGGGAACAATGTGCGTCCACAGCACTTGACCTTCGCAGTAGTAGTTACTAGATAAGGAGTCCCGGGCATAAGACTACAACATCTGCGGTCTACAATAAGAATGTAACTCCCATTATAGAGTCTTTGAAAGAATGGTTCTATTTCTGTTGCAGGTGCGCCTTGCTGGTGACATGAAAGGTTGTATGAATTCCCTTCACAGGCTCCATGCAAACTAATTCCGTTACACAGAAGTGTGCCACTTAGTGACATCGCACAATTGTTGCCACTAAGAAACACTTTCTGTCCTTTATTACTGACACATGCATGTGAATAGGGCAGGTTCCATGTTGTTTTAAGGTACCCCTTTCCCAATTTCTCGTACATGCCAGCCTGTATATATTTTTGGCAGTATTGAAACCTGAAGGTTGAGATTGGAATATTTATTATCCCATGTATTATCCATTCACTGACAGGTCGTTCTGACATTGTCATTGGTAATCTTTCTAGTTTTTCAATGCTCAAGATTGTATAATCAGCACCCTTTTGCGCCATACTGATTTGTCTATCAGTAAGGTTAAAGATTTGGAATAGTGACGTTGTTTTGATTAAACGCCAAGGCACATAGCCTGAACGCAGATTTTGTAACGTCCAGCCAAGCTGTACAATAGAACGCAATTGAGACTGACCGTGTTGTAGCAACAGTAAGTCTTGCGATAATATGTCGATTGCTGAAGACACAATGCTGTCCAAAGAAAAAATTCTGGAGGACAGAGTCATTAACCCATTGTCCACTACAGAAAGTGATTTTTCCAAATTAATACAGTCAATTTCCCGTATTCTCTCTGCTGTTTCAATTTGAGTAACCTTCCAGGCCTCATTGTATGCTGCATATACAGAGGCTGCTATGAAACGCTTTTGACGCTGTTTGCGTGGTCCCAAAGTGAAATCACGCAAGTCAGCACCATCAGTAAGTAAAGTTAGGTGTTGCTTAATTTCTGCCAGAGTGGAAGTTTGTAGCCATTGAAGGCATAATTTGCCCACACTGTAGGTGGTTATTATCCCTGGGTGATGTCTTTGAGGATATCTAGGGTCTGGCCTGGTCATTTTGAACCCCTGTGTTTTGTTCAGGAATCTGTCTTGACAGTTATTAGTATCTGTGGGCCAGATCAACCACTGTTTCCAATCAGGATGTGTTCTGTTCTGGTTTAATATATAATTTACGTCTATCTCTTCATCTATAGAGCTATTGCTGTACATTGTTGGTTTTGGAATAGACGGTTTATTTAAGTCTTTAATTTTGGCTAGGCCAAGACAGGTAGTTTGTTGAACAGTGTCATTTAAAAATATCATTTGTTCTGGGATCATGCAGGCTCTAAACAAAGATTCTATACCCTGTACTTGCCATTCTTTTGTACCCCAAACACTTTTCAATTCAACATTTTTGTCCCAATAATCAAAACCAAAAGTATTCATTTTTTCAAAGAATGAGTCTGAATATAGCAATTTTGTGTTTGTTATCATGGTCTTAGTTCCTGTCTTGTTTGACAATTTGAAATAAAATGCTTCAGCATTACTTGTGTTAAAACCTGAAAAATATGAATATTTGTCGTAAACGGTTCTTGAGCTCCCTTTTGGAGGTGTTGCACAATGTTCCCATTGATTATAATTTAAAACATTTCTAGGTTGTGCAGATCTATGTAAAAAGTGGTTACCATAGTGGTTATAGCAATACATACTGTCATAATTTGTAGAACCCTGCAAATAATCATGTTTGGTAAATTTAGCAGACATTACTAAGTCAGACATCATATTATTAATGCTTTCGAAGTCCCAATCATCAGCAAATGAGTTTGGTTTTGCAAAGTCACTCAATGAGATCTTAATTTGGTGTGGATATTTCAGGATCTCGACCGGACCATAAATTTCATAGTCAGTGTTGTCCCAGGCTACCCCACCAGGTATCGGATTGGCTGTGAAGTTGGCTGAAGAAAGTTCTCTTTTCTCGACGTGTGAAGATGTGTGTGGTTTGAGGATCAAGTTGATTTTCTGACTTGCTGTGTCCATTTTAGCATATTTTCCCTCAATGAAGCGTCCCAAAGTAAGTACCATGATGAGCCAAAGTATGAGAATAAATGCACCAAAACCCACCCAAAATTCAATCCATGGGGAAATCAGATATGTTTCTTTCAGTTGTCTCAAAAGTTCCTTAGCTTTGTCTTTAAAGGTTTTTGATGATGGCTGTGTCTTTGATTCGCTGAAGCCCTCAGAGGAATCATCGAAGTTAATGAAGTAGCCGGATGCAGTTCTGTCAATTGTTCCAATTGGTTCAGGATTTCTGTTTCTTGCATTTCACTTGGTACTTCATTATAGATTGGTGTGTCTCTGCTAAATGTTTTTATTTGGGTTTTCAGAGGTCTTAGTTCTATTGCATTGTTGCATAGTCCTTGTTGTTCTTCTGTAGGCGTTTCGAATGTGATGAGCCTCTTCGTTAGGACCTCTGTACTGGTAGCAAACCTTGGTGTTCTGCTACTTATTGGGAGTCCACTTGGCCTACTGTTTGTTATCGGCCACATGTTGTGGTTTTACCAGGTCGATGGATACAACTCGGTTCTCCTTTTTACCAGCAAGTGGCGGTAGTACAACTGATCTTGTCCCGTTGACAGACAAGACAGGAACTGCTTTTCTGTAAGAAGGCCCAAATTCCTTCTTTACCGCGATCTTTTCCCTGACTAGATCCCCGACTTTTGGAATCCAGACAGGTCTTGCTGGGACAGGTGGTGGTTCTTCAGTGGTTGTTGGCTGTTGTTTCAACTTTATGTTGCTCAGGTCTTTTCTTGTTTTGTTTAAGTCCTGCAAAATAGCCAAACGGTCTTTGATATCAAAGGTTTTTTCTTTCACCACTGAAGTCTGACTATCAATGTCAGAGATCATCATCCTAGTTCCAAATAATAATTCGTACGCACTGAATCCCTTCAGAGAATTTCTTGGCAAGTTATTGAGACTACGTTGGACACTTATTAGATGTTTGACCCACCCAGCTCCCGAACCTAATACCTTCGCCGTTATAGATTGCTTTATGTCACGGTTTTTTCTTTCAACAATTCCGTTCCCCTCAGGGTGAAATGGACAAGAGTACCGCAATTGCACGCCCATGCTGACCATGGCCTCCTTATAAGCCCGAGAGCTAAAAGCAGGACCATTGTCCGAATGCAGCATGCCAATTGCGTATGTGCCGATAAAGACTCGCAAATCTTTTATAACAGTTCTGGCGTCAGCCGTTCGCTGGGGCCACATCCATATGAATCTCGTGCATGAATCCACTGCGACCAAGATATATTTATAGTTACCATCCCTTTGTAAGGGACCACAGTGGTCTAGGTAAACACAGGCTAATGGTTTATCCGAGATTAGAAGGGGCGTCTGAGCTGGACGTCTCACAGTTGATACTTTCATTTTTTGACATATCTCACATTCTAGAACATAGTTCCTCGTTTGTCTTCTCATTTGTGGCCACCAGTATCTCTGTTTTAATAATGATACTGTGGCTGAGACGCCAGCATGGATAGAAGCAAGCCCTTCGTGTGCCGCTATTATTAGTCCTAACCTATGTTCCATGTTTGGAATTGCCCTATCCCCCACTCCAGGGATTCGAGCAAAAGGAACATTGTTTGCATCAGTTATGTATGAGTATTTTACTGGAAAGCCTTTAGGGAGTGGTTCTATCGAATCCTTTTCTGAAGCGCTGACAGCTTGTAATATTTCGCTGTCTAGTTTTGTTTTTGACCGGGTGACGGCAGCTACGGAAGCCGTTTGCACAGCTGCCTTCGCGGCCTCATCAGCCAATGAATTCCCTGCAACGTGAACGCCATCACGTTGATGACTCAGTGTATGTATCACGTGAGTCTTTGGTAGTTCTTTTTGTAAAAGAACTACTTGTTCCCAGAGCATTTTATGCTTGATTGTGCCACCTTTCGCATCCTTGAAACCATTCTGAAGCCAGATCTGCAAGTATTCATTGTAAGATTGAACGCAATAATACGAATCGCACACTATGAGTGTGGGGAATTCTCGATCGGTATTTTCAAGCGCCATCTTGAACGCCAGTAGTTCAGCTCGCTGAGCTGTACAATCTCCTAAAGATTGTGTTTTAGTGATTGCTGGTTTAAATTTTCCTTCGTGCCAGCGACCTTTAACGATCGCGCACGCAGCACTGTAAGCTTGCTTACCCCCCACTGCGGGTTGTGCTGATCCGTCTGTATATATTATACAGCCGTAGTGGTCTAGAGGCAGAATTTCGGTTGGCGTAGGACATTCAAATTCATATTGGAGAAATTCTTGTGTTTTTAAGTAAGGATCAAATTCGTACACCACGTCTGTTGCAGCAAGAGAATTAGCCCATTGTATCCATCTCGGATGGAGTGCTTTAGCATTTGGAATGCTTGCCTTTGTTACCGCCTCTAGGGCTGGTATTGGTGTCACGATTATTATTCGTTTACCTTGTGCCAGGGCTCGTTCTTTTGCTATAGCTGTCTGTGTTGCTGTAAGAATTTTTTCCGTTGGGCTAAATTTCATTTCAGCCTTAGTGTACAAGTGTGATTTGAATGCAATTGGTACCTTTTCCCCCTCATTAGAGGTCAGGTATGTGAATCCGCATCTCCCTGGGATGACTCGAATCACAAGATTGCGTGTGTTATCACGTGTTTCTAATTTTGTTTTAATTAGCATGTCTGTTTGTAAGGATCTCAAAATTTCTGTGTGTATTTGAGTCCAATTGGATCTTTTAAAATCTGGTTTAATTAGATCATAAAGGGGTTTGACCCTTTCTGCGTAATTTGCAATGTATGTTCTTCCGAAATTTAGGAAGCCTAGAATCGACTGAAGGTTTTTTAGTGTTCTAGGTGCTTGGAGTACGGCACATTTCTCTAGGAAATTGTCAGCCAGGCTTTTGCCTTCGCTTGATAATTCATATCCTAAGAACAGGACTGTCAGATGGGCAATTCTGGATTTTTTAAAGTTGAATTTGTAACCCTCTGCAGCGAACCCAAGTATTATGGTGTTCACTCTTTTCAAGTGAGTCTCCAAGTCATCATCTGTTAAGTAAATGTCATCGACATAAGATAATGCTTCATCATCATATAGTTGAAGTAATTCTGTTACTCTCGCTGAGAATACCCCCGGGCTGTTCTTGTACCCCTGGGCTAACCGACAGAATTGTTTTTGAGTGCCATTTACTGAGAATGCAGTTAAATATCTGCTCTCTGGTGCTATGTTTTGACAAAAGAATCCATTAGAGATGTCTAAGGTTGTTTTGTATTTTTTGCGCACTATGTTATTCATTAGTGCAGCACTGTGTGAGTTTTGCACTGCAAAAGTTTTGCAACATGTGTTAAGGTGTCGGTAATCCAAAACTAGACGATATGAATTGTCTGGTTTGGAGACCGGAAACAAAGGATTGTTCATTTGTGAGGTGCAAGTTTCAATCACCCCCTGGTATTCTAGCTGATCTAGTATTTCATTTACCTGTTTTTTAGCTTCTTGCTTAATTGGGTACTGCCTTTGTGCAGTAGGTTGTGATTTTAACTGGATTTTGTGAGGAGGAGAATCCTCATCCCATCCCACGTGATTTTTATATAAAGCAGGTGCTAGAGCCACTGCCCACTTTCTAGCAAGTGTGTATTTTTTATGAATTGGAATTTGATTTGAGAAGGCAGGCATAATTACTTCTTCGCCATGAGGGCACTCCCTGACAAACTCTGGTGGCCAGTCTTTTTCAGCTAGAAGGATGTCATAGCCCTTGGAGAGATTATCCCAAAATAGTCCCCTTATTTTCCTAGTCTTATCCCCCTCTATACGCAATGTTATTTCGTATATTTTGTGAGGTTTGCTAACTCTGGTGTCCGCAGTTTCCACTTGAAGATATTCATTCGTGTCCACTGTCTCCAGATGATTCATAAGGACTTTGCGAGCTATGCTCACTTCTGCTGCGCTGTCTAGCATTGTCTGAGTCCACTCTCCGTTTTTCAGTTGTGTCCTCAGTATTCTCGGCATTGTTAACTACCTTGATACTGGCTACCTTCTTTTTTGGAAATTGTAATTTCTTTTTTAGTTGAGCAGGTTCCTTGTCTTTGGACTTGGCGTGCTCTTCTCTTTGTTCTGATCGTCCTCTTCTTTCCGATTTCTGCGAGGAAGTCTGAAAAGATTGAGAGGGACGCGTATCAATGTCTTGATATCTATCAGGTTTTTTTATATTATCCCTATTTCTAAGGTTATATCTTTTCCCAGAGGGGTCACTTTGAGGTGACCTGTGTCTTTGGTTCGGAGATTTTTCTCTTCGCCTAGGAGACCTTCCTCGGGACTGGAATTTCTTTTCTTTGGGATTGGATTGTTTGTTTCCATCCCAGTTCTTTTTTGGTGAATTATTATTAAAAAATATTTTTTCTGGACTTTCAGTCAGTTGTGGTTTTACTGGTATTCCACCTAAACTGTCTCTACCTAGTTCCTCATAGGATTTTTCTATGATTCTGGCAATTTCAGCTGGTTGGTCTGCTATATCTGTCTCTTTTAACCTCTGGCGGATCGCCACGTTTGCTGCTTCACCTTTTATGTTGGCTAATAATATAGCCGAGACCTGCTTGAAGTCTTTCAGTAATTTCATACCAAGAGTTAAAGCGGGTTCAGGACCATATTCATCTTGAATTTGTTTTAGCACATCTGGTATTACCGAAATGGATGGAACACCGTGCGTTTTTGTGTAGATGGAAGCAAAGACTGCACCCCAAGTGTCACAGTCCTCTATGTGTGGTGCGATTCCCATTGGGAGACAGATAGTCAGAATCCTGTGCTTTTCTAGCGGGGTGGTGTCAGGAAACACCGCCTCAATTTGGGTAATTTTCTGTGCCAACCAGAATGGTATTTGTTCCCGTTTAGCCGGTACTTTACCTAGGCAGGATTGGATGTTCTGTGGTGTAATTTTATTTGTGTTCCCCTGATGAGGGGTCAGCTGTGGAAGTTTAATCGCTGGCTGAATTGTTGAAGTCCGCATCACATACTGAACTAATTGTCTATGAATTTTTATTAATTGTTTTAGCTGTGTTAACAGCTCTGCTGCAGACATCCCATTGATGTCTGGATGTGGTGTGTATCCGGCTAGGACCGGCCACGTTGCTCCTGGTCTACCTAAAGGACCGAGCCTGGTGATGTGATTATTATGTTTTAGGGCGCCATCAAATAAGAGCAAATGCTCTTGGAATTTGAGTGGTACTTCCACCTCCTCGAAAGGAGTGTACTCATTAGGAGGTTCCTCTATTTTGTAATAGTGGAAGTACTTTGTTACAGCATTTGCTGCTGGAAAATGTATCCATGAATAGTATACCTCTGTCTGCCGATATTCGTGTGCCTCAATTACGAATATGACTGTGCCACCTCTAGGTGTCAGTCCATTTTCTATAAGTTTAAGGGTTATAGATCTCCTTTTGATGACTGGGATGAGTATTATATCCCCGTCTGCATCTAGTGCTGCAGCATCAGCCGCTGCGAGTTCAGCTGCTAATCTAACTGCCTCTCTTTCTTCTTCATTTTCTGACATTTTACTGTCCTGAAGGTTATTTTGTTTGTTTGCAGATCAGGTTTCTTATGGAAACAAAGATTAGATGCACAATATTTTGGAACTGTTTATCCTTCAACATTGACTATACCAAGAACTATACATAGGAGTTTCCTCCTGCGAGGTCTGGCGGATATTACCTTTCACCCACTCCAGACGTCTTTGGAGTATTATGGGAAAAAAGGGGTCTGAGTGAGAAAGCACGACTGAGTTACTCTAAATGTCTTACGTTAGTTTTATCGCCCTTTCCAAACGCGTTGGGCGCCATGTAGTGTAGTTCCTATCTTCCCAATAGGCTCTGCGCATTGGAATAATACCTACAGCAGTAAAGGCCTAGGCCAGACGTTAACTAGGTCTACTACTGTCGATACTAGACTTAAAGTTTTGGGTTTGCCAGCTTAGCTCAGAGTTCACTAGAAACTTTCTCGAATGTTCAAGGAGGAATTAACTTCCCTGATTAGACAAGAAGGGATTTAGTTTCTGACAACCATAGAACATGACAACTTTGCTCTCCCCTAATCAAGAGTCAATCTCGAGAGTCGTGTGAACAAAAGGCAAATTATTTTACTCAGTCAGTACGTGCATTCTTAGTCTCATCAGAATGTAGAGAAAAGGAAGAGACGGGCGTGTTCAATAAAAAGGTGTTATTTATTGATCAGTCTCTTTTCTCATACAAGAGAAATGGATCGATATTATTGCAATACTTATAGTTAAGTAAAGTGCATACATTAAAAGCAATAGTATAAAATAATACTGTAAAAACATTGATATGGTTTCTAAGCCATAAGATGTTTTAAAATGAATAAAATATATTACATACACATATACATTTGACTAAACGTACTCAACTGGTGTTTCTAGATACGCCTACCCCGTGTACCTGACCTAAGTATAATACGTGGGCGGGAATAGATAGTTACAGTTTAAGTTAAGTTTGTTTTTGCCAAGTGAATAACTAAAGAATTCTCTGTGAGGGGTTATTCAGTTCTGTACCTGGAAGTTAGGATGAATGAGGAATGGTATCTCTCTCTCTGGTCTCGATATTCCAGGCTGCCTGCGAGGGCTGCCCAGAAACGCCGGTGCTGGATTCTCGGCAGGAGAAAGCAGCGCGTCTCTCAGCGCGTCAGAAAGGCGGGGCTGCTGCCAGCGGGGTCTGCTCTGCTCTTCGCTTCGGCAAGTATGGCTGCTCCGTCTCGTCACCACGCGTGTGTTTGCATATGGCAAGATCGGTAATATTTTTTTTTTTTTAAAACCTTTATTGTACAATGAAGCTCACAAATACGGGCCTACAACCCACCAGGGCTGGCCACCACATGGTAGAAAACGTAATAACCGAAAATACGTTCTTTACAGGATACGATATCAGGAGCATAGGTAAAACAATAAAAAACATCGAGCAATCAGAAAGAACAGGATAATAAAAGGTTAATTTTCTAATGCGGGGCGGGGTACAGAAGAACAACGGGCCGTGTAGGAAACAACCAGGGAGGAGGGGCCGCGGCAAGCCGCCATCTTAGGAACACAGAATGAAAAAGAAGCCATACAAACATCGCTATCCAAAATAGAAACAAAATCGGAATATAAGGAAACGAGAATGGCAATAATCAAACCGCGCCCAACCATCACCGCCCCCACCCAAAGTGAGGAGGCATGATCAAAGGGCCCACAGTGTAAAAACAATACGAAACGCACCCCGACAAAAATAAAAGGACCCTCATAAAGGAGGAAAAAGGGGAGAGAGAAAAAGGGATAAAAGAAGGGACTCCCACCAAACCATGCGCCCCCAGGAGATAAAGCGGGATAATAGAATCCGGCCAGCAACGTATCAAAAATCGATACCGAATAACCCAGCGAGCCACAATCCGACATCCACCGGATTACAAAAGTCACAGAAGCTCCCCAGGGGGACACAGGAGGAAACGGAGTCCCGAAAAAGTGAACACACAAGAGCCATAGAACAAAAAGGGGAAAATAAGGGAGGAAAAAGACCCCCCAATGCAGACAGAACCCCCCCAACCCACCCCGAAAGCCCACCCTGCACCCCTGCAGAAGGCTACGGCCTACCCCCCGGCAGCGTGCCTGTCGCCCTAAATAGAACCCGAAATATAGCAGAGCAAAGTGAAGTCGGAATCAAAAGACAAAAATGGGAAGGGAGGGAAGGGAACAGGGGATGGGAGACACACACACACACACATATACGGGGGAGGGCCGGGAGACAGGAGTAAACGTACCCCATCACCCGCCTGAATGAAGAACCAGGTACCCGGGAAGCCAGAGATCATCGGGTAAAGTCCAGGAGCACTAGCCAGTCATACATAACCATACCGGGACATGTTGACCCTCCAAATCAGTGCAAGACTACCGCACACAGACTCCAGCATACATCAGCCCTGTCCTTGTTTGTCCAAAGTGGAAACTTCCCGATCCAGCGAGGACCAGGCCACGAAGAACAGGAGACAGACAGCAGGAAGATCCGACGGCAGTCTAGAAAAGGCACGTGAAATGAGACACGGAAGATCCAGGAAAGTCACTAAGTGGAGCAAACGATGCAGGCACAAGTCCAAGGATATGTCCAGAGAAACCGACCCATCTGGGCCAGAGCAGGAGACATCGCCGGGCAGCGGCGGCCGAAAGGAAGCGGGAGAGTCATGAAGGTCCGGCCAAACAAAATCCAGCTCCCGGGCCCGAGAAAAAGGAGAGAGCGCAGGAGGAGGAGGCGCCATTAAGTCCCACACATCCGCAGACGCGGTCGTGACCGGAGCCAATTCCGCCAGGATAATTCCAGCCGCACCCCGCGGCGGCGAAGTCGCAGTCAGCCGTGGGGGCCCCAGAGGCCCGCCGTGAGGAATCACCTCCGAAGCCATAACAGGCGCGGTTGTACAGAGTCGCCAGGAGAGCAAGGCGTCCAGGACCTCCTTAAGTGTAGAAAAACCTTTACAGTGTTCGGCACCCGGGTCATGCGGCGGGCCCCCAGCGCTCGCCCAGGCCCGGCCAGGACACCCGGGGTCGGTCGCCATTTTGAGAGTCCAACAAGGCCGTTCGGTCGACAAACTCCGCCGGGGCGGCAGCAAGGCAAGTGAAGTCCCGCCGACCGGCAACAGAGCACCTCAGGCAGGAAGGAGGGCCACCAGAAGAAAGGGGTGCGCCGTCCGCCCAACGCCGCCGGTCCCGTTCTCCGAGCCCGGGCGGTAAAATCAAAATGGCCGGACCGGAGAACAAAGGGAGAGCAAGCCGGACACACCAGGAGCTCCGACAACGGAAGGCAGCGCCTCCAACATAGGCCTCCCTCCAACGGGATGCGGCCAGGAAGGACCTCCGGCCCACACGAACAACGGCCTTCCGACCACCTCCACAGCGCCCCGAAGGGGAGATCCGCAGGCTCTGTCCGGCCCGGGAGCCGGGAAGAAGATCCAGGCCAGTCCGCCCTCCACTCCCCAAGACAATCGGGGAGGCACTGCACCGGAACCACAGCAGCCAGGACAACCGGAGCAAGAGGTAAGTGCCTGCAGAGCGTTGTAGCACCAGCACACAGCAAAAGGGGCTTCCCGGGGCAGGATATCAGCAGGATAAATGTGAAAACACAGGCGGGCGAACGGAGCCGAGCTAAAGCGCGGCCATCACGGTCGCGAGCTAGGCTCCTCCCCAAGATCGGTAATATTTATACCTTTAAGGTGCCGAGATTGACGTAAGGATGGACATAGATACGTCAATAAAGATGTCATACGACTTGCTCGTTAGCACATTCTTTTACTAAAGTTCTCGGTGAAATCAAAACAATGGCCGCAGGGTTTTGCCCAGGTTGTCATAGGTTTGATTTGTTATGAGAACTCCGTATGCCTTATCAGGGGCTGGAGGAATATCGCTTGTCTAATTAGATCGCAAGCGTTATGACCTAATCAGATAACACGTTCCTGTGCCGTAGTGTGACTGCGTCAGATAACGGTATCTGCATCATGGGGGTTTTCTGCCTCATGGGCTGACTGCTAGTTAACTTGTTGGTTTGTTTAACTAGAATAGGGTCAGGAATAGGGGGATCGATTCAGAACCTATAGGAATACATGACACATGTGTATCTAAACTGGACTTCATGTCACCCTCATCACACTAAACTGAGCATCATCTACAGCCAAGCACTCAGAATAAGACGCATCTGCAGCAATGAGGAAACCTGTAAAGACCATCTACAGGAGCTTGCTACATTATTTAGAAGGCAAGGCTATCCTCTGCATATCATACAGCAACAAATTGACAAGTCTTTGCAGTTACCCAGAGAAGCACTTATTTGGAAAACCAACGCCAGAAACAAAAGTGACAGAACTCCATTTGTAGTTGACTATCATCCATCAGCTCCCAACTACAGAAATATAATGCAAAAAACATTTCCCTTACTGTCCACTTGTGAAAAGTTGCAAAAGGTTTTTCCAAAACCGCCAGTCATTGCTTACCGCAGAGCTCCAAATTTACGATCTCTTATTGTGAGAGCTGAACTCAAGCAAGCTGTAACAAATGCAGGGGTTCATTGCTGTGACTCTAAAAGGTGCATCACATGTGAATACCTTTTACAAACATAATCAGTTACTAGTTATGTTACCAGAAAGACCTACGCAATAAGGCAGCATCTTACATGTCGCTCAACATGCATTATTTATGTGATTCAGTGCCAACTGCAACGCTGTAAACAACAATATGTAGGCCAAACAGTGAATGACCTCCGCACACGATTCAGGAACCACAAATCAGCAATAATTAATAAGAAAATTGACCAGCCTGTAGCCAATCATTTTAACCTTGTGGATCATTCACTATCAGATTTGAAGATTTTCCCCGTGGAACATGTCTCAAAGGAAGAACTACTGGACTCCAGGGACAACTTCAGGATGTACCGTTTAAAATCATTGCATCGAGAAGGATTGAACATCACTGACGATACAACCTGATTACTGCATATCTCAAGAACTCTCAGGACTGCATTGATTCCACATTCCAAATGGAATCTTCACTCATGATGCTTTTTGAAAATTCAGTTGGGTCATCTGTGCAGCCACTGAGCTTACCATCTTGAAACTACCTGAGGAAGGCGGAAGCTGAAACGTTGTAGTGGAAATATATGTTTGTTCTTTGGTGAATCTATCTGTTTAAGTCACTTCTTTCTTGGATATTTTATTTCTTTGTGACTCATTGTATCCTTTGGGATCCAGATTTTTGCCCTGGCTGGCTGTTGTTTTCTTGTGATCCTTCATCTTCAAGTATACTGTTTTGGGGATTACAAACCTGTATCCTCCCTGGATCCGACACTCAAGCCAGAAGCAACCTCCATGTCAA
The DNA here is from genome assembly GCF_964261635.1 of Lissotriton helveticus. Lineage (NCBI taxonomy): Eukaryota > Metazoa > Chordata > Amphibia > Caudata > Salamandridae > Lissotriton > Lissotriton helveticus. The sequence goes on along the minus strand of NC_136069.1, from coordinate 345,630,142 downwards.
GAACAAATCTACATCCTAGATATGCGCTGTTCATCCAGGAGAAAATCAGTAAGTGCCAATTTACAATAGCACATTTACAAATCTATAAAAAACTTAACATCTATCTTATGGGGTTGGAGATTAAGTCTAAGCCACCTTTTAAACTAACTAGTTGTGAATGGTCCGCTACATGGAATATTGTACGGCATAACTCATCAATGGCCCTACTATTGGTATCTATTAAAGTAACCATTCAAAAAATGCAGATGCTTAAAGCCAAGCTACAAAAAGAACTGGAACTTTTAAAGAACACAACAAGTGACTCTGAAGTGGCACACATACTACAGAGGATTGCAGTAGTAAAAAAGATGACTGCCAGGAATTCTATTAAAATTAAATCTGAAAAACTAAAAAGAGATATGTTAAGATTTCATATACCTCCTCTTCCAGCTAACCACTTCGTAAATCATTCTGTTTTTGGAGATTTTCTTGTCAGTGTAAGCCCTGTGAATAAACAGCATAAAAAGAACAGAAGATTTATAAGACAAAAAAGACTGCATAGCATCAGCCAGCTTCAACCCTTCCAGACATCTGACTCAATTATTGACTTGACTGGAGGGCTCCTATCACCAGGTGACTTGAACCTCTTGAGCAAAGGCCTCTATTTCTGTCCTGTACCGAAGGACCATAATATGGCCAACATGATGAGAGACCTAAAAACCTTCGAAAGAAGATGCAGACTTGCAGAATACTTTTACAATAATTCTAATGTTGGTCTGCCAAGCTACCTTCCAGATCCATTTAAGAAGTTCCGCCATCCCAAATCATGGACTCCTCAATGTGGGGGAAATCCTGTTCTTGATACATACATTTTATCCATCAACAAACACATCAAGGATTCAACACCTAAAAGGATTTTTGATAACATTAGCAAAGAAGAAAGAAAAGCTCTCCACCTCCTTCAACAGAGAATGGATGTCATTATAAAACCGGCAGACAAAGGTGGTGCAGTGGTTGCCATTAAAGTAAGTGATTATATTGAGGAAGGAATGAGACAACTAATGGATACCAACACTTACAAACCTTTAGAAACTGATCCCACTGAAGATTTGAACAAAGAAATTAAAAACATGGTTGTAAGGTACAGGTGCTTAAACCTCATTGATGAAACAACAGCAGATATTCTTGTTCATCCCCAACCAAGACCTGGGAGATTTTATATGCTTCCCAAAATTCACAAAATGAACAATCCTGGCCGTCCCATCATCTATGACAATGACACCGCCACTGAGAGACTATCTTTATTTGTTGACCTGCACCTCCAGCCAATTGTACAGGAACTTCCATCATTTGTTAAAGATACCAGTCACTTCCTTCAGATTATTGAAAAATTAAACCAAACCTACACATTTGATGATGATACTCTTCTGGCTACATTTGATGTTACATCATTATACACCAATACACCACTTGAGGATGGGCTTATGGCGTTATCTGAAGCTCTTAGTAAAAGAACTGTGAGAAAACCATCAACAAATGTGCTTACCAACTTTGCTAGAGTTATCCTTAAATCCAACAATTTTACATTCAATGGTAAACACTATCTGCAGATACAAGGTACTTCCATGGATACTCGGATGGCTCCATCCTTTGCAAATATCTTCATGGGCAAACTAGAGAACAGTATACTTGCTACTTCTAGCATCAAACCACTGGTATGGCTACGATACATTGAAGACATATTTATAATATGGAATGCAGGAAGTAGAACATTGGAACAATTTACAGCTAATATCAACAATATCCATCCTACCATCAAATTTACCAGCAGCAATACCAAACAGAAGCATCATCTCCCTTTTCTGGATGTGCTAGTCACCATTCATGAACACAGAATTACAACTGATCTGTACCACAAGCCTACAGATGCTCATTTGTATCTAAACTGGACTTCATGTCACCCTCATCACACTAAACTGAGCATCATCTACAGCCAAGCACTCAGAATAAGACGCATCTGCACAAATGAGGAAACCTGTAAAGACCATCTACAGGAGCTTTCTACATTATTTAGTAGGCGAGGCTATCCTCTGCATATCATACAGCAACAAATTGACAAGTCTTTGCAGTAACCCAGAGAAGTACTTATTTCGAATACCAACGCCAGAAACAAAAGTGACAGAACTCCATTTGTAGTTGACTATCATCCATCAGCTCCCAACTACAGAAATATAATGCAAAAAACATTTCCCTTACTGTCCACTTGTGAAAAATTGCAAAAGGTTTTTCCAAAACCGCCAGTCATTGCTTACCGCAGAGCTCCAAATTCAGGATCTCTTGTTGTGAGAGCTGAACTCAAGCAAGCTGTAACAAATGCAGGGGTTCATTGCTGTGACTCTAAAGGGTGCATCACGTGTGAATACCTTTTACAAATATCATCAGTTACTAGTTATGTTACCAGAAGGACCTATGCAATAAGGCAGCATCTTACATGTCGTACAACATGCATTATTTATGTGATTCAGTGCCAACGGCAAAGCTGCAAAAAAATATATGTAGGCCAAACAGTGAATGACCTCCGCACACGATTCAGGAACCACAAATCAGCAACAATTAATAAGAAAATTGACCAGCCTGTAGCCAATCATTTTAACCTTGTGGATCATTCACTATCAGATTTGAAGATGTTCCCCGCGGAACATGTCTCAAAGGAAGAACTACTGGACTCCAGGGAAAACCTCAGGATGTACCGTTTAAAATCATTGCATCCAGATGGACAGAACATTACTGACAATACAACCTGATTACTGCATATCTCAAGAACTCTCAGGACTGCATTGATTCCACATTCCAAATGGAATCTTCACTCATGATGCTTCTTGAAAATTCAGCTGTGTCATCTGTGCAGCAACTGAGCTTATAATCTTGAAACTACCTGAGGAAGGCGGAAGCTGAAACGTTGTAGTGGAAATATATTTTTGTTCTTTGGTGAATCTATCTGTTTGAGTCACTTCTTTCTTGGATATTTTATTTCTTTGTCACTCAGTGTATCCTTTGGGATCCAGATTTTTGACCTGGCTGGCTGTTGTTTTCTTGTGATCCTTCATCTTCAAGTATACTGTTTTGGGGATTACAAACCTGTATCCTCCCTGGATCCGACACTCAAGCCAGAGGCAACCTCCATGTCAAGAACAAATCTACATCCTAGATATGCGCCGTTCATCCAGGAGAAAATCAGTAAGTGCCAATTTACAATAGCACATTTACAAATCTATAAAAAACTTAACATCTATCCTATGGGGTTGGAGATTAAGTCTAAGCCACCTTTTAAACTAACTAGTTGTGAATGGTCCGCTACATGGAATATTTTACTGCATAACTAATCAATGGTCCTACTGTTGGTATCTATTAAAGTAACCATTCAAAAAATGCAGATGCTTAAAGCCAAGCTACAAAAAGAACTGGAACTTTTAAAGAACACAAAAAGTGACTCTGAAGTGGCACACATACTACAGAGGATTGCAGTAGTAAAAAAGATGACTGCCAGGAATTCTATTAAAATTCAATCTGAAAAACTAAAAAGAGATATGTTAAGATTTCATATACCTCCTCTTCCAACTAACCACTTCGTAAATCATTCTGTTTTTGGAGAGTAGTAGTAGAAAAGCTTTATTTGATTTTTGTAAATTAAAAAATCATAAAAGCTACATCAAAGGAAAAATCAATACATGGTGTACACAAAATAACATTACATTTAGTACAGACTACAAAGATAAAAAAATTATAAGCATATTAAACTTTTCCTTTTCCTAAAAACATCATTAAGTAATTGGAGGTACAATAAGGCTGGGCGGCACTGGTACCAAGTTCCATGACTTTTCAAGAGTGGTTTGATCCATCGTACTCTCTCGTTATGATAGAATTTACAAAAGAGAATCACATGGAGGGTTGATTGTTCTGCCCTACCATCACATGGACATTTGGTGAGCATTTTAGACCAATCATTAGTTTGTGGGAATGACACTAGGTGAAAAAAGATGTTAAATCTGAGCCTAGTGAGTAAGAATATGTCAAAGCCCTTAGTGCACCAATTCAGATAGGGTTCCATGTTAGCCGAGGTGAGCAACAGTTGGTGCCGCACTACCGTTTCCTTGTTCAGCTCAGAACCTAGGCGCAAGGATTCTAAATGATGCCAGCAACTATTCTTTAGATCTCTCCTCGAGATCCTGGATAACTCCTCTGGTGTAGTATAAAACTCAGGCTTCCCCAGATCCTGGCAAAACTTTTGAATGTATGACAACCACGCTATGTTATTAGAAGTGGCTGTACTAACGTATTTGGCCATGTAAGTTTTGAGTAAAATTTCGGGGGGTCTTTTACCCATTTTCCGTGAAAAGACCATAAGTGCTGCGGTTGCTTTTTTGAACGACAGGGTCCTACTCCTTATGGCTGAACCCCAGTGTCCCCCACCCTCAAGGACTACTCCTAGGTAAGAGAAAGATTTAGTAGTCTGCACTCTTTCTTTACGTGCAAACAGTTTGCAGGTTTTAGTCTTGCCCCTGGCGCACGTCATCGCAAAGGTTTTTTTCACATTTAATGACAGTCCCCTGGATTCCATAAAGTTCATATAAGCGTCCAGGGCTAACTGCAGACCTCTCTCTGTCCTCGCCATAATGACGGCGTCGTCAGCATATAATAATGACACCACTTGCTTGGAATTAATTCTGGGCGAGTCAATAACTTTAGACACCAGAACATCCTCTAAATCGTTTGTATATAAATTAAAAAGGAGAGGCGCGAGTACGCACCCTTGCCTTACTCCACGCTTCACGTGAAACGGATTGGTGCATTCTCCACTGGTTCCATATCTCACCCTTGCCCTTGCCCTTGCCCCAGCATAAAGTTGTCTTAAAAAAGAAATAATGGCCTCTTCTACTTTAAGAACCTCCAACACCTTCCACAGTCGGTCATGCTTCACGCAGTCGAATGCGGCACTCAGGTCGACAAATGCCGCATAAAATTTACCTGCCTTGGCCTGGACGTATTTTCCTCGAAGGAGTGTAAAATTCAAGACCTGTTCCACAGTTCCCACCCCCTTGCGGAAACCGTACTGAACCAGGGATAGCACTGCTGCTTCCTCCACCCAGGAAGATAACCGGTTCAGGACGGCCCTTCCCGTGATTTTCATAAAGGAATCGAGAAGGGAGATAGGGCGATAACAAGAAGGGCTCTCCCTATCTCCCTTCTTGAAGATGGGAATAATGATGGAATCAGACCAGGTCCTAGGAAACCCCAGCTCGCAACTAGCGTCCAGGACTCTCTTCAGTATGGGAGACCATAAATCGACTAAGTGTTTAAATAAATCGATAGGAACCCCATCTATTCCTGGAGCTTTACCTCCCCTACTCTGCTCAATGGCAGCGGACATTTCGCCGATTGAGATGTCTAAGTTAACTGGTTGAAAGTTCCGGGCCACATCCATATCCGAACACCCCATATCAACAAGCTTTGGAAACCCCTCCGGGTTATAAACTTCCGAAAAGAAGTCAATCCAGGAAGCTTCGTTGATGGCTACCTCCACCCTAGCATTATTTGGCGCATTAAAAAAGGGTGCATTAACTGCTCGCCAAAATAGGGCACTATCCTTGGATTGTGCGGCAGTAACCAGATTGTTCCAGGCCTCCTGCTTTATATTATTCTTACAGTTCTTCCGGGAAAGACGATAGACTTTCCTGCAGTTGGCCACCTCGCCCGGGTCCCTAATCTTTTTATGTAATGCAGCCATGAGATGTGAATGTGCCCTAGAACAGGGGTCATCGAACCAGGAATTGGTCGTCGACCTAGTGGTAGGGCCTTTCCCCTTACGAGACAGACTATCTCGTATAGTCCGTGTGATAGAATCAAAGGCTGCCAGTGTCTCCTTGTGAGAAGATTCTACGTCTAAACACCTGTCGATAGATTCCAAGGATCCCCTAACTATCTTAGCAGACATAGCCTCCGGGTCAATCTGGCTCCATTTGATGGCATAACCATTTTGTCTGGGCATATCACAGGATTTCAGCCAAGACAATCTCTCTATCAGTGAACTAGACTTAGCCTGAGGTATATTAATGACAAAAGAAAGAGGGAGATGGTCGCTAAATCCTACAGGATAGGTAGAATAATCTGCGTACCAAGTAGCATGGCTTTCCGAGGCAACGATAAAATCTATGGTGGTGCCGAGCCCTCTTCCCACAAAGGTTGCGCCAAATTCTACACGCGGGGAGCACAGCCTGTTGACAAAGTCTAGATTAAAAGATGCCATCATATCGTTCAAGGATTCACCGCCTGCCTGATGGGAAAAGTGTGGGGAAATGACCTCCTCATCTGCCCCAGTGAATCCACAACTCCCCCTCTCAGAAACACACAAATTATAATTAAAATCTCCCCCGCAAACAATAATACAGTCCCTTCCAATCGGGGTAACAATACCATTTATACCTTTGGTCACAGAGGATACCAATTCAGGGACTAATCGTTTATGCAAGTTGTTAACCAGGATAATATCGACCTTAGAAACCAACCGGATTAATAAAATTTGGTAGCATGGTCCTGACTTAACTACTTTGATGTTCACAACGCCCAACAGGTTCGAAATGTAAATACATAATCCACCCATATTCCTCCCACGTTTAGAGGGTACGGCTGCAGCATGAAAGGTTCTAAACCCGTTTAAGTGAACAGGCTCAATTGTCCAAGTTTCTTGAATACACAGGAATTCAAATGGTCCGACGAATTCAACCCAAGAGGAATCCAATGCCTTATCCTTGATCCCTGAAACATTCCAAAATAAGAATTCAATGTTCCCTTGAACGCTAAGTTTAACCTCCTGACCCTTCTTACTGCAGTCATCAGGAATCTCATGGATCTGTCTGAAAATGCTAGGTTCAGGGACTTCAAGGATGTCAGGGCTGAGACTACATGGGGTAACTACTGTACTGACTTTTGAAACGTCAAAGTTGACAAAGCCTAGACTACAGGTAGAAACAGGACCTAATACATCACATTGCCCATAAGTAAAAGTGGAACCAGTAACATTAGACAGCTCTGGATCAGTAGCTAAGCTACTGTCACAAATTACTTGGTAAGTAGAAACTGCAGGACAAGCTGTTACATGCGAACTGCAACTCAGTCAGTCTACACCCTCTAAATCTCGAAAACTTTCATAACGATTATGGAGGGGGATTTGGAACCTGTTAGAAGTCCAGGGGACAGTTGTTGTACGGGGATGGCTAAAATGCAGGGTCAGCTAAGTGTGTGTCAAATAAAGGTCTAGGGGCGCAATATTGTCCCTCAAGATGGGAACATTGTCCCCTCGTATAATTATCCTGCAAATACATCAATGGCCTGGTTGTACTAGCCACATTGAAAGCCAGCTGTCTGGGATTAGCCACTGGAGTTAACAGGTTTCTGGGATAAAAGTAAGGCAGTTCTCGAGGAATAATCGAGCTGCTACTATTGGAGGAGGGCCAATTTAGAATATAACTAACCACCCTTTTATCTTTAAAACTGATTATAACAATATCCCCTGTTATGCTTTTTTGAGTGGACTCCAGCCATACAAGCCGTCGTACCATTAATATTTCTCCATTTAGGTAAGGAGGTAAGGGCCGATTCTGTTTTAGCCAGTAAATGGCCTTGTTTTTAAGTTGGGCTTGGTCTTCCCTCTTACCCGGCTCCAAGTCCGGGACACCGGTTAAGACCACCACACAGGGAACTGCTTCAGGGGGTAAATTAACTCTTTGTCTTTTAGGGATTTGTGGTCTGGCAGTAACATCTGCAACCACAGGTTTGGATTGTGAACAAGTAGATGTCGCGCTCCCCGTTAAATCCTTATATGCCCCATCAGTGTCGCGCCTGGGAGCTACAGTGGCTAGTGACGTGGCACCGATGGGCTGCTTGATAGATTTATCCTTAATCCGTGGTGCAGAGCCCCGAGGGACAGTAGTGACAGAGGGGATAGAGAGTTCCCCGCCTTGACCCTTGTTGCTCAGATGTAAAGCCTTAAATGCCTTCTCTAAATCTCCCAGCTGGACAGTAATCCCCTTAAGTCTCTCTACCAGGGGCATAGTAAATGATCTAATCATTTTTTCCATGCTCCCCAATAGATCGGGAACTTGCTGATCTGCGGAGAGAATAGAAGTAGGACACTGTGGGTTTGTTACTGGAGAAGGGAGATGACTCTGCTTAGTGCAGGGGGAAGATGCGGCTTTCTTACGAGCAATACCCTGCCCCTTCCTTCTCCTTTTCTTAGGCGGAGGACCGTAACAACGGTTAGCTTCTGTGGCTACAGCGGGCATATTAGGTTTAGAAGGTGGCTCGATTGTTGCCAACAAAGAGTCCGTCATAAATGCAACCTCGTCTGAAATACTAACCAGCGAGGCTGAGGGGTTAATGACGGAGTTGAAAACAACCTGAGATTCTGGGGGGCTAACTCTATCCTGTAATAAAAGGGGAATACTAGAATCGAGCAAATGCTCATAACTCAGTGGGCCAGCAGCTAAATCTAATGGCAGGGGCAAGCCTGAAAGTGTGGGACCCAATGAGGACCTTTTGCTTTTGATATGCTCGATCGAGTGGCGTCTGTTGGCTCGTCGTTCGGATAAGGTTAAGTCCTTATCGGCCATAGAGGCCGTCCTGATGACGAAACTATCCAGCGTCCCTTGTTTAACACTTCCCTCGACAGGTAAAACGATGGTGGGTGAAGACATCCTCCAATACAAAGCAAAATAGAACTATAAAATACAGGCTAAGGGATGTGATGTTTACCCTGAATGCACTGATGAAAAAATAGGGACAAAACAAAATTAATACAACTAAATAAGCAGTAAACTGGGGGGACACTCATTAAAACATTCCAAGTAGGGGTAAACAGCAGGAGCAATCAAGGGAGTGAGGGCTGGCCTGTCCTGACCTCCTCTGGCCTCGGAGGGCCTCAGAGGGCCCGCCCTTTGCCCGGGCTTCGCCCGGCGTGCGCCCGCGCGCGTCCCGCGTGCGCGTGTGATGAGCGGGCTAAGTAGGGAGTGCTGGGGGGCGGGGCGGGAAGAGGACCCAGATGCGGCCGGTGTCTTTGGCGCTGAGCTACCTGGTCCTCTCAGTCCCGCTGCAGGTTCCGACGATAGCCCCCAAAAAGATCCACAGAGCACACGAAGTTACAGCCAGAGTCCCACAGGGCAGTTTGAAGTCACTATCCTTAGTCCAGCCTCGAGCGGCTCCCGCGAAGCGGGGGCCGCGAGGCGTTATCTAGTGCTGGGGGGCGGGGCAGGAAGAGGACCCAGGTGCGGCCGGTGTCTTTGGCGCTGAGCTACCTGGTCCTCGCAGTCCCGCTGCAGGTTCCGACGATAGCCCCCAAAAAGATCCGCAGAGCACACGAAGTTACAGCCAGAGTCCCACAGTTTGAAGTCACTATCCTTAGTCCAGCCTCGAGCGGCTCCCGCGAAGCGGGGGCCGCGAGGTAGTATCTAGTGCTGGGGGGCGGGGCGGGAAGAGGACCCAGGTGCGGTCGGTGTCTTTGGCGCTGAGCTACCTGGTCCTCGCAGTCCCGCTGCAGGTTCCGACGATAGCCCCCAAAAGGATCCACAGAGCACATGAAGTTACAGCCAGAGTCCCACAGGGCAGTTTGAAGTCACTGTCCTTAGTCCAGCCTCGAGTGGCTCCCGCGAAGCGGGGGCCGCGAGGCGTTATCTAGTGCTGGGGGGCGGGGCGGGAAGAGGACCCAGGTGCGGCCGGTGTCTTTGGCGCTGAGCTACCTGGTCCTCACAGTCCCGCTGCAGGTTCCGACGATAGCCCCCAAAAAGATCCACAGAGCACACGAAGTTACAGCCAGAGTCCCACAGGGCAGTTTGAAGTCACTATCCTTAGTCCAGCCTCGAGCGGCTCCCGCGAAGCGGGGGCCGCGAGGCGTTATCTAGTGCTGGGGGGCGGGGCGGGAAGAGGACCCAGGTGCGGCCGGTGTCTTTGGCGCTGAGCTACCTGGTCCTCGCAGTCCCGCTGCAGGTTCCGACGATAGCCCCCAAAAAGATCCACAGAGCACACGAAGTTACAGCCAGAGTCCCACAGGGCAGTTTGAAGTCACTATCCTTAGTCCAGCCTCGAGCGGCAGATTTTCTTGTCAGTGTAAGCCCTGTGAATAAACAGCATAAAAAGAACAGAGGATTTATAAGACAAAAAAGACTGCATAGCATCAGCCAGCTTCAACCCTTCCAGACATCTGAATCAGTTATTGACTTGACTGGAGGGCTCCTATCACCAGGTGAATAGAAACTCTTGAGCAAAGGCCTCTATTTCTGTCCTGTACCGAAGGACCATAATACGGCCAACATGATGAGGTACCTAAAAACCTTCGAGAGAAGATGCAGACTGGCAGAATACTTTTACAATAATTCTAATGTTGGTCTGCCAAGCTACCTTCCAGATTCATTTAAGAAGTTCCGCCATCCCAAATCATGGACTCCTCAATGAGGTAAAAATCCTGTTCTTGATACATACATTTTATCCATCAACAAACACATCAAGGAATCAACACCTAAAAGGATTTTTGATAACATTAGCAAAGATGAAAGAAAAGCTCTCCACCTCCTTCAACAGAGAATGGATGTCATTATAAAAACGGCAGACAAAGGTGGTGCAGTGGTTGCCATGAAAGTAAGTGATTATATTGAGGAAGGAATGAGACAACTAATGGATACCAAGACTTACAAACCTTTAGAAACTGATCCCACTCATAGGAGGAGCTTCGCGGGCATCCATGATGGTCGCGTGAGCACAGAGCTCCCGAGACCCACGCCGCCCTTCGCAAATATCCTCCTAATATCCTGTTTCTGAAGACGGGCTTTCGAAGGCGATACTCGGCTGAACTCAATATTCCTTTCCGAATTGAAATCGGACGTCGGGGGCCACTTCTACATCGACTCGTGCTTCTGCGACCTGCCCCGGGACGAGACCGGGGGCTCTGCTGACTTTCAGGCCGAGGAGTAGTTGAACAACAACGGCCAGAGGGGTCTGCCCTAGGCGGCCTTACTTCAACTTTCAGTTTCACTTTCCTACTCCGGGCTCTGATTGACTGGCATTCCTTCTGATCTACTCCAGATCTGGCTGAGTCTGCTCTACTGCTGTGTGCCTTCCTCAGTGAGGGTCCGGCTTCCAGCCCTATTGGATTTTCTCTCCTTTTGCCCATTTCGTGTACTTTTGGCCTCATCGTGGTCGGCCATTTTCACCAGGTGGCGAGGGCCCCTCCGGGGCTCTGTCTCCAAGATGGCCACCAAACCGGACACTGAGAAGCGCAAGACGAAAACGCCTCTCCGCGGGGGACTAACTCAAACTAATGTGATGGACGGTTACACCCATCCTAAAGGGTCCCCCAGCGGCACCGGCCGTACTCCTGAGGACCCATCGGTGGACCTTGCTGAACCCTCTGAGGTATCGCTCCAAGATGTTGTGAGCGCCATCGCCGGTGTGAAGGCCTCTATGGGACAGCAGTACGAGGCCCTCGCCTCCAAGATCGATACGGTGGCTGGCGAAGACCAATGAAAGGGTGAAGGCTTTGGATTTAAATACCTCCAGCCTGACGTCTGATGTCACGGAGGTACAGACCGAGATCGGCAACTTGCGTTCGACACAGGACTTGGTGGCCCGTCGGCTTGAGGAATTTGAAAATAGGGCCCGGCGTAATAACGTACGCATTATAGGTGTTCCGGAAAATTCCGAAGACGCTACCACCGTCACCTTGGTGGAAGATCTGGTCCTGAATCACCTCGCCCCCGCCGGTCTCAGTAAGTTCTTCGCTGTTGAACAGGCCTACCGATTTCCGGGTGGGAAACCGAAACCGGGTGCCCCCCGAGACCCATTATTGCCACTCTCTTCCATTTTCGGGACAGGAACGCTATCCTTCGGGCTTCTCGTGAGTGCGGCCCTGTGAAATTTGACAACACCACTGTGCACTTCTATCCCGACTTTACTCCATTGGTTCAACGGCAGAGAATGGGGTTTCGGGAAGTAAAGCGAAGACTGCGCGATCTGGACCTTAAATATGCCATGTTGTTTCCAGCCAAACTACGAATCGAATATGAGGAACGAACGTTTTTCTTTGATCGTCCGGACAATGTCAGTGACTGGCTTGATTCCCTGCCTAAACGGGGTGACCGAACTGAGCACCCCGGTGGCGCCGACGGTGGTTTGCCGGAGCAGGAGTGACACTATGGTTCCCGACGTCAGAACTTTCTGCTTATTTGTCAGCTGAGTTTGAATAATTGTCCTATTGTTCTATTCCGGTCGGCCCGAGGGTGGCGGGGGTGTAAGGGGTCTCTTCCTCCTCCTGGGTTTCTTTGTGTAGACTAGTTTAATGGTTGGGCGACAGGCACACTGCAAGTTGGGGTGGCTTCTGAGTCGTACGCAGGGGTGCAGGGTGGGGGGTGTTGTAACGGGTTCTGGTTGGGGGGTGATGGGGGGGTGTTTGTCTGTTTATTTCTTTGTTCACAAGGCATTGCATTGTTTTTCTTCCATTCCGATCATTGGGTCCTGTGAGGGGTGTGCTCTGTCTCTTCTACGGGGATGGGGGTGGTGAGTTGAGACTACTATCCTGGAATGTCAATGGTTTGGGAGACAGGATAAAACGTGGGGTTGTGCTGCAGTTTCTTAGAAGAGGTGAAGTAGTGTGGCTCACTGGTTAGAGGCGGCAGACCCGAGAGCAGAGGACGGCCCGGGACCAGGGTTCGATTCCCGGCGCGGCAGGTTTCTGGACCAGGGTCAGCAGACTCGATAATTCTCTCGCCTCGGTGCCCACTCTGATCAGCGTTCACACTCGGCAACTCTGGGCATTAGCTTGCCTCATCTTCACTAACGGCCCCACCAGACCGCCGGGGATGCCTGGTCTCACCTTGGAGATACCCATTAAGGGACCATCTCTCAGGGAAGCCAGGAAGGGTTTCGCAGCGGTCGAAGCGCCTTGGGACCCTATGGGTAAGTAGTGCGCTATATAAATGCCTATACATTTACATTTACATTAGACGCCACTCCCCCGATATTGTTCTTTTGCAAGAAACGCACTTAATCGGTAATGCATGTCAAGCTATGAATAGACGTGGATACCGAATGGTCGCTCACTCTGGATTCACTTCCGGCTCTAGAGGAGTGGGTATTCCCATCCGGTCCTCCCTCCCCTTTGAAATTGATGAGGTAAGACTCGACGCCGTGCTCACTGGTAGATGGGAGGGTAAGACGCTTTCCATACTCTCACTGTACGTCCCTCCGGGCCTGCAGACGTCCACTTTTGCTGACCTTGGGCGGCTCCTATTGGGTCTTCCCGAGGGTCTTCTGATCCTGGGCGGTGACTTTAACTCTGTGGTCTCTGGCACTCTGGATCGCCACCCCCCTAGAGATTTGACTGGGTCTCAATTGTGGCTCGCTGACCTGCTGGATACTTTTGGCCTTATAGATAGTTGGAGGTTGCTGCACCCTACACAGCTACAATATACCTTTCACTCAGGGTCCCATGGTAGTCTTTCCAGGTTAGATTATTTCTTAATGCCAGCAGCGCAGTTACCCTCTATCAAAGAGATTCGTCAGCTCCCAAGGGCATTTCTGATCACTCCCCCCTGTGGCTTTGTGTTGTGGCTGGGGTGGGTGGCGAGGGTAGAGTGGCTCCTATAAACCCCTGGCACCTTCGCAATCCTAAAACCCGCTCTGCACTGCTGAAATCCATCGACCACTACTTCGATGAAAATGTGGGGTCTGTTTCTTCCTCTGTTTCACTGTGGGAGGCCTTCAAGACTGTTATTCGTGGACACTCATTGTCTTTGATTGCTGCTTCCAAGAAGGTTAAACGTGAGGAACTTGTGCGCATCTAAACTGAAATAACTGTGCTTGAAAATGCTCTTGAAGGTGCGGTTACTCGTTCTAAACTGCATTCCCTCAGTTTGAAACAGGTTAAATACAGGCCCTGGTGACTGACGCGGCGAAAGCGATGAATAGAGAGCAACAGGGCAGGATGTATGACTTGGGCGACAAGGCTGGTAAATTGATTGCGTGGCTGGACAAGAAAGAGAGAGTGAATCGTGTCGTCCCTGTGCTTGAAGGGCCGGATGGTGAATGTGTTACTGACCCAGCTGGTATTGTTGAGTGCTTTGCTGATCATTTCAAAATCGTATACGCCTCCGTCAGCGATAGGGACGAGGAGGATTCCCACTTGTTGTTGCGAGACATAGCATTGCCTCGCCTCTCCGGTGATGATAGAGCCAAACTTGACGCGCCTTTCACTATAGACGAGGTTGCTGTTGCCATACGTTCCCTTCGCTCTGGCAAGGCACTGGGTCCTAATGGCTTGCCCATCGAACTCTATAAGCTACAACCCGACAAAATGGCGCCCCACTTAAGGAATATGTTCCTTGAAGCTTTCGATTCTGGTTCCCTCACCCTTGACCAGCGCTTAGCCACTATCGTAGTAATCCACAAGGAGGGTAAGCCGCGTAATCGCTGCGCCTCTTATCAGCCCATTTCACTACTTAATGCCGAGCCTAAGATACTGGCTAAATTACTAGCTAACCGATTGATTACGGTGATCAGCGACTTGATCCATCCGGATCAATCCGGCTTTATTCCACACCGAAATACCGCCCTTAATCTTCGCAGACTTCACGGAGTTCTCGCGAGGGCTGGGACTCTAACTGAGCCGGCCATTTTGGCCTCCTTGGACGCCACTTTGGCTTTTGATACTATCGAAAGGCCTTATCTTTGGGCTGCCCTCTCCAAATTTGGTTTTGGTCCGAAGTTTATCGCCTGGGTGAAGCTCCTTTATGAAAAACCCCTCGCCCAGGTGGTTGTTAACGGTAATGTCTCTGGCGTCTTTACACTTGGGCGTGGCACCCGGCAGGGTTGCCCGCTGTCTCCCTTGCTTTGGAACCGCTGGCGGAGTGGCTGCGTTGGGAGCCCTCCATGAAAGGCATCAGGTGGACTCCCGATTTTTAAGACCGAATCTCGCTGTATGCGGATGACATCCTTCTATATCTTACGTCCCCCCAGAAATCCCTTAATGTGCTTTTTGATGTTCTGACCTCCTTCGGGAAGAACTCGGGTCTCATTATCAATTGGACCAAATCATGCGTCTATGTTCTGTCCGGTGAGCTTCCCCCACTGCCGCGTAGATTCCCCATTCAAATTGTTGACACTGGCTTTAAATACTTGGGGATTTATGTTTCCTTGGATCCCGCAGTTCGCTATGAACGCAACCTGCTACCCCCTCTTCACCGGCTTAAACTTGACGCTGCACGGTGGCGACAGTTGCCTTTGTCGCCACCGGGTCGCGCGGCTCTTTTCAAAATGAAGTAGTTGCCCAGATTTTTATACGCACTCCAAAAATATTTTGACCCCATTCCTTCTGGGTACTTTCGTGAAGTGGAACACCTGCCGAGGCGGCTGATCTGGGACGGGCGTGCGCGTATTGCTCTGTCCAAGCTTACGCTTCCGTGGTACGATGGGGGCATTGCCCTCCCAGACATCAAGCGCTACTATTGGGCTTCTCAATTAAGTGCGGTTAACCACGCAACTTATGCTCCCGGTCCTACCCCGGCCTTTGCCATGGACAAGCACCTCTTGCCCGGTGGGAATTTTAATAGAGTGCTATACTCCAAGGGGCTTCATAGGACGTTGACCGGGCCCACGAACATCGCCGTCAGGGTGTGGCGCGATGCGAACGCAGCCATGGGGTGGTGTGACAGGCTGACGCGTGCGACTCCCTTGTATGCTTCCGAAGATTTGGGCAATCTATGGCGGACGAAAGGTTTTTATAAATGGGACATGATTGGTCTAAGTAGGGTGGGTGACCTTTGGACTAAAGGAAATGTGAATACATTTGAGGTGCTCAAGACGGAATATGAGCTTGGAGACAGGGAATTTTTTAGATACGCTCAGGTACGTCATGCTCTACTGTCAGTTTTCGCTGTGGGAACTATTATTCCCGAATCCTCGCCTCTCGAGGATCGTATCCTGGACGGCCATGTCCCCGATAGTACAATTTCACTGATCTATAAAAAACTGATCAACACTAGAATTGACTTGCTCTCGCACCTCAGGGCATTATGGATTGCCGACGGGCTGGAACTGGACGACGAAGACTGGCAGTCTGCTTTGTCCTCGCCTAAAGAGGTTGCCGTACCCGCCCGCCTTCGGTTTGTCCAGCTTAAGATCCTTCACCGTGTGTATGTTACTGGTCCGAGTCTGGTTCGCATGGGTTATTCGTTGGATGGGTTGTGCAAGCGTGGCTGTGGCATGACTGGTACCTTCCTTCATATTCTGTGGGAATGTCCCGAAGTGGCTGGTTTTTGGTCCCGAGTGCATGTGATTATGGACAATGTCACGGGGGTCCCGCTTCTGCCTGAGGCCCGACGCTGCCTTTTGAATGTATGGGAACCTAATGATTATACTGCTTCTCAGATCTGCTGGGCGACCATCGGTTGCTAAGAGGGATATTGCACAGCTATGGGGCTCTCATAAACCACCCACTGTACTGGCTTGGAAGGAGAACATGGACTGGTGCATGTTTCGGGAAAAGACAGTATACTTGTCCCGGGGCAGGCCCAGAAAGTGGAACAGAATTTGGTCACAGTGGAATGCTTATCGTGGAAATATTTGTACTCCCCCACATGCCTCTACCCCTGAGGTCTCCTTGTCCCCCTAGCCGACATTCCTAATGGTTCGTACTGACAATATATACTGCATTGTTTCCTCGCTGCCCCCCCCCTCCTTCACTATTGCTTTTAGCTATATTGTACATTTTGAACTGTTCGGAGCTGGTCCCGACTGGACTCAAGATTGTTATCACTGTATTTTTGCCTTGTGTTTTTGTTTTCCTGTTTCTTGTTAATTTCAATAAAACTTTTTTAAAAAAAGGTGCAGGTGCTTAAACCTCATTGACGAAACAACAGCAGATTCATCCCCAACCAAGACCTGGGAGATTTTATATGCTTCCCAAAATTCACAAAATGAACAATCCTGGCCGTCCCATCAGCTCTGGCAATGATACCACCACTGAGAGACTATCTTTATTTGTTGACCTGCACCTCCAGCCCATTGTACAGGAACTTTCATAATTTATTAAAGATACCAGTCACTTCCTTCAGATTATTGAAAAATTAAACTGAACCTACACATTTGAAGATGATACTCTTCTGGCTACATTTGATGTTACATCATTATACACTAATATACCACATGAGGATGGGCTTATGGCGTTATCTGAAGCTCTTAGTAAAAGAACTGTGGAAAAACCATCAACAAATGTGCTTACCAACTTTGCTAGAGTTATCCTTAAATCCAACAATTTTACATTCAGTGGTTAACACTATCTGCAGATACAAAGTACTTCCATGGGTACTCGGATGGCTCCATCCTATGCAAATATCTTCATGGGCAAACTAGAGAACAGTATACTTGCTACTTCTAGCATCAAACCACTGGTATGGCTACGATACATTGATGACATATTTATAATATGGAATGCAGGAAGTAGAACATTGGAACAATTTACAGCTAATATCAACAATATCCATCCTACCATCAAATTTACCAGCAGCAATACCAAACAGAAGCATCATCTCCCTTTTCTGGATGTGCTAGTCACCATTCATGAACACAAAATTACAACTGATCTGTACCACAAGCCTACAGATGCTCATTTGTATCTAAACTGGACTTCATGTCACCCTCATCACACTAAACTGAGCATCATCTACAGCCAAGCACTCAGAATAAGACGCATCTGCAGCGATGAGGAAACCTGTAAAGACCATCTACAGGAGCTTGCTACATTATTTAGAAGGAGAGGCTATCCTCTGCATATCATACAGCAACAAATTGACAAGTCTTTGCAGTTACCCAGAGAAGCACTTATTTGGAATACCAACGCCAGAAACAAAAGTGACAGAACTCCATTTGTAGTTGACTATCATCCATCAGCTCCCAACTACAGAAATATAATGCAAAAAAGATTTCCCTTACTGTCCACTTGTGAAAAATTGCAAAAGGTTTTTCCAAAACCGCCAGTCATTGCTTACCGCAGAGCTCCAAATTTACGATCTCTTATTGTGAGAGCTGAACTCAAGCAAGCTGTAACAAATGCAGGGGTTCATTGCTGTGACTCTAAAAGGTGCATCACGTGTGAATACCTTTTACAAACATCATCAGTTACTAGTTATGTTACCAGAAGGACCTATGCAGTAAGGCAGCATCTTACGTGTCGCTCAACATGCATTATTTATGTGATTCAGTGCCAACGGCAAAGCTGTAAAAAACAATATGTAGGCCAAACAGTGAATGACTTCCGCACACGATTCAGGAACCACAAATCAGCAATAATTAATAAGAAAATTGACCAGCCTGTAGCCAATCATTTTAACCTTGTGGATCATTCACTATCAGATTTGAAGATTTTCCCTGTGGAACATGTCTCAAAGGAAGAACTACTGGACTCCAGGGAAAACTTCTGGATGTACCGTTTAAAATCATTGCATCCAGATGGACTGAACATTACTGACAATACAAGCTGATTACTGCATATCTCAAGAACTCTCAGGACTGCATTGATTCCACATTCCAAATGGAATCTTCACTCATGATGCTTTTTGAAAATTCAGCTGTGTCATCTGTGCAGCCACTGAGCTTACCATCTTGAAACTACCTGAGGAAGGCGGAAGCTGAAACGTTGTAGTGTAAATATATTTTTGTTCTTTGGTGAATTTATCTCTTGGGATATATATATATATATATATATATATATATATATATATATATATATATATACAGCTAATTACCTCACATGGGGCTGATTATGTTATGTTATGTTATTTTCACTTCTAACGTGCACAGATACTGCAGGAGTGTCCCGGGGCGAACCTTGAAAGAGTGAGGAGGAGCCAAAATTAGGGATATAAGTTTGTCTTCAGCTGTTGTTTGAAGAGACTGAAGTCCTGAGTGCATCCCAACCTAAGGAAGCCTTAACTGCCAGAGAGCTACTGCCCGTCCTTTGCAACAAAAACAAGCATTTGCAATGCAATAGGTCTCGCATTTACGTAAGTTTGAGCTGTTGGCATTGTAAATGGCAATGCCTTTTTTTATAATTTGTTTTTTAAAACATAACTAAAAGGAATTGCCATTTACAATGCCAATAGCTTAAACTCTCGTGAATGCAAGACCTATTGCATTGCAAATGCTTGTTAGTTATGCTTTTGCAGGTGCCTGGCAGCTGCACATTGCTATGCAGACGTTATTTCTAAATCTCAAGTCCAAAATGGTCATTTGCTATCTTCCAACTGTAGCATAACAACAAAAAAACTCACTACAGGATTGCTGAGGAGCATACGCATGAATCGTCGTTATAACACTAGTCCATAAAACAAACAAACAAACCGCCAAAAAAACGACCTGCCCACTGACCTGTCAGACAGCCCACGGGACACTGTCAGATTGCCCTACAGGCCAGTTCGACCACGATAAATGTATCATTTATGAACTGTTAATGGTATTGAACTCAGCTCTATACATTTGTTGAACAATAGTGGGTAGAGAGACCACCGCTTTATTTGACCTCTTCTAACTGAGAATACTTCAGAAGGTTCCCCACTACGGAAGTTAGGAGTCCTTGTGGAAAACCCAACCTCCTCCAACGCACAAATCAATGCATCACAATTCCGAATCATTGCACAAGTCAGACCTGCTGAGGATCACACATGGGCAGAAAGTCTGCTCCACCTACAGAATAAAAGTGGGTGAGTGGGGTAATACTGGTGGAAAAGAAGGTCTAAGAACAATGCAGGAAGCACATCAATGCAAAAGGACTGCCAAGGAACACACCTGCTGTTCACCCCGAAGGCGGGGAATCTGCTTTGTTACCTCAATTGCTTAAAACAATCACTGCAGAGATTGTTTAGTGTAACCAGAGACACTCAGAACTGAGTCTTGTTTGTCGCTGCAGGAAATAATGACTTCCTGCATTAGAGTGCGGCGGTCGCAGCCTGTGACTGAAAGCACTGTGAATATAACTTTATTTTTAATTTTTTTAAATGTATTACACACAAAATAAAATAGGCTGCACAAAACTGTGCAGACATTTCAAGTTCAATAAAAACAAGTGTTAACGTCCCATTTCAGGAGTTCTGCATTATTTTCAAATTATTTTTATAACTCATTGCTCAGAAGTATGTCATTTCTGATATTTATTGCTTTCCATGTACTAAATTGCTTGGTTTTACTCGCGAGAAAGTGTCACTCTAAGTGTCACACATTTGGCAGCTGAACGTCACTCAAGCACACTGTAACTATGAAAATGTCACACATAAGCAATCCGGAATCTTGGCAGTTATGGGGGAGGTGTAAGTTCAATTTTATCTGACAACAAGAGTGATCATGACTGATTTAAAAACATGTTTTAATATAATTTCAAGTACAATCGGAGATCTGTTGGGAGTCTATAGGAGAAAGTCACAGAAAGCCATTGACTGGAATAACGCTGAAAACGTACACAAACAGGTGTTGTCTGGAATTCGGGTGTGGCTTAGTGGAAGCGAAAGGAGCCAGGACACGGGATAGTGTGCCGATGGAAGGGAGAGGCTGGTTACAACAGAAACTAAGCACTTTATTTCAACTTCTTTATTCATTTTAGTACTTAGCAAGACACCATGGGACTGACGGATAAAAACAGGCCCCAATTATAACAAGCACTGAGGTGTGCCGGGCGTGAAAACAAATTATCGGACAGGGCAGCGTGGTAACTTACTGTCTATGGGGATATCAATCCGAAAATTGTTGCTGGCTATCTGCACATGGAATGAATCCTCACTACGGGAAGCGTGCAGCGCCGGCGTGAGTCTTGCAGGTACACTGAGGCTGGGAAGGGCGAAAGTAAAGTAACATTTTAATTTTGCCAGTTGTTTCAGTGGGGTGGAATGACCGATCCGATTTATTGAGAGACGGTATACCGTGTAAAAAACATACGCATCATGGCTGTGCCGGGCCGCCGCGCTGCCCGCGACGACCCGGAAGCGGTTGGGAAGCCGGCCAATGCCAGCGCGGCCCCAACCGGAAGTCCCGCCCCATCGCGCCGAGAGACAGAGCGAGCTGCCCGAGGAGCCACGAAGGCTCCGCATTGAGTCCCGGTCCCGAGATGGGGGACCGGGTGAAGAGCGGCCGGGCGCATGGGGAAGGCGGGGCTCTCATGTCGTGAGAGAGCCCCGCAAAGCGCTACCGCCACCCGGGAGAAGGAGCCGCTGCCGTGCACCGCCAGAACAGGTAAGTTGAGTGAGAGGAGGGGTGAGTGGGGGTGGGGTGTACGCGTGCGTGTGTGTGTGTCTGTTTGAGTGTGTTTGTGCGTGCGTCTGTCTGTCTGTGTGCACGTGTGTATGTTTAAGGGGGGGTGCGTGTGTGTATATGCAGTGTGTGGATGCCTTGGTTTGTGCGCATGCGTGAGTGACGACGTGCGCGCTCACGAGGTACAATCTCCAGCAGGAGACGCTCGTGACAGTTTGCTGTGCTGTCCACATTCCCCGGAATCCCTGGAAAGTGGCGACATAAGTAGTCTCGCTAGACAGCAAAAAGCTTAGCTTTTTGCTTTCGTCTAGGCGAGACCTAAAAACGTGGGACTTGAGCCAGAGATTGGGAGGAGTAGTGCAGGTGTCTTGCGGGGGTGTAAACGGAGAACCGTTTATGCAGATAGCCTGACCCTGTGGCATATAGAGCGCAGTGGGTGATAACTAAGGCCTTGAACCTAACCCTCTCTGTAACAGACAGCCAGTGTAGAGTGCGAAGATGATGTCTCTCGCTACACCTGGCTGAGATGTTCCGGAGAAGCCTGGCAGTTGCATTCTGCACCACTTGCAATTTGTGGAGTAGGTAACTCGGGACGCCAACATATAGAGCATTGGCGTAGTCCAACCGAGAAAGAATGAGGGCTCGTATGACCTTGGCTGCCTGAGTAAGGAGAGGAAGGTACTTCCTAAGAGTTTTTAAAAGTCCAAAGCAGGTTCGTGCCAAATTCTTGATCTGGGTCGCAAACAGGAAGTTCTCCTCAAACCAAACCCCCAAATTCTTGATAGGGTTTCCTGAGGAGACAGGAAGAACAGAGTCAGATGGCCAGAGTGATTCTCTAAAGCTAGAGGGAAACTTTCCAAATAAGAGGATTTCGGATTTCTCCTCATTACATTTCCATTCTGCTGCCGCCAACCATCTGAAAACTGCGGTCAGGCAATGTTTGGCCTCTGAGATGGAGGAGTTGTTTTTTTCCCATGTGAACAAGAGCTGGGTGTCATCGGCGTAAGCAATTACCTTCGCGTCTAAGTCCTCAGCCAGTTGAACCAGTGGGGTAATGTAAATATGAAAAGAAGAGGGCTCAAGGAAGATCCCTGTGGGACCCCTGTGGTCACTCTATTTGGTGAGGAGGAGAATGGTGGAAGCCACACCTGCTGCGTCCGATCCTTCTGGAAGGATTCGATCCAGACCCAAGCACTTCCTGAGACCCTGATCTCCGCCAACCGGTTAAGCAGCATTGCATGAAGTACCGTATCTAATGCCGCCGAGAGGTCCAGCAAAACCAGAGCTGCAGGCATCCAAACAGACTCTGATGGCTTCTGAGAATTCCACCAGGGCTGATTTGGTGCGGAAAGAGTTCCTAAAGTCTGACTGAGTGGGATGGAGAAGGTCTGAACTTTCAATGAAGTTGGTCAGTTGCCTGGTAACTACTTTCTCACATACCTTAGCCATGCTGGGCATAAGAGAGAGGGGGTCAGGTGCTGGTTTCTTTAAAAGAGAAAGGATCATAGCCTGCTTCCAAGTGACCAGGACAAGAGCTTTAGAGAGGGACATAAAAAGGAGTCTATTGACTTCAGGATTGACCGAAGCCGCCACATCCGCCATAAGTCTAGCAGCACATGGGTCAAAAGGGGATCCGGATTTCAGCCCCTTAAGTATTTAAGGGTAGTGAACCCGCCACCCACAGGCTGGGCAGTGTGCTGACAGGCAGAAAGCCTGACTGCCAGGGGTCTGACAATAGGAATCCTTCCGATTGCCTGTCGGACTGCTCTGCATCCTCAGAATGGTGGTAGTGCCTACCATCCACCGCTGTAGGGATTAAGATGGTCCATCCCCGCAAGCCTTTCCGTGGCAGCTCACCTGCCATGGAAAGGCTAGCCGGATGGACTTTGGGGGCCGGAAGCGGGTCCCCTTTAAGCAGGGGCACTCCAGTTTTGCACTTGGGGGCACACATTTCCCTGCACCATGTGGCAGGCACTGTATGGTGCCTGCCACATAGTGCAGGAAATACAGATAGTGCTTTGTTTACATTGCGGGTGCAGCACCCGCCACAATGGAAAAAATTGCTACCTACATACCAATGGGAATATACTTTCCACATATACATACACACTTATAACTACATTCACACACGTATCTATCACCTCAGCGTTCCCTCCAACAAAGAACAGTGTGAACTATACTTTCCACATATACACACACTTATAACTACATACACACAGATCTATCACCTCAGCGTTCTCTCCAACAAAGTACAGTGTGTACTTCTGTTTGCAAATTAGTTTTATTGTGTCTCTCCACCTGTACAAAATAAACGTAGCTTGCAATGGGTGGTCCTACACTTTAGTGTAATCACTAAGGAAGTTGTGTTGTACTTTGTTGCGACGGACGCTGTGTGGATTTTGTGATGGACAGTTTGGTCCATCAGCTCAGCTCTAGTTCTGGCACCAAGCTATGGAAGACAGTCTAACATATATACATTCCTCTTTTGTGACCTCAGTGACGTGACATAAAGTGGTTAAAAAAAACGGTTAACAAATGTGCATGTTTAAATAGAACATTAACACCTGTGAATCAAAAATAGTTTTTACATGGCAAACATCAAGCTCTCAAAGTTCAAAAGGTATAAAGAACAAACTTGATTTCTTTAGATTCTTTTACTAAAAGATTTAGAATGTACTTAACCAGACAGATCAAACAGTTCCTTATTGCGTGCTAGTAATAAAGCTCCCATGAGTTTATCATTACAGATTTATTAATGATAAATTGCCAGCTGCAATCTATCTATATCAGTGCTCTGTAGTGCACTTCTGCAAATCAACAACATCCATTACAACAGGTCATAATCTAATGTAATGACAAGCCCTCTCAGAATTATGATGCACAGAAAAAAGGAAGGCAATGAGTATTTTGTTTTATAGGTGCTGCTTATATGGCCCTCTGAGAAATACTGTACAAATAAGAAGCACGCCTCGAGACCTTGCTCTCTCTCCCATACAATTGCCGTGGGGGGGGAGGAGTGGGGGTAGCTGTATCTCTGCTGTCATTTGCTAACTAGACCTAAACAGTTCCTGTGAGTGGCGGCTCCTCCGCTATGATGGAGGAGCATCGCCTCACTGCTTTCAAACAGTGCGAGATTAAGAAGTAGAAACATAAAATGATAATAACTTACAGTATTATCATTTTATGTTTGTGCTGCTTTGTGGTCGGCCGGTGGATGGGGCTGCTCTGCTCTCGGAGCACTCATAAGTGTGCAATGACTGTTTGGTTGACCCTCTTGAGCTGCCCAAACCAGTCATGCGTACTTTCCCTGTTCTCCACGCAGGCTGCATTACAGTCTGCATGGAGAACATGCCCAGGCCCCCATTCCCTGGTTGAGCTTTGAACCAAGAATGCTCAAAACCAATAACACCGCTACATTGCAGCATTGTGATTGGTCAGGGGGGGCCTGGTTGCCTACCAATCACAACGCTGCATTGCAACACTGTGATTGGCCAGTGGAGCCTGGCTGTGCTTCCTGTTCTTTGAGGACAGCAGGAACAGAGATACGGGACCCGGTGGCAAGGTAAGTTATTTATTATTTTTTTTTTACTGTGTGTGCCCGATGGACCACCACTGCGCAACCCCCCTGTAACCCTCTTGCGTCTCCTCCCCGCCTCACCAACCGTGAGCTATGCTGGCCGCCACTGGCCTCTGACATAGTAATTCATCCCATTCCCAGGCTGGAGCAGCTAGCTAAATTGATTGGTGCAGAACAGTAAGCAGCTCTCCAGTATATATGAATTAGGGATGGCACGGAGAGGCACGCCCTGAGTCCTACTTGGAAAGCAAGTTTTCTGGGCATTATGTCAACAAAGGAATATAAAATAAAGTGAGGCAATGGTTTCTTTTTTTCTTCTTTTATCACAGCAGGTTTGCTAAAAATAGCAGTTATTGCGCTCTTCGAACAATTTCACGGTAAATTTGCGAAATTGCAAAAAGCTGGGTGGACTGACTAGTTAAATATACATATATATATATATATATATATATATAATTATATATATATCCAAAACACTCTCCCACCAACTGTCGCTCCTCTTCACCTCGGGTGCCTCCTTACCGCACGGTGGAGTGCGTTACGATATGTACAGACACACAGTTCCTATGTCCACGAACTGCTTCACAATTAAGGATACTCCAGTCAGTATTCCGTAGTCTCTACGCCAGATTTATTTTTCCGCGTGTACACTTCAACAGTCAACAAAAGCGTTTTGGCGTTGCCGTCTTCGTCAGTGTTGTCTGATTGAGACTAGTTCTAACATTTAAATAAAGTTTTTTCAAAACATGTCATGTGATTAAAAACAAACATAAAAAAGGCACTACAATTGAATTCATTGATATGCGGCGGCCATCTTAGAGTGTCCGAAAACATTGCAATTTTGTGCACCGCTCAATACAATATATTAATCATTATATTTCATGCAATTTTATCACATATATTTTCCACCATTATGCGTATCCTATTTTTCATACAGGATCTTCTTATCTATTTCACCCTGAATGGGCGTTGGCTTGTTCACATCACAAGCACACATCTCCATATTTTGCATTTCGGTTCATAGTGCTAGGCCTAGAAATAGTGCCCATTGAGTCACATATACCTTAGTTATACTGCCCTGAATGGGCTATCTCAGTACAATGTAATATGTGACATCAGTTCTACATAGATACGGTAACTACATTAGCATCCTCGCTGCAGGGGTACATTTTGAATGGGTGACATACTCTACTCTGAATCTACTTACAATTTGATGATCTTACCCTATATGTACCCACATTTCCTCTTCGTTATTCAGCCCTCCAGGATTTTTTGTTTGGAGCATAATGATGTACCTTGATTCTAAGGTCCTCAATTTCTTGACCCAGTCTCCCCCTCTCTCTGTCTTTACCAATTGATCCAAAATGAAAAAGCTTAACAGATTGCTGTTACTTTTATGTACTTTCTCATAGTGTCGGGCCACAGGATAACTCTGATCTTTCGAGTTAATTGCTCTCATATGCTCCAAAATCCTGAGTTTGGTCTGTTTCTTGGTACTTCCCACGTACTTTTTGCCACATGGGCTTATTAGGCAGTACACAGTGAATTCAGAATTACGATTAAGTAATTTAGAAATCGTCAACTTTTTTGATCTCCCCGATATCTCATATTCCTTGACTTTTTGTGAATTTTTGCAGGCCTTACATTTCATACACGGATAGAATCCCTGAACTGGGGCCTTTTTCTTTTTCTTATGTTCATAGTGGCTGTTTACTAGATGGTCTCTAAGGGAATGGCTTCTTCGATATGTGACCAGTGGATAATCAGGTAATGACTTCCCCACCACTCCATCCGATTTCAGTATGTTCCAATTTCTACGTAAGATTTGGAACATTTCAGAGGATTTGTCAGTAAAGTTGGTAATTAGCCTCACTTTCATATCCCTTGCCTTTACCCTATCGATAAGTAGTTCATTTCTAGGCCTAACATCACTTTTCTTTTGTGCCTCACCTAGAATGCCTTTGCAGTATCCTCTTCGTTCAAATCTCTTCCGGGATTCATTTCTTGCTCTCGTGTACTCCTCCTCCGTGGAACAGTTCCGCTTGATCCGCAGGAACTTTCCCAGTGGGATATTATTTACAACACTGCGGGGGTGGCAGCTCCCTGCGTGCGGGATAGTGTTCCCTGCCGTGGGTTTCCTATATAGGGCCGTCTGGATTTTGTTGTCCTGGATGAATACCCTCAGGTCCAAATAAAAAACCTCATCCTTGCTGATCTGGCTAGTGAACCTGAGGTTCTGCTGATTCTCATTCAGGACATGGATGTACTCTTCAGCCTCCTCCTGTGTTCCCCGCTACACGATGAAAAGATCATCTATGTAGCGGGTCCACAGAGATATTTTTTTCACCCATTTCTCATTGGTCCCCGCCCAGGCCACGTGCTCCTCCCACCAGCCCACGAATAAATTCACGTAGCTGGGGGTGAAGCACATGCCCATCGCGGTCCCCTGCAGTTGCAAATAAAGTTGTCCTGCAAATAAAAAAATATTGTTTTCAAACAGAAGTCTGTAAGGGTAATGAGCATATGGTTATGTGTTCTATACTTCAATGGTCGTCTTCCCAGAAAGAATTCCATCGCCTTTAGGCCATTGTCGTGCCGTATGGAAGTATAGAGGCTTGTATAGACGCCAGATCCCCACCGAATCCAGAAAGACAGTAACCCATGCTCTCATCAGCAGCAGACTCGAATATGGCAAAGCACTCTACGCCACAAATTCCTCAAGAAACTGTAGAACATTCAAAACGCCGCAGCCAGACTCGTCTTCAACATCCCCGCGCCACAGCCACATCACCGAACACCTGTGAGAACTCCACTGGGTCCCATCAACAAAAGAGTCACCTTCAAGATCCTCACACATGCCTACAAAGCCCTCCACGACACAGGGCCTGCATTCCTCAGCCACAGCCTCTCATTCCACCCAACAAGCCCTGGCACCCGCCCCAAAAATCCATTAGACCAGGGTCAGAGGAAGAGCCTTCTGCTACTTCGCTTCCAAGACCTGGAACGTGCTGCCTCTCCAAATCAGGCAATCACCGTTGCTGCCCCAATTCACCACAGTGCCTAGATGGATAAGCAGCCTATGCCCCACCCCAGCACCTTGAAACCTTTATGGGTGAGTAACCACGCTTTACAAGTATTTTATTGATTTATTCATTCATAAAACTTTCCTTCAAATTTAGTTTCACCGTAGCTTCTTCCTGGGAGATTTTGGGGTGAACTGTCAAGCGGGGGCTGAGACAAAGGGGGGCAAAACCACAGCAAGACTTTCAAAACATGCGGACCCCATGGCTGGTATGAAAACACCAACCCTGGGGTGGACCGGGGGGTCGGGAAGTGCAAACTCCTCTTTTTGGGGAAGCAGAGCGCCCCTCCCATTTCTCGAGGAGGCCCCGGAAACCCAATCCCCCAGGGCTGTTCTATACATTTAGGAGAGGAGGAACGCAGCACCCTCAATGAGCCTTAATATGCCCTGGGGACTTGATCCCCCGGGGCCGGCTCACACACTGTGATTCGAGAAGCCCACCCCTAGGGTACAATGGTTTCTCTGCCCACAGGAGTATGTGGGCAGGGAAACAGAAGTCTGCTCCCAACCGGTGGGAGGTTTGAAAAAGCTCTTACCGGTGGGAGCAGACTTCTGTTTCCCTGCTCGCACTCTTGTGGGTAGGGAAACTCTGATTGCTCTCCCCCAGATGGAGTAAGAAGAAACAGCTGCTCTCTCCAAGAAAGGGGACACAGGGGCCTGGGGCTCCCCTTGCAGCCCCCTACTAGGGGTTTGTGGGTACCCCAGGTGCACCGGTGCACCCACATCTGGCCCTAGGACATGGGGTCCCAAAGGCCTAAGGAGACGCGGTGGGTGGGTCACACAAAACCTCCCCTTAATTTATATAGATTAGTCCCCTGGAATGGGGTCACCGGGGCCCAAGGATACTCGGGGGTCGCGTGCCCCATCCCATTAATTTATAAAATAAGTCCCAGAGATGGGGTCCCCGGGGCCAAAGGAGACTCAGGGAGGGGATTGTGTGCTCCCCTCCTCTTATTTAGAAATAATGTATCTACGGTATGGGGTCCCCAGGACTGTAAAGACTCAAGGAGGGGGCTGTTTGCCCCCTTCCCAATCATTTTTAAAATAAAGTGTGTCCAGTTTGGGCACCATGACACCAAAGTGAATAATAAAGGAGCAATAGGAGCTGCTCACTTATTATTCACTGCTCCAGCCTGCGAGGGCTTTTTTGTTTATTCATTGTTTTAAGCTTAGTGGTGCCCCTAGAATAATGATGGGCACCACTAAGCATGTTGAGGGAGGTTGCAGGAAGTAAAGCAGCCTCTCAGCAACATTAAAACAAATAGAAATGGCCTGATTACGAGTTTGGCAGACAGGGTTTCTCTGTTACTAACAAGACGAATATCCTGTCCGCCAAACTACAAATTCATTATATCCAATGGAACTTGCAAAACGGCAGATTGGATATCCGTCATTTTTGTGACGGAGTATCCCATCCGCCAAACTCAAAATCAGGCTCTTAGACTCCTACGTCATTAAAATCATGACCCCAGGAGAGCTTACAATACTTTTTTTAATCACTCCTAGTTGGAGCTCTTTGCTCTTCAGCTGGAGTGCAAAGCTCTCTTGTGATTATTTTTATGATTGCATTTTGTGGGCAACAAATTGTTAAAAGAAAGACTCAGAGACATACTGCGTTTATTTTATTTTTTTAAATACCAGGAAAGCTTACAATATTTTATTAAATCACTCCTAGCTGGAGCTCCATGCTCCAGCTGGATGCAAGGCCCTCTTGTGATTGTTTTACGATTATATTTTGTGGGCTAAACATTGTTAAAAGAAAGACTCAGAGACATACTGCTTTTATTTGTTTTTAAGCAAATATGTCAGAGTCTTTCAACTTACATGTTTAAGTCCAACAATTGCAATAATGAAAACTATGTTAAAAGAAAAACTTTATATGTTATTTTTTTAATATAACTTTATTAAAAAAAATTATAATGATTACTATTATTAAACATTGCATTGTGTGGATTATTAAAAGATACGCTAGATTAAAAATATTGGAGATTTCTGAAGAAATAAGATAACAGGGTCACTTTTTATATTTTGATGTTGTGATTCTTTTGCAAATTCAGTAAGTGCAGCCAGGACCTTTGCATGTCAGAAGACCATGCAGTGTGTGGTGTGGGTTTGGCTGCTTGCAAGTGATTAGAAGCAGGGCATGATGTGGAGTTGGCTGCTGGCAGGGGTGTTGGATGCTGTGCCAGGCCGTTGGCTTTACATATGGTAATAAAATATTACTTTACCTTTAAAGAAACTAGAAAATCACTGAAAAAACATGCTGTTTAAAATATCTAAATCCACTAAAATCCACCAGTTATAGTTATCTGTAACTGTAACTCATGCCTTAAAGGAACTATAACTCGCGCCCTTACCATGCATTGCTAATTACCCCACATATTACTTCATTCATGACATCATTGATAATTTCACTGCAGCATTTGCAATAAAATTATTGATAAGAAAACAGTGCATGGCGGGGGCGCGAGTTATTGTTACCATAAGCCAAGAGCTATAAGTTCTTGAGATAACTATGATGAATGTCAGTGGATTTGTAAGTTCAAAATTACATGTTTTAAAATGCATGAACTAACAAAAATGTCACTTTGACATTTTTTTTTTCCAGTGAAAATGTTCAAAGGACCGGAGTCAGCAATGTCTGATGCCAGTAAGAACTCGCACTCCACTGCTTCAAATTTCCAAAAATGATTTATTGCTGCAACGTATTTCACCAACTGGGAGAAGTTTGTGTCACAGCCAATACAACAACACTGTGCACCATCACATTATAAAAGAGAGATTTTATGTGATACTATAGAGAAGTTACATCACTTAGTAGCAGTCATGGGACATCGGTAAATCATAAATATATATTGTTGATACAAATCTCAGGGGGATTACAAGAGTCATGTCTGTATTCTGGATGGAGGAGGAGCTTTGGAGGCGTGACCAGTGGCACGGGTTCACTTGGGTTGGGTTCACAGCAGCTGCTGGGCTGTGGGTTCACAACCCCGGACCCTCCTACCTCAACCACTGCCTGAGCTTCCACCAGCCAACTAGGCAACTATGATCCGCCTCCCTCGCCCTTGCACACGTCCGCCGCATCCAGCGGAGCCGCAGCGGAGGTCGATCCTTCTCCTACCTAGCCGCTAACTTCTGGAATGTCCTCCCGCCTCATCTCTGAACCTCCCCTTCATTCGCCAGCTTCATAAAGGAACTCAAGACCTAGGTCTTTGACTAAGACTCCCTTTACCTCAGCACCTGGATACCCTCGGGGGTGATAAGCAGCACAATACAAATACAGATGATTGATTAATTAATGTCTAGTACGAAGGTAAACATTATTCAAATATTACCAGACAGGCTCATAAGCCAAGATTCTAAACCAGCTACATGTACTTGCCACTGCATTATCTGTTTGATGCAACCACCATCCTAAATGAGGAGATTCCCCTCACTAGTGGGTTTCACTCATTGGGCCCATGTCACGGATCAGTGCTCTAGTCCATACGAGATTAGTCCCAATGGCCTAAGGGGCCATGACCTAATGTTCTCCAAGGTTGACAGAGAGTCCATTGTTCCCTATGTGTAAACTTGCAAACCACTGAGTAATGAATGGTGTTATACAACAGCTGAAGAGTGCTGATCCAGAGTCACTCTCTCTTTACACCGACAGCTAAATTTGCACATAAATAAGAAACAATGTAGGATAACATGGTTACCATAAGTTATTCTCATTTTTGCACTGACACTCTAGACCAGATTCACACAAATAAATTTTTAAGCAGAAATGTATGCATGTAGACCTTTACAAACTCTTGTGTGCGTAGTGGTATTCACAAAATCTGATTGCTGTGTTACTTATGCAGAGGCTTACAACACGCAAACCATGATTTACATATGTATATCGTGTGCAGAATATTGCATATCTAATTGTTTGATCGGAATATTAGCATGTGTACATTTTCTCTTGAAAATCTACATCTATGTAACATAAGGAACATAAATTGTGAGGGCATGTAATATCACGAGTGCTTCATAAACGTAACTTTGTGTAATGCAAATTTATTGTGGATTGTTGGAATAAGAAATCAGTCATGTCTAAGCACGATCAAACATATAAGTAAGAAATTACACACCAAAAGACATAGGGGGTCATCACTATGGCGGGCGGACTTGAGTCCGCCAGCCACCGTAGCAGTGCCTGGGACCGCCGGCCTATAACGCGGCAGTCCTGCACGTGAAATTACAATGGGATCGCCATCTTGCATGTTTACCATTCCAGCGGGTGCTGCTGGTTGCAGCACCCACGCAATAGTAAAAATGCATGCAGTGCCTTTCTCTGCACTGCGTGGTGCCTGCAACTCAGTGCAGGGAAACGCAGGGGGGTACCATGAGTACCCCCCCGTGCACAACCCCTTCCCCCCAACAAAAGGGGGGCCCACAACAGGCCCCCAAAACCAATCCCCGACAGCCTTTCAATGGGGGTTTATCCGTCACGGAAAGTCTGGCTGCAGCCAGCATCGTAATAAGGCGGTCGGTGCCTGCTTGGCACCGTCACCATTTTATACATGCAGACCGCTCCACCAGGCAATCGTAATGATTGCCTGTGGTGGAAGCGTGGCGGGCGGTCTTTGCGACCAAAGCAGTCAGAGAGTGATTCCCCCCGCCATCGTAAAGTGGCAGGGAGAAAATTGCTGTCCGATGGTGGAGGGCTGCCACCGCAAGGCTGGCAGTGGCGTGCCTTCCGCCATCGTAATGACCCTCATAATTAGCTGCATATTCACACATTACCAGGCCTGGACTTGGCATTTATACCATCTGGTATTTCCCTGGTGGGCTGAGGCCATTTGAGGCTGGCTATGAAAGCCTGCAATGCTGGTGTCTCTTTCACCATCCGCATCTCCCTGAGGGACACTGGGGCAAGAACAGGGGGCCTTCAAGAGCAACAGATAAAAATACACAATACAGTGCATCTGTAGGCGCACAGCTACCTCCAAGGAGGCGTCCCAGCGCTAGTGGAAGAAAGACCTACGGGAAACCTAAGGGAAGAGATTCTAACTGACGTTTGAGCAGGAGTCGAAGCTTTTTCTAAAAAAACAGCTTTGGCGGGCTGCTTCTCAAAACAAAAAAAACGAAATAAGAAAAAAAAGACATAAAGAAGGTGAGAGGAGGTGAAAAAGAATGCATGGATGAGAACACAGAGAGATTAGGGCTGCTTTTGATTGCCCAGTCCAGTCCTGCATATTGCCTCTTTATTTGTCATTTAACAGCGTGTTCCAGAAGCACCAACAAATATGTTGGAAATAACAGTGAAGAGGAGAAATTTCACTGAGGAGAAGGCAGACTTTGTGATCTCTTTTATGGTTGAACACTCTGAGGACCTTTTTCAGGCTGTCTCATCACCCTATGGGTGATGTAGACAACCTCACCATTTGGCTGCATCTTTCTCACATAGCGAATCCCTTGGGATTGGAATAACACGCCACAGGAGAAGTCAAGAAGAAACAACAGAATCAGAAGAGGTTGCAACAGACAACACATACTAAGGACCTAGGGGGCACCTGCAAAGCCTGAAGGATCTGGACCACAACTCTAACATCCTCACAGACCATGATGTGCCCTACCTTCTGTAGGGCCTGTTTATTCCTGAGTCCACAGTCATATGTTCAGGTAAGGGCCATTGAAATATTAAACTACTCATCCAGTTATATTCCCTGGCTCACAAAGCAGTCTCTCATGGCTATATTCATCTGCCACCATTAACAGAAATGTTGTCCCCATTCACTCTAAATTGCAACTATGTACCAACACAGATTTGTCTAGGACAGCAAGCTAGTGATTAAACTGTTTCCAACTACTTTGCAGGCCTTGGTTACCAAAGTCACCAAGCTATGCTGCACTAATCATTCTGTGTGTCACATTGGACTGGCGTTACCTCTGTAGCACAGCCAGGTAGGTGTATTGGACTGTTGCCACCATTAACCACACATCTCCCGTCTAACCTATCCCCTCCTGTCATGCTTCATCTCCTGCTTCTTGTCACCACCAGTGTGCGGATTCTGCTATAATACCATTAGGTCAAAAAATACAGCCAATCTCTGTGGCACCGTTTCGTAGGTATCTTCTATGAAGTTATCTCCTAAACCGTCTCCCCTGTGACAACCTCTCTGCCTGGGATCTCCCCTAGTCCTGCCTGGGTTCTCAGTTCCCTGGCCCCATCTGTAATGTTTTAAGTATGAGGGATGCTTTAAGGCCTCTGAAGGTGGGATCCAAAACAACAAATTTATTAAAATCAAAACGCTCTGTTGGCCATCACTAATAACACAATGTTCTTGAATACTAATGCCTGGATTTTATTCTTTCGTTGACCCTCATTTCTTTTCACTATCTGGATTTCTTATTAGATGTGTCAGTATACCTGCAAGCTTTGTCAATATTTAAGCAATGCAATAATATGTCATGCAATTAATTCAGCACAAAATTCCCTAAGAGTTTGTGCCCATCATGGAATTAAAAAACATCCTGTAAGGATAGAAATAAAATCAGCAAATTAACTTGCTTCTGACTATTCCTTGCCGTTGGTCCTCATATTAAGTGCCAATGTGGAATCCATTTTGATCCAGGTTCCATTTTGTGACACTCAATAGGAAGCCAGAAAAATGTACAGAGGCCTATTGGCCTGTAACTAAACTTGAAGTCACTGTAACCTTGCAGTAACTGAAAGGCCTTGAGAAATCGCCAAGTCAGAAGTATATGCGGGTAGCTCTTTCTATGCTTCCCCAGCTGGTTGCTTAAGTCAATGGCCACATATAGTCAAATGTTTAATTCTGATCAAATATTGGATTAGTGGTTGGAAAGCCCCTATTGGTTCACCAAGCAAATGGCTGTCATTGGCTGTGCATTGTTTTGTGCAACCTTGCTGTACCCTATAAAACCCACACTCAAACGTCTGTATTTTGAGCAAGTCGACATTGGTGCTTGACTCCTTACAGCTGTTGATGATAAACTTACATTTGAATCTTACTGCTGTTTCTTACTTCCTTTATTGGAGTTTTAGATAGCGCAAACTCGACTCAAAGGTATCAGATCGCTCTACATGAGCACCAGTTGCATGACAGATTGACACATTCATTTTGTTAGGCACAGGGAGATTAAGAGATTTGCCCAGAATCACAGGATGTTGAGCATCCCTGACGAGACTCGAACACGGTTCCCCAGCTTCGAAAGGAATAGTTCTGGTGGAGAACTGAGCTTGTTCATGTGTCCATGAGCGACCTGCAGTTGAAGTTGACTTGGCACTGATGAGTTGGATTGTCCGGCAGATGTCCTAGGAACCTCCTATGAGGGAACTAATTTTTCCCACTACCAGAAGTCTCTCCGTGCACTCCTTCACCTCATCACAGGTTAGCTACTCATGGCTCACCCATTCACTGTTTTCTGCTATTTTATTTGCAGTCTGATCCTAACTGTACTACTTAGATAATGATCCTTTGTTTAAATATTGCTGTGTCAGATTTATTGAAGTGTTAACCCCTTAACTACTTGGCTGCACCCCCCACCCCAAGTGCTGAGCCTTTTTTGGCTATTTAGGGTAGTTCGCTCCTAGAGCTCCATATCTTCTTTTCCACATCAGGTATCCACTCCAAATTTGTCTCCTTTTTTCCAACATCCTGGGTATTCTAAAGGTACGCAGGGTTTTTGGATTCTCCTCGAGGGGACTGAGAAATTAGGCTCAATTCTGTGTTTTTAAAATAAATAAAATAGGAAAAAGTGCTCTAGGTGCAAGCATCTGTTTTTCCCCCCTAAATGTGTATAAATAAACAGTTTGCTGTGCCAAAGTCACCATCATTCCAGCTTTCAGGAACATGCAGAACTGAATCAAAAGCCCAATTTTGTGCCACAGGTTTGTCATTTTACAAAGAGCCAGCTCATGTTCCCTTTATTGTTGTGCTCTCAAACTGCTTACAGTTTGTAATGGAAACCAGTGTTAAAACGATGGGTGATCCAGGAATGCTATAGGTTTCTAGAAAGTAGCCAAAATTCTGAATTTAGCAAGAGATCAGATGAGGAGTTTAGGAGCAGTAGTTATTTGTACATCTCTGAATTTGTGGGTACCCGTCCTAGCATATGATTTAGAGGGCATTTTTCAAACTGTCTTCTTTCTTATGCACTGGCTTACATTTGAAAGGCACAAATGCAGCAAAATCCAATTGGTAATTACAAATTTTCTACTACTCTCTGCTCCCATAGGTCTTCTGATACAAATGGTACCTCACTGAAAATGGACCCCTTTTTCCAATGTGGGTAGCTGTAGATTTCGAACCCTAACTTAGCCAGCACCTAGGGAAACCTAGCAAACCTGTACATTTTTTTAAACTAGATACCTATCAGGTTCTTTTACCTCTCAAACATCAAACTTTGACTAAAAAAACTCATTTTCTTCCCATTTCTGTGATGAAAGTTCTGGAATCTTTAGGCAGCCACAAACATTCTTCCACCTGGCATCTCACCAAGTCTCTCAATAAAAATATTACCTCACTTGTGTGGGTAGGATTAGTGCCCGCAACAAGAAACAACCCAATACGCAACATGGATTATCATAATTTCCTCTCAAAATGGACCCTTTTTTTGCAAAGTAGGTAGCTGTGGATCTTGGACCCTAGCTCAGCCGGAAGTTAGGGAAACCTAGCAAACTTGCATGTTTTTGAAAACTAGACATCTGGGGAAATTCAGGGTGGGGTGAATTGTGTGAATCTCACCAGGTATTTTTTTACCCAGATTCCTTTACAAACATAAAATCTTGACTAAAAAAATACACATTTACCTCACATTTCTGTGATTGAAAGTTCTGGAATCTGCAGGGAACTTTTTTCCGTCCAGCATTCTCCCAGATCTCTCAAATAAAATGCCACCATACTTTTGTGGGTAGGCCTAGCTGCCACAACAGGAAACGGCCCAAAATGCAACGTGGATACATCACATTTTTCCTATCAAAACTGACCCTTTTTGCAAAGTAGGTAGATGTGGATTTTGGACCTGAGCTCAGCCGGCACCTAGGGGAACCTAGCAAGCCTGAACATTTTTCAAAACTAGACAAGCAGGAGTGCATGACTTGTGTGGCTCTCATCAGTTACTTTTACCTAGAAGCTGTTACAAATATCAAACCTAGGTAAGAAACACATATTTTACTCACATTTCTCTGACAGAAAGTTCTAGAATCTTCTGGGAGCCACAAATTTCCCACCACTCTGAGTTCCCACAGGTCTCCCTATAGGAATGGTACCCACAATGCATGGGTGGGCCAAGAGGCCACGAAACAAAAGGCCATAAAGCACTACATTGAGACTTAAGGAATAGAAGTAGCTGTTATATTTGGGGCTATGTTGTGGCACCACCCATGCAAACCTACAAAACCACAGACATTTTTGAAAACTAGACAACTAGGGGAGTCCAACTTTGTGGGACGTATGCAAGGCACATTGCCTTGGGTGATCCAGGAATGCTATAGGTTTCTAGAAAGTAGCCAAAATTCTGAATTTAGCAAGAGATCAGATGAGGAGTTTAGGAGCAGTAGTTATTTGTACATCTCTGCCTTGCATACGTCCCACAAAGTTTTATTACCAACAATGCTCCGCAAACCTTAAATTTGGCCTGAAACTGTGCATTGTTCATACATTTCTGTGATGGAAACATTCAGAATCTGCAGGAATCTACAACATTTCTACAATCCAGCATTACCCTACTTGTGCCAACATAAATGGTGCCCCACTTGTGTGGTTAGGCCTTGTGCCAGTGACAGAAATTAATCAAGCCAAGGTCACCGAGAGGCCCCTAGCAAGGGCTCTCAATACCTTGGTTTGTGCAATTCCTGTATGGGACACTAGGCCCAGCCACACAAGTGGGGTAGCGTCTTTATAAGGACAATTGGGGTAATGCAGACTGGAAGGAATTGGGGAGGAGAAATGTGGATGGGGATTCCGTGAAGCTGTTTGAGGTTCAGGGTGTGTGCATGTTGGGATGTTGAGAGAGGAGGCTGTCTGATGTGTTCTGTATGTTTTGCAGTCATCTGTTTAGTTGAGTGGGAGTAATTCAATATCGGGGTGAGTGCAGTGCCAATGGGTTTTGAATTTGTAGGTGAAGATGAAGTTGTGGCAGGTGTATCTGTACTACCTTTGCTATTTGTCTTCTACCTACGAAATAACCCTGTGAAATCCCACCTAGCCTAAGATTTTCTTACACAGTTATGTCTGTCTTCATCGAATCCTGACTAATCCTATGTGCTTGCCAAGTGGACCTATACTAACGCCTTTCGCTTGCAGCTCAAGCAAAAATGCAATTCATGCACCTTCAGTGCACTCACTGTGAAAAAATCCAGCTCCTTCCAATTTTTGGATGCAAGTTGTGGGTGTCCGAGAATGCCTCCGAGGCCTACATTCCTCGAACTGAGTGAGCAAACTAAAGCAAACATCCTGGCGAATACTGCCTAAGCTCCCTACAGTAATAAGCCCCAAAAATATCCTGTGGGACTCATTCACCAACACTTCTACTTTTGCTTTGAAAGTGCAAAAACGACATTAGTAGCTTGTATCATAATCAATGTTCCTGATAAAGAGTACAGGGCACAATATCTTGTATGATGATGTTTTTCAAATTTTTAGTATAAGGACAATATACATTTCATTATGTATCCAAATTAGTGCAAACGACGCAGTGTTAAAAAAAATATATATATTTATATATATATATATATATATTCACTGAAAAACCATAGGTTTTAGGGGTGTTATAGTTAGGTGGACGTTTCACTCGTACAAAACCATTGAAATTCCACCGTTATAGTTAGTTCTGCTAACTATAACTCGCGCACCCGCAATCCACTGCTGATGATGTCACATATTACATCATTCATGACATGGTCAGTGACATCACTGAAGACATCACTGATGACATCTCAAATGATATCACTGATGACATCATCCATGTGACAATCTGATACACCTCATTATACACTAGTATAACCTTTCAGCACTCACTATAAAATAAAGAGTACCATATTAAAATCCACTCAGTGATTCCTAGATCTACACATACATCTAATCTATAACGGAGGAATTTCAACGGTTTTGTACGACTGAAATGTCCAGCTAAATATAACACCCCTAAAACCTATGGTTTTTTCAGTGAATTTCTGAGGTTTTTTTAAATGCTAATTCCTAACTATAACATGTCTGAAACCTATGGTTTTTTTCAGTGAATTTCAAGGGTTTTTTAAATGACAATTTTAAAATATATTAATTGTTATATATTTTTTTTGATTTACTACACTTTTTTAATCTATTTATTTTAAGATATTTTATTTTTTAAATTACATTATAATTAAATTATACATTACATTACAAAATATACTTTCTCAGAATGAATTACTTTAGTTTAAATACTTTGCAAACAAGCAATAGACTTTTAAGTATAGTAGTTACAGTTGTTGCAATGGGCAAAACAATTTCAAACACAATGCAACATTGATCTCAAAAGGAATTTCTAGTTAAATGCAATTAGTTACTTTATAGATTATTTTTCTAACCACAGGACTGAATCTAGGATTCAGTCCTGGGACATCTCCTGTAAATAGTTGAGTAAAATAGTTTTGGTTACAGTAGTGATTTTTTAGGAATATTATTGAATTTTAAAAGTTGACACTTAGAAACTTTTTCACATAGAATCACCAATGTTAGCCTGTGGGAGAAAATTCACTTAGCAAGTAAGTAGTGTTATCATTACTTTTTCTTACTCAGTGGTGAATCCTGGATCTAGCACTGGTGCATCTCCTGTAGACAGTTAAAGAATACGTTTAAGTTATAAAGGTGATTTTTAAGGAATATTTGTAGTTTGAGAAAATCGACGCTTAGAAACTATTCTTGTGAAAACCAGACAATGGATTCCTATGGAAAGAAATACAAGTTACTGGTAAGTACGCTTAGAATTACTTTTCAGGCTCAGTGCTGTGCTAAAAGATGCAGCACTGGGTTCTCTCCTGATAACAGGTGAGTAAACCGGAATTCGTTGTTCGAATGATTTTAGGTGAATGTTTTAAAGTTCAAAAACTCCACACTTTGAAAATTTTCCAAGTGAAACCAGTCAATGTTAGCCTATGTAAGGAAATTCAAGTTACTGGTAAGTACAGTTAAAATTACTTTTCAGGATCAGTACTGGGCTCAAAGATACAGCACTGAGTTCTCTCCAGATAACAAGTGAGTAAATCGGAATTCGTATTTCGGATGATTTTAGAGCAATATTTGCAAGCTCCAAAACTCCACACTTAGAAGAATTTCCAAGTGAAACCAGTCAATGTTAGCCTATGTAAGGAAATTCAAGTTACTGGTAAGTACAGTTAAAATTACTTTTCAGGATCAGTACTGGGCTCAAAGATACAGCACTGAGTTCTCTCCAGATAACAAGTGAGTAAATCGGAATTCGTATTTCGGATGATTTTAGAGGAATATTTGTAAGTTCCAAACTCCACACTTAGAAGAATTTCCAAGTGAAACCAGTCAATGTTAGCCTGTGGAAGGAAATTCAAGTTCTGGTAAGTACGGTTAGAATTACTTTTCAGGATCAGTACTGGGCTCAAAGATGCAGCACTGAGGTCTCTCCTGATAACAGGTAAGTAAATCAGAATTTGTAGTTTGGCTGATTTTAGAGGAATATTTGCAAGCTCCAAAACTCCACACTTAGAAGAATTTCCAAGTGAAACCAGTCAATGTTAGCCTATGGAAGGAAATTCAAGTTACTAACTAGTAAGTACGGTTAGATTTACTTTTCAGGATCAGTACTGGGCTCAAAGATGCAGCACTGAGGTCTCTCCTGATACAGGTGAGTAAATCGGAATTCGTAGTTCGGCTGATTTTACTTCGGTCCAGTATATATAGAGCCACTTTCCTACACCATCCCCTCCCTTCACCACTGTGCAAACACGCCCTGTGGCGCATTTTAAGTTGGGGATTTATTTTAAAACTCGTATAATAAAAGAGAGAAAGAATTAAAAGAAAAATAAAGAGCGAATATGTATGAGGATATAAAACGAAACTAAAACCGTTTAACAAGTTTCACTTTTACAAAAACACGTGCGCAAGTTAAACAGAGGAAATGTGAGCACGTGTCAACTGAAAAACGTGACAAAAAAATGGGAGGAGCACTAATTAGTTCCATAGAGACTTCAATAACCAAAATGTATATAACACCCTTAGGATGATTACTTTCGTTTTTGTGATTTAATCACGGATGACCAAACTACAAGCAAGATAAAGTTTACGATCGTCGGATTCATCTTCAGTTTATCATCCATTTCCTCAGAGGGAACATAAAGTTAATATATATATAGTAATATATAAAACATTATGTTCCCTCCAGAGGAGTTGGATGTATGTCGACGGAAGGAGGAAAGAATTTTAAAGAGAGGTAAATTAATAGTATAAGTTTATGCTTTATATATTTTTCTAATGCAAGTATATTATTATGATTTCTAAATGTAGTGTGTAAAAGTATAATTATACTTTAGAAACGAAATGACGTAACAACAGGCCATGTATTATCGTCGCAAATTGAAAATACTACGAAGATGCAGAAAAAAGAAGGTTTGAAATATGTACAATTAAAAAAAAAGATCAAGTAATTCTCTTTTTCTTCTACAGTTAAAATGGGTCTATCAGTATGTATATTGTGTAGTACTGTGACATATTTTCACTCATATAGAACTGGAGATTTATCGTGGCAAGCAGTAAACATGGAAAAAATATTAATGTCAATTAACAAATAATAAAAAAATGTTTTATAACAGTCACAATGTTTTCATAAAGAGTAATTGAAAAGAAATGTACAAAAAACAAAAAAGAAAGAAGTAGTAGTGAGGGAGTGTTTGTAGTAGCACTTCGATTCTACTTTATCTAAAAGTAAATCATGCCCTCTTATATTAATAAGAATTTAGGGCAACAGTTTAAAAAAGATTTGAATAGAAAATAGTGTTTGCGGACAAAAAAGGGAGTGTGTGCGTAGTCGACCCAAAACTATATCAGCAATTTACATGAGCACCGTATTTACAGTACATTTTCAAGCACGCGTAGATAACGTAATTCCTCTTCAATAAAAGGATGTGGACGCGACTCAGAGGCTCGAACACTGATTTCCAGCACCAAGTTTGACAGTGCACCTGAATGCCCACATACGTATATATATTAGCTGCCCTTCATGTGCCAAAAACTGCGTCCTAAAGTTTTCATAGCCCTGTATTACTACAGCTACAACACTCCACTGAATGTACAACAAACATTCATATTCACAGAAAAACGTCATGTCCACCATCTTTTATGTGTGCAACTATAGATGAATATAGGGTCAGTGATACCCCGTACCTTCCCGTAGTATTCTCATAGAAACACCTACCTTGCCACTGAGAACGCCTATATTGCAACTCACTGGAGATACAAAGCGAATCATTAGCAAACCGGATGCTAACATGCATTAATGCATCTTAGCGTCACCTTGTAAATAGGGCGATATCATTTTCCCCGCATTTGTGGCTTTTTAAAAAAAAATTACGCCGAAATGGCACTTCTTAATATGCCCTCAAGCTTGCTATGACACAGCAGGAACCTCAACTCCCACCCTGCCATAGCAAACAGCAGTGTCCCTGGGGTAGACACCCCGAGACACAGCAGGATCCGCTCCTGAGGAGTGGTGTTCCCCAAGGCTTTCGACTGTCCAGAATGGAGACCACGCGGCCCTCCTCCCAAAATATAAAAAGCCACAGAGTGTGGTAATCCCCGTCCTGCTCGACTCCCACCCTGCCATAGCAAACAGCAGTGTCCCTGGGGTAGACACCCCGAGACACAGCAGGAGCCGCTCCTGGGGAGTGGTGTTCCTCAAGGCTTTCGACTGCTCCAGAATGGAGACCACGCGGCCCCCCTCCCAAAATATAAAAAGCCACGGAGTGTGGTAATCCCCGGGGCTTGGACGGACCTTTGAGCTCCCTCCCCCAGTTATTTTGTAGCACGAGCAATGGCGGTCCCCAGGCTACAGGGCCCCTCTAGACCCCCATCAAATGTAATATTTTAGACCCCGGGATTTGGCCCTCCCAAGTAGCTAATTTTTAAACAACCACAGAAGCCCGCGCTTCATTTTTATTTTTTATTACGGCACACCCATGCACCCAGCGCACATTTCTCAGTTTAAAAAAAAAAAAACATTTTTGGGGGGGCCTTAGGGATCCCTGTGGGACCCCCTGAACAGGTCTAGAGGGTCAAAATATTTCTTACCTGCCCCCTTTATACATTTTGAACACTTGTTCCACTAATTTCAAGACCCTCGCTTCTACCGAGGCACAAAATGGCTGCCAACACTTCCTGGTTTCGAATGTTGACAACCACTTGACAGCCAATCAGCATTCAGCGCATGATCGGGACAGTGTGCTTAATGTGCGCGCAAGATACGCGCATCCACCGAGGCCATAGATATATATGTACTTTTACTTGTAATTTTCTCAGAAACTACCAAACGTATTTACACCATTTAAGCAAAAGGCACAAGTCTGTACCGAGGACTACCTCTTTGCCAAATTTAGTATAATTCCGATCAACCGTTCGGGCGGTAGCCATGATGAACGATTCCTATGGAAAATTGCATGGGGAAAACACATTTTGGAACCCCTTTTTTTCTCTGCCCCCGCTTCAAATGCAATATTTTAAACCCCGGGATTTCTCCTTCCCAGGTAGCTAACTTCTAAACAAGCACAGGAGCCTGCGCTTTGTTTTTATATTTTTTACGGCGTATCCATGCACCCAGTGCATATTTCTCAGTTTAAAAAAAAAAAAATATATCTTTTCTGGGACCCCTTAAGCAGGTCAGAGGGTCAAAATATTTCTTACTTGCCCCCTTTATACGTTTTAAACACTTGTTCCACTCATTTCTAGATCCTCGCTTCTACCGAGGCACAAAATGGCTGCCAACACTTCCTGGTTTCGAAAGTTGACAACCACTTGATAGCCATCAGCATTCAGTGTGTGATTGGGACGGTGCGCCTATAATCCGCGCATCCACCGAGGCCATAGATATATATGTACTTTTAATTGTCATTTTCTCAGGAACTACTGAAGAGATTTACACCATATAAGCAAAAGGCACAAGTCTGAACCAAGGACTACAACTTTGCCAAATTTGGTGTAATTCCGTAGCCACGATGAACGGTACCTATGGAAAATGCATGGGGAAAACATGCTTTGGGACCCCCTTT
Source organism: Lissotriton helveticus (assembly GCF_964261635.1). Lineage (NCBI taxonomy): Eukaryota > Metazoa > Chordata > Amphibia > Caudata > Salamandridae > Lissotriton > Lissotriton helveticus. Next base: position 345,585,907 of record NC_136069.1, on the reverse strand, counting down.
TTTCTCAGCCCCCGCTTCACGAATCACCCCAAAACTTTCAGGATAGAAGCGGACCGGAGCGCCCCACCAGTTTTAAAAATTTTGCGAAGATTCGTCAACCGGCGCCAAAGTTATTCCAAATAGAATGTTGGTGATTTCCTATTGAAAATAGGTCCTAACTATAACTACCTACTGGCGACCGCCAGTAGGTTATATATATATATATATTCACTGAAAAAACCATAGGATTCAGGGACATTATAGTTAGAAATTAGCATTTAAAAAACCTTAGCAATTCACTGAAAAAAACATAGGTTTCAGGGACTTTATAGTTAGTTGAAGACTAAAAATAACGGACACATTTCTATGGTTTTGTACGAGTGAAATCTCCAACTAACTATAGTGTCCCTGAAACCTATGGTTTTTTCAGTGAATTTCTAAGGTTTTTTAAATGCGAATTTCTAACTATCACAGCCCTGAAACCTATGGTTTTTTGAGTGAATTTCAAAGGTTTTTTAAATGAAAATTTCTAACTATAACGTCCCTGAAACCTATAGTTATTTCAGTGAATTTCAAAGGTTTTTTAAATGTTAATGTCTAACTATACCGTCCCTGAAACCTATGGTTTTTCCAGTGAACTTCTAAGGTTTTTAAATGATAATTTCTAACTATGCCTACAAAGGAAGGACAAGAAAAGCGCAGAAAGAAACAAGACACATGCAGAAAAAGGCAACAGAAAGTCATGAAAGATGAAGAAAAGTGCAGGAAGAAGAAGAGATGTGCAGAAAGAACCAACAGAGGAGCAGAAAGTCCTTCTGTGCCCCCAACTTTTTGCTGATGGATACTAGTGGTAACTGACTTTGACTAACCAGGCCTAGAACCAATGCTATGCTAAAAGACACTTAGAATACAGTGAAAACACCTACATACACTAGTGAACACTATGCGTTGGGGTACCCCTGCGATTAGCATGACCTACTCTGCATTTGCCATGAGTTAATGCCTAGGTCATTGCATGAGTACATGAGTAGTGAATGGATGATTAGAGTGCTAGAAGAAGATTACATGGTGATTATATAAGTGATTGGGTTGTGGCACAGTGATTGGATGAGCACATAGAGTTGGCTGGGTGATTGGAGGACTGCATAGGTAGTACCTGGGGGATTACTGAACTTCATGGGTAGTACGCAGGGGTTGTAGCAGTGCATGTGTTAGTGCCTGGATCATTGCATGACTACATGGGTAGTGACTGGATGATTAGAGTACTGCAATGAGACTGCATGGTGAATTTATAAGTGCTTGGTTATTGGCGGACTGATTGGATAAGTACATGGTACTGGCTAGGTGATTAGAGGAGTGCACAGGGAGTGACAGTGTTATTGCGGAACTGCATGAGTTCTACCTGGGGTATGGAAGGAGCAAATGAAAAGTGTGTAAGTGGGTAGAGGACTGTATGGGTAGGGCATATGGGGTTGTAACAGTGATCAGTTAGTGACTGGATCATTGCATGAGCATATAGCTACTGACTAATTGATTAGAATACTGCAAGGAGAGTGCCTGAGTGAATGTATAAGTGCTTGGGTATTGGCGGAGTGTTTGGATTAGTACATGTTAGTGGCTGGGTGACTGGAGGACTGCACGAGGAGTGACAGGGTGATTGCTGGACTGCTTGGGTACTACCAGGGGAATTGAAGGAGCGAATGAGAAGTGTGTAGGTAGTTAGAGAACTGCATGGGTAGCACACAGGGATTGTAGCAGTGCATGTGTTAGTGCCTGGATCATTGCATGACTACATGGGTAGCGACTGAATGATTAGAGTACTACGAGGAGAGTGCATGGTGAATTTATAAGTGCTTGGGTTTTGGTACAGTGATTGGATAAGGACAAAGGACTGGCTGGGTGATTGGAGGACTGTATAGGTAGTACCAGGGAGATTACTGGACTGCATAGGTAGTCATCAATGGAATGCAGCAGTGCATGTGTTAGTGACTGGGTCATTGCATGAGTATATGGGTAGTGACTGGATGATTAGAGTACTGGGGGAGTTATTGGATAAGTACATAGTGCAGCCTGGGTGATTGGAAGAGTGCATGGGTAGTGACAAAGGGATTTCTGGGGTGCATGGGTACTACCTGGGTAATTAGAGGAGTGCATCAGTAGTGTGTAGATGGTTAGAGGTCTGCATGGGAAGTGCTTAGGGGATTGTAGCAGTGCATGTGTTAGTGCCTGAGCCATTCCATGAGTACATAGGTACTGACTGGAAGATTAGAGTACTGCAAGGAGAGTGCATGGTAAATTTATAAGTGATTGGGTTTTGGTGGAGTGATTGTATAAGTACATGGTGCTGGCTGGGTGATTGAAGGAGTGCATGGGTAATGACAGGGCGATGGCTAGACTGCATGGGTACTGCTCAGGGTATTGTAGCAGTACATGAGTTAGTGCATGGGTCCCTCAAGGTTCTATCATCTCGCCCATGCTTTTCACATCTAGTCTTTTCCAGTACTGATCAATAAATTTCACCTCACGTGCTACAACTATGCAGATGACACGCAAATACTCCTTCAACTGGAATGCCCCAAAGACATTGGAAAATCACCAATTTTCAGCTGTCTCTGAGCCGTGGATCAGTGGTTGACTTGGAGCCATCTCAAATTGAATGCTTCAAAAAGTGAAATATTCGCGTGTGGCGATTGGAAACATTACAACCCGCTTGCCGCATGGCCTGATGAACTGGGATCACTGCCTAAAGTATCGAAGGAAGTAAGAAACCTCGGAATGACCATGGACTCCAAGATGTCGATGAATGCTCAAGTGGATAAACTAGGAAGACCAAGCTTTGCTACTATAAAAACGCTGCGACGAATTTTCCCTCATTTGGGATTTCCACACAAGGTCCAAGCTACCATCTCCCTTGTTCTATCCAAACTCGATTACGCCAATAGCCTCTACCACGGATCACCTTTAACGACCATGAAAAGACTACAACGGATTCAGAACTCGGCTGCCAGACTACTCTTGCATATCAAACCACAAGACCATATCTCCCCTGCCTTGAAAGCCCTGCATTGGTTACCGGTTGCCAAAAGATCCACGTTCAAGCTGCTTTGTATTACCCACAAATCAATACATGGAATAGGACCACTCTTCATCAGGATTAAAATCACCAAACACATTCAACAAAGGAACCTCTGCTCTAATGGAGCATCTCGCCTCAAAATCGCACCATACAAGAAAAAAACCATGGGTGGCACATCCTTCTCTGTTCAAGCAGCCAAACTATGGAACCCTTTACCCCCCAACGTAAGATCCACCGACAACCACCTTATCTTCAGAAAAGTACTCAAGATTCGGCTCTTCCCCACATAAGCACCATACGGAAACAGAAATGTACAGCATATCCCTCTGTATATAAGCATTTGTTTTCACTATAGATATGTACCTTTCTTTGTTTATTACTTTATAAAACCTGTAAAATAATTATGTTGTTAAGAGAAAAGAAAAAAAGAAAATAATATTATTAATCAATAAATAAAAATCATCTTTGGTCTACATGTACATACTTCCATTGTGCATCTAGGTACCTTCCATGTACTTGGATCTGTGGGTCTGTTACTTTTCTCCTGAAAAAGCATATCCAATGCACTACCCTATTTCTCATCCTGTGCCTCTATCAATATATTTAATCTAAATATACTTCCTTCCTTTATGTTTCTATATATTTTCAATGTACTTATGGATCTGTATATTTATCACTTTCTTCTAATTTAGCATTTCCAATGCACTAGCCTATTTCTCAGCCTTTACTTCGCTCAATATATATACTAGCCCAACCTTCTGACTCATCTCAAACTTCTTTCTACTACTCCTTCCAATGCACTACCCTATCTCTCATCCTATACATCTATCAATATATCCTCTACATCCACTCTCTCTTATCCCAAACCCCATACCACTACTATGATCGCCAAAATAACCCTTTCTAGACTCTCTCCTGCTCTACCCCTCCTTGCATCATCTGACACCTCTTTTTACTACACCAATCCCCTAAAACAAACCTTTCTAAACTCTCCCCTCCGACTCCTCCCCTCCAAAACTCCTTTTTACTCATCCAAAAGCCTCTTCCTACTGCTAAGACCTAAAAAAGAAATTTAAAAAAAATCCTTCACTCTTTTATCACTCCACTATCCTTTTCAATCAAAATTAACAGACTAACATGTTCACTTCTCAAATTCCATATTCAACTATACTAATATACTGCCCAAATAACTGAATAACATATCTACTACTCAAATTACTTTACTCATTTTCAACACTAATCCTTTATGGGTTCCGGAGTGGCGTGCTACTCGCCAGAAAAGCGCTTCAACACCCATCAGGGGTAACAAGTGCTATATGAATGCAAATCTTTCTTCCCCTTTTATCCCTCCACTATCCTTCTCACTCCAAGAAACAGACTAATATCCACCACTGAAATGACCTCATATTTCACCATATTAATTCACCACTAATCCTTTATGGGCTTCCTGAATTGCGTGCGTCAACAAGCGATAAATTAATACAAACCTTTGTCCTCCCCTATCCTTCTGCTATCATTCCAAATCCAAATAACTGACTAACCTATCCACCACTTAAAATGTACTTGCATTATTCACTATACTAATTCAACACTAATCCTCTATGGGTCCCGGAGTAGCGTGCTACCCGCTGAAAAAGCACTTTGACGCCTCATCAGGGGTAGTAAGCGCTATATAAATGGAATTACAATACAATACAATACATGTCACATCAGTTCCGCCCCCTCCCTTCACCACTGTGCAAACACGCCCCCTGGCAGGTTTTAAGTTGGGGGATTAATTGCTCTTAAATCCTGAGGGACCCTTGGGTCCAACTATCCCACCAGGTACCTCCAGTAAGCGCCACAGAGCTGTGTTGCAGAGAGGTGGTTCAAGAACACGCCCCTTTTTACACCTCTCTGCAATGCAACTCTGTGGCGCTTACTGGTGATACCTGGTGGACTAGTTGCCCCCCCAAGGACCCTCAGGATTCAAGGGGACTTAATCCTCCAACTTAAAACACGCCACAGCACGTATTTGCACACATGTCTCATCAGGCCCCGCCCCCTCCCTTCACCACTGTGCAAACGCCCCCCCGTGGCGCGTTTTAAGTTGGGGGATTAAGTCCCTAGAATTCTGAGGGTCCCTGGGGTCCAACTTGCCCACCAGGTACCTCCAGTAAGCGCCCAAGAGCTGCGTTGCAGAGAGCTGTAAAAAGGGGCGTGGCCACGGTCCACCTCTCTGCAACCTCTTTTTTTTTAATTAATTTGTTTAGAAGGGGGGCAGTGTGGCCCCTCCTTCCTTTCCTTTTTTGGGCCCTGGGGACCACATCCCCTTAGCTCTGACCCCTATTTTGTCAATTTATTTTTTTCTTAATGGAAGGAGGCCGTGCCCTCCCGAGGTAATTTTCGGCCCCGGGGACACCAATCCCCGGGGCATGGGCAGTATTTTTATATTTAATTTTTATATTTGAAGGGAGGCCGCGTGGTGCCCCTCCTCAGGCCAATTATGGCCCCGGGGACCCCATCCCCCGGGGACAGCCTGCCTTTTATTTTTTATTTTTAGGGGAAGGGGGCAGTGTGGCTGCCCTCCCGGGCCACTTCTGGCCCCGGTGAACCAATCCCCTGGGGCCGGCACTATCCGTTGGGGACCCCAATTCCCCCATGGTCCCGCCGGCTCCCCGCCTCCTGCGGGAGCCCGCATTGATTTTCCACACGGGAAGCTGCTGACATGCAGCTCTCCGTGTGGAAAAGCAATCTACTTTCGATTTTGGAAGAGAGCAGGTTTCCCTGCTCTTGCTTTCAAAATCTAAAGCAAGTTTGCTATGACAGGGCGTGAGCCATGCTCCCGCCCTGTCATAGCAAACAGCAGTATCACGGGGGTGGGCACCCCAGGAGCCCTGGGGGTTGGCGGTCCCCAAGGCCACCAAGGGCTCCAGGAGGGGTCAGCCCTGCCCCCTCTCTACGAGTGCAAAGCCCTAGGGAGATGGTGGTCCCCAGGGGGGTCCGTAACGGACCCCCGCATTTGCATTATTAGTGCCACGGGAAGGTGGCTGTCCCCGGGGCATGTGGAAGGGCTCGAGACCCCCCCACAGGTTTTTTTTATTTTTAAAACAAGCCCCAGGGTGGCGGTCCCTTGGGCTGCAGGGGGGCCATGTGCCCCGTGAATATTTTAGAAAAGCCCCGGGGCTGGTGGTCCCCGGGGCTTGGGGGGGCCTTGGAGACCCCCTACACATTAAAAAGGAAGCCCTGTGGTGGCGGTCCCCAGGGCTGCAGGAGGGCCGAGGGCCCTCCCGCATACTATCATTTACATAGCCCCGGGGCTGCAGGGGGGGCAATGTGCCCCGCAAATATTTTAGAAAAGCCCCGGGAGTCGCGGTCCCCAGGTCTTGGAGGCCGCCCCACCCATTAAAACTCGATCCCTGGGGGTGTTGGTCCCTGGGGCTGTAGGAGGACCGCATGCCCTCCCACACAGTTTTATAAACATAGCCCCCGGGAGGTGGCGGTCCCCGGGGCTGCGGTGGCCCCCGCGGGCCCCTGCAATTTTTAAATTAGGAATTGGGCAATGCCCCCGGGACCTGATCCACCCAGGGGCCTCATTTAAATGATGCGCAGGAGCCGGTGCTTCATTTTTTAAAATAATTTTGGCGGGATTCACGACCTCAGCACGAATTCCACCAACATTATTTTTTTTTAAGTGCCTTTTTGGGCCCAGGTTTTCTTGTGACTCGGTTCTACTGAGTCACAAGATGGCTGCCAACACTTCCTGGTCTGGAGTGTTGGCAGCCAATCACAGTCAAGCTGGTGCTCGGGAGAGATCGCAACTCCACTGCGTCCCTAGATATTGAAACTTTTTCTTTTTCAAATTTCTCAGGAACTACTGAACGGATTTACACCATTAAAAATAAAAGGTCTCTTTCTGAACCAAGGGCTACCTTTTTGCCAAATTTGGTGTAATTCCATTCAGCAGTTCGGGCTGTGTCTAAAGTTTCCTATGGAAAATTACATGGGGAAAACACGTTTTGGGACCCCCTTTTTTCTCAGCCCTCGCTTGTCGAATCACCCCGAAGCTTTCAAGATAAAAGCTGACTGGAGTGGGCCACAAGTTTTCAAAATTCCGCAAAGATTCGTCAACCCTTTTCCTATGGAAACTAGGTCCTAACTATAACTACCTACTGGCAACCGCCAGTAGCTAATATATATATACAAAAACATAAACTTTCAACTGAAGTGTTATTGCCTTGATTTATGTGTTTACAAGAGTTTAAAATGTGTTCAAACTCAGGTTTGCAAAATTTATTACAATAACAATATTTGTGATTCTGATGCTGGCAGGGACTTTCCTGACTTTCTGGCCGGCTTTGGTTTTTCCCCTGCAGAATGTGGATCTTATAATTACTCTTCAAACCTTGTGAAGCTAGTGATTCTGTGAATAAATTCCACTTAGAAGAAGTTCTGTGTTTCCTCGCATCTATGGTGGAGTACAACAAATTGTAACTTGTTCAGCATGAGGCCCACATTACATTGTTGACAAATCCTATGTCTGGCTTTGTTTCCAGATATTCTGTTTGTGCCATACTCCTTCAGTCTCTAACATGTAATCGCCGAAACAATACTTTATAATCAGTTGCTTGCATTTGGGGTTCTTCACAGTGATTACATAGCATACTAGAAGCCAGATCTTATCTGGCAGACTGTAAAATTGAATTTTGCTTTGGGATGTTTTCTGAGTTTATGTATCGTGATTCAGTTTTTGCACACACAATTAGCATGATTCTGCGTTTCACTAGTTTGTGTAAACGTGTATGCTTAGCTTTTCGTGTGTAAAAAATTGTCTTCAAACTTCGAAAGTTTGTTATCTCTTTTTGCTGAGTTTATAGGTTTTTGAGCTGAAATGTATTTTGCTTTTCAAAGTATTTTGTGATTCATCTTTCTATGCAGAGTAGAAGTGAGTGATGACTTTGATCTGCTCAACTGGCATTGCTGGAGAATATTCTACAGATCAGAAGTGCATCCATACAGAATATCAGATGCACACTTTATTTTCAAGTGAGTACCTTGCGGTGTTTGGTCATTTGTTTTTTATATTAAGCCTTTTCATGAAAATCATAATTTATGTTTACTTTCAGGCTCCGTATGGTACAGTAGTTCTGCAGTTTGTGGACGCTTAATTTTAGGCTTTTTTTCACTTGGGGTAAAAGGATCAGCTCACGGCTGGTGATTCTCTTAGGCTTCTAGAGTGCTATCGATTGCTTTGCAACCGCTGCTTAAGCAATCACATTCATGTTTCATCTCGTGTTTGATGTACATTCCTTTAATTGTATCACATACCATTCCTCCCATACCACTTGCAAGGAGGTTTGTGAGGGGTGTTTGGTGTTAGATGCAGGCCAACATTTTCAGAAAGCTGGCAAATTATAAATATATTTTACATCTTAGATCCTCTGCACGCAGTGAATTGTTAATATGTGTGAAGCTGTGAGGTATATATGTGGTTCTGGTATTGGTCAATAGTCCTATTTGGCTATTGTCCAGAATATTTTTGTAATTGATGTAGTTCTGTATTATTTTCATTATGATAGTAGGAAAATCTTTTCCCGTTTTGGTACTAAAACTGATACTCTAATTGCTAAGATCCAAACGGTCTCTATTTGTTCAGAGGTATGATAATCCTATCCCACTTTCCGTGTTTTAGAGAAATATCCTTAGCGCAGTGCTAGATTCATTAGTTTTAGTATTGTGTGAACCTCTTATTTAGTATTGTGCCTATCGCTCTACTGTGCCTGGCAAACTTCATAGCTGCTTGTCACTCTTTTATTGTCATTGGTTGTTTAAGAGTCTTTGAAAGTTGGGACTTGAACGTTCTAGTTCAATATTAATGGAGTCTTTCTGCAGATATTTCTTTTTTATAGGTTGTTGATGTGATAGAGAAGTGTTTTTCCCAATCTGGGGCCAACCTTTTTCCTGCATTTTTCTCTGAGTTCCTCCAGGTAGCTAGAAGAGGTTTCACAAAAGAGCTTCTCAACTGTACTGAGAATTTTTTTTATATAGAAGATTGCTTTTCTTTTTTGCAAGTGCCTTGAACGTCCTTAAAAAGTGTCTAAAATAAGTCCTTAAATTCCAATTGCGTGGTTTTCTATGTTTTCAGCTACACGGCCCCATACAAAATGATTGTCCAGGTCTGTAGTAAGGCTCACTAAGCAGCTGTCAAGTTTACTCAGAGAATAGACACCCTCTTCGAAAGAAGAAAAAAAAAATGTGATCTTTATAGTTACATCCAGGGGGAAAACAATGAGGCTAATTTTTCCTTCATCAGGACTTGAGGAAATGTGCTGTGAGAGTAGGATATATACGTCCTATATCTCTTTAGTCTCTACAACAGAAAGCAGATTAGGGAGACTTAGATTTCTGAGAAAGTGTCCCAGACTTCATGTGGCGTAGAAAAGAACTGGCACAATCTCATGAGATATAAGGATATTATGCTGCAAAGAAATGTGGGTGGACAGTTTGAGAGGAACCTCTGTAATTGTTGAGATCCAAAGAGTCACAATGTTGTACGGAGGTATCATAAGTGCATCCCACTTTACTGGAGTGCAAGCTGACTGAAAACAACATTGGTAAATAATATCTTGAAAGAAATATCCTGATGTCAAAAACATCATGAGACATAGGGCCTAATTACGAGTACGGCAGTCCTGGGACTGCTGTACCCGTGGATGTCGGGCCGAATGCCAGATTACGATGGTGGCTGTGGGACCGTCACAAGACCGCCACCACTGCCAGGATCCAGGATACCATGGCAGTGGTGGGGAATGCAGGTGGTAATCCCTGCACTGCTGAGCAGATTACGACCTGCCTTTCCACCAGGCATTTCAAGGCAGGGGCCCAGCCATGAAATGCTTGTAAAGGGCCCCCGACAGGGCCCCTGGGCAAATTGGCACACAGGACTGTGTGCAGGGGGCACATGATGTGCCCCCCCAAAGGTGCACAGTTGTGCGTGCACTGCATGGCATGCACAACATGATGCATACCACATCATGCCTGAGCATGCTGGAGGCACGGTCACTGTTTTTAATTTTTTTTAATTTATTTTAAGTGTTTAGTTAAAACATTTTTTCATACTTTTTGTTGGTTGTTGGGACTGAAGTGGAGTAGGATGTGAAGTGTTTCAATATATATATATGTTTTGTGATGAAATTGTAAAAAATTAATTTAATAGTTATTTATGGAGATGTTTTTAAGTACTTTTCCTTGCAGTTATTTATTTATTTATTTATTTATTAAAACATTTATAAAGCGCGAACGCAGGCCCAAGGGCATCTTGGCGCTAAAGATTCTATGTTGTGTAACCATCAAGGGGAACTGAAGTTTATTGTTTAAAAAGCCAGGTCTTAAGCTGTTTGCGAAACATCCAGAGGGAGGTACTCGATTTGATTGCAAGTGGGACAGTATTCCACAGTTTCGGGGCAGCTACCAGGAATCTTCTATCTCCCCACGCTACCGATTTGGTGCGTGGAACCAGCAGTTCCTGTAGAGAGGATGAGCGTAATGTTCTTGCAGGACGGTATGGGATAAGATTTTGGGTAAAGAAAGCAGGTCCGATATTATGTAAAGCTTTGTAAACTAGGCAGAGGGACTTGAATTCGATCCTCTTTCTCACCGGTAACCAGTGCAGCTGTCTTATAGTAGCTGACACTGACTGGTATTTTGGAATGCGCCCAAGTAGCCTGGCCGCGGCATTCTGAATGATCTGCATTTTTTGAAGCACCTTCTCTTGGGCGCCCAAGAATAGGGCGTTGCAGTAGTCTAAGGTGGATAAGACCAGGGAAGTGACCAGGGTTTTTCCGGCATTTTCAGGTAGGAAAGGCAAGTTTATTGTTTAAAAAGCCAGGTCTTAAGCTGTTTGCGAAACATCCAGAGGGAGGTACTCGATTTGATTGCAAGTGGGACAGTATTCCACAGTTTCAGGGCAGCTACCAGGAATCTTCTATCTCCCCACGCTACCGATTTGGTGCGTGGAACCAGCAGTTCCTGTAGAGAGGATGAGCGTAATGTTCTTGCAGGACGGTATGGGATAAGATTTTGGGTAAAGAAAGCAGGTCCGATATTATGTAAAGCTTTGTAAACTAGGCAGAGGGACTTGAATTCGATCCTCTTTCTCACCGGTAACCAGTGCAGCTGTCTTATAGTAGCTGACACTGACTGGTATTTTGGAATGCGCCCAAGTAGCCTGGCCGCGGCATTCTGAATGATCTGCATTTTTTGAAGCACCTTCTCTTGGGCGCCCAAGAATAGGGCGTTGCAGTAGTCTAAGGTGGATAAGACCAGGGAAGTGACCAGGGTTTTTCCGGCATTTTCAGGTAGGAAAGGCAAGATTTTTTTTATGAGCCGCAATTTTTGAAAAGCTGAGGAGGAAATTTGATTTGCATGGGGTAGGAAGTTCAGGCGGCTATCAAACACCACCCCTAAATTCCTCACCTTGTCAATCGGATCCGGGGGCTGCCCTATAGATGAAGGCCACCAGAGTGAGGGCCATTCCGGGGATAATTTGCCAAAAATGACAACTACCTATTTGTCGGAATTCAGCTTCAAGCAATTGGCGGCCATCCAGCTCCCAATTGCCTGCATGCCTTGGTTGAAATTACTGGCAATCTTAAGCCCATCATTCTTGACTGCTAGGACCAGCTGGGTGTCATCTGCGTAGGAGGTAAGGCTCATCCCATGTGCCTTGATGACTCTAGCAAGGTCCGACACATAAATGTTAAATAGTGTCGGACTAAGGGATGAGCCTTGAGGAACTCCACATGGCAGTGACAAGGGAGATGATTTGAAAGGTCCGATAGTAACCACCTGGGACCTTCCCGCCAGAAATGAAGCGATAAGTTCTCTGGCGCTCCCTCGGATGCCCAAGCCTCCGACACGATCGACCAGAGTGACATGGTCGACCGTGTCGAAGGCTGCTGAAAGGTCCAACAGAATAAGAACTGCTGTACCTCCTGCATCCCGGATAGATCTGATATCATCCGCTGCCTTAACCAGGGCAGTCTCTGTTCCGTGGAATTGGCGGAAGCCAAACTGTGATTCATCCAGTAACCTATGTTCCTCGACAAAGGAGGATAGTTGGAGATTCATAATTTTTTCGACTACTTTCGCTAGTATTGGAAGACTAGCGATAGGACGATAACTTTTTGGTTCATCCTTGTCGAGGTTAGGTTTTTTAAGGAGAGGTTTTACAAAGGTCTTTTTTAAAAACTCTGGATAAATCCCTGTACAAAACATAGAGTTGCAGATCGCGGTCATGGACGGGAGAACTGTTTCAATAATCGGGCGTAGGATTTTCAAAGGACATGGGTCTGAGGCAGAGCCCGATTTAATGGAAGATATAATATTCCGTACCTGCGGGGGACCTACTTCTGTGAACTGCAGGAAGTTGGGGCCATGATGTGAAGGGGGAGCAGTAGAGAGGGTAATTGCATTATTTGCGAAGACACGATAAATATCATTGACTTTACTAAAGAAAAAATTCGCTAGGTCATCGCAAAGTGATTGGGAAGGGGGGGGGGGGGTTAAATCAGAAGAAGACCCGGCTAGCTGTTTGGTGGTTTCATATAGTAGTTTACTCGAATTTTTGGCTAATTCTATTTTTTCGCAATAGTATTTTTTCTTTGCCTCATAGATTAAGATTTTGTATTTGGCCATTGCCTCTTTGTACTTCGATTTGGTCTCGTCTGTGTAATCTTTCCGCCAGTGCCTCTCGCTGTTCCTGCACAATTGCTTCTGAATGCGTAGCTCAGCTGAATACCAAGGGGCAGACGGGGCCGATCTATTACGGGATCGTTGTTTAGTTGGAACTAGTTCGGAAGCTGCAGAGCTTACCCAGTCATAGAATTGGGATGTCGCAATGTTGGGATCAGTGGATAATAACGGGGTGGTATCAGTGAGATTTGCTTCTAACCTCGAGAAGTTATTGTATTGTTTTTTTCTGTTTGCTTTTGCAATTAGTTTAATTTAATTGAAAGTTATCACTTTTGAGTGTTATTAGTAAGTTTCAACCCCAAAGTTTAATAATGTTATTCACTGTTCATACGTTTAATATAATCTCTCCAAATTCAAAAATGTTTTAAACATTGGTTAGTCTGGAGTGAGAACAGTAAATCTGATGCATCCAATGTTTAACACTTTCCCCATTGTTGCTTAGGTTAGAGTGGGACTAGTACATTTGACTACACCAACATCAAACACTTTCCCAAGTGTGTTGTTAGGGTGGAGTGGAAATAGTAAATTCAACTCCTACAAGCACTTTCTCCAATGTTGCTTAGGTAGAGGTGAGAATGACAAATATGACCCCTCCACACTTGCCCCAATATTGCTTAGGTTGGAGTGGGGCTAGTAAATTTGACCCCTCCGAAGTTTAACAATTTCCCTAAAGGTCCTCAGGATGGAGTGGGCACAGTAAGTCTGACCCCTCTAAAGGGAAATATTTTACTAAATGTGGTTTAGGTTGGTGTGGGAATAGTGTATCTGACCCCCTCCAAATTTCAAAACGTTTCGCAGTGAAGTTCAGATTGAAGCGGGAATACTAAATATGATCACTCAAAAGTCAAACAATTTCCCAAACATAACTTATGTTGGTATGCTAATACCTAATTAGAACCCTCGGAAAAAGTAATGTTTGTTATGAAAGTATTCATGTTATTGAAATAATATATATAATTGTGTATGAAAAAAATGATTATTTTTACAATTCATTAAAAATAAATAGAGGCAATGTTTTGTTTTAAAACAAATTGTATCAAATGTTATTACATTTTTATTTAGTTAAAGTTAATGGTTTGATTGTTTATATAAAGCTTAGTAGATTTAGCAAAATCTGTTAATTTTTATACAGTGCAACATAATTAGTTTAATTGTTATAACCAACCATTTTTAAATAACTGCCATTTCACAGATTTTACATTTATATATTTTTAAACAATACCAAAAATATGTTTAAACATTTTGTCCACTTTGTAAAATGTTGCTCTTATTTATAGTTTTATTACATTTTGTGTCCATTTGCTGTAAGGTATGTTATTTTTACAATCTTGGACTGGGAAATAGAGTAAGTTAGTTATGCAAGTGCAGTAGATCCTAATGTTTAAGAGTTTCTGCTTATTGTTGAGGTGTAGATGTTTACAAGTATGTTTCACGGTTCATTGATGTATTTATATGTGGGTATTGTTTTTTTGTGACTGGTTATACTTTTTTATTTACATGTATTTTAAGGTCATGGACAGAAGAGCTATTGTTCCATAACTTATTTTTTAAGTAAGAACAATAAATTAGACTTTTTTGTCTGTCGTATTAAAATTATTTATTACTTTATTGCATTATATATAGGTTTTGAGTCTTGTAGGGAATTTACAATGTGATATGCATTTTCTAGATATATTATGTCTTTTAAAAACTATTTTTTCATTTTCTTTTTCCAGTGGATTGTGTTTATAGACTTATTTTCAATAAAAGATTTAGGATTCTTGTGAACAATAATTAACTTTTTTGTACTTGTAGTTTGAAGTTTTGGGTGAGAAATGTGAATGCTTTATGTTTGAATAATTTATTTATATATATGTTTATGTTAATTGTATTATGGATATTGGGATTTCTTTTATATTTTGAAATTGAAAAAATATTTACTCTCTTTAATTGTTTTGTTATTATATATGTGTGATGCATTTAAAACTCTGGTAGACTAATAGTCTCTGGGAAGTTGGCATGTGGTGTGGTAGGGTGATTTGTTCTGTTCTTTTTATCCTCTTTTTTTTCTTTCTGTTTGTTGCTTGTTAACAAATAGAAACAAAACTTAAAAAACCCTTAAGAGACTACAAAAAATGGCAGAAGAACAATTCAAACAGTTGTATCTCACACTATATTCCCAGGAGACTGTCACCCTACCAGAGATTAAATGCATCACACAAACAATATCTAATACTGACAAATGCTATTTAGCATTTACATGTTGTTTTAGACTTGATATGAAGGAACTAAACTTTGTGTCTTTTATTGAATTGTAAATATCTATATATGTTCTATTGTATGTTATAGTCGTATATGTTGGATTTTAATTATTGTGTGGGCTTTATTTAGCAATATATTAGTGGTTGATAACGTTATTTATATTTAAGTTGTGTTGCAATTGTCTTTTTGTGTTCATGATACTTTAATTTTCTAGAGTTTTGTGTTCCATATGGTTAGTTTTTAGCACTAATATTTTTGTTCTTGATACTGTGATCATTTGTATAGGCGTTTTAAAAAGTTGATGTTACGGTTATCAATATTTTTGGATCACAATATATTTGTACCCAATATTTTTTCATATAACCGTGAGATGTTCCCTATTCTTTGCTTTAGACAGACTAGTGAAATATTTTTATCACTGTGATGCTCAACTCATTTAGGTTTTTTGTGTGTAAATTCCACAAGGCACCCAGAAACGGTTTCACAAAAGATCTTCTGAAAATGCAGGTCTTTAAATACAAATTATCTGACTTTCTATATTTTTAGATATACTGCTCCCATTAAGCCAAAGCGCTATCCAGTTTTCTCAGAAAACAGACACACCATATTTGCCATCCTAAGAGTGTGGCATTTGTATTTACACCATGGGAAGAGGGATGGTCTAGGTCTCATTAATCTCAACAACAGAAAGCAGGCGAGGGAGTAGATTATTTCGGAGAAAGATTCTCAATAGCACTCTTGACTAGAAAGGAACTGCCACAATGTCATGAGATTCAAGGATATTACAATGTTGTGACAATTGAGTGAGAATGATTGCTACTGGTTAGTGACCAAGCTGGAGCTATATACCCACAAACCTATGACTTCTAAGATTAATATCTCTCTGCGTTGAGCAAGACGTGTTGATATTGACTGATGAAATAGAATTACCATAAATAGTCAAGGTAATTATCTGACTATTCCCATGGTTGAGGCCTGGCTCTGTACTGTTGTAAAGTCAAAATGACTGATAGACTTGTTAAAAGTCCAGTAGCTGTGGTACCCACTTCTTCACAACTGACACAGGAATTTGGCATACCGAACCCAACCTCTCAGACACATCCAGGGATAAGCATCTTGAAGCACAAAGCTTCAAAACATCCCCTTGAATTTGATTAAAATGTTCAAGGTCATTATTTTTGGATTTTCACATAAATATTTTTTGATGCTTTTCGTAAATAAATATTTATTATTATAAACATTGCTGTTTGGAACTCAGGCTGTTTATCCCATAACCACAGTGCAACTGTACTTGATAATTCATAAAACCCCAGTACCTATGGATCAATTCCAATGAAATGATGTTACCCTTTGTGTGCGACAGGTACCTTAAGGAAGTCTTTAACAATGAACATGTATAGGATATGCTTGAGACCAGAAAAGTATATTAAGATTCTAGCCTCTCTCCTGTAACTGCTATGTCAAGTTGTCCCATCAGAAGAAGGAATTTTGACCACAAGGTCGAAAAAAGAAAACACATTTAACTATAATTGACAAAGTCAATCAACCTGGCTTCAATAGGCAACTTTTTGTGCATAAAGGGACAAATGAAGAATTTTAGAATCATTTGAAGATACATTTGAAGTAGGGAATGCAATGTGAATTATGTCTTGTGAACATCTGTCTTTCAAAATATGTTCTTGTTGCAGTGCAAGCTTGTGTCCTAGAAATGATAAACACATGAAAGTGTAAATTTTTGTAATGAATTTGAAGGCCAATGAGGACTAGACTTCACAGGCATTGCTGAATACTTTAGATGCAAATTCCCAGTAGTTTCAGAAAGGAAGTGAGTATAGCAGAAGGCGGAGAATATCACTGAATATATTTCATAAGGCATACTGAAATGAACCTATTGCCCAAATGACTTCAAAATCACTGAAGGACACCTCATCTGAAGATGATGTAATCTCACCACCAACAGTGAAGGAAAGCTCCGTTGAAATCTTGATGGCACAACACAATGTGCCCAAGTTCTATCTTAAACTGAGTTAGACCAAGCTGGAAATTGAAGTGACTATAAAGTACAGGTATTCGCTGGCTCTCGAAGATGAATCTTGAAGACTAGATTGCGCGACTTGTTGACAAAGTCCCCTGGTTTCTACTTAAACACCACCCTCAGCTTTTGAGCTCACATCGTGTACAACCTGACAACTCACTAGAACCATTTCACATCTACCATCCAGACTTTGCATCTCTCATCTTGACTGATACAGTGCTGTGATGGCCAAACCAATACAATGCTGTGCTCCCGTGAAAGACATAACTCCACAGAGGCGCATCCTCCATGGAGTTGCACACTCCATCAAAAGTTAGAGAACTACAATAGCCTCCATTGCTCTCCAGCATTACTTTCAAGAACTACTGTACCAACTACAGAGCAGTCATGCCTGCCACCACATTGTACTTTGTGTTGAAGATTTAGGCCTCTGGTGGAACAAGACATCCAGCAGCAGGACTACTACACTGGAACTCACATGACTATATGGTGTAACAGGTAAGAAGATAAGATATGATCTGACTCTCGAGAGCCATTCATTCCACTGTAAATCACCAAGCCTTCCGCCCACGTACACTTCTGGGAGCAGTTGAAACCACATCTCTTGAACTAATACCTTGTTGCAGTGGAACCACTCGCTTGATGGACCACCTATGAAGTGTTCCAATTGGCACTCCATTATCATGGTCTCAAATTCCTCCTACACCCTCATTTGTTTGCATCCCAATCTTGCCCAAACAACGAATCGGCCTGTTTGTCTTGCTGCCATACACCGCTCTAAGTGTCACGCTTCCTGAATACTCCACCATAAAGCCTGCTAATATCATAGGACGGTGTTGCTTTACTGCTTGTTTTTCCATTTAGCATCATGCACATACTTGGAGAACTAAAATCTCATGTAAGAAATGCAGTTTATTTATTGACCCACAAAAATGCAGGATCATTCCTTAAAAAGCACACATTTTAACAAGCCATTGCAATGAGGAGCTTCTCTTTAAGGCACACAGTGAAACTGGCCAGACCAATTCCATATTTGATTTATTGACTCTCCTTGCTCTGACAAAACAGAAGTATGCTGAAGTTTTGTGTTACCTTTCATATATACAAATAATTCTTGTATGTTTCTGCCATTCAGTAGCAATTCAAGATTGATTCAATATATTTACTCATTGAACTGGCTATGGGCTTAAGGCTTCAAAAGAGAAATTACGGTTCTTTCCTGCGTTCTTAATTTAGGTCACAAACATCTGCTGGGGAGTGCCACCTGTGTGCAGACCAAAGCCATCATTAAGGTCCCAATGCGAAGTTACTGTCTCTCAGGTATAATATTTCTTGGGGATGGCTGCATATAGTAGAATATGGGTTTTGGAGTTTGTGACTCTGGTTAAGACCCTTCAGGGTTATGTTATGAAAGTTACTCCAGAGCCTGTGCAGTAGACTGAGTAGGCAGAACGCGCGTTCATAAAGGCAACCAAGTTTCTGCCTCTGCTTTAAGATTTCCAGATTATTCCAAACCCACCACTTTGTATTGTCATGAAGCAATGAGTATGCTCTTGGAGTATTGGTGAAACACCATGGGTGATCAAAAGAAACAATGCATACTAACTACTTTTCAGTCATTGATCCGGTGGCTGCTGTCACTGTGACCCTCTTTCGGTCTGTAGCCGTGTCTGTCCTTCTCATAAACACTTCAGAAAACATGGTTTTGGGATCTACTTTGACAGCTGCTGTTCCCTATTACATGGCTGTTCTATTGCTTACAATGAAAACTCAATAGGTTTCCACTGCATGGTGGTCTCCATATAGCATTATGTTTCTTTCTCTCCCATCACACTGGTCCATTTCCCCAACACTGACCCCAGCTTCTCATATTTATACCAAATGTACATTGAATAAGGTGAAACAGAGCAGGCAGAGGTCTTTGGCCCAAGAGGCTGAGCTGTTGCACTTACAAGTGGATTAATTTTTGCTTCATACAAAATTGGAAATGTATTTACTGTTCATAGACTTGCTTTTGGTGTGGCACATGATATTGAGCTATTATGGATGCAGAGGGGTTTACTTCTGCTAGAACCCCTATGTAGAACAGAAAATACATGAAGAACTCACTAGACAGTCTTATGTTGTCATGTAAAATGGTCATTGTTAAATAAACAGCATATCAGTCCTCTCCAGATGAAGTGTCTTGAGGTAATACATTTGCCAGTGAGATGACTAAGAAAGTGGCTTTACCCTTAAATCATGAAATTGCCAAGTGTGTTATGCAAACTGATGAATTTCCTGTACCTATAGGATGAGTCTTTAAAACATGAGTTGGCATCTGAGAATGAAAAAAGTCGTGAATCAAGCAGGACTGTAAGAGGGTCCCCGACTGAGCAAGGAGGGATGGAACAAAATAAATGGTAGCCCAGAGATTTGTGCTCCCCAATCTCAAAAGGTTTTACCACAGCCGTGCTCATATGGCAAATGATGGTATGATTTGCACCACAAGAACCCACTGGTTTGCGCCCTTCTTTTCCCCACCTGCCCAACAAATTGTCACACCTGTACCCCATGCCAAGTCTACAACATACAAATGAGGGATCAATACCACTCACTTTCAATACCCACATTCTTGGTGCCCCTTTATCCGCCAACAGATGCACTTTATTCAGATGAGTTGCTCATATTCTTATGTTCTTGTAATTATGTGCACATTTTACGGCTGGTTAAGGCATACCAATATTCCTGTTCTGATGTGATTTAAGAAGCCAAGTATCTTCTAGACTTCTTACCAAAGTACGAGGTACCACTACAGTTTCCTAGTGGTAGGGCAATCCACTTCATTTCTTCTGTAGTACAAGAAGTGTGTAAAGACATAGGATAAAACTGCATTTTCACTGTGTATATTCCCCGCAGCCCATAGTCATCTGTTAAGGTAAAAACACATTGGCTGAGATCTGCTCAGAGACTCATTAAGTGGCCAAACCCAGTACCCAGGGCACTCTGGTCAATCCATGCCATACCTTCTAGGATGAGCGAGATAAGCTTGTAAGAGGTAGCCATGGGTTGCCCAATGCTACATCTTTCAAATGCTAATTTCGCCTGCTGCTCTTAAGCTGCCTCTAAACGAGGATATGGTAATGCAATACTGCAAAAGATTGATTCACAGTTACTTCAGTTTCAGTTCCCATGACCATGCAGCTGTCAGTGTGCATGGCTAAAATCTATCATGATCTCCAGCCTAGTAATTCGATTCATATGGTAGCATCGCATTTTTAGTCGGCGCATTTTAATAGGGGATGTTGTTTTGAACGTGTGCTTATTCTGGGGAACTGTTTAACTTACTTACCTTGCACTTTGGTTCGCTGCCTCCCACTTCCACTTAGCCAGTCCGCGGTCCACCGCAGCGTGTGCGGTTTGTGTGGAGGGACGTGGCTCCGCCCTCCTTCAGTCATTTCCGCTATTGGGGCCTTACTTAATCAACATGCTTGTCCGGCCGCACAGCGGGCGCGCCGCTGGCGCGCCAAAGGCAAGCCCGTCTGCGCCAGGTCAGCGCTAGACATGCTGCCAATTCCGGGAACCCTCACCGTACCTACTCCCAGAAGGAACTTTTAGCAGCAAGGTCATTAGCCAGTAGCTGCTCAGTTCATGGGCTACACGATTTAGAGGGCTCTTTTGGCTGTAAACAATGTGGTTTTACTTCTATGGCCCCAGAAGGTGTGCAGGATCGGCCTCTCTCCCCAGGCAAGAGCTTGAAAAATGTTCATCTTAATTGTCGTTCCTTGGTCAAACACTGTGCGGATGTTCTTGACTTTCTGGAAACCTAAAGACCGGACACCCTGTTCTTAACAGAGACTTGGCTCTCGGAAGATTCTGTGGCGATCCCAGGGCTGGCACTTTCGGAGGGCTATGTCATGCACACTCTTAATAGAGACACAAGAGGTGGTGGCATAGCAGCCATTGTGAAAACTGGCTATGCTTGTTCCTTTACTACACAGCCCATTGTAGGCTGCGAATGTGCTTGTTTTAAAATCACTTTTAATTCTATCTACACCATGACTGGGTTACTAATATATCGCCCACCGGGTCCATCCAAAGCCTTTAGGGAAGCATTTATTGACAACGCTTGCACCTTGGTGGTCAACTCTCCCAACTTCACGATCCTGGGAGATTTGAATTTTCATTTGGATGACCACACTGTTGAAGATGAGATGAATTTAATGGCGGACTTAGAGGCCTGCCAGCTCCACCAGCGGGTTTCAGGTCCCACTCATTCAGCTGGTCACTTGCTGGTTCCGGTTTTTACCAACATTCTTTCCCTGACTACACTACCGCCGGTACCCATGGCTTGGTCAGACCATTTTTTGGTCCCTTTGTGTATTCAGTGTATAGCTCCTAAACAGAATTTAGAGAAGTCCTACTCCTCAAAACGCCCTTGGCATAAGCTTAATTGGGATCAATTTGAAACTCTACTTTCGAGCTCTGTTCCAGAGCGGTCGACCGATCCCGACGAAGCGTATTTAGCTTTTTCTGACTGGATTAGTCAGCCATGAGACAAGCTAATTCCAGCCAAATGGTCCCCTAATCATATGTCCAAGTCCGATCCATGGTATAATGATGTTAGCTTTGCAGCGAAAAATCTGTAAAAAATGTGAAAGAGCCTGGAGAAAGGACTTTGACCCTCCAATGAAAGTGCACTATCGGGATGCAGTAAGGACCTATCACAGGGCAATCCATACTGAACGTGCAGCTTTTTATGTTTTAAAAATTAGGAACAGCATTAATCCTGCGAAAAGTATCTTTTCTATTGTGGCAGATTAAAAAAAAATCAGAAAGACGGCGGGCCCATTAATTTCCTCGAGTCAGCAATGTGAGGAGCTTGCCATATTTTTTTTTTTAAAGATAGAAGACATCTACAAAGGCTTCCCTATGACTGCTCTGGATTGCCCTGAAATACCTAGCAATGGGATGCTGAATACCTTAGAGGTATTTCCTCAGATTGAGCAGGATCAGCTACTTGCGCTTTGTGCAAAAATCAAATCAGGCTCATCGGCCGATCCTTTAAAACCTGACCACTTTAGGAGAATTTTACCCACTATTTGTCCTCTCTTGGCCAAGTGGTTAATAAATCACTTACTCGAGCGATTGTCCCTACAGCATGGAAACAGGCCAGAGTATTGCCATTGCTCAGAAAACCTTCTCTGGATGCCAGAAAAACAGAGAATTTCAGGCCAATTTCATTGCTCCCCTGGACTGCTAAAATTGTGGAAGCATACATCAATTCCATTCTTTCGGACCACCTGGCCAGCAATAATATACTCGATCCCTCGCAAAATGGATTTCGTGCTGGCCATGGTACGGAGTCAGCGCTTTTGACGGTTCAAGAACATCTTTGGGCAGCACTGGACGCAGGACAGACATCGGCACTGATCCTTCTGGATCTCAGTGCCGCATTTGATACGGTGTCTCATGCCATCTTGCTGCATCAGTTGAAAGAGGCAGGCATCCGTGGCCTTGCTTTGAAATGGCTTGCGTCATTTCTTTCAGATAGGTCTTACCAGGTGACTGCTCCCCCTTTTTGTTCATCAACCTTCCCCATCAAGCACGGAGTACCACATGGTTCATCTCTGAGTCCTCTACTCTTTAATTTGTATGAACAACCTTTGGCTGTTTATGCCAAGAGCAGAGGGCTGACAGTGGTCTCTTACGTCGATGACACGCAGCTGGTGGTGGCATTATCTGGTAATTCTAGGGACAATGCCGCTAAGTTCCAAGACGATCTTGCGGCAGTTGCCGACTGGATGACAGCCAATTGCCTCCAGCTGCATGCTAGTAAGTCGGAGGTGTTGCTGGTGGGAAACGACCACGGGCTATGGAATGAGAACTGGTGGCCCAAGAATCTAGGCACCCCTCCCCCTCCTAAACAGGTGGTAAAGAACTTTGGGGTCTGGATAGACTATTCGCTTAGTCTCCAGACTCAAATAAAGAAGGTAGCGGGTACCGGTTTTGGTCTCCTTCGTGGGCTGCGACCAATCTTGGGCTTCTACGATGCTCCGACCAGACAGCTCATTATTCAGTCTCTGATTATCTCTAGGCTAGATTATGTGAACTCTCTGTACCTAGGGGTAAACAAGGCAGAAGTGCTAAGAGAGAGTTAGAGCTCTTTTGGGCTTGGGTAGAGTATGCGCAGTGTCTGGCAGTCTTCGTCGCCTTCACTGGCTGCCCGTGTCTCAAAGGATTGAGTTTAAAGCACTCTGTATAGCTTTCAAAATGTTGAGGCTTGGATCCCCTGGTTCCCTAGCAGACTTGCTCTCATTCTATGTTCCCCCCGCCAGCTGCGCTCTATGGGCCAACATTTGTTGCGGGTCCCTCGCGTCAGGAAAGTTTGTGCTGGAGGTCGTTCCTTCTGTTACAGAGCAGCCGTTCTCTGGAATTCTCTGCCCTCTCATATTCGTGGCCTTGACAATCTTACTCAGTTTAGGAGAGCTATTAAAACCTTTCTTTTTCCTACTGTGTAGTCCGTCTTTCGTATTTTTGCTGCTGTTTTGCTTCTAGCGCCGGGACGCCCCTTGGCAGGGGCAGCTGTCGCGCTCTATAAATGTTCAAAAAACAAATATGCTGCAGAACCAATGAAAGTCAACCTTGCACTTCCTGTGGACG
Source organism: Lissotriton helveticus (assembly GCF_964261635.1). Taxonomy (NCBI): domain Eukaryota; kingdom Metazoa; phylum Chordata; class Amphibia; order Caudata; family Salamandridae; genus Lissotriton; species Lissotriton helveticus. The sequence continues at coordinate 345,562,202 of NC_136069.1, read as the reverse complement.
ATTCCTACCAGATTCTGATTACTATGAACACAACTTGAAGTGCTGTGGGGTCCCTGCGTAAATACACTCTATACAACATAAATAGATGACTACGTCTCCAAACTCTGCTTCTCCTATCACTCCTGGCCCAGCTCCACTAAACCAGCAGGCATCAAGGCTGCATGGAGAGGCACCAACTTCTAGGTTAACGCAGCCGTAACCATCTCAGAATGCAGATCCTTCCTTTTCACCATTACCAACTCTGTTGCGTAGTTGGTAGGCCTCCTACTATCAGATCCCGCAGTGGGTCTGTCCAGCTAGATTTGCAAGGCTTATTGTTTAGGCCTTGGTGTGACACTTCATTATAGAAGAAAGGTGGTTGGCCCAACAAAGCAAATTGCACCTCGCCTATTGCCCACCCAGGTAAATACATATTTGCACCTTTTGGAAAACTACCAACTAATGTCAACCTTTCTTCCTGTTGGATTTGCACCCATTTGCCCACCAATGCTCAAGGGACATGGTGCTATGCCATCAAAAAAAGCATTTTGCCTTGATTTGTTTTTTCATGGGCACCTCCCTGTTGTGTGCAACAACATTATTGTCAGGATACCAATGAGCAAAACTGGTTTCAGTTTTCCTAATCAGAATCTCTTATCTGGTTCAGTCCATATTGCTGACACTGCTCGCGGCATGGAATGAGCGTTCCTAAGTAGCAACATCTTTCTACGACACAGTGGGTATGATATAACCCTCTCTGTGTTACCATATTCATTTTGGGTGCCTTCAGAGTTCTGCATTTTCACACCCAATCCAACAAACAGTGCAGGAGATAATTTGTATCAAACCAAGCCTATACATGGCTGCCTTGTGGTCAGGACATATTAACATTTAGGTACCTTACATTGTTCCAGCCAAGCCCCCACATTGCAAGCAGACTTTCTCTTCAAAAAAGGATAGCTTAGCAAAAGCGTTTTTTTGCCATTTTGTTCCTAATTAATGGGATTGGACGGATCATGCCTGAAGTTCCAGCCATCGCTAGGCTTTTAGAGGAGGGAGTGAACACCATTGCCCTCAGTTAACGACTTATTATCAGATCAGCTAGAGGCCCAGAGAACTGTCATATTTGCAGAATGTAATAGTTCGGTATATATATCGAACACCTCCTTCAGCAGCCATGAAGAAATAGATCACACCAGAGACCGTATGAAAGTGCTGCAGAAAATAAACAGTAGATTTGATTTAGATGGCAATAGTATTTGGTCCTGATTTAAAGGTATTTATGGAGGATGTAGAACTAACAATCTCGAAATTATTTTGCCTTTGCCCCATTTTTTCCTTGAACTTTTCCCGAAGATAATGATAGCAATCTTGAATTTAAGCTCAAACGTTGCCATTGTGAGTTGAATAATGAAGTAAATTGAGGTCCATCATTTGATATAAGTGTTCCAAAAGGTGCAAGTGTGTAGGATTGAGAAATTACTTTGAAATCAGCATAAAAGCTGATTCCATGCGGATTAATTTGTTGTCACTTCTTGCCTTTTGGTGTATTTAACTTCATTGTAGTTCTTAGCACTATTAAGGCAATATTTCACAAAAGACTAGCTTAACGGTTGGGAGCTTACACTTCATGTACATATTTTTAGGATTTTTTTCATTTTCCTCATGAGAAAGATGTGCACCCGCTATCCGAGCTTCAGGTTCTGTCACTTGTACTCTCATTGAAGTATGTATAAAGAAAACCTATAAAAAGTTTTGTAAATTGAGGAGGGGTTGGCATTAGAAGATCCCAGCTAATAGAGGGGAAATACCGCTGCTTTGCATTGCGATATCGCACCTTGTTTTTTTTCTGAATGAACTTTTGCAGACTTTATATACACATACAAAGTTGTCTGCCTTATCCTGGACATTCGTTTTACTTTTTAAAAAAGTATACATTAGTTCAAATGCAACTTTCTAGTGACTGCTAGCAGTGCTTATTTTGAGCCGGTGTTTGCAGGCGAGGCCCACAGGCGCTTATTTTTTCTCAGACAATTATGGAGTGCAAGAGAGGGATCACACACAAACAGGAAAGAGGGAAGAGAAAGACGGGGAAACCGCCACACAGGGAATAAGCAGAAACATGCAACACGGAGGGAGTGAATGGTAGTGCACTTAAAGAGGCAGCCTTCGTATTCGGCGTGTAGAATTTTAATAGCACTGGCCAAGGTGCTTCTGAGTAGAGATATGGAACCGGTACACATTCTTTACAATTGAAGCACTGAGTGTCACAGTACACAACTTATTTCAAAAGAGTTGACAAAATATTAAAGATCATGAAAAATATATCCATACACTTTTTTGAAGTTTTATTAGAAGACACCAGAAGAAAAACAGCCACGCCGACATATAGTAAACAAATACGGTTTGTCACATGCCTCTGTATTATAGTCATAGCATTAAACAGCATACATTATTGTCTTTAAAAATGACAAATTTCAAAGTACAAATGTGTGCTACAGTAAGCCAAGGTTGTATTCCATCATCACATGTGGCTCCCCCATGATTTCACTTTGGGATGGATCTGAAAAAAAAAGTAGAGTTTTTGAAGTAGCTGGAGTTGCACCACTAGATGAGTTACACAATGTTTTATTTCACACCCAATTATACTTTCAAATACTATGCAGCGTTTGCCAGTCATATTGGACATCTAACAGAATTAAACCACAATTTATTCACACAATACTAAATCGTTAGGTGGATGTGTTTGAACTAGGCACATGCTGGGTATATGCTGAATTAAAGGCAACATTTATATTAAAAAATATTGAAAGGGGGGGGCGTGACTTGGTGAGCCAGCATGGGGGACGTGCTCCGTCCAGCCTCACCATAATCCTCAATTTATCCTGCCACTCCGGTGTCCTATGTGGTCCCTGGTCCGTCTTGCCACCGTCGACTGCTGAGGGCTGCCCTTTCAGCTAGTTTTGGGCGCTGCAGAGGGTTTCTCGGCGGAGGTGCGGCGGCCGACGGCATCTGCAGCCTCCCTGTGACACGGCCTCATCCGGAGCCGCGGTGTCGCGTACCTGCCTGCCGTATTGCCTGGCCGCCACAGCAGCAACAGTGGAGGTGTGCCTCGTGTGGGCGGCAATGCGGGCTACAGCAGAGATGTGCTGAGTGGGGCTTATCCCGCAATATTGGCAGCCCTCCAGTCCCCCGCGGGGGTGCGGACATAGACGGCAGCTTGACCGAGCCGCGGTGCAGTGCAGGCGGAGGTGTTGGGATCGTGCGGCCGGTCGCCATCTTGAGGCCGCAAATTCGTCCCGGCAGCGGCCCGTGGGGCTCCCAGTGGATGGAGGGAGCCCGGGACCGCCGGAGCCTCTCCAGCTTGGGCTCTCAGTGAGCGAGTACGGCCGTGCTGCCTGCCCCATCGTATCTCTCCCCTGCTCAGAGTGTTTGTGCCCACTGGGGATCCGGTGTCTTGTCGGGCCATGCAGGGAGGGGGGGCCTGCAGCCGTCTGACCCGGCGTGCGCGGCGTTAATGGGAGGAAGACCTTGAGCAGCAGTGCACGGGAGGGCTCCCGAGGTTGGAGCGACCCACTGGGTTCCCTCGTTTGGCCCCCGCAGACTGTCTAGCCATCTTGACCGGCTATCGGCCGGATTGTGCAAGGGCCCTAGTTGGGGGCAAATATCTGGCACGGCTGGTGAGGAATATCTGGGATTTTGGCAGCAGAGTCGGGTTGCGGTGGGGAGTAACCTTCCAAGTCCATCGTTGGGGCCCCGGTGTTCCTTGTCTCTCTTCCCCTTACCCCCCGGCCCTCCTTAATCTTTTCAGAGGAGGTGTCAGCAGGGATTCGGCGGTCGTGCCCGGCCGCCAGGTGGGGGCCACATATCGGGGGTGGCTCCGGGGGGCTCCACTGGGCCAGCTGGATGGGGGGTGGAAGGCTGTGGGGCGACCTGCCTTCATCTAGACACCATCGGGTGTGGGACCCCGACCTCCGTGGGAGCGACTGCATAACCACCCCTGGAGGTTTCTCAGCCGGGGCTGGGGACAGCGATTGGGCAACTATGACCAGAGACAAGCCAGGTGGCGGCTCGACTAAACAGAGCACGATGGACAAGTTCACAGGCCAGGAGGCTTCAGCGGCGCTGCCCGGAAGAGGGAGAGTCGCCGCAAAATGCTGCACCTGACAGTGCGGCCGCCATTACTCAATCCAGAGACGCTCTGGAGGCCAAGATCAGGACAGTCGGCTCAAACGTGATGATCCTGCGCCAGGACCTGAGGAATGCGGTTGCCTGCATCACAGAGACTGATTCGAGAATTTCGGGCGTGGGGGGTGTGGTTGCGAAGCTGCAACAGAAAGTATCGTCCTTCGAAACTACACAACGGGACCTGGCGTAGACAGTGGAGGAAGCGGAGGGGAGGGCACGATGCAATAACCTGCGCTTTGTTGGATTCCCGGAAGATTGCGAAAAGGGGAATATGGAGCGATTCCTTACAGACTGGCTTGGAGGCTGGGTCCCCACTGGGGAATTGTCGGCTTGCTTTGTGGTGGAGCGTACTCAAAGGGCCCTGATGCAGACCCCCCCGCTGGGGGCCCGGCCGAGGCCTGTCATCGCCAAGCTCCTTAATTATCACAACAGGGACACGATCCTGAAACAGGGCCGGGCCAGGGAACCACTGTTGTTCGACAACTCGCGCATTTTAATCTTTCCGGACTACACTAAGCTAGTACAGCAGCGGCGATAGTCGTTCCTAGCAGCTAAGGCCCGCCTCCGTGAACTTAAGCTCCCCTACACTTCGCTTTATCCGGCCAGGCTGCGTGTGGTGTATCAGTCCTGCACCCACTTCTTTGATACACCAGAGGAGGTATTCCACTGGACAAATGAAACTGTGAGCCTGCGTCCTCACTCCCCCCCGGGAAGGGAATTCGACTAGTCTTCGGGTGGGCCTGCCCGGAATCAGCACAGGCCGAGGGGGAGAGGGGGAAAGCGGTCAAAGTCTAGGCGTCGCTCGCAGTCTGTGGTGGCTCGAGAGGGGTCCGTTTCTTTGCCACGTGTATCGGCGGACTGAACTAGGATGACCATGTACGTTTACGAACCTGAACTTTCCTTATAGACCAGAGAAGCGTGTGTAATGGCCGGTCTCTTCGTGGGGCTCCACAGAAGGAGAGGAGGCCAATAGATAATGGACTGTGTTTTGGGGATCCATTGGCGGGTGAGTGGTGGGACCTCCTCTTGGGGTCAGCCTGCTCTGCCTGCTGTGACAGGTACTTCACTATTTTGGAGGTATAGGGTGGGGGTGTTGTTGGGTTGAGTTTTTTGGGGGGTGGTTTGTGGGGTTGCTGCACTGTCTACCGGGGTTCTGGACTCTGAGATTTTATGTGTAAGATTATTGATGCGGTCAGTGCACTGTATAGGACCTGCACGGCACAGGAATGTTGGTTAACACACGTGAGGCCTCTGGTCGTATTAGAGTCCTTAGCTGGAATGTTAGAGGGGCAATTGACAAGATTAAACGGGGGGCCATCCTGAAGTCGGCCAAGCACGCTCGCGCAGATGCATTGTTGTTGCAGGAGACCCACCTTATGGGGACTAAGGCGTTATCTTTCCACCGCTTTGGATTTACACAGGTCTTTCACTCCGGATTCGTGAGGGGCTCCAGAGGGGTTGCTATTTTAACACACTGTAGAATTGTATACAGACATGTTAAGACCTGGGGGAATATTCAGGGCAGGTATGTGTTTGTGCAGGGCACGGTGGGTGGTGAGACCTTGGTTCTGGGGAGTGTCTATACCCCCCCCGACCCTTGCCTGGGGGCTGGCAGAAAAGATTATGACCTTGTGGGTGGATATACCGGAGGTCATGGCAGTTGTTGGGAGGGGACTGGAACGATGTGATGGATGTGGCCAGGGACAAACGGAGGTACGGGTGTCTGTCTGAGGCCCGCCACCCTACTAAATTATACTCCTTAGTGATGAGTCTCGATTGGGTCGACCCCTGGTGCAGGATACATGGTAACACACAGGGCTACACGTATCTCTCTGCAGTTCATAGTTCTTTTTCCCTCCTGGATTATCTGTTTGTTCCACGGGCCTTCGACAGCAGGGTGGTGGCGGCGGATATCCTCCCGCGGGGACTTTCCGATCACTCGCCGGTGACACTTACTACGAGCAGGGGGGGGGGGGGGGGGGGGGGGCGCCTGTGGGCCGTACCGATGACGCTTATCCGTCTGGAATCTCCAGAAGGAGGACAATAGGGAACGTCTGGAGGATGCCATTGATCAATATTTGGCTATTAATTTGTGTTTGGTCTCAGGGGCGGGGACTCTTTGGGAGGCTTTGAAGCCCACCATTCGGGGGGTGGACATCTCTTTTTGTGCTGCTGCGTAGAGAGGCCCTGGTTCATGCGGAAGCTACTATTTCCGAGTTCGAGACGCCCGGAGGGGAAGGGGGGGGAGCTGGCTCGGCATCAGTTATTGTTAGCCCAGGTGTGGCTGGCTACTCGTAGTAGGATCTACCAATGGGGCAACAAATCATCTGGTAAACGGTTACATCGATTGTGTCAGGGTTCGCTTCACCCCCAGGTCCTCCAGAGGTGTTCTGGGGCTAGATGGGCTCCCTTTGTCTGGCGTGTTGGCTATCGCACATAGTTTTGCAGAGTATTACGCTTAATTATATGACCCCACGGAGTGCCTTGTGCCGGAAGTCATTGACCGTTTTTATGGCAGATCTGCCACCGAAGGCATTGCCAGATGAAGTTAGAGAAGAACTGGAGGGTCCACTTATTGAAGAGGAGCTGGGGGCACCCCTAGGAGATCTGAACACGGTCAGGGTGCCGGGCCCTAATGGCTTTCCGTGCAAAGTTAAAAAATATATTTTCAGCAGTTGGGGCCCCACTACCATAGGGTGGTGGAGGAGGCCAGGGACCGGGGGTATCTGCCCAGTGACTGGAGACATGCAGAAATAGTGTTTTTTCATAAGCCCGGTAGACCGCCGGAACAGCGCACATCGTATCGCTTTTTTTCCCTCCTGAACCTGGAGGCAAAGATATTAGCTATGGCATTGGCGAACCGCCTCCGCCCCCACATAACCTTATTGGTTCATCCAGACCAGGCTGGGTTCATGCCCCAGCGTGCAACACGTCATATTAGGCGGGCACATGTGGCTGTCGCGGCGATTTAAGGGTTAGGGGAACGGGCAACCATTTGCTTGCGGATATGGATAGGGCATTCAACTCCTTGAGTTGAGTCTATCTATTCGCGCTCCTGCTGAACCTCGGACTACGTTTCGTGTCCTACCCGACCCTGTTATACACTGAATTGACGGCATCGGTGCGGGTCGAGGGCTTCATCTCTTCTACATTCCTTATCGGATGGGGCACCAGGCAGGGGCGTCCGCTGTCCCCATAACTTTTCGCTCTAGCAATGGAACCCTTGGCTGCCTGTGTGTGGATAGACGCTCAGGTGTCTGGTTTTGAATGGGCGCATGGTCTCTCCGATCGCATCGCCCTTTATGCAGATGATATTTTGTTTTTTCTTACCAACTTGGAACGAAAGGGCCCCCTGTTGTTGTGTATCATGCAGATTTTAGGTGAAACATCAGGTCTGTATATGAACCCTTGGAAATCCACCCTGTGGTTATTGGGAAGTCGGACGAGCTATGTCCTTGGGCGTCATCGGTACAGGTGGTAAGTGGGGCCTGAAATATTTGGGGGTATTTTTGTCGGATTCCCCCACCACGGCCTGGGAGCGGAACCGTGCTCCTGTAGGAGAGCGGGTTGGGAGGATATTAAGACCTGGTCCCACATGCCCCTGTCCATCTACGGCCGGTCTGCCATTTTTAAGATGGTAGCGCTCCCACAACTGTTGTATCAATTACAAATTCATCCCTACCCGATTCCCTCACGGTGTTTCCGGCAGGTGAATTCTGTCCTGGGACAGTTTCTTTGGACTGGCAGCACGGTGAAGGTGGAGATCCGGACGCGTTTCCTTTCCACGTATTGCGGGGGGCTGGCAACCTCCGATATTTGGTCTTATTAAGTAGCATCACATAAGAGCGGACCCGGCGTATGCAGTGGAGTGGCGCTCCATGGGGGACTTTTCCCTCCATACTCTTCTTTACTCTGCTCCATTGAGGCGTCCCCTTCCGTCTCCCACGTGGATTGTTTTTGCTCTGGAGGCAGGCGTTACGGAGGATTTGCTGGTGGAATAAATTGACTCGGGAGACCCCATTATGGCACAACGGCCGCTTTCCGTAATTGCTGAATCTCTCTGGGTTTCGAGACTGGGACTACATTGGGATATCTACTCTGGGGTACGTTATGCTGGGCACAATTTTAGTATTCTTTCAAGACATCCAAAAGGATGACCAGATGCCGAAGACGCAATTCTTAAATATCTGCAATTTAGGCATGCTATCTCCCCTAGCTTGGAGGGCCTGGACTCGCTGCTGGAGATCAGCCCAGTAGAGGTTAAGATATTTATGGGAGACCTACTAGACCATAAGATTTCTAAAATCTATCAGTCCTTGGTCACGCACTGTTCCCCCTCGTTGCAGCATTTGCGGGTGGCCTGAGAGGGAGATGTGGATCAGATGGAGGAAGAGGTCTGGACAGAAGCCTTGGTATCCCCGCGAGGGGCAGCTATTGCAATGAGCCTGCGGGTGATTCAATTCAAATACCTCCACCGGGTCTATTTTACCAGGGTTAGGCTCTGGAGGGTGGGCTTGGTAGCCTCCCCAGTGTGCCGCCATTGTGGGCACGAGGAGGGGACTCTGTTACACACCATATGTCACTGCACATCGCTCGCACGATTCTGGAGAGGAGTTTTGGCTTGTCTCTCTGAGGTATTGGGATGGGAGCTTCCCAGCTCACCAAAGCTTGCCTTCCATGTGATGGAAGAGATCGGGGGCAATATATATAAGCAACATCTCATGCTCCTAGGCTTCCCTTTAGCGAAGAGGGATATAGCTAGAGCCTGGAAGGTGGTTGTTGCCCCTTCATTTTCGATTTGGAAAAATGGGCTGGACTTCTGTATGGGCCTCGAACTCCCCATCTTTGAAGCTAGAGGGTGCCCCCGGAAACACTAAGATCTGGAGGCACTGGGCGGATTATCTGGGTCTTGAGCTGGAGCCGCCGCAGGGGGGACGGGGCCGAGACCCAGAGTGGCCTGTTGGCCTCTCCCATACCTTACGTTATGTCCCTGTGCTGCTCGCAGTTCCCTGGTGGGAAATGGTATTGTGAACGTTAAGTTCTTGTGTAGATCAATAGCAGTCCGGGTCTGTGATATATTTTTCCGGAATAAGGAGACACTGCGCTGGGGGAAGGGGAGGGAGGGGTGGGGATGTTGGTTGTTATGCAGGGAATGATTTTATTTGTATTGCCTTTCATATTCTTTTGTTTATAAATGGGCAAAATCGTCAAAGTCAATTTTTTTATCTTATAAGCGGCAGTTGTCTCTGGGACTCAGAGATCTGCATTGTATGCATTACTCTGACAAATAAAATCGGTTTAAAAAATATTTATATTGGAAATCAGATTGGTCTCCCTTATAAAATAATGCAAAAGTAGTAACATCAGCTCCCACAATGAAGGGCTTCCAGAAAAGGGGACAGAATAATAGAACACAGAGAGGTAAGGTGAGACTGAGGGAGGAACGTTTTTTGTTGACCCAAAATCTCAAATTCAGTAATGGAAGCCAGGGGAGGGAGAATCTTTCTCCGCTGGCCCAGCAGATTCTGGGCTGAAGAAAGCAAAAGTAATCGGAGATTCGAGAGAAGGGTTTTTTTACCAAAACATATGTAATGACATCAACATCAAAACAGATCTATCAAATTATCCTGGAATTGCTGGATCGTTTGACTTTTAGAAGGAGCACAATGAACCTATGTTCATGCTCAAACAATCCAGAAGGAGGGTAGCCCCTAAAAACTCCATTGCTTCTTTCAAGAAAGGATCCAACATTTGTACTGTATGTTTTGCGATGAAAGGTTCTATATGTGGAAGCATAAGGACTTGCAGTCATTAGAAATTCCCAAATTATTTCACACAACTATGGCACACGCTTTTGTCTCCTGGGAAGATCTAGCTTTTGTTTAGCAAATATGCATTATAAAGCGCATAGCTGCACCGAAACAGGGCTTCTCAGGGCTAGTCACCAATACGGAGTTAAACCATACAGCATGCCAAAAACACAACATAATAAAGCCAAGGAAAACCTAGGCTGAGAACAACTAAGTTTTTAGCTGCTTTTGGAAGTCCAAATGATGCTAGATTTTCCTTAATTGTGGGGGCAAAGTGTTTCTTAGGGCTGGAGCCAGCGCACAAAAAGTGTCTCCTCCCATTCTGGCTCTTTTAATGCATGGTATAAGGGCCTGATTTGCATCGGCTGAGTGAAGGGCTCTAGTAGGCAGATACAGATACATCAAAGCAGCCAAACTAGAAGCCCCTTGCTTTTATATAATACTATGGGCATTGAATTGCGTGTGCTTCTCAATAGGTAGCCAGTAAAGAGTAAGGAGACAAGAAAAAGAACATAATTTGGTAAGACTGGGGGAACGTTGTTCGAGAGGCAGTTCCCATATCTAAAGCTCTATGTACCGGAAGGAACAGAACTGAGCATCTCCATATTTTGAAAATAAAACACTGCTGTTATATGCCCAAAGAACACAATATTAGCTTTTACCCATGAGGATAGCAAGCATTCGACAACCAAAGAAACAGAAATGAGTCCCTGATGGTTGGTGTGCAGATCTTCAACACAGACAGATCATGGGCCTGTCAATTCCCACAAACGGCCCCTCAGTCATATGGAGAGTGTTAGAATTTGGTTCTGACACATTAGGCCACCTGGATCTTTTGCTTTTTGAGCACCTAATTGTTGAGCTTTTACTGGGGGGAGCCTCATAAGTTGGGACTCACCCACAGTGAACTCCTAATGAAAGACTGCATGGGGATTTTACTGGTGTCCCCTGGCTTGACCAGGCCACTGTGCAGCAGTTGGAGTAAGGGACACCGGGCTGGTTACATGCAGACACATGTGTACATGTGTGTGCACACACGTGTAGGGGCTGAGTAGGGGAGATTGCTAGCGTGCACAGCCAAGGAGCAGGTGCAGATAGACTGGTGTGGCAGGACTTATGCAGAATGGGGTGGTGACATGGAATAGGCTTTATACAGTGGGAAGAAACATGCCAGGGAAAGTCAGTGTGCTTTACAGTGTGTATTCCATTATTCTCTTATGGGGATAGGGAGCACATGTGCTAGTTTTACTTTCCCAAGGCCTAGAAATTCCAGACACACACTAAAGTCCACTGTAACGGGTGTGAGAAGATGTATTCTGCACAGTCCAGTCACATTTGTACTGGTTTGGGTCATCCAGAACTGTCATATTTCTCTGAGCCAGCCATAACCAGGTCCTGGCTGGGGGCTGACCACAGTAGCCTGGATTGATGACCGCTCTTCCCAGAGCGAAGACCTCCTCTCAACCAAAAGAAGATGGGTGGGGCTACAGGCTCATCCATCAGCAGCTATCACTGGGTGCCAGGCACCACGCTGCACCAAGGAGGGAAGGCAGCGAGGGATGAAGGGTCTTTTTCAGAGACCATGTGGCAAGAGTCCCTGGACGACGCCATCTTGAACAAACCCAGAGGCTGGGCAAGAAGGAGGGAGCAGGGGCAGTGAAGTGTCGCGGTTTGATAGGACAAACAGAGACTTCCTGCCAGTCCCCTCCTCAACTTTTAAAAAGTGCTTGCACAGGAAGAGAAGCTCTCTCTGGGGTGTGGTCTGCCGAGGCAGAAGGTGCTGGAGCCTGGCGCAAAGGGCAGTTGGAAGGAGGAGCCCCCTGACTGCCACCAGGATCCTGAACAGCGCCAGGAGAAGAGACCAGGACCAGTGCACAGAAGCAGGGGCCTCTGCGCAGGGGGAAGAGAGGTCCAAGAGGAGAGCAGGCAAAAGGCTAGTGCTGGGAGTCAGTGAAGACCGCTCCCTGCAGAGTGCACCCTCTTGGAGACAAGAAGGGCGAAGGAGAGTGCTCCCAGTGGCTGGGGAGCACCTCCAGGAGCAAGAAGAGGCCAAAATGAAGCCGATTGGACCCCTGGGGGCCAAGATAGCCCCCCGGAAGGTAGGCGACCTTTTACCTCCAAGAAGACAGACGACGAAGCACGTGGAGCTCCACCGCCGGTATCAGAGATGCCCCCGGGGTGGGTCAGGTTCCCGGGAGCGCAGTCGCGGTCCTCGTGAAAATGCCCTGAAAGGGGGCAAGGAGCCCACCCTGGCCCCTGCCGAAGATGGAGGTGGGGGGTTGGGGGGGGGGGGGGGGGGGGGAGTGCCTTCGCGCCTCAGCGAAGATGTAAGTCGGGGAGCGCGACCCTGTGAAGGTGCCCCACGCGGTGCCAGGAGCCCACCCTGGCCCCTGCCCACAATGAAGCCAGGGAGAGTCGCCGCGCTCCCCATTAACCAGGGGGAGGGGCCCGGGATCTCAACTTCGGGCCCCGTGTGGTGAGCAGGTGGCGGGGAGCACCATCATGCCCCCGCAAAGCAAACTCTGGGGCCTGGGCCCCATCCCTGGGCCCTGAAGAGGGAGATGGCAAGTCAGGGAGCGTTGTTGTGCTCCCGTGAAGCAGGGGGAGGGGCCCGGGATCCCAATTCGGACCCCATGTGGTGAGCAGGTGGTGGGGAGCGCCGTCGCGCCCCCCTGCAAAGCAAACTCTGGGGCCCAGGACCCAATCCCCGGGCCCCGAAGAGGGAGAAGGCCAGCCGGGGAGCACCGTCGCACTCCCCGTGAAGCAGGGGGAGGGGCCCAGGATCCCAACTTCGGGGGCCCGTGCGGTGATGAGGCGGCGGGGAGCCCTATCGCCCCCCCCCCGCGAAGAAACCTCTGGGGCCTGGGACCCTCATCCCCAGGCCCCGAAGAGGGAGAAGTCGGGAAGCTCCGTCGCCCTACCCGTGAAGATAGTCCCCGAAAACTCAGACGATGACCGGGGGCCTGGGACCCCATCCCCGGGCCCCTGTGGAGAAGGCAGAGGCCAGGGGAGAGCAGCCGCAATCCCCCGAGGACTGACCAGGCTGGATCGCGCCGAGTCTGCCCACCGGAGCGGGCAGAACAGTAGGACCAGCTCCTGTGTCAGCACGCAAAGGTGCTGGCCGGGCGGGGAGCCGCGGGTGGACACCTGGGCTGCACTTCAACGAAGAAGGCATGCGGGGGTCCCGGGTGGGACCGAGGCCCCCAAACCCAAGTAGTCTGCGCAAGGGGCCCGGGTGGAACCGTGTCTCTGCCAGTGGCATGAGCAGCTGGGGCGGGGCTCCCGAGCCGTAACAAACTCACCGGGCCCCCCACCGAGGCAGGCAGAAGCAGTGTGAGGCCGGCGGCATCGCAGCTCTCCCCAGCACAGCGGGAGAGCCGCTAATGTAATATTCATAGAAAGGAGCCTGAAGCGCCCCATAATGCTTTTGCAAGGCATGAGGAAATCATCGTTTTTGGTGCCTGGTGGTCCCAAGAGGAGGGGGGATGCCCTCATTTGGGAAAGACGCGTGGGTAGCTCCTGGAGAAGCGCAGTCTCACACCAGCACGAAGAAAAGTCCCACCCTAAGTGTCCTGGGGACTTCCAAGAAATAGTAATCAAAGAGAGGGGAGAGTGATCTTTCGATCAACGGGCACCAATTACCACTCAAGGGGGTGGAAGGTCCAGTATCAGCATGTGTCCGTGTAAGGTACAAGTAATGCAACAAGGGGGGGTAGCTGAACTGTTCCTATAGAGAGAGAAAAATAGGTTGGCTGGCGTGACCAAAGGTGTGTGTGTGACACCTTGGGGCATCCATTTTGTTGGATGTAGTTGCCTCACACACCCAGAAGGGTGTCATGCTTCATCATCGGCGGTTGCTCCTCGTCGGGGAGGCGGTGCAATCCCCGACGGGCTCACCTCAAAGAGGGGCGCTTTGGCGGAGATCTTTTGTATCCAACTGCCTTATGGTGGAGTGGGGGTGTGTGGGCAGGGTAGCAAGTTAGCCTGGTGAGGTGATTAAAATGTAGCAGGGGGTGCCGGAAACCACTTTATTCTGGGGGTCCCCCTACTGCAATTAAAAGCGTGAAGCTAGCTCGCTAGGGATCAACAGGTTAGGTCGAGTGACCCTAGAGGAGACTAGAACAGGAATTGGTCGACATGTTTCTCGCACTGGGGCTATTACCCGCGATTCATCAGGACCTTGAAAAAGTGAAAATAAATAAAATCAACAACATGCTAGTGTCATGTGTGTGGTGTTGATATAATTTACCTCTGTGGATAATCCTATGCCTAATGGTCGGGGACTACTTGCCACATGAGGGATCGGCGGGTCAGTACAACGGGGTCGAACCAGTTAAGTGTAGCTCAATCTGCCCGTGTCCGTGTGGGTGCACCTACCCATCTCCGCCGAGCTCGGATAGATGGGTAGGTGCACCCACACGGACACGGGCAGATTGAGCTACACTTAACTGGTTCGACCCCGTTGTACTGACCCGCCGATCCCTCATGTGGCAAGTAGTCCCCGACCATTAGGCATAGGATTATCCACAGAGGTAAATTATATCAACACCACACACATGACACTAGCATGTTGTTGATTTTATTTATTTTCACTTTTTCAAGGTCCTGATGAATCGCGGGTAATAGCCCCAGTGCGAGAAACATGTCGACCAATTCCTGTTCTAGTCTCCTCTAGGGTCACTCGACCTAACCTGTTGATCCCTAGCGAGCTAGCTTCACGCTTTTAATTGCAGTAGGGGGACCCCCAGAATAAAGTGGTTTCCGGCACCCCCTGCTACATTTTAATCACCTCACCAGGCTAACTTGCTACCCTGCCCACACCCCCCCACTCCACCATAAGGCAGTTGGATACAAAAGATCTCCGCCAAAGCGCCCCTCTTTGAGGTGAGCCCGTCGGGGATTGCACCGCCTCCCCGACGAGGAGCAACCGCCGATGATGAAGCATGACACCCTTCTGGGTGTGTGAGGCAACTACATCCAACAAAATGGATGCCCCAAGGTGTCACACACACACCTTTGGTCACGCCAGCCAACCTATTTTTCTCTCTCTATAGGAACAGTTCAGCTACCCCCCCTTGTTGCATGACTTCCAAGAAATAACCCTCTCGTGGGCTCACCAGCATGTTAACACCTTCTGGAATGGAACTTTTGTTCTACAGCTGAGGGTGTATGGAGAAATGCGTGAAGGGCTGAGTTGGGGATGACTGGAGAAGGGCATCCCCTGGAGGTGAAGAGGTGTAATTGCACCCTTAATGCATTTACTAGTGTTATTTCTTTTAAAGGGACTGAAGGTCACATGTGTAATGTAAAGTGCCTGTGTAAGGTGATGTCATAAACAAAGTGGGGTTATGTGGCCAACCATTCCTGCTAGGGTGTTTGGCTGTATATGCGTAATCCCGTGATTTCATCTGTGATGCCTTTGTGGGCTGTAATTGCAATGCATTCTAATGAGCCACAAATGTGATGAGTACTGTCATTCTAAAGTGATGCTTAAACATGTATTCTTGCTGCTGCACTTAGGTGAAGAACCCAGACTGCTAGCCCTTAAGATGTAGAGGTGTATACTTCATGGTCAGTAGGAAATGCTCAGTTAGGGTTGTGTCTCACCAAGGCAGGGTTACCTATGAATAAATACTGGTTGAGATAATGGGGTGGGTCGCCACTGGGATAGTGCCAGTGCGCAGGGCCCTCGCTCCAGGTAATGATCAACTAACTGCATTGGGGGCAGGATGATGTGCGTACATGGGGAGTGGTGGTACTAAATCCCACCCCCCTGCGGGAGGGGTGGAGCTGTGATGCAATGTCCCAAAGTAATTCCAACAGCTTATGTATATTTGTAAATTGGTGCATAGTATTGAGTAGTGTGTGTGCTTAATGTACTCTTACTTTTATAAAGGAAAGTACAGACTGGACAATCAATTATTGAGTGTTATTTCGGTGCACCTGCAAATGGCGAATACTAGCCCACACCACCTTCCTGGAGTAAGCCTCAGACTGCTCTGCAACACTACCCTCCGAGAGTCAGGCGCTACAATTGGGTGTTTGGTTCCCAGTGAAGGACAAATGTAGCATGTTATTTCTGCAGGCCTCACAAATACTCGTTTTCCAACAGAGAGAAATATATCATCAGAAGGACAGCACAAGTCTTTAAAGTGATCCCTCTTCAGCAGGGCATATTCTAGAATCCTTAAAAAAACCAACTCATGGATAGAAACTGGAATACTCTTGGACAAAAACAGAAATTGTGGTCATACAACTGTACGTACACTGTGAGCATGTAACCGTGAGGGTGGGGGTTCCTGGCAAGGCAGAACACTGGGTGCAAATCCCTCAGAAACAAAGGTTTGCTGTAAATCAGAACTCAAGACACAGACGAAAGAGCTGCCCAAATGTTTTAAGACCGTATGCATGAAGGTCTAAGTCTAGGTATCAGAAGTCAAAGGCAGCAGGGCTTGCAGATTTCTTCAAAAACCCTTTTATAGCACAGATCCCATGTTCACCTGTTTCACATTTGCAGGACAATCTCACCAGATTGCCTGTTAAAATAATTTCCACCTAAGGGTGCTACTTTGAAATGTCATAGATCCCCTGACCAAGACCCCACATAAGTTGCTGTTTGGGATTGAACTGTCTCTGTGTATTACAATTTTAAAACTCCTATTAATTCTTTTTTGGCCTATTATTGTGTATATTTTCCAGGACAGTTTCTTCAAGATATTGATCATCTCAACCTCTTGATTGTCACTGGAAGACATCTGTTTCCATTCCTACCTGTGTTAATGTGTTAAATACACTTTGCTGTTACTTTACATAACAATTATTAATTAACCGTGTGGCATTATTGTTCCTGAACTACTTTTGTACCACGTGTTAAGTACCATGTAAATGTATGGTCTGCATATTCCGACTGGGTTTTCCTTTTTCAACAAATGATATGCAACGTAACATGCTATTAAAGTAATGTGTGTGACATCAGCAGGGTGACTCTACATGCTCGTATGAAGTCTTTTTGGAATTTTTCTGACAGAATGACTGTTCTTAGGGTTACACAGGTGCCCCCTATTGTTTCCTTGTTATAGTTTGTTGTCGGACTCGGCATGTCATTAGGGAGAAGCAAAAATGCATTCAACTGTCAACTTAGCCAAAAGATCAACCAAAGTATGAAAGCTTATGAACTTGTGCCAACACAAAAGGATGCAGCAAGATTAAGGGGAAAAAAATAGGAGTTGGGCGATATCAACGTAACAAAAAGAGCATTTACGCAGAATTCTGTCTTCATGCAGGCATCAAAAGAAGCACACCCACTGAATACTGTGTAATGTAAGTAGGTGTAAATGTATTACACTAACAATGGCATTTTGCATAGCACATGCTACAGACTAAATTGATTTTTGCACTTAAGACAACACAATTGCATTCACTTAATGCCTGAAAAATAAAGGGTTGAATTTGCGCTGATAGGATTCAAACTTAGACCAAGCAGGTGGTATTTCGATTCTTGTAGCTGGAAAGCAACTCTAGACTATTTCCTAGGATCCGAATTTGTGAATTCCTCACTTTTGTTCTCCACGAATCACTGAAAATCATGTATAGCCATAAGAATGCCTGCTGTCAATTGACTATGAGCTGGACGATCCACTGGGTGGCAGCAAATCCCAGGCAATGTCTGTGACCTGGGTGCCCAGGAGCCTTGGCCTAGCTATTCATCAAGTTAGTCCTGTAACTTGCATTTCACCATGGTGTACCCTTCAGTTCACTGGACCACCGGCCAAGTAAAGCTGTTAGTCAGAAGGGGGGATACTATATTCAGGGATAGTGAGTGGGGAAAAAAGTGTTAAGAACAGCAGGAAAAGGGGAGCTCTGCAGACCAATGAATATTAAGGATGATTACTTGAAATTATACAACCACTACATGATGTGGTGAAAGAGTGAATGGAGGGGGGGGCTACCTCCATCTGGGAACAAAAAGGTACAGGAAGTCAGTGGCTCAAGTCTATCAGTGAAGTCACCCAGGGACAAAAGTCCCCAGTTCATGCGCAAGGGGCCTAAATTACTTATCGAAAAACCACAGAAGCATGCATCAAGACATACTGTGGTTCATCATAGGTCCCTTCCTACCCTACCCTTGGGCCCAGTTACCAGAAGCCACCAGAGCAGAGCCATAACAAAGTATGCCACACAGAGTCACTGCCAACAAAAGAACACATCTGCATTTCATGCTGAACCATGGAGAGAGGACTTTAACTGCTGGGGGTGGTCGGACAGTCACGTCGTTTTAAGTGGCCCCAGGCAACTCCAGTCTCAATCTCAGCTCAAGACTTCTACTGCCGGCTCACACCTAGATATGGATGGGTGCTGCAAGAGTTGCATCAATGCAACGCTTGCATTTATCTCCAGCATATATACCTCTGCTCAGGGTATTGGTTGCAGAAACAGACGTCAAAAGGTAATGTCACCATAAACCCAAGAGGCCAGTCGTTGCTTGCTTCTGCCACGTATTAATCCAACAAGAAATGAGTTACAATGCACTGCATCACCAGTGAAGTCTGGCATCCCAACATACAAACTTTATAAATAAATAAATAAAATAAATAACCATGCAGGTTGAAAAGAAAAATGCATACTAGAACAGGATTCTGAGTGACAAGGGAAGTGCTCACAGTCTGTTCCTCTGTCCATTAGAACCTGCACCCCCTCCCCCCCCCAACAAATGTATGACACTAATAGTGGAAGTACACATAGATAAGATCAACACTAGCTCAAATAATACACCCTGAATATAACTGGCCACATAATAATAAACATGCATGTTACAACACAAACACATTTTGAATTTGGGCTGGAGAAAGAGTTCCATTGTAAAGTTAACGGGTGACTCCAGCTCCAATGTACTATTAAAAATGGAAAAGATGTATACGCACCATTGAGGATATCCTCAAAACCAATGCAGTCATCGTTACCTTTCAAGGAATCTAGGGCAATGTTTGAGCTCTGAAGAAACGGGAGACGCTGGATCTGCAAATAAAAAAATTACAATTTTGTGGCACCAGCCCTCTATATACAACCGCAATGCAGCCAATCAATGTTAAAAAAGATGCCAAAAGTAAAGTACAATTAACAAGACAGCAATGACAAAAAGAGAGGAAACTTTAAAAAAGGGGCAGTTAGTCAAATAGTGAATATGCAAATATACTTAAGTTAAGGTGACGCAGTTGAGTCACTAACAGGTGGCCAGACCTATAACTTCATATTTGATATTAGTCTTCAGATCTGCTACTAAAGACAATGGCGGCACACACAAAATTACATAACTAAAATGAAATCTAGAAAACATGGCAGAGGCTGCGAGCGAACAACTAGAAAGTATGGACATGTACAAAGAAAGCTTATTGTTTTTGCCAAGTGGGTTTAGACAAACCCACAGAATCGCAATGAAATAAAAACCAACAAAGTCAGAAATACATGAAAATCAATAGAGTCTAATACATTAAAACAAAATACACTAAAGTGCTTTATAAATCTATTTCCAGTCACTAAATTGGTTAAAAACGTGTGTCGATAGAAGCAGCACTAGTGCTTCATCGTCGTATGATACGCATAGCCACGCACAAATTATGTTGAAAAATCATGTTGTTTGTTTAGTTACAGATTGTTGAAAAATCAGGTGCTTCATGTAATCTATCAATAGATTCAATGCCAGGCAACTGACCCTCAGTCCTGATGATGATGATCCAGTGTTTTTACGGGATCGAAAGGTCGTCGACATACACTCTGACCCGGTACACTATCCTTTGGAGTATTTTATTTTTGGGTACAGTAGTGTTTTGCTTTTAATAAGAAGGGACCTAAAGGTGTGAGAATAATGTTTGTTTGCCTGTATATGTCTGTTGTCCGTTTTTAACACCTGGTTTTCTGTGCATTATTGGTTTTTTGCTCAGTGTTTCAGTTCATAGTTTATTTGCTCTCTTGATCTCTGGTTTTTGAAATTATTCTGGCTGGGGTAATTCACATTTTTGATCGAATTGTGGTGATAAAATTGAAAACTCTGATCATTGAATCTGTATATGGAATTGATTTGTGTATCCAGAACTATATTCCATTTTTTGTTGTCTCTAGAATTAATCAAGTACCCTTTGTCCCTTATGATTTTTGGGTTTCCCTCGTGTACATATACTTGCTTCTTATTAAATTGTTCTCATTCTTCTTGTGTTGTATCTTTTTAGAACACTGCTGATTTACCATCCTTTTGATTGGATGACTTGTATCCACTGCTTAAATACAGTAATTCAAAAGGGTGCATATTTTCTTACTTTCACATGGAGACTCCTTAAATTCCTGACCCTCATGCTCTGTGCTACTCCATCTGACTCTTCAGCCTGCCCACTGCTTCCCCACACACTGCTTGCTTTTTAAGCATTTAACACCATCCCACCTCCCCCCACACCCCCAACCCTGTTGCACAAAGGTGGTTTTGTCTATTTGGAGCTGGTTTAGTGCAACCCCCCTTTTAAAGAAAGTCACACAATATTCTTTATTAAAGGCTTCTCCTAAGCTAAGCTGGAACAAGTAATATGGTAACTTAAAATGTCAGTGCTCATGGTTGAAGATCCCACTATCCCAATTACAGCCATGTGCAAGAAGAACTTTTTTTTTTTTTTTTTTTTTTTTAACAATAGACTATTTTCCTTGGTATCAGACAACATTAGAAGGAGTCTCTCATGATCCCTCATAGTTTAGTTTGAAAAGGTACAACATACTTTCTACACTTGCCTTATGGTTGGGATACAGGCAATAAATGCATTCACTGTGAGGGTCGTCTGTATGAAGCCTTTTCTTAGAGCAGGTGGCACGGGGTTTAAAAGACTCTTTTATCTCCTTATCTGACATGGCTATGCCAGAAAAAGCTAAATCAGTACTGAAGAAAAAGAGGTTGATTGAAGCAAAGAAAACTGGTCTTTAACCACTGAAGTAGTAGAAGAGGCTGAGCAGATCTCAGAGGAGACTCCCCAGCACAATGTGCGGTAGAAAATAAGAGGTTCTAAGGTTCTCTCAGCAATGTTCCAGGGGGTGAGAGGGCCCGATTGGTTTAGGATTAAGTTTGGGTCTCTTTTACAAAACAATAGATATATGCTACAAGATTGAAATGGGCCTAGGCCTGGTTTCTGGTTTGTATTGGCTTCGCATTGCTGTTTTGATGTACCGGGGACTCCCATCTCAATGGCGGAGAATGATTTAAGCATGTGAATCTATAAAAGTTTCAATTCTGGAGTAAGACCTTTATTGTCAAAAAAACAACTGACTGTATGTTCCCTGGTGCCCGACAACAAGCCTATCTCACTATACACACAAGGCAGTACATGCTATTAAAAGGAAAATCTGATGAGAACTAACACGTACTGCAGAAGCTCGCACTGAAAAGAGTTTGTGTGGAGGCCGGCACAATTTTGTACACATTAGCTACAAATTCCTCTTTCTGAATATATTCAGAGACAATATCTGAGATTTTACCAGCTAATGCATGTATCTTATATTTAAATTGCCACTTCAGCATGCATCTCCTGTTTTAGTGATGAGCCCCCTCCTTCCTTATCTTTAGAGCTGTGAAGTGGCTTCATGCCATTTAACACTTCATGCTATGTTTGCCATTAAATCTACATCACTTTGCATGCTAGAATCTCACCCCACACTTATGTGACTCTGCATGTCCCAAAATGCAATGTGGTCCTGGCTTGAATGAATGACAGGTTTTGTAACATGCATAGCTGCTACAAGGAGAGTTCCAGGGCAAGGAGAAAAACAACTGCAGATTACGAGAAACCACATCACAACCTGAAGAGCCAAGTCTTAAGAGATTTTCAGTAGGCCAGTTCATCTTCGAAGCTACACATCTTCACTGGGAGGCGGTTTCAGGCTTGCACTGCCGAAAAGGAAGAGCCGCCTTTCATAGTCTATTTGATTTTGGGGATCACAACAAGTGAACTATGCAAGGAGCGCCAGGCCCTCGTGCGCTGGTAGTGTATAAATCTGTTAGATATTGCGGACGGAGCCCTAATAGGCCCGTTGTTCAAATGCGACAGTCCTAAACAAAATCCTTTTATTAATTGGCAGCCAATGCAAAGCAGTAAGATGCTGTGAAATTGATCATGTTGAGGAATTTTTAACAGCACATGTGCTGCTGTATTTTGTACCCTCTGCAGATGGTTAATAAGAAATGCAGATAAACCTAAATAGAGCACGTTTTCATAGCCCAATCTGGACATATTCAGGGCTGAAACCACTAATTTCCTGGAGTGCATCGGTAGAAGGAACAGTAATTTCTTTAAGGACCTGAGAAATGCAAAACAAGATCCCACCATTTGTTGATCCGAGGTTGAAATGATAAATGGTAATCTAATTTGATTCACAGATTTCTAGCTGCCGGGCGGAGAAGGGGGCAAAACGGGTTAAAAGCAGTTCTCTTATGTCTAGGAAGTCAATGCCTCAAATAATCTTGGTCTCATCAGAATTATACTGTAAATTGCTGGCTCGCATCTAATCCAGAGCTGCTCTCAACCAGCATTTAAAAGACTTTAGGGCAACCGAGGATTGTTTTTGAATGAAATGAACTGCTTATGAGATAACCTTTTCCCAAAAAGGAACAAATCCATTTGAGCGCCCGTCCTCTCACTTTAACGCCTCTCAGTCTGTGCAGGAGAATGGTGTGGGAGAGGGGTTAAATGCCACAAAAAGATCTAATAATATCAAGGTCCCATTTGGTCCTTGATCTAATGTCAGCTTGATGGAAATCGGCAATCTCTAGAAGGACTGGTTCAGTGCTACATGAAAGCCGTACTGGGAAGGGTGTGAATCTTTCCAAATGTTCCGAAAGTTGAATATTATTCAGCTTTGCCTTTCCTCACTCTTTGCCTGGAAACTGTTCCAAGTTGGCTGCCGTCTTCACAAATGTGTATGCGTCATCAGTAGTTTCCACTTTTTTAATTTTCTGTTCTAAAACAGCATACAACATGGCATTTCAGAACAGCGATATCAAATAACAAGCATTTGCAATGCAATAGGTCTCGCATTAGGAAAGTTTGAGCCATTGGTATTGTGAATTAAATTTTTTTTATTTATGTGTTGGTTGTGAAAATAGCTATAGTAATAGCTAAAGTAATAGCTTTGTCATTTACAATGCCAATAGTTTTAACTTTCACAAATGTGACACCTATAGCATTTGTAATGCAATATGTGTTGTATTTTCACGAAAATCCAAGAACAGAAGTGAAATATTAACATTTTTTTGTGACATTTATAAGACAGACGTCATTGTTGTTCGAGTACTTTACGCTGGTGTTTGGATTCCTGTAAATCCCCAGTGTTGCAGGGTGCTTAAGAATTTTGTGATCACAGTGGTACTGTATTCCGGGCTGGGGGGAGGGGAGGAGAGAGAGCGAGAGAGAGGGAAGGGAGGGGAGGAGAGAGCGAGCGAGAGAGAGAGAGGGAGAGAGGGAAGGGAGGGGAGGAGAGAGAGAGAGAGAGAGAGAGAGAGAGAGAGAGAGAGAGAGAGAGAGAGAGAGAGAGAGAGAGAGAGAGAGAGAGAGAGAGAGAGAGAGAGAGAGAGAGAGAGAGAGAGAGAGAGAGAGAGAGAGACACACAGGGGAGGAGAGAGAGAGAGGGGAGGAGAGAGAGAGAGAGACACAGGGGAGGAGAGAGAGAGAGGGGAGGAGGGAGAGAGAGAGAGGGGAGGAGGGAGAGAGAGAGAGAGAGAGAGAGAGAGAGAGAGAGAGCTTGGGCTATAGTATGCGGCAGCGTTGGGTATAAAAAATAAAAATAAAAAAAAGAGGCCAAATTATGTGGTAACAAATGTATAAAAATCACAAAGTTGTATAAAACAATTATCAGTTATTGTATGGAAAGGCGAGGTGGGATGGCGCGACTTGAAAGCAGTAAACCTATTGGAAACCAATGAAGAAGAGGTTAATTGGGGCTAGACGGGCCCACGGTGCTACCAGGGACGTACCAATATGCTGGCTTTACTGTAAAGGTCCTTGGTAGGTCTGCGCGGGCCATTCACAATATTGAAAACCTGCTGCACACACTTGTAGAAAAGGACTGCGAACGCTTCAACACACACCATTCAGCAAGTGAAATGTGACAAGGGGGAGGAAACGATACGAACTGACTCACCCGAGCTAGTTCAGTCAGACCAATTATAGTTAATTATGCGGTCAAAGCGCCAGACAGGCGAGCGGCGTAACTTGAGCTTCAGATGAAATCCTATTAATCTGTCCCGCTTTTAATTCTAAGCTTTGTGCCATTTAATTGGGTAATAATACATGAAGTGCAATCTTCAAATTACAGGAGCGTGAAGGGAAGTGCTACATAGGCAGCATTTTATTTTAATGTCAAAACGTCACCTATCCGTAAACATTAAGTGGAACAGCAGCTGTCTAAGTACGACTTTATTCTGTGACAGACAGCTGAGGCATGAACCGCCCTATTTCAAGTCAGTCGAATATAGGTGCAGGAATGAAGGTGTCTCTTTTCAGTCGTCATCTGCATGATGTCACGAGCTGTCAACAAAACCAAGCGCTGCTGAGTCTCGGAGCAGAGACAGAGGGTCCGAAGCGCTAGAAGCGGGTCCGAGGCGCTAGAAGCGCATCCGAAACCAGACATACAGGAACACAAACCAACCGGCAGCATCGAAAGAGAAGCTGAACCCTCGTCAGAGGTTACAGCTGCCAGTCAACACTGCAGGGCACGGGAGCTCTCCAGAGACACCGGGAACTTCCTGAGACAAGCATTGTGCACCCCGAGGTGTGTACATTTCCATGCATAACCTGTTCTTCAAAAGGGACCTCAAAGTTCTCCTCCTCCAGAGACACCTCCAAAAGTAATTCACGTCCTCTTGCTATTGTGAGGAAGACTTCCCACTACTGATAATTTCTACTTTCCATGACCATGTAAGTGCCTTCCCAGTGTATGCCTGTGATTGGAGGGTCTGCCTTTTTGCAGTATTTTCCATGTACTGGTGTTCGGTGCCCTTTTGTAACATGCACACACCACTCTGCCCTTGCAACACACGGCTGCTACCTCTCACATGTCTTTACCTTTGATACTTGCACAAGTGCCACCTTGCCCATGTAACGCTTGTTCCTGAGCCTGAGTGTCTAGCACTTATTGCAGGACTATACCTCTAATCATACTCTGTTTTCTCTTATAACTGCAAACTTGTCACTTTAATTTCCTCTTGTGCACTTTTGACTACCTCATGTATTTTGGTTGCTCACAATTGTCACTATTACCTTATGTAAGTAACGTATGTTTTTGCAACCTGTTCTTTTGTAATGTTTCTCATTATGTTTCATTTCTGTTCCTGTTGTGAAGCCTCCGACGCCTTCGGGTAAAGTCCGCGCTATATAAAAATGCATAAATACATGAATAAATAAATACCGCCTTCGTGTAAAGTCCTCGCTATATAAAAATGCATAAATAACTAAATAAATAAATAAATAAATACCGCAAATCCAACATCCTCGTCACTCTGCCGGCCTGCGACCAGTCAGGCAGGCCGGCGCGACAACCGGAAACAGGAAGTAGGAGGACGGGAGCCTACCCCGCCTCCCACGGAAGAGCCGCGATTGGAGCCGTGTTGGGAGCACCGGAGCAGGCAGGAGCCTACCCTGCGCCCCGTTGCCGAAGGAGGGAAGAAGAGTCCTGCTGCCGGGCCTTGCAGCTGAGGAGAGGAAGCCAGTGAGTGCGTTGCTGAGCTGCGGGCGGGCGAAGGGGCGGGGAAGCATGTGTGCGCGCGCGGGGGCGGCCTGTGTATGTGTGTGCGTGTGTGTATGTGTCTTGGAGTGCGTGTGTGTGTGTGTGACTGTGGGGGGGGGGGGGGGTGTGTGTGTGTGTGTGTGAGCGAGTGTCTGTCTGCGATGTGTACGGCGCGGGACGCGACGTGCGCGTTCGCGCACACGAATCCAGCTAGAAAAGCTCGCACACCCTCTGGTCCGTCCTTCCCCCCAGAGTGATCGCTATTGGTCTCCAGCTGGACTAATGCATCCTTACGGATGCATTGCCAGCGAGACCTAAAAAATAATGTGTGTGGGAGCACCAATGCCAACATTGGCAAAGCCAAAAGGTCAGTATTCACTTTTTAAAAGCAAGACTTGTCTGCTTTACTAATGCTTCTTTAGTAGATGCTGTGCACGGTCAATTTTTGTGGGTGGCGGCCACATGGTTTATTGCATCCCAATTAACACTTTCAGTCACAGTCAAACATAGCAGGCAAGGCTTGAAAGGGCCTGGCTGCTAAACCTTGATATCAAGCGTAAACATGTGAAATGAACCATGCAGTACCAATGTAGAATGCCGTCTCTGTAAATTAATATTATTGACACGTCTTGAACCCTGAACATGAGCACTGTTATTTACAAAAAAGGACTTACTTGTTTTGCTGCTCTGTATTCCATTTGCAACTTTAATGGTGCATGCAAACCTTGAATATTTCTTAGTGTAGCAAAGCTCAATTTCTCTTCATTTATCTGAAACTACACAAAAAAACACCATCAACATACATTTGCAGATAATTAATTCCAAGGACAGCAATGTGCAGCTTCACTCAAAGTATGGTAATGTGTATTTTGGGACATATGCCATGCTAAATAGTTTAATGTATGCTCGCAATTGTAATTAATGGATTATTTACCACAAGTCTGGAAGGTTTACCATTACTGGAATGCAAAAGAATTAAACTGTACTACTTTGAAACAGTCCCTTCAAATACACATGGCTAACAAACAAAATAAGACAGTATGGGGCACAGTAGACAACTGACTTAATAACTGGGTCAAGAAATGTAGTAGGCAACTGACATTACAGTCAGGGCAACTAGAATTATGCGATTTTGCGTCCCTGGCATTTTTCGCATACCTATAGATCTGCAGCATAATTGGCAGATATTAACAAAAATAAAAAAATAAAGATTCTATCTCCAAATGTTCAAATGTTACTAAAAATAAAGCAACATGTGTTGTACGCCGAGGAAGGCAAAGGTTGACTGGTTAGCTTTCTGTTGCTTACTGCTATGTTTTGGCAATAAACTGGTACTAACAAGATAAAACTTATGCTTAACAGTGTCAACAAGTGTAAAAATAACAAACTAATGAAATAATACGATCAGAAAATGTGCCTCATTATACTACATAATTAGTCTTTTCCTGCTGCATAATTTGGTCAATTCTGCTGCATAATTTGGCCCTCTCCTGCCGCATAATGCCAGTGGCCCCGATAATAGAATGAATACGATAGCTAACGATTTTTAGAATCATTTGTGCAAGCTAAATTTGAAATTATAGGTACAAAGGAGCAGAAACGTAGACACTATTAAAAATTAATGCACACTTCGCACACACATGGGGGCTACGGATTCAGAATAGTAGTGCACT
The DNA here is from genome assembly GCF_964261635.1 of Lissotriton helveticus. NCBI lineage: Eukaryota > Metazoa > Chordata > Amphibia > Caudata > Salamandridae > Lissotriton > Lissotriton helveticus. Next base: position 345,534,802 of record NC_136069.1, on the reverse strand, counting down.
GATGGAAAGACTGGGTGACCAAACTGTAGGTAAACCCACTATTTAACTTACTAGCCTCTATTGACCCCTCATACTACTCACCAACCAAGAACCTCATTCATCTTTTGCAAAGCACATCACGTGATATTCCTCCAAATCACTTAATCAAGGATTTGCACCAGAGATACAGAGGAAATGCCCTAAAACTGAACAGGAGAGTAGAACCAAACTACATGGGGTTAAAAAAACTGCTCATGACAAGATTACACAAATTAGCCTGCAAATGATAATCTGCAACAAAGTGGTCATGGTTGACAAATATCAGAAAAGGTTCTATCTCAATAAACAGATAAACAAACCTACAAAACTGGCCTTGCTCTTTAGTAACCGAATGGAGACAGTGGTCTATAAATATTTTTGTCAGCATGGAACAAAGTTTACTATCTGGTGGACACACGTTAAAAGAAAGTCGGGAATCCTTAAAAAAAAAAAAAAATTATATATATATATATATATATATATATATATATATATATATATATATAGACGTTGACCCGCCCACCAAATCAGTGCCCCCTCCAACTTGCTTAGAGTGAATTAAAGAGTTTCCTGTCACTATGCCATTATTCTCCACTGGACCGCCATGTCACAGTGTCAGTCCCCCTACTCTATTTAGGAAGGACTGATCATCAGCAGATTTCTCTGCCCTCAACAAGTGAGTCCGTTCCAGGTCTAGTAGCCACTGGTCAGCTGGGTACTTCCAGCAAAATACTTCTTACAGCTTGTTGACAAATAACCCTTGGAGTTTGCGCCATTATGGAGTACGAGAGGGAGAAGGTTCAGTAGTTGACTGATCCCAATCAGGACACAGGCTGCCGGTGCAGCACTTTTCTGATCTTTCACTGGTCCAGAAAGTGTAAAGTGGGTACCTTTAGAAGCCACATTTATGTCAGGCACTAGCTAGTCAGTGGGAACAACTCCTGAGCACACCCTAACCAATAGGGCAAAAGCTTTCAGGGATAACCCTGCTAACTTTTGCATCCGTTTCTGCATCCCTTACTGCAAATAGGCCCAAAATATCAAGTTTCAGATCATTTTCAAAATAGCAAATGTCTTCGGCAACACTAAACATGGGCTCTGAAAGGCTGGGGGTCTTTGCGGTAGGTTTACTGTGGTAATGCTAGTGTCAACCACCATCTAACACTAAAATCCAATTTGGAGCAGGTACTGTACCCACAACAAACCCAGAGACAGAAGTCTTGTAGGACAAAAAGCAGGGTCCTTCAGCAACCAGACAGGAAGTCCACAAGAAATGTCTTGCTATCTTGTTCTCTCCTTTTCAAGTGTGCCCCAAGAGTTACTTGTGACTCAAAATCAAATCAAATCAACTTTATTCGGTTTCCATTTTTTGAAAGCCATAAAAGTACATAAAAATAGAATAAATATTAAAAAACACAGAACTTTCTTTACCAAACATTACTTTGAGAGCGTATTATTACTTGTGACTCAACAGCTGTCAAACAGAATTTGACACTGTGCTGGCAAAATCGACGCCACCACCCCCCTATACTGCATATTCTGCTAAACTCAGAAAGGTCATCTGTGCCCATTCAGATCAGCCTCTTGTTTGCTCCGGGAGGGGAGGGGGGGGGGGGATTTCATACATATTCGAGGCTTCTCACTGGGTGGGAGAAGCTGGATAACTTAAGTGAATTAGTCTCAAGGAACTTCAGGCAGGAAAAAGGTAACTTTCTAAAAGTTACATGTTCATAATATTTATGAAAATCTGACTTCACTACTGAATTTAGCTAATAAAAATAGTTTTACATTATTTTTCTAGCTAGTTGTACTCTGGAGATACAGCATCAGTACTTTCATCTGTACTATGGTTTTCTACATAGAAAAGCTAGGCCTCTTTCCCAGTGAAAATACCATTTAGGGCCCTGTCACTATAGGAACATGTTAACATTAACTTTCTACAAGTCCCACTTTTAAACATCATCCACCCTACCTTGTGGGTAACAAAGCTTACATGGGGTGACTTACTAATATTTAAAACGAAGGTTTTCTTACCTGTCAAAAAGTTTTTATTTTGAAAGGTCGCAGTGCATCTTTTGCACGGTTAGTTAGGCTACAGTGGTAAGCATGAAACCATTTTTGCCCTGACACTAAATTGGTTGCTACAATAGGTGCTGCAGTCCACTATTAGCATTTAACTTCCAGGCCATTGGGTACGTTTTGTATTATCTACTAGGGACTTATAGGCAAGTTAAATATACCAATTAGGAGTATACCAACTCAACAATATTTAAAGAGTGAGCCAGTCACTTTACTATTGGTTAGCAGGGGTAAAGGGCACAGAGTTTTAAAGCTGATCTGAGGTTTGCGGGGGTCACCACACTAAAGATGGTCATTCCCAACAGAAAGCAACCAATAGCCCAAACAGTTGCTACAAGGCAGGACCTGCACTGTAGGTTAAGTAGTTTGCTGCTGGGCTGTCAAACTAAACCAGAAAGTCCTCCACAAGGTACACGGATGTCATGTCTTCTTCTGACTGAATACGCTGTACCGTGGAGGGCTAAATTATTAACTAAATCTATTGCCATAAAATCACAGTCCTTACTTGAAGACTATTCCTGGCTGCAGCAGTAGTCGTAACTGAGGCACACAATACACATTCAAAAGTGCCACAAACCAGAATAATTATTGAGCACAAAGGATTATACTTTGATGATTTTGTAGAATGGCTGGGAGCAATCATTAGAATGTATTGCTTTTATCTTCTTTGTTATTCCAGCACCAAACACTGAAATAAATCATATTTAGTGAATTAAAAACAAATTGCAAGAATCAATATGAAGCAGTCTGAGAACATAAACATGGGATCGCTCTCGACAGTCAGTCCCTAGGTGCTCCCACTTTTGTTATGCATACTTTGCTCTGAGATCAGCAGATCAATTGTGTGGTAGGGACTGACCTGGTCTAGCCAGTGGCAGGAATGAAGCAGGGTTTGACTTTCGATCTGGGCTGTGCAAGGTTTGGTGAGAGCAACGAATACTGTGAGAACTGTCATTACCCTGCCCTCACAGGGATCATTTTATTGTCTACATTGTGAGCAGCAAGAGAGGTGCCCTTCTGAAGTGCAACATTTGCAGAGCATACTGTAGCAGGGGAGCTCGGAAATGCAGTTTTCATCACAGTTGCCTGTGAACTCTTTGACAAGCCTTACCCTTCCGCTTCGGCCTATGTTCAACAACTTTGCTTTCAGGAAATTGCTGAAAACTTAAGCCTTACACTAAATAATGCTCAAGCCTCAATTTTAGTTATCTTAGCCAATGCCAGATGCTTTTTAGGTTGCAGTGTGCTTTACAAATCTTTTCAACTAACATCCTGAACATGGGGGCAGCACGACTACACCTTCGCTGTTGAGCCAGACATCCACTGACCTGGAGACTCACACAGCTAGAGAGCCACTACCCAAACATCTGAGCCCCTTGCCACAGCATTAGACCACAGTCCCGGACACATGCCCAGCCTTCAGGTGATCACTCATTCTCTTGCTTCACATTTGTGCACAACTAAACGGATCTTAACATTACTGCGCTACCCATCTTCTGCCGAGCTGCCATGTACTGGGTGAAGGGAGCCAGCATGGTACAAGGACCACCAAGCCATGAAAATGCAGTTTCCTTGCTTGAAACACAGCAGGAGTATTTTATCTAAAGGTCCTTCTTCAACACCCAGCTACTCACTTAATATCATCTTAGAAGACCAATATGCAAACCCCCTCAGTACTTTATTGCTTTTCACCCTCATATTATACTCTTTCTAATAGCTTTAGTTGAAATCCTCTGTATAGCTAACCTACCACCTCCAATCAGAATTCCTTTGTCTAGTCTAAGAACAATATATTATTCACCACTGTTCACAGCAATTCCACAAATAAGGCTCCTCTTTCGTGAAGAAAAACCTAATGCTGACTGCCATTTCAGGTCTACTAGCAGCTCCTTTCAAACCTTTAAATGTCTACTCATATTCACTTTATGTGGTTCTGCGCATTGGGCTCTTAGCTAAAGCCGAAGTCAAAATCATCCTTAGAACTAATTCGCTCTCTCTGGCCTGCAGCAATTTTAGCATAAGTAGCAATAGTGTTTATGCCAGCGATCTTCAACCGTTCAGAAACTAAAGCACCCTGCATTACAAATCGCCTTTGCTAATCCACTACTGTAGCTTCAGCTTCTTCACCCAGCTTCCTACAACTTTCACTGTATGTTAACTCCAGATAACGTCACCAGCTCATTCGTTCTTTTGGAACAATGAAATGGAACTACATAATCCATATCAACGAATTCCCAAATAATTGAGACCCAAAAAACGTAGAAAGTCCAAGCCATGAAGCACCCACTACTCCAATGCTAAAATCATCACCTACGTTTGAGCTTATATCCTTTCAAATTGTAGGCATTACCCCTCTTGTAAAAGGCAGTGTGCATTATTGCATATCCACCAATGTACACTATGTCTTCATTTCTGACACAGTCTCCGATTTGAACTTAAGACTACTTATAGCAGGGATTCACAATGTATTTTTGGAGAGCAAGAATGCTGAAAATACAAGTTCACTAGGGCAGAGAGAGAAAACTGAAACAGCACAGGAATTGCTCTGGTACTTGCATGAACACTTCCAGCAGCAACCATTGACGTTTACACCATCTATTCTAGACTATATAATCTACATTAAAAAAAAAGACAAATTACACCTGGCTACTACTCTTTCAACAGAGAACATGTCTGGTGGTTACCATTTAGAACTGGGGTAACTAGAGACACTCACCTTTCAAAAACAACAAAACGTTAACAACTTTAGGCAATTACTTACCTACTCAAAGCATATAAAGAAAAAGTCCGAGGATTGGAGATAGTTGTCCTATTGAATAACTGAATGCTTCAATCCCACTGAATTGAATAATTCGTAATCCTCAAAACCCCAATAGCTCACACCGAACTCCCAAATCAACTGTAAAAAGATCATCCAGCTGGACCCAAGAAACATCGTGCCTGACGCTTTTGAGAGAAATCACTTCCAAAACTCAAAATAGCATTGGTGTAAATAATAATTTAGCGTGATTCCCGGACGTCATCTGTTTACCAGTGGGCTTGTTTACTGGTCCTTTTTTTCTTTTGTTTGGCGCGAGTGAGTCTGCCAAGTGCTTGATCCACATGTTTAAGTTGGTGATGTTCTTGTCTAGGTTGTTGGTGGTGTTGGTTTGGTCCGTTTTGTAAGAGTTACACCAGTCAGCCTCTGATACTTTTTTTCAGCTTCGGGCTCCGGCTGGGTAGGTTGACGTTGGCTTGTGGCGTGGTGATCTGGAAGTATATGATGGAGTGGTTGGTTCATGTGATTGGTGAGGAGGCATTGTACATGATCCTGTTGCTCGTTGCAAAGATTGGATACAGAGTATGTCCTGCAGTGTGTGTTGGGTCTGTTGCTGAGGCGATCCCAGATTTCAGTGGTGGGCGAGAGTAGTTCTTGGGTATGGTGTGTTGTGAGGCATTTCCCCAAGTGGGTGGGGAATGTGTTGGGTGGGGAGGGGAGCAGGAAAAAGAGGCGGTAAGCCAACGTAGGAGGGGCAGTTAAGGAGCGGGGGCGGAGGGAAAGTATGCAGGAAAGGTGCCTGAAATGGGCACGGGGGCATTAAACGGGAGAAAGAAATTGATAAATGGCACGAAAAGAACAGAGCCATAGAGGAGAAAAGCACACAAACAGAAGCCCGCAAAGAAATTGCAACAGGTCAGAAAGAGTGAAAGCCACCAAAAAGAGAGGGACACAAAGTGGAGAAAAGAGCAGAAACACCAAAAGAGGCTCGAAAGAGAGAAAAGGCACAAAGAGAGAAGTGCCCAATGAGGGGAAAAGTGGTGAAAGAGCAGAAAACACACAAAAAGAAGCAAAACAAGGAGAGTCACTAAGAGACAAAAGTGGAAGAGAGCAGACAACAGAAACGAGGGATAATGTGGCAGAGAGCTAGAGCAAGTAAAATGTGAGTGTAGAGAGAGCGTGGTGGGAGCCTTGAGGTGCGAGTCTGGATCCAAAAAGGCCTAGACTGGTCAGAGCACCAGTCCCAGGTAAGTGGGTGGGTGCTGGCAGACGCAAAGCTAATCTCCAACTGACCGCATTATCCAGCACAAAAAGAAAAAACCTTGAGGGAAACTGAAACCACAAGTGAAGCGTTTTGTACCATATTGATTTCCCGATTGAACAAGCATTTGCAATGCAACAGGTCTCGCATTTATGGGAGTTTAAGCGATTGACATTGTAAATCACAATGCGTTTTATTTATGTTTTAAAAACCAAAACATTAATAAATGGCATTATTTACAATGCCTATAGCTCAAACTTGTGTAAATGCGAGACCTATTGAATGGTAAATGGTAGGCATCACGGACAATGGGAGCGAGGGAGGGCGAGAGAGGGATGGGGCGGGGGGGGGGGGGGGGAGGCACAGAAAAGGGGAGGGAGGGCAGGGGTAAAGAAGGCACAGACAATTTGTAAAGAAGGCACCAAAGCACACCAGGCCTGCAGTAAGAGAAACTGGATAAACAGAATCTGGGCGTTTCCAAGTTTAAAAATGCTTTAGGCATGTAGCCCTGCAATACCTTCACGTGGAATGTGTCTACCCTAAGCTGTCGCAATTCTGAAAATAGGTAGCCTGGAATATTAAACAAGGTGCCCGTGCATGCAGCTATTCTTGGGACAGGAGTGTTTATTAGAGACCGTTACTTGAGGAAGCAATTAGGGAAAATGCTGTTAAGTAACCCCGCAGAAATGACACTGGGGAGACAGAGAGCCAGGAAACAACGAGGGTGATCTTACGCTTTCTGGGCAGGTTTGCGCTGGTCCCTCCGAGAGACGCTGGAGAGCGGGCCTCTTAGGGGACAGGCTAATGTGCGGAGAACGGATTCAGTGCATTTTAGCGAGTCTGTATGGGAACCGCCAAGGGCCGGGCAGCAGCGGAGAGCCAGCGGTGGCCAAACCATGGGGGGAATAGCAGCTGTTGTAGTGAAGGCGCTCATAGACACGACATCGGGGGGCTGGAACGGTTCAAGACTTCAGCAAGAGAAGGATCCCGCACGCAGGAGACAACTCCTCTAACAGTGCCAGGGCACGGGGAAGTAGCAACCACCTGACTACCGCACGAGAGGACAGCAGGGACTTATTGAGGACGAGACTGGCAATAATTTTAAACATGAGTTGGACGAGGAGGGGATGCAACAGACTAGCTTGAGGGGCTCAAGTTGGCAGGGAAGGAAGAAGCAGCTCACAGCCCAGTCTCAGGTGGCAGGGAACGGCAAAACAGAAAGCAGGTGCAGCTCCACATCCAGGCGGGGAGGAGACCTGGGAGGGCGAGCGCTGCCCGCGCATGTGCTGTACATGTAACTTTCACATGCGGCTCGTGCCCTGCAGCTCGCGCGTGCGGCCAGTGTAGGCAGCGCCTGTACCCTTCCGGGGCTCCCATGATGAAGCGGGAGCCCCAGCGCCAAAGAGGAAGTGAAGTGCAGGAGCTGAAGTGACGGGAGCGCGGCAGATAGCAGTGCGGGGCTCCCATGCCTAAGGAGGAAGCACCGCATCATGCTGCCAGAAATTTGGAGGAGCTGGAGTGCTCCAGTACCGCGCCGCAGCCAGCCGCCACACCGGGTGAGTTTGGAGGATTCGTCATTTGTTCCGATGAAGGCACAGTGCCAATGTATACTAACTGAGCAGGCCCGCAAGGGCTGCTCCAACGATGGTGCGAGTTTTCACAAAAGTGAAAGTGAAACTGCGTGCTGACTTGCCTCCCAAGGGGGATAGGAGATGCGCGGCGCGTTCACATTTCCAGTCCGGCCTGCAGCCTGCGCGTGCCCATCTCCTGTCTCCCTTGAGAAATCTTGAAAGCCTAGTCGATGACAATAGGTCTCGCTGGCGACAGCGCTTCGCCAGGTGCGAGACCTAAAAAGTAGTGAAAGTCGACTTTTCCATAAAAGGCAGAGTTTATTATCTGGTGTTATTGCATCTATTCGTTCTCAGACTCTTGTGCAGGCATGGTGTGCACAGCTTCATCCCCAGAGCAGTGCATTTAAGATAATTGTCCACATTAAGAAAATTACGATATTCCCGAAAGTCAGTCTATCAAATGACATCCCAGGTTTGGATGGATTATAGGGCTAATATTACGAACATATTCTATCATTATGGGCCCATTTATAGACAAATATTTTGAGTGCTGTCTGGGGATCTTATGCCATTCTGAATACCTATAGGCTTATCCATAATAGTACCAATCTTTAACAAAGAGTACTGTTCAAACATCAGCTGTTACAGGCCAGTTTCCCTACTTCGCTTCTTCAGATAAGAACTCAGGTAGGATTCTGCCAGACAGATAGCTGGGTTTCATTTGGTGATGTTATCTTGCAATGTCAAGTGGACTAACCCTCTACTAGAGAAAACAGTTTTCTTGCAAAACCCTCACCTATCAGGCTACCCCTTGGTGGCATGCTTCATCGTGGGGTCATCCCGTTTCACTGCAGAGTGGGCATGCTGTGACTAATGGACTACGCTGGAGCACTTAAGAGAATATGCAATAATAAAGAAGGTGTAAAAAATGTTTTTAAAAGAGGCGTGGGGGGAGGTTTGTGCTGGAGGGTAACTTAATAATAACTGGTAAGTAGGTGTATCCTATTTATTCTGGCCTCTAGTCGGTATGATTAAAGGGGGGGAGAAATTAGGAAAAGAGGATGTTATCTAGCAGTCTTCCTAAAAGGATGACATGTTTCAAGCCATACCCCTATTGGCTTTTCATCAAGACCTAGGGAAACTATCTCCCTGGTATCACTCCTGCTAATTCACACTGGACGCACACTAACTGAATTCTAAAGATAAGTGTATATAGGTGATCAGATCGCCTATAGACACAGTTTTCTTTAGAATCCAATAAGTGTGCGTCCAGTGTGACCCATCATATATGTAGATGCTTCAATATAAAAATAATTTAGAAAATTTTAAACCTAGGGGTCTGTCGATAGGAACTGGTGTACTGTGCAGATGTAATTCCTATAGCAAACTGTTGTATAATTAATAAATGGAAACAAAAAAATTACATCATCTCTGTTTTAAAGGCACTAGCCAAAATAAACTAGCTAATGTGGACCAACTTCATGAAAAAGTTCCCTCATGTGTTAATATTAAAATCCATTTGTCTAATCTTTATGCTATGAAAAACGATTTAAAAAAATGTAATTACTGACTTGCTAGGTATGAAACACTTTTTTAGATTAGCAGTGAACGGATATTTTCTACAAAAATAATTAAACCACATATAAGATAATTAATATAGGCATTCAATTGGTTTAATATCATACACTTACATTTTTTTCTGAGAGCTCCAAAACATGGCTAGGTAGCAGTTCATTTTTCAAACTGGTAAACCTGTAAATCCAAAATCAAAGCTTTATGTTAGTATACAAGCTAGCATACAAGTGCATAACAAAAAAGATAGAGTTTGAGTAAAAGTTAATTAAACCTTCAGTAGACTACAAATGGGGAGGCCTTAATAAACTTGTGGCACTAATGACAAGAGTGTCTGGTGGGCAACAATTATTTTTCTCTTTTATTTCAGAGATATACATTATTCTGAATCCACCCAAACAATACTTAATTTCTCAATCAACCTACTACTTTAGAAAACTCTCTAAACATTACTTGGCAGGTGTGAGAAGTTGGCCTGGTATATGATGTCCACTAATTAAAGTGGGCATCTTGCACCAGTCCAAACAACCCTAATGATGATTTAAGAGGTCAATGATAACCTTAGAAAGCTATCCAAGTGGTAGCTGTGGAGAGCAGCCTTCAGGCTTAGTCTTGAAGGAATGTTAAGCTTTTTTTTTACCAGAATGCAATCTTATTGTATTGGCCAAATGAAAGTAGAACCACATATGAATTGTAAGAATATATATTATAACACCTTAAATACCTCACAGTATCTGCTAAACGCAGATAAACACAAAGCACACAATACTGTAGCACAGAAACAATCGTAAATAGCACTAATACACGGTGGGCTCCTGGGGGAGACCAAACCAAAATAACGGTATCAGAACCATGTCTTAAGTCAAGACAATGTCTAGAATCACTGGGACCCAAAGGAACCACCCCAGGTGAGTCAGGAGGGACCCCACGGAGGACGGGTGCAGTGTGAGAACACGACTGCATGCTACGTACAATTCAATGAGAGAGTCGCGGTTGCAATTTTACAGTTAAAGGACCCTTCCCATTGGATTACGAGGAAACCCTTTGGAACCTAGACGATTGGAGAGCCACCCCACCCGTGGAGACAGAAGTACCAGAGTTACCTATCCAAGAGAAGCCGGGTGCATAGGTCTGAAGTCGTGTTGGAAACTGTAGTCATTTTCAATGGGAGTCTTTGAGAAAATGCCACTACTGGAAAGAAGAAAAGTGTCTGGTGGAATCTGAAGGTGGATTCTTGATGGAAGGAACCTGAAAGCAGAGGGGACAGACCCTAGGTCACTCAAGAGTGACCAGGGGCTCGGTAGATGAATGCAGACCGATGTTGCGTGCTTCAGGTGTGAAGAAGGAGAGCTTAACTCTACAGCTGCAGGGACCAGGACATGTCCAGGACGACCAGGAGCTGGATACAAGCTGTCCCATGAAGGATGTAGAGTGCTGAGGGGTCGGTGTCCGGTCGGAGCACCAACCAGCCTTGGCAACAGCAACCCATGAAGAAGGTCAAGAAAGGTTACGGTCTGGCCCAGCAAGGACCAGAAGACTCACCACAGCAAAGGAAGTCAGGGCAGGCCTGGACCAACCGGGGGAGTCCAAGAAAATCAGGATTGTCCCTCAAATGGACACACAGGCTTAAGGCACAGGAATTGTAAGGGGACCTCCAGCAGTTTCACCAAACAACAGCTTACAGGGCACAGACTGAGAGGAGGCCGAAGTCCTTGGAACTAAATGTACGCAGAGGTTGGGGCTGTCGTCAGCCCAATGCACAAAGTTGGGGAACACCAACAAGCATATGCACTTGCAAATGTACGCTGTACACAAGGGTTCGGGTTATGCGGTTCTCACATGGGATACTGGCCTCAAACTTGGTGAGAGGGCAGCTCGAACTCAAGGAATGTAGGAACCCACCTCCTATGTTGCCGGAGCCTTCGGAGTCCGCGGGAATTCATGATCAGCAGACGGGTCAGCTCCGTTACGGTGCCTGCACCCCAAGAGAGACACTTCAGTTGTCCTTGAAGCTCCACAGGTCCTGCACGGAGCCTGTATGGTGGACGGGCACAGACGATGCTTTGGTCTGAAAGGGAGATGAGGTCGGGCCCCGTCGAAGTCCAGAGTGTCCAAACGGTCGAAGGTCAGTGGTTTCTTGTTCAAAATCTTGTCCACGTCGAATCAAGGGTCCTAGAGCCAGGTAAGCCCTTTTGTACCCACAGGAGAGGGTTGGACATATTCAGGGGACCCTCCAAGGAGAGGGTCAGGACAGGGGGTTGTTACACCAATGTCCTTTGTCCAGTGCATCGTCCAGCTCAAACCAGTTCTGGAAGCTGTTGGCTCGCACCAGAGCCAACAGCTCCCAGAACTGGTTTGAGCTGGACGATGCACAGGGACACCAAATGTGCCCCTCGTGCAGACTTTCAGGCACTTTGGCAGTGTACCCACCCAGCTCCAATACACAAAATCCTGTCTGTGGGGTGGTCACACCTCCCTGTGATAGGATGCCTATTGACCTGCCTTCCTCTGCTCGAGCTTGGCTCAGCAGCAGAAGGGCAGAAATGTGTCTCTGGTCGGTAGCATCCATTTTGTGCTCTCTGGGTCAAAAAGACTGGTACCAGGAAGACCAGGGACCCATGAAGCTTTCTTCTGAGGGGTGGAATCATATCTCCCACACCGGTTACCAGTGTGTAGGTATGATTTCAACGAGTTTGAGACCAAACACGAGATGTTTTGTTTCAGCCGTTTTCAAGATAGCATTTACCTCGAGGTTATAATGTACCACTACCTAGATGTCTGGCTGTGTCACAGACAACCCGGGAGAAGGTCTCTGCAGGCTGCAGAGGGGCTCTGCTCATGCAGGGGCACCCTCTCACATAAAACCCAGCATCCTGCCTTCAGGATTGTTAAGGCCTGCTATAGGGGTGACTTATAGGTTTTAAGTGTAGTGACCTATAGATACAGTAAACCTATAGCTATCATAAGTGGTACATGCATCGCCTTACACAGGCTGCAATGGCAGACCTGTAGTTCCATTTTGCATGGCCTCTCATTGGTGGCATAATACATGCTTCAGCCCATAGGAGGCCTCTGAGGGACCTATGACCTAGATACATGTGAACCTTATACTAGGGACTGACAAGGGTACCCTAGTATCTAATCTGGACTGTACCGAAGTACATGCATAACATTTTGAGGAGAAAGCAGATAGACTGGGGTCCTGATTAGCAGGATCCCAGTCAGACTAGTCAAAACAGTGTAACATCAAGCAAAAAGTGGGGGTAACCATAAGAAGCAGATCCTACTTTCCTACAGCAGGAATATATTTTATTATATTTATAGGGGACTAAGCCAACTTTTAAGCGTGTATGTTACACCATTTGGTGAATGTGAAATGGAGCTGTGATACTGAAAGTTACTAATGTTTCCAAACTGGTTTATTGAACCTATATCATATGGCATCAGCCAGCCTTTTCATCTAACCAGGAAATTTTAACACTGTTTCGGGGGACTGGTGGTATGAAAGGATATGCTATCTATGTTGGCATGTATGGAACAATTTAACCTATGATAATGACTAATGTAATTCACTACATTGTGTAAGTAAGTGTTATTAAAGATACTGGTAAGAGGAAGGAGACCAAATTGTCTAATGGCTGTGGGTGGTTATAAAACATTCTCAGTTTTTTTCAATCCATTTTTTTAAACATTGTTTCTTTCAATAACATTTTTACCCACATAATTACTTGACTTCTACAATTGTTTGTCAAGAACTCAGCATCATATTAATGTAATAACTACAAATAAACACACAACTGATAGCAAGAGCAACCAAATGATGTTTAGTGCAGTTACTCCAAATTAAGAAAACATGATGGCCGAATTTATTCAAACTACTGTTGTTTTCGAAACAATTGTAAACACAAATAAATATTTAGGATTCATCCACTGAATTTCGAGCCCCACCAAATAAAATCTGACAACATGAAATGCATGTGCTAAATCAGCAGCCGAAACATACCCAGTACGCAAAGTATCCTGAATTCCATATGCTCCAGTGGAGGAAGAAAGTTCACATATTGGAACACTGTCCTTCAGCTGGGATCCAAGGCCCCTGGTATTCTATAACAAAAAAGTAGCAGCATTTTATTGCACAAACTAGTCAACATAAGCTGTGCAAAAAAGAGGGTTTATGCTTTCAAGATCAACCTAAATATCAGCTGCTATTTAATTTTCTTTACTTTCCATTCCATCAATTTTGGTTTGCTGCACGATGACTTTGTACAAATCTCAGAAACTGGAATTATGTGCAGTTACATTTGAACACTGTTAGAAAACTGAAACCGGAAATATATTTTCTGAAGTTACCCCATAGTGAGCTAGAGAGTTACTTTCAGCATCAGATCCACAGTATGCATTCAACATGTACTCAATTGATAAGGATGAAATATTTCAAAGTCTGACTTTAATTCTGGGATGAAATCAAAACCCAAAAGGTTCTACCATATGCTGTACATTGATGACTTAGGTCTGGGAATTGAATGGCAGATAAAATAATTAAACCAGTTTGGCCAAAGCACACAACCAAAACTAGGAAACACAAATTGTAACTAGGTTTGCTCTCGTGTAATTCAACTTGTGAGGTAGGAGAAAATCAATTGGGATGTCAAATAGGTGGAATCGGAGATAACTAAAGACCAATATGGAATATGCGTGCCTTTCAACTTGAAGACATTATCCCAGAGAATAAGTTAATGGGAACAGTGTATAACATTGCTTTCAAAGCGGGAGGTAAGCAACCTTGGTCCCGAAGCAGCAATAGACAAACCATTGCAGATTAAAGCCATGTATACATTTGCTCCATTACCAAAACTGAATACCTTAACTATAAGCCATTTATACAAAAACACATTTGATTTCATCTGGATGGAGAGATTGAAAATCATGTAATTTACAAGTAGCACCACGGGGATGGAAAAAGCACCAGTCATTCAGACTATCCTCTTGAGCGCCTTCAAATACAATTGCGTTAAAAAAACCTGAAGAAAAAAAACAGATGGGTTACTCTTCTCCATGGAATGAGGAACAGACCTGGTTGAACAAAGTGAAAGAGTGAAGTGACATGTTTGAAAGGCAGCATAGATACTGGGCAAAGATACATACTGTGAAAAGGCAACATTTGGTGCAGTGAACAATCATGGTCTCCACATTTTTGTGACACAAGAAACTCTGAGGCAACAACACAGTTACAAAACATAACAGTATGTGAGGCACAAGCTGTACACGAAGCATAGTTCAAAGTCTGCATCTAATGTAAACCAATGCCATATCTTCATCACAGACTTACTTTTTTCTAATAAAACGTGTAAACAACAACCTTTTTCCATAAGTCCAGGTTACAAGAATTTTACAATTGATTCATATGGAGGACCTGGTCCTCATTTAGAGGGCACAAAATTACCTGTTTCGCCTGTGACCAGCAAAATCTTCAATAATCCAACTGAAGGATTGACAGGCACAAGCTTTCAAAATCAGGGACACTGGTCTTAATACAGAAAACCCTGAACGCGATACGCGTGCAGTTGCGGATTGAGCAGTACACCGCCAGCGGGTAATTCTGGTACCACGATACAGGGAGCCTTACTCGTGCCCTATTTGGATATTGAACATTTGCCGCTTTACACTACTATTTTTATTTGATAAACATTTGATGACACAGCCGGGACGGAAGTAGAACCTGCCTAGAGGTTTTGTGACATTATAGCCATCTGTCCGATAGCCCTGAAGAAGCCGTGGGTTACACCCAGACGAAACACGTGTGTTGGCTGGGCACCTGGAAAAATAATAAACCTGACTAAGGAGAAAAAGAACATTGTTTGGATCATATATTGTGTGATCGTGTTATTTGTGAAATACTCTCAGTATTAATACTGTTAACTGCAATTACGTGTGCACAGGTTCTGTTTATTGTTACATTAAGGACTACGGTCCATTTTGGAGGTTGTGGGTTATCCTCTTACCTGTCGCACCGTAGATAACTTGTGCTGTTCAGATTTACGTGAATACTAGAGGCGCCACTACTTGCCACATCACTTTCAACCCAGTTACTAGTATTATAACCTTCTTCCATAAGTGCAGGTTACAAGAATTTTACAATTGATTCATATGGAGGACCTGGTCCACACTTAAAGAGCACAAAATTACCTGTTTCGCCTGTGACCAGCAAAATCTTCAATAATCCAACTGAAGGTTTGACAGGCACAAGCTTTCAAAATCAGGGACATTTACTGCAACTTTTATAAAGTCGCAGCTATTCAGGTCTCAGCTTTGGCAAAGTGGCTACACCCCCTCAGAGATCGTAAAACAGGCAGTAGAACCCAAACTCCCCATCTTACCTTTTTTTGCATTCTGTGACTTGCGTTGTTGTCTTGTATCAATACTAGGAAAACTAAATTCACAAGTATACTTTTTCCCTGTGTACTTTCTTTCCTCTGGTATTAGAAGGTGCTGATGTGCCAAAGCCATACTGTACGGCAATGTTTACAATAATGCCACCAAATATATATTTTTAAATATGACAGTTGATCTTTATTCAGGAGTATGGACCGTCTGGTATGTGGAAACAGTGGTGTGGTGAAGCGCACTGCACTGCAGCAGACCCTTCCCAGGAAGAGAGGTTTGTGATATGTGTATAATAATTTATGCTACACGTTGTACTGTGGTACGCTAGTGCCCTTGACACCACACCACACTCATAGGACGTGCAGGTAGGCGTTCAATGAGAGCCAGGCGACAGTTAAGGCTCGGCAGTTGGAGATCTGAGCAGACAAGGGAGCCTCACTGGTGTGGTGGGAAGATCAAATAAAGTTATGAACGGTACTGGAAGCGGCATAGGGTTTTACTATAAAGAGCTACTTCTGTAAATCACTACATCCTCTCAAGAATGCAGCAGTGCAAACAAGTGTAGGCATAGGCAATGATTATTGCCTTTTAATGGTGCTACCTGAACATTTGGTATTGCTAATACTTTTTGAAGATGCTGTTCGGCATAGGCAAAACACTCAGAACACTACAATGGCAGTATAAGCTGGCAAGGCTGGAAATTGGAAAAAAATGGAGGCTCAGCAATTTTAGCATTTTTCTACTACGTTTGAACTTGAGGCAAATTCAAGTATACTGATGTCTGAAGTGACAACTTTTTTTCACCATAATTCTGAATTCAGGTCTAGCATGATGGGGAGTTTTCCTGTGATTTGGAAAGCTACTTTGCAATAACGTAGCTGTTATATTAAAATGTGCTCTTTGCAGATTCAAAACTTGGTTGAATTTCCACACCGTACTACTATTGCGGTGGCACTCCCAGCAAACTGCAGTGTGTTGCGACTTCACAGAGAGGGATGGATACGTGGCGGAGTAGCCATTATATTTTAAGAAACACTTAAAGTCTCTCTCATAGACATGCTATTAGCACATTGGGATCTTACTGAGTTTATTGCCTAAGATGTTCTTACAGTACAATATTTTCTTCTGCTGGGCGATTTTAATTTTCATGATGAAGACTCTGAACATGGAAGTCGCACAACAGGTTACCAATGTAACCATGTTAGGTATATATCAGAAAGTGATACAGCCCACCCATCTTGCTGGCCACACTTTGAGCCCCTTTGCGGCCATCGCACGCCAGCACAACCTCAACATCATCAACAACATCATCTCTTACGCCGACGACACCCAGCTGATCCTCTCCCTCACCAACGACCCCGACACCGCCAGAGCCAACCTACACGAAGGGACGAAAGACGTAGCCGAGTGGATGATGAACAGCCGCCTGAAACTGAACTCAGACAAGACGGAAGTCCTTATCCTGGGATCTTCGCCCTCCGCTTGGGACGACTCCTGGTGGCCCCCTGCCCTGGGCAGCGCACCCAAACCAACGGACCACGCACGAAACCTGGGCTTCATCCTGGACTCCTCCCTCTCCATGACCAGACAAGTCAACGCCGTCTCCTCGTCATGCTTCAACACCCTGCGCATGCTACGCAAGATCTACCGGTGGATCCCCACCGAGACTAGGAAGACGGTCACCCAGGCCCTCGTCACCAGCCGACTGGACTACGGCAACTCCCTCTACGCCGGAACCACTGCCAAACTCCAG
Organism: Lissotriton helveticus; assembly: GCF_964261635.1. Lineage (NCBI taxonomy): Eukaryota > Metazoa > Chordata > Amphibia > Caudata > Salamandridae > Lissotriton > Lissotriton helveticus. The sequence goes on along the minus strand of NC_136069.1, from coordinate 345,517,406 downwards.
AAGAGACTCCAGCGGATCCAGAACGCCTCAGCAAGACTCATCCTGGACATCCCCCGACACAGCCACATCTCCGGACACCTGAGAGACCTGCACTGGCTCCCGATCAACAAGAGAATCACGTTCCGACTCCTCACCCACGCACACAAAGCCCTGCACAACCAAGGCCCAGGATACCTCAACAACCGACTCAACTTCTACACTCCGACCCGCCAGCTTCGATCGACCAACCACGCCCTCGCCGCCGTCCCCCGCATCCGAAGAGCCACCACAGGAGGAAGGTCCTTCTCCTACCTGGCCGCCAAGACATAGAACTCCCTCCCCACCCACCTTCGCCTCACCCAGGACCACCTCTCCTTCAGGAAGCAACTCAAGACCTGGCTGTTCGAACAGTAGCGGACCCCCCCCCCTCCCCAGCGCCTTGAGACCCTCTGAGTGAGTAGCGCGCTATACAAATGCCTTGATTGATTGATTGATTGTTACGAATTCACCGATCTTTGTTCTGAGACACTCCTCAACCGTTTCTTTGGACTAATTACTTTTTAATTTGTTTTCAATTTGCAAAGTCCAAAGACTGATGCAAAATTGTTCCCGACTCGATTGCTAAAGAATTAGGAGTTTAGTATAAAGGCAGCAGATGCTGACATGGATAAGCCATATTTCATTATCACATAGATTTAAATACAGCACTCAAATAATTAGCACTTGTTAAAACTTGTTCCAGTTTTAATCATGGCATGCACACACCCTGGTACACACCAGAACTATGATGTGAGAATAATGCTCTTTGGTAAGGCCCAACAGGTCTAGACACCAGACGGGTGGCCCTCGGATTTGGGCGCTGAACCTAATCCGAAGTTGGTTGTAAAACAAATCTGAGAGTTCCACTTGATAAGAAAGAGCAGGTTGGCACACTATAGGAACTTGGTTTCATATGTTGCACTTGTTACGGGACAGTTTCAACTCTTCTTTACTATGCGAGGAATTAGTTCAAGCATTGATTATCAGCCGCTTAGATTATTGCAAAGCCTTATTAGCTTCGATCAATAAGACATTGATAAATAAACTGCAGGTGGTTTAGAACACCACAGCCTGTCTTATAAATCCTCCACTCAGGTCAGCTTCTGCTCCTCTTCTGCACGCTGTTCATTGAATGCCAATCCACAAAATAATTATTTTTAAAAGCTGCTGTCTGACACAAGTCCTTCAGTGGCAAAGGCCCAAGCTTCTGTCTTCAAAGCTTTTTCCTTATCAGCCAAGTAGACCAATAAGATCCATTGGAAAAGGATTGCTTACAGTCCCCCGGATAAGAAACACTCGCTCAGGTGAAAGGTCCCTTTGCTACTTAGCCCGTTTTGATTGGATAAGCTCCCAATCCACTTACGTCAATGTACTGATCATTTTAAATTTAGGAAATTGCTCAAAACTGAGCTGTTTGCAGCCTAAGAGTCTGTCCTACCTGTTTATGTTCTGAGCTGCACCGGAATACTCCTTCCGGCTCAATTTGTGCAAATTATAAATTAAAATAATATAATAGCAAAAACAAAAAAGTATTTCCGTGACAGGTGTGGGAATATGCTTGCGATTTGGAGAGCTGGTAGTTGTTATTTTAAAAAGCTGCTCTTCACAGTTAGTTGTTAAAAAAAATCTGTGGTAGGTGGAGTAGAAAAAAAAAAAGCACAAAGGTCAATAAGGTAATTGGAGTATATCAGTATGTGAAGCCAAAACCAGTTGCGAAATTCCAAATGCCTGTACAGTTCTGCCAAGTATCACGCAACTGACGTGACAATAACGCATTTCAGTGCGGTGTTCCGCATCACCGCACTAAAATGCATTGTCACCCATTTCCACTGACTGTCCTCTGCAGACAGCGCCGGCGGAAACTGGCAACGTAATGCCAGGGTACTAGTGGGCGTGCTGGCGCCTCTGACACCTGTGTGCCTGCTGCTCAGCTCTATGCAGACTTGCCAGCAGGAGACACTTAAAAGACGCAATCGCGCTCCGACAGTGCTACAACGTTTCACTCTATCTGCCAGGCCGCCTGCATAATTAAAACAAAATTCCCGAGCGGGTTGCCCTCTCAGTCGTTCCGTTAACTGTGGCGCCAGCACAGTGTGGGGGAATCAATGACCTCACGTCCTTGAAGGAAGTAAGGTCTGTCAGAAGCAGCAGCTGGGGACTCCACGCCGACTGGAGTTAACTTGTGAGATTCCACGCCGTGCAGAGTGCACGGTATATGACCCGGCCGGCGTTGCTGGACCACCACGGCGGGACTGGGCACTGCAGCACTGTCTTATCATCATGGCCGTGCGGCATCAGAGACATCGGGCGCTGCGAGGAGGCTGCTGCATTGCGGAGGATTCAACTGGTGTTGCTGTGTCTTCAGCGGTCTCCACTGAGAGAATGTGCTCAGCCATGACCCCGTGCGGCCCAGTCACAGCTGCATACGTTGGACCCTGCGCTCAGAGACAGTGCCTGCCAGACTGGACGGAGACTACAGAAATTCACAGTAAGTACTACTTTCTAGTCAGGCAGCCTGCCACTGACTTTAGTAGTGTTGTTACCTTGTGACAGTCACACAGCACGCACTGCAAGATCTGATGCTTCATTATTTTAATTTACAGTAAAATCTGCAGGCAGGGCTGCTCTTACTCGTCATCCTTCTGAGGTTTCTGCAAGATCTCCTTTCATTTCAGACAGTAATCTGCAGGCAGGGCTCCTCTGTCTCGTCACCCGGCTTCTTTGAGGTTTTCATTGGGCACCGTCTCACTTAGAAGCAATGACGATGACCCACTAGTCTTATGTAAATTAATTTACTTAAGCTGTTATGGACAAAATTATAATTCAATGAGACCGTGTCAGTGACTGAGTCTGTAGCTAAGTCACTATCAGATAAATCTAACTAACTGAATGTTTACTTGAGTTGAGAGTTCGTCGTTACGTGGTCACAACAATATTTTACATTGTACTTAATTTATAAAATGGCGCAAGTAATCATGTATATAAAATGATAGGGTTTACGATCAGCTCTTCAGTGACTTACGGGTGGTGGTGCATGTTTTGCCAGGGCTCTCTCTTATCCTGTGGGGGGCGTCTCGACTCGCGCGTCATTATCAGAGGCTCCTCTAATCATGCTCTCTGCAGGCAGAAGCAAGCCGGCAGGGCCCTGCTACTGGCCGGCAAACGTGTGTACTAGTCCGTGTTGTTTTTCCGCCGGCCCACCCAGCAACACACTGACTGACACCTGTTTTGATTTTATTCAGGCTCCTCTGCTCACACATCCTGGGGCATGGACGGTCTCAGACACCACACGAGAGAGGCCTTGGGGTCAAGTTTCTAAGCAATAGCCCGCCGCATGATCATTTAAAGGGAGGAGGAGAGGCCCTACCTGCCCCCACCAGCACAACGCAGATGGCCAGCCAGGCAGGTTCGCTTTCGGTTCAGCCTTACCGGCTTTTCTCACATCCTGTTTAAGCTTGTGGGTCGACTCCCACCACATGAGAGAGGCCCTTACGTAATGATGCATGACCATGCTCCAACAGCAGCATCTTTAGGAAGGAGGAGTCAGAGGCCTTACCCATTCCTTTACAGTACAATCATGTTACAGGAGGGATCACTAGGGTTAGTGCCCTTCCATTTCTGGCGCTCTGCAGCAGTTTCAAGAACTTATTGTTGCTCAAATGGCTGTAATTTCTGATATTTAGAAGTTTCCCTCATCTTCATTGGATGATTTTAGCTCGCGAGAAAGTGTCACTCATAGTTGTTGATATGTCACTCGTAATTTCACTGAAATTATGAAAATGTCAAACATGACAATCTCAAACCTTGCCAGCTATGCCTGTATACCAGAAAACTGTATTTTCCAAAAATAAATGCAAGTTTATTTTCACGGGTCTTCTATATTATGTGTGTGTTATTTATTGGTCTGTTGTAAATAACAAGTAAGACACAGCGGAAACTGCCTCCCTGTTCAAGGTGAGACTAAAATATAGAAGAATTAGATGTAACACTCCTAGAGCACTCACTTATGCACATATCTATAACAGCAATATTTGGGACAAAATGTAAGTTTAACGGGTTGTAGCTACCGCAGAGTTGGGAGCTCAGTTGCAGCTAATGTCCGTTTGTAGTGTGGGGATGCCTTCCCGGAAACACGGGAAGGGGCAGTTGTATATGTATAGTTTTGAACCTAGTGCTGCACGCTGTTTAGAACAGATTTTTACTGAGCCGCCCTTGCTAGTTTCGAAGCTATGCACAAAAAAAACCTCAACAGCTATCTTCCAAAATGTCTATGCAGAACTAAAATTTACATTACGCAGGCAGAGGTCTAATGTTGAGGGTAACACGGACAGTGCGCGATACCTTCGGGTCGAGTTCGCGCAAAACAAATATATATACAGCGCTTACTACCTCTGACGAGGAGTAGAAGCGCTTTACGGAGAGTAGCCGCTAATCTGGAAACCAAGATTAGCGGTCAATCAATGGGTCATTACGATATGTCACATGCTCTTTACGAGCAGAAAAAATATATATACCCTCAGTTATCATCACCACCTCAATCTGAACAAATCCCATTCCTTTCACTTACAAGTCTCTCTGTGTGCATATAACCCATACGACAACATGCCTAGACTACTTGGGCAGACTGCTGTGAACTTTTGTAGAAGCCTGGTATATTGCCGCCGCCGCCACCTCCTATCGCCCTTTTTGCGTTCTAAGCACAAGGTAACTCACCATGACTGGCTATCCTCTTTCTCTTCCTTCACGACTCTTTTGCCGGTGCCTTTCACTTTTGCTGTCTTCTGCTGCCTCACTTCCGCCGTCGCGTTCACGCGTTGAGGCGCGTTCCGATGATGTCACGCAAACTACGTGCGTCCGCTGCCCGGCGACAATGATGATCATATTCACCGGAAGTTTCGGGCGGGAGTGCAGTTGAGAGATGAAATGAAAGGCGCCTGGAATATAAAGCAGAGGCTGGCGCGAGAAGCTGCACTTCACGATTTTACACGCCAAGGCTCCTTACCACGGAGGGCAATTGCTTGCTGTTCTATTTAGGACTTTAACGCCTTTCTTTTAGTTGATATTCAAAAGAATGGCTGTTGAGACTCGAAACGTTGTAGAGGAGAAGAAAGCTCTTTCGTTGAAAAGTAAAATCTTTAGAGCCCACGCGCAGGTGGTAACAAAAACGTGTGGAAACAGCTCACCAAAGATCAAATCCACCCAAACATTCGATCACGTCATATTTGTGACAAATAAACATTCTAAATAATAACATAACTAATACAGGTCTACCAATAAGAATAAGATGTGTAAAACCTTTGCAAAAGGTGTGTAAAGGGAACAAGCATTGATAATGCAGAATTTCCAATGTGTTTGTGGGTAGAAAATCATGATTTTATTAAAGGCACAGAGGCTAATATTATGCAGCATACCTTTGGTGCTTGTCAAACACAGCAGCAACAAAACACTAGAATTAGAACATTTAAAAACACTAGAACATAGAACATCTATTCATAGAACAGGCAGCCATCTTGTCTACCTACTGCGAAATAAATACATATGTCCATCTGCAGGCCCAAAATGTCCCATCCTTTGGTGCTCTCCAGCACTTATCACCATTATCCAAATCTTCTTTTACCTACATCAAAAAAATATGAACAAACTTTAAAATTGGGCGGTTCGGGGAGTGGGAGACCACATATGGCCTTGACCTGCTGTCGGATACCTCCCTTTGATGGGGGTGACCAACCTTCATCTCTATTACCTGGCCACCCGAATCATTGTCATCCATAACAGGTTTGCAGGAGGCTGGTCTGACCTGGCCTACAGGACTGAGCTCAGAACTATTGACTTCCCACAGGTTTTAGCCTACCTGTACGGTACCCCCATTCCGCTGACCATCCCACCAATCACCAGAGCGGTCCTAACAGCCTGGCGCACTGCTTTGCGTCATACGCAATTAGATAAGAAACTCACTCAACACACGCCCTTGTGGCATGGGACATGGCTGCGCGAAGTATCGGCTCTCTGAGGGTTCCAACAATGGGATTGGATCGGGATTACACTCCTCGGGGACATTTGGTTGAGAGATCACATGCGGGCCTTCTTTGACCTGCAACAACACTACTCTACTCAATTCTATAAATATTTTCAAATTTGTCACGCCCTTACTACACATGTCCTACCTGGTACCTCACTCCATTGAAGGCTCAGGTCATGATGGGCGATCTGGGTAAGGGGGGAGTGTCACGAATATATCGCTCCCTAGTGAATAACGGCCCTGTCACCTTGGATGCCTTGCGGGCCCGCTGGGAGGGATGGGTGGGTCCCCTGGTGGAGGTGGACTGGCGATACGCCCTAATGGTTCCCAAGACCCTGACATGCTTTTCAAAACTACGCCTCATCCAGTTGTACTACCTCCACACTGCATATCTCATGCCTACATGGGGCGGGTCTACACCCCTCACTGGATTGCACACGTTGCGGCCAGGGACGATTTTTTCCATATGGTCTGGCTCTGCCCTGATCTCACCTCCTTCTGGGTGGGCGGGTATAGAAACTGAACTCACAAACACTTTGGGGTGGCAGGTCCCACATGATCCCATCCGTCTCCTTCTAGTGTTTGACTGCTTGGACGGTTCTTGAGCCGACAAGTGTTTCTTGGGCACGGCAGTGGCAAAACGAGACATAGCGGTGGCCTGGTCGCAGGCAAAGCCTTCCACTGTTCCTAAGTGGCACCGGGGGGTGGACTGGTGCGCGGCCCAGGAAGAGCCCCTTTTTGAGGCCCGGGGCTGCCCTGAGAAGTTTGTAAAGGTATGAGGCAAATGGCTGAACATGTTGAGTTGAACTTCATGAAGATTTCCCACTTGCATTGTTGTTTTATTTTCCGTCCAAGAGGGCTATTACAAGGGCCTTGTATTTCAAATGGGCCCCCTTATTATTTGTTGATGATGCATGCTGATGTATCGTGCACCTTTTCGCTGTCTTATGTTTTTGCTCTTATAAATGATAATAAAATTGATAATCAAAAAAAAAATTGTGCGGTTCAGTGGAGGGATAATATTAGCCTCTGTGCCTTTAATAAAATCATGATTTTCTACCCATTAAAACTCTGGAAAATCTGCATTTTATGGCATGCCAATATTATGCATTTGCAAAGTTCGTCTAAAACTCTTTCCAATACATTTTCCACAGGTTTAAAATAGATTTTTTTTTAAAAAGTCAAATCATTTGACCAATCAGCTGCTCTCTAGACACCACTCAAACTAAAACCTCTCATAAACGCCTTACTAGACATCTCACCCCTAACTGAATGTGCCCCAAAAAGACCCACATCCACACCAGCATTACACTTAACCTCTTTTACCCACCTCGCCAAGGTAGGTGGTGAAACAGCCTTAAATTGCTTCTTATAAGAAATTAACAACTGAAAAGAACTACTTTGCCTTAATCCTAAAGTCCTCTTCTCAAATTCTCTAAGACAACTAGCCACACAAATGACTGCACCTCCAAAAGAGGATAAAAAATAGTCCTTGACATAGACTTCGTCCTTTTCCTCAACTCAAAACACACACCTTCCGGTTGATAACATCTAGAATTCACCTCTAAGGCCCTAATATCAGAAATCCTCCTAAAGGAGAAAAAACACAAAAGCACAGCCAACTTCCAAGATACACTATTCAGATCCAAACATGAATTAGCACCGCAACTGTTCAGCTCTTTCAGAACCACTGAGACATCCCACAAAACAAAGAGAGTATGTGGGGCTTGCACTGCTTTTTTGAATCAATGATTTTCCTGTTTTGATGAATTGTGGCGTGCTGGGAGAAATCGGTGTCTGGTCCGCACAGCGTCTGTCATGCACAAACTATTTCAAAGCTGCCCCTGCATGGGGGCAGGCTCCTCCTAGCACTGCGAATGAGACTATATCAAGTCTTGTTCACTTTGGATATTTTAATAAAGATTTTTCAAAGTTTTTTTAAAAGTTCTTGGTTTCTGGTTCAACACATTATTCTCATGGTTGCCAACGATATGTCATACATCTTATCCATAGTCTGTATAACGTAAATTGTAAATCACATCATGGTAACAAATCCCAATGCATTTCGGGCTGTCGTGGAGCCCTTCGTCAGGGGGTTACTCTTCTGCTAGATTAGTGGGGACTCCTCTGAAAACGTCTCAACACACTTCGCTTTCTCGCTCCCTGCAGCCACTCGTATTCCTGTTGTGCAATATTTGGCCATTTACAATTTAAGTTATACAGACTATGGATAAGATGTATGACATATCTTTGGCAACCATGAGAATAATGTGTTGAACCAGAAACCAAGAACTGTTAAAAAAAACTTTGAATTTTTTTAATTAAAATATCCAAAGTGAACAAGACTTGATATAGTCTCATTCGCAGTGCTAGGAGGAGCCTGCCCCCATGCAGGGGCAGCTTTGAAATAGTTTGTACATCCCACAAAACACCATACTACGCTTTAGGAGGCAAACTAATCCCAACACTCTTAACCAATTCTTTTAACCAAAGCATGTTGCATCACAGATAATCCATCCTCCAGAATATGCCCTGCTGAAATCGCAGACCTGCTTAAATTCATATGCCAAACCACTATTGAACCGATGAAAAATTCACCACCTCCACTAGAGGTGCTGAAACCGGATCCAAACCCCTTTCAACACACCAACCACTCCATTTTCTCCAAGCTGATTTGTAAATCCTAGTTGTCCCTGATGACCATGATCCCACGATGATATCCTCAGCCTCCTTTGATAGGCCATGCAACTGCCAAACTCTCCAGAAATCAACCAAGCCATTAGCCTCAACTGCCCTGACACTACCAATTCCTCACCCTCTTCCACTCCTGAAGAAAAGCATCTATCCCCTTTGCTTCTGGATCCGGCCTCCAGCTGTAAATGTCCTTCAACTGGGTATTCAGTCTGTCGGCAAACAGATCTACCTGCAGAAGACCCCACCTCTGTTGCAACCTCTGGAAAGCTTCCCTGTTTAACTTCCAATTGCTCACATCCCTGAGATACCTTGAATACCAATCCTCTTCTACGTTGCTCAATCCTGGGATATACTGAGCCTGAACCATAATCTCCCTCTCCAAACAAAACCTCAAAAATTCCTTTGCTAACTCCGCTAGGCCCCTCGACCGAGGACCCCCCAGCTTGTTCACATAACGCACTGCCGAAAAATTGTCCATCTTCAACAGAACACATTTTACCTGATCCTTCAAAAATCTTTTTATCACAAACGACCCCGCCAGTAGCTCCAAACAATTTATGTGCAGTTCTCTTTCCTCCTTGGACCACTGTCACCCTGTCGACACTGTTCCACACCTTGCCCCCCGACCGTGTAAACTCGCAAACCAACTCCATATCTATCTCTGAACCCTCTCCAAATATAGCCCTTCCATTCCACGCTTCCAGACTCATCAACCACCAATCCAACTCTTCCTGAGTTTCCTGATTTATTCTCACCTTCTGTGAATATTTTGCCCCCTGCCTCAAATTAAAAGCTTTCAACCTCTACAACCCCCTGTAATGAAGGGGAGCAGGAAAGATTGCTTGAATCAATGCTGATAACAGACCCACAGACGAGCCAATTGCCTCAAAGTAATCCACTTTGCATACTTCACTCTCTTCACCTCTTTCCTTATTTTCTTCACTTTCTCCATAGGCAACTTCAACACACATTCCAATGTCTGTATCTGAAAACCTAAAAACTGCATCACTTGCTCTGGCTCCACACATGACTTCTCCCTGTTCACCACAAAGCCCAGATACTCCAGAACGTTTATTGCAAATTCCGTTTGTTCCCTTTCCAAACTCCTGTCCTCTGTCATAATCAAAATATCGTCCAGATTGGCAGGCTGACCTGGGCCCACTGGATGACGAAGATTGGACCGAGGCGCTAGAGTCCCCGCGTGGTGCAGCCATCGCAGCGCGACTCCGATACATACAGTTCAAATACTTACACAGAGTGTACTACACAAGATTTCGGCTGTGGCGGGCGGGACTAATTGCCTCTCAGCTCTGCTTGAGGTGCATTGCAGTTGACGGTACATTCCTCCACACTGTCTGGTCATGTACATCCCGCTCGAAATTTTGGCACGGTGTAATTTCCTGTTTGTCATAGGTACTGGGGTGGGATGTCCCTAATACGCCCAGATTGATCCTCCTGCATAATATGGATGAAAAAGGGGGAACCGTGTACAAACGACATCTATTGTTACTGGGCCTCACACATGCAAAGCGCGACATTGCGAAGCATTGGAAAGACACCTCCCCACCCTCTTTAGGGGTCTGGAAAAAGGGTTTGGATTTCTGCTTGGGGCTTGAGATACCTGTCTTTGCTGCCCGGGGCTGCCCTCGGAAACATCCCAAGATATGGAAGAGATGGGCGTATTATAGGGGGATTTACCTGGAGCCAATTCCTGATCCACCGACGGAATGACTTGAATATGGTTGAAATGTGGGGATTTACAGATGGTTGTGATGTAGACACATCAGTATTAGATGAATCTTCTATGCTTTATATTCATTGTAGATGGGCGACACTATGGTTATTTGTTATCATGAAAAGTTGTAATGTACAGAATTCTTCATTATGTAACTCACTGCAAAATGTCAACATCAGTATCCGAGATATGCACCTAATGCTGTTTTTGTGTAACGCCCTGCCGGGAGTCTTTTGGCTGCTGACAAATAAATGTTGTTGTGAAAAAAAAATATTGTCCAGATAAGCAAACAAATCCCCCAGGACCTTAGCCATGCCACTACTGGCCTCATCTCCTTCGTAAAACATCATGGAGCTGAAGTCAATCTGAATGGGAGACTTTTGAACCTCCAACGCACTCCCTTCCACCTGAACTGAAGGTAGTCACTTTGTTCCTCGCACATCAGAATGGTCAGATAAGCATCCTTCAAATCTCACCGGGACAACCAATCCCCTTTTCTCAGCAAATCCCGCAACATATGAATTCCTTCCATCTTGAAATGGCTGTAACAGATCCAATCGTTCAGCTCCCTTAGATTTATTATTGGCCTCATACCTTTTCCCTTCTTCTCTACAAGAAACAAATTGCCTAGGAAACAACCTTGAACCCTCTTTGTAGACTCTATCGCCCCTTTTGCTTCCAAAGCTTCTACCTCTTTCTTTACTAGATCTCCCATCTTCTTTGAAAACCTTAAAATATTGGGAGTCCTTTCTTGTATTGGCGTCTGAATAAAATCTATTCGATAAACTGCCACAGTTTCCAAAACCCAAGGATCCTGAGTTATTTCTCTCCTTCTTAAAACAAACTGGGCTAGTCTGCCGACCAATTTTACTTGGGTAGAAATAGGGCCTGGTATACAACTTACCTGAGGCACCCCTTGATCTTCTCTCTGACCGCATGCATCTCAACCTTGCTCTCTGCGTCTGCGGGTAAAAACTACCCTGCTCCTTCCGTGCAAAACCATAGTTAGCTCCATAGGGTCTAAATCCTCTACTGAAGGAACCTCTGGTAATACCCTGTCCATGGCCAGGGATTCGACCCTGCATTCTCCCGGCCATTCCAAAAACCCACGAATATCCTTGTGAGCCTTATGTAGTGAGTTAAAGGTAACCACATACCTTGCCATGTTCTTCACAAATTCATCTCCACAGAGCAAACCTTCACTTTACTCCCCCAGTTCCTTACTAGCTAAATCTGCTAGCTTAGGATCAATTTTAAAAAGGGTGATTTTCCTTCTTTCCACACATAGTGCCGCATTAGAGTTCCCCAGAAGGCAAATCGCCTTCTGTACCCACTGATGTAACTCAACTTCGTCCACTCCTGTATTGTTAGAGTGCGCCTCTTCGCATAAATCAAAAATCTTAGTAAGAGGACCCAGCACATCCAACAGCCTATCTTGGCATCCTTTGAGTCCTTTATCCAGACCCCTTCTTGGATCTTTACCTGATTTATTCAGAAAAGCCATCATTTTCTGATCCAATTCTGGCGTATATGCCACTTTACTATCCAAACTAGGCCTTGGATATTCTGATCTCATGTTTGTTCTAACCTCCTTCGGAATCTCTCTTCTTATCCAATATCTGACAAATTAAGCCACATGCTCAGCAGGAGTCCACTGAGGAGACAGAGGAACCTGAATCAGCAGAGGATCAAACAACTCCTCTCCCTGTGGGTCTACAAAGTCGCCTATCTCCAAATTAATTTCCTTCTCGCCACCTTTCTCTTTTTGAGTGGAACTTCCTCCACATCTGAATCCTCAAAACTTCTTGTAGTGCACGTCAACTCTACATCCCCACTTTTAGATGACGAATCACAAGCCACAACATTATGTTTCCTTTTTCGTGCCTTTACATCGTTTCCTTTTGCCTTTATAGCACTTTCTTTCTGAACCTTACGTTCAATTTCCATTTCTTTTCCTTTCCACATGCTTTCTTTTATGCATCTTTTTTACGATTTGACCAGATACCCCTGCGACATCCTCAACCTCCTCGGTTGTCCAGAAAACATCCTCTCCTGATATCTTTCTGGAGTCCCTTTTTTTTAAATAAATCTTTTTATTGTTTTAAAGCAAAAAATAAACAGACATATCCGGTGCCATATATACAGCCAATGATAACAGGGTGAATTGGTACAAAAACAGGATAGACGTAGAGCAGTAAAAAATTTCTTCGAGAGGCCCGAACTATTAAGCACAAAGTTAAGATTGGCATCAGTATAATCGCTAAACAGTTTAGATGCGGATCCTCAAAACCCTCCCACCCATAAATCAAACCAGCAGGAGAATCATGGCAACCAGACACTAGAAGTTAAGGATCAAAGTCCGGATATTTCGACAATATTACGAATAAAGGAAAGACTAAGAAAAAATGAAAAAAGAGAAAAATTATACGGGCGATAACAAAAAGAAAACAATAAACCCATCCCCCCACCTTGCACCCCTGAAAACGGCTATCGCCTAACCCCCAGTAGCAGTGTGCCTGTTGCCCCAATTAACAAGTTCTAAAAGAAGAAATCTACCAAAGTAGAGAAGAGAAGTGGAGGAGGGCATATTCGTACGGGCTCCCGGTCGCCCCTTCCCCTCCGCCAGAACCAATAATCTCCAGAGTGAAGTCAAGAAATCTATAGGACAACAAATGTGTATCTCTACAAGAGAAACTTCAAACACCGCCTAGCCTTCCTAAAGCACAAGTTTAATAGATCCCGTATCCATCATACTTAAATCAAACCCAGTCTTTCAATCTCATCCTTGCCCCTTCCGATCAGACGCATGAGTCCCCTCTGGACAAACCACCTCTTCCACAGAACAGTCCGAGTACGAAGAAAATGTAATAGAACTCAATGCAAGAAAAAACAGAAGAACGAAAGTGCTGTGAACACAGTCAGGTCCAGAGACTCCCTTCCCCGTTATGAACTCCCAGCATTGATTTGTCCGCCATCTTAGCGGCTCCGATGTATAGGGGAGTGACGCAGTTTCATTCCGATAACAGTTATCATCAAAAGACTCTGGAGTGGGAACATCAATTAGTCCTTCCATAGTCGGCAACGATCGTAGGTTTAACAATCCATTGGTGGCATCGAGCTTGTTCTCATCGTCCAAAACACTGGTCAAAGGTTCCAACACCTCACACAGTACGGGGTCTACTTCCTCCATCAGAGTGGCCATCTTGGGTGTCTCGGTCGTCACCGTTTCTTGTAGTGGAGTAGGGTCCGGTCCAATTCGTACCATCTCATACAAACGCGCCACCATCGTCTGAATGCGGCCTTCGACGTACACATGAATCGACTCAATGGCTGCCAACTCAGTTCGCAGCGACGGGTCACTCTCGGTCCGTTCCACTACTCTGTGATCGGTGACAGTCATGATTGCTTCCCCCAACGAGCTCGATCTCTCAGAGGGGGGCGGGCGAGTCGGGAACGGTCGACCGCAGAGAGAGACTTATCAGTTGTTCCGATGATATCCGAAGTCCGCCACCGCAGGCGGAGATCCCGACCCAGCGAACACCAGCGGGCCCTTTACTGGGTCACCGGGCAGGACCCCCGTCCGCAGCTGCAACTGTTGGGCTATCACCCCTCCTCCGACTTTCACCAAGGCAGCCAAACGTCATCCACATCAATCCGAGAAAGCGAAAAAAAAAAGTTTTTTTCCCACTCCGGTAGACCGGACCCGATCACACCACCACAGCCGATGTTGTTTAACTGGAACCCGGATGGGCCAGTACTCGAGACCCCGGCTTCTGGGCAGATCTAGGCCGCAAACTCCCACTCGACATATCTTCGTCAGCCGTACAGGTAGAAATCTCGGGATAGCACCATTAATCTCACGGCAGGTTCATACACACGGTGGCTGGGCGCAAGGACAGGATAAATGACAGGATATTCCGGCGGGAGTCAGAGGTCGGCGGAGCTGGGAGCCTACGCGGCCATCTTGGTTGCTAGCGTGGCTTCTCCTCCTGAAGTCCCTTTTTAACACACTTTTCTCCACACTACTCTCAATTTTCTTATCCAAAGACGCGGACATTTCTCCAAACATATTCTCCATATATACCTTCATCCTTCCCTCAAAACCTTTTCTGTATTTTCCATCTTGTCAAAATTAATTAAGATCTTCCTCACAAAACAAAAACCTAAATCTCAAACACTTTACAAATCTTATTTTTTTCATCTTCTCCCTCCACTATCTCTTTTAAACCCACCTACTATTTTCCTGTCCTCACAATACCTTCCAAAATTGTTAGTATCAGAATGCTCACTGCGACCAAAAAATCAACCTCCTCCTGAACTTGTGACCGAAGTCAGAAACTGACTCGTGTTCCGACAGACTCTGCGTCAAAATCCTCATCTGTAAGTATTACAATTCCACTATTCCAAAACATCAAAGATGGCCACCATACGTTGCGTAAGTACGACGGCCCAGATAGTTCATTTCTATTTAATCTCCCTCGCGTTCCTCGAATCAGGAGACGTGAGGGCAATCAAACACGCTCGTGCGCAGACTTCCAACAAAGCTGCTCGAGCGCTGTGAAAGTAAGATCCTGCCTCGCACAACCAAACTTCAAACAACCTCGCTCGAGCACCCACGGCAAACTGCTTCACGCTCACCTTGTACTCACGTGATCTAAAACGCCTTATTATTTCATCACAACCCCACAGTAACAGGCAACTAATCTCAATTACTCGTTCAAAACGCCCACAAATGAATTCTTTTTTACCCATTAATTTCTCGCCTAATCTTTACACTTTGCCATAAATACCTATTTAAAAAACATCTTTCAAAATCTGTTCATATGTACTACAAAATTACTTATAATGATATTAATCAAAAGAGCTCTCAATCATTAACATTATATCATTTCCATACATTAACTGTTAATCAAACAATTCTAATTCAAACATACCATATTCATATAAGAAATAAGATATGATTGGACTTATCTGTGCTTGAGCAGCAACAAAAGAGGAAGATGGCTGTCTGTTCTATGAATATATGCATGTTCTACGTTCTAGAGTTTTTAAATGTTCTAATTCTAGTGTTTTGTTGCTGCTGTGTTTGAGGAGCAATAAAGGGATGTTGCATAATATTGGCCTCCGGCCTTGCCATAAAATGTAACTACATGTACATCTCCCTTCCTTACAGAATCACAAAGAAAGATTTAATACATAGCAAAATCTTTAAAGCGATTTGGCATTCCAACATTCCTTCGAGATGTTCTCCCTCTATAATTTATCTCTGAATTATTGACTAAATCTGCATTATGAAAATCAGGGCTAGAATCATTGGATTGAAAACCAATAGAAATACTGAACTGATTCGGAAAATGCAGATTTTCAACATTTAGTAATGAGTAGAAAATCATGATTTTAATAAAGGCACGGAGGCTAATATTATGCATAATACTTTTATTACCACCCAGGCAGCAGCAACAAAAAAGTTAGAATTAGAACACAAACACATTCCAGAACTCTGAACATGTATAATCCCAAAGAACCTGCAGCCATCTTCCTCTTTTGGGCGCTGCGAACATAAACGATAAAACCATAGTTTCTTTTTCTGAACAAAACCAAAATAATTCTTATAGGAATCCAATTCTCCAACTTCTCAAAGACAAACTTCTTCTTTTTTAACCTGAATCAGAAACAAAATCAAAACATTATAACTTGGGCGGGAAGAGTGGAGGGATAATATTAGCCTCCGTGCCGTTATTAAAATCATGATTTTCTACTCATTACTAAATGTTGAAAATCTGCATTATACATCAAGGCCCGGAGGCCAATATTATGCATGTTCTAAGTTCATCAACAACACTATTCATCACATTTTCAACTGGTTTAAAATACAATCTCTTAAATGTGGACTCACAGCTCCAATCAGCAGCTTTCATAATTCCACTTAAACTAAAACCTCTCATATAAGCCTTACTTGCCATGGCTCCTCTCACAGAATAAGCCCCAAATACACTAGTATCAATTCCAGATTTTAACATCACTTCTCTCACCCACCTAGCTAAAGTAGCAGATGAGACAGCCTTAAAAGGTTTCCTTAAAGAAATCAACAACTGAGAACAACCACTTGCTCTCAAACAAATGTTCTTTTCTCATATTCCTTTAAACAATTGTCATACAACCTTTTATTCTCCACAAACTGTGGATAAAAAATAGTGCTTGACATAGTCTTTGTTCTCCTTCTTAACTCAAAACAAACACCATCCGGCTGAAAAAACCTAGAATCCACATCCAAAGCCCTAATATCTGAAACCCTTCTACAAGAAAATAAACATAGTAACATAAAAAGTTTCCATGTCAAAAATTTGTTCTCCAAAAACTCATTCTCACCCCAACTATCTAACTCCTTTAAAACTAAAGAAACATCCCATAGAAAACCATATTTCGCTTTAGGAGGTAAAACTATACGCACACTTTTAATCAACCTCTTAACTAGAGCATGTTGTCCAATTGGAAGACCATCTACCGAAACATGACCTGCTGAAATTGCTGATCTGCTAATATTCACAGAATTATAAGCCCCTTCAAAATATCACGAGGAGTAAGGCAAGGGTGTGTACTGGCTCCCTTCCTGTTCAATCTATATACCAACGGGATTGAACAGGCTATGCTGGAAGGGAGCCAGGACCTTCCACAGATAGCACGCCGCCCGATACCCATCCTCCTGTATGCCGATGACTCGGTCATCCTGGCTCGGACACCTAATCAACTCCAACGACAGCTGAATAAATACGTGGCATTTATGGACTCCCTGGGTCTAAAAGTAAACATCAAAAAAACTTTCACAATGACCATCGGACCAAAACGGGGAGCCTCAAAACCCATATTCATTAATAATAACAAGCTGGAAACAACATCGATATACCCCTACCTGGGAATACTTGTGGAAGACACAATGACCTGGCACAAGGCAATTGAAGCCAGGAACCTCAACTTTCGCCGAGCAGTATCAGCATTAAGTGCTTTCTCTAGAAAACTCGGTAAACCGGCCCCAGCGGAATTGCTAACGATTTATTATGCAAAATGCCACAGTGTGGCCACGTATGGAGCAGGCATTTGGGGCCACGGATGCATTGATCAACTACAGGTAACGGAGAACGCTTTTATTAAATATATCCTAGCTCTTCCTCAAAGCTCCCCGACTTTATCAACACATCGGGAGCTGGGCATGGAATATATAATAGACACCATACGATGCCAGCCCCTTATACTCTGGCACCGCATATGGTGTAACCCTGAAAGCCACATAACACGTTCCCTTATCACTGAATGCCTCGGCTTAGCGTACTGGAGAAAAATACCATGGCTCAACTACGTCCATAAACTCCTAAAAGATCTAGATCGTGAGCAATACTTCCTCGAACCACCCTCAATAGAAGACATTTCTAGGAAACAACTGAAAGAACTTTGCATGGGCCACTTAAGAGAGCTTCGCAACCAAGCCGAGATTATTAAAACAAAAAATGAAAAAATCCGCATATTGCAGCCGGGGAAACTGATACAGCCCTACCTGACGTTTTTTCTTTCGAACTATGAAAAATTCTTATTGACAAGATTACGGTTTGACCTTTTCTTCCGCATAGTTTCATTTCCTGAACCGAATAACTGGTCTCGAAACTTGATATGCTGCCCCTGTGATGGGGTTTCTAAACAATCAACGGTCCATGTCATCTTGTTTTGCAAATACTATAGACTAGCAAGGAAAAAATGGATTCTGCCGCTTCTACGTTTAAGCGGACTCAGATATACATATCCAGCACTCGCTTATCTTCAGACACCGAAAAACCCACATGAAGCAAAATTGATAGCGACCTTTTTAAAATCAGTAACAACAATTCGTCGTAAAACTGTTTTTTAACATTATAACTGTTCTAAGTAAATGATCTTTTTTCTTATTGTATTAATTAATGATCTTTATAAAACTGTACTTTTTATGATTATACAACTTTATAATCGAATAAAAGTTGAAAAGTTGAAAGTTATAAGCCAGACCCTTTTCAAACAAAAACGTAAAAAAATTCACTACATCTACCACAGATGCTGATATGGGATCCAAATCCCTCTCAAAACACCAACTAGACCATCTTCTCCATGCTGACGTATACACCTTTGTTGTTCCATTTGACCATGACTTTGTGATGAGACTCTCAGCCTCCTCCGATAATCCATGTATTTGCCATACCCTCCTGAAATCAACCAAGCCATTAGTCTTAGTTGACCGTTTTCCACCAGGTTGTGAACATTCTCCAAAGGATCCAGAATAATTTCCTTTATATCCGGTAACAACACAGGATCCTCCACCAACAATTCCATCACATCTGGAAACCACACTTGGGATTTCCAAAATGGAGTTATCAACATTAACTCCGCCTTCTCTCTCCTGACTTTCATTGTCACTCTCTGTATCAATGAGAATGGGGGAAAGGCATAATTCCTTCCCAGACTCCAATCCTGTAGAAAAGCATCTATCCCTACTGCTTCCGGATCCGGTTTCCAACTGTAAAACTCTCTTATCTGACAATTCAACCTGTCTGCAAATAAATCTATCCGAAAAGGACCCCATTTCCTCTCCAAACTGTTGAATACTGCTCTGTTCAATTTCCAATTGCTCACATCCTTCAGATATCTTGAAAACCAATCCGCTTCTACGTTCCTCAGTCCTGGAATATACTGAGCTTGAACAACCATCTCCTTCTCCATACAAAAATTCCAAAAATCCTTCGCTAAGTTCCCTAGTCCCTTTGAACGAGGTCCCTCTAACTTGTTCACATACCGCACTGCTGACAGATTGTCCATATTTAATAGTACACAACACTTCATCCGATCCTTCATAAAACTCTTCCCTGCAAAAGACCCTGCAAACAGCTCCAGACAGTTTATATGCATCTAAGACTCCTCCTTCGACCATTTTCCCCCTGTTGACACCAAACCACATCTTGCTCCCCAATCATGAAGACTCGCGTCCGACTCTATTTCCACCTCTGGAACTTCTCCAAATATCGCCCTGCCATTCCATGCATCCAGATTCATCATCCACCAATCCAACTCCTCTCTGGAATCCTGATCCAACTATATCCTCTGAGAACACCTTGCTCCCTTCCTCAGATGATATCCTTTCAATCTCTGCAATGCTCTGTAATGAAGAGGAGCTGGAAAAATCGCCTGAATTTACGCAGATAACAGACCCAACAGCCGAGCTAACTGTCTCAATGTAATCCAATCCGAATCCAATACTCTCTTCACCTCCTTCCTGATAGTTTTCACTTTCAACATTGGTAATTTCAACACACATTCCAATGTCAATATCTGAAAACCTAAAAACTGAATCTCCTGCTGGGGAACCACACAAGACTTCTCTCTGTTCACTCCAAAACCTAAATCCTCTATCACCCTGATTGTCAATTCTGTCTGTTTCCTCGCAAGATCCTTCTCTTCTGCCAAAATCAGAAAGTCGTCCAGGTATACAATTAAACGAATTCCTCTTGACCTCAACCAAGCTGCCACTGGACGCATCACCTTCGTGAAATACCATGGAGCCAACATCATTCCAAATGGGAGACTCTTCAACCTCCATAACTTCCCTTTTCATCTGAACTGTAAATAATATCTTTGTTCCCTGCACATTAGAATCGTTAAATAGGCATCCTTTAGATCCAACCTTGTCAACCAATCTCCCTTCCTTAAAAGATCCCTTAACATATGGATCCCTTCCATTTTGAAATGATTGTACATAACCTCATCGTTCAACTCTTTCAGGTTTATCACTGGACGCATTTTTTTCTCCTTCTTTTCCGCCAAAAATATATTGCTTATAAATCCTCCTTATACTATCATTGCTTCCTCTATAGCTCATTTCTCCTTGAGAGCATCTATCTCCTTTGTCACTAAATCCTCCATTTCCTTTGAAAACCTTAAGATTTCTGGGACCCTCTTCTGAACAGGCATCTCCACAAAATATATCTTGTAACCAACAACTGTTTACAAAACCCATGGATCTTTTGTAATTTCCTCCCATCTCGAAACAAATAGGGCTAGTCTGCCGCCCAACTTTATTCGGATAGAAGTAGGGTCTTGTAAGTTGCTTACCTGAGGCCCCTCTTGTTCTCCTCTCAGAGCGCATGCCTCTTCCTCTTTGTCTCTGAGGGAAAAAAATCCCTTGTCCTCTGGATCCATAACATCCTGATCCATAACCTGTATTGTAGGGTCTTCCTCTGCCAAAGTTGCCTCTCGGCATATCTTGCCCTCGGCCGGGAAAACGACCCTGCACTCTCCCAGCCACTGCAAAAACACGCCTAATATCTTTCTGTGCTTTTTCAAGCGAACTGAAAATATTTACATAACGGGACATGTCCTTTACAAAGTCATCCCCAAATAACAATCCTTCACACTTTTCACCTGGCTCTTTGCTAGCCAAATCTACCAGCTTCGGATCAATCTTAAACAAGATCGATTTCCTTCTTTCAATACTCAATGAAGTATTTGCTTTTCCTAAAAAGCATATAGCCCTTTGTATCCACTGGCGTAACTCCGCCACATCTATTCCAATATTATTAGTATGCGCTTCTTCGGAATATATAGAAAAACTTTGTTAAAGGGCCCAATATATCCAATAACCTATCTTGGCACCCTTTTAACCCTTTCTCTAGACCCCTTCTAGGATCTTTTCCTGTTTTGTTAATAAAAGCAAGCATCTTCTGATCTAGCTTCGGTGTGTAGGCCACTTTACTTTCCAAACTTGGTCTAGGACACTCACTTTGCATTCGTGTCCTCACCTCCTTAGGAATCTCCCTCCCAATCCAATAGCGAACATATTTTGCAACATGTTCCACCGGAGCCCATTGGGGCGATAATGGATGCTGTATTAATAAAGGGTCAAACATCTCCTCTCCTCGAGGATCATATATTTCATTGTCTTCAACGTTAATGTCTTTTTCCATTATCTTCCTCTTTTTTAGTGGAACTTCCTCCACATCTGAGTCTTCTAAATTAGAGCTACATGTTAACTCAACATCACCACTAGAGCTTGTATCACATGCAACCACTGTGTGTTTCATTTTCTGCGTCTTTTTAGCGCTCTTTCTCGCCTTTACAGCGTCCTCTCTATGAACCTTATGTTTACCTCTTTTCTTAATTATATGCATACTTTTCCTCTTTTGATCCTTTTTCCCTTGTCCGGATGTACCAGCCCCCATCTCTACCTCTTCAGTGGTCCAATAATTCTCCTCTTCACAAGCACTTTGTCTTTTCTGCACATACTTCTCAAATGTACTTTCTATTTTTTTATCTATGGACGCTGCCATATCCCCAAACATTTTATCCATGTACACCTTCATTCTCTCTTCCAAATTTCCCTCAGAACCTTCCATTTCTTTTCCTTTAACAATTAAAACATATCTAATATAACACTTTAAACCTCCTCCTATTATAAATATTCACCATTATGAAATAACTTTAAAACCTGACTTCTCCGCTTTAACAACTTGATCTCTCCTCACAAAAACTCAAATGCGACCTCACCCTGAACTGTCACTCAATATCTGACAGGAAAACTAATATCGAACTGATTGTCTTCGTTTTTTTTTCTGCCCAAAATATGGCCGCCCGCCTTTCTATTCCAATAATCCTGAAGTTTCCAACTCCACAAAATGGCTGCCGCACGCTGCGTGAGTACGGCGGCCCTGACAATCAATCTTATTACGTAGACAGGTTCATACAAGATTCTGAACCTGCCTCGCGTCAAGACTCACGCTTCCCTTCGCGCTCCACACGCGCTGCTCAGTGCGCACCCCCAACCGACATCTGCCGCCTTGCGCCACGAGACAAACCGTCAAACCCTTTTCAGACGGTAAAGAAATATTTTCCTACTTTAATTCATTAAAATAATGACCTATTAAAACAAAATGCTACTAAAAATACACCCCCACGTTTTTTTTATTTTTTAAAATAAAAATCACATTACTTTAAAAAAAAAAAGTTCCAAGTAATCAATCAAATTAATTTACGTGTTACTACAAAATAATCTCCTTTAATGACATTTTAATCAATATCGTATTTTAAAAAGTTATTTATTAATACATTAAAACATATCTTTATGTAAAACGACAGTTAATAAAAATGGACTTATCTCAAGCCTTAGTAGCAACAAAAGGGGAAGATGGCTGCAGGTTCTTTGGGATTATACATGTTCAGAGTTCTGGAATGTGTTTGTGTTCTAATTCTAACTTTTTTTGTTGCTGCTGCCTGGGTTGTAATAAAAGTATAATGCATAATATTGGCCTCCGGGCCTTGATGTAAAATCATAAGTTTCTAAATCATTAACAATTCCAAAATTATCACTAGTATTTTTGGAAGAACACCATTTAAGATCTTCTTCATTAATACTTTCTCTACTTGTTTCAAAATCAGATTCAAATAAGTTCTCAAAACCACTATACTCTGTAATATCCAATGATTCATGTTCCTATTGGGAATAACGTTTTTTTCTTACTGGAAAGTAATATTTCTTGTTGACCAGGTTTGAGCTTGATAACATCACTCTTGCTCCACCACCCTTTTCCCCCTAGGAAAACGGAGCCTTTTGAAACTTCTATAACTTTGTATGGTTTAGTGTATTTAGATTCTCCTTTTTGAACTTTTGTAGGGATTTTTACAAAACCCCATCATCTTTATTTATTAACTTGACAACAGTTTTGTTGGTTACATCGCAATGTCTCTTACTCATCTTTTGTCGTTCTTCGATCTTCTCTTTTACTTTTAATTTTAATTTTTCTTCATGTATTTTTTTTACTTTTTACACTGTCTATGAATTTTATATCAAATTTAGGAGTGAGCATGGTAATACTTCCTCACATCAAATAAAAGGGTGTTTGTTTTGTGATAGCATTCACAGTATTATTGTAAGAATGTACGTTCTCTCTTAAAAAATCTTTTACTGCAAATGAGATTCAATTGCCAGTTGAACCCCTTCTTTAAAAAATTAGTTTGTTCTTTCAACCTGATCATTTGATGAGGGACTATATAGAGGTGTCTTCTCCTGTCTTATACCTAAATTACTCAAAAATCTTTTCATTTTGTCAGAAACAAGTTGAGTACCGTTGTCTGAAACAATTATCTCTGGTTGACCTTCAATAGCAAAAATTGTATGTAAAAAATCAATTACAATGTCAGTAGTGATGTTAGAAATAAAAGTGTAATGAATCCATTTTGAATAATAATCTGTTAACACAACCTTAAATGTGTTGCAAGTATCCAGCGTAGCGAAAGGTCCAGAAAAATCAATGGCAGCTTTCACCCGTGGTCTGTTGGGTATTTCCACTAACTGCAATTCATTTTTCCACAACTTCCAGTGCTTGTTAGTACACAAATTATCTTTGCAAAAATCAAGGTCCTTATTACCTTTAACGTTCATGCCAGGCCACCGATAATATTGTTTCAAAAAATATTTGGTTGCCGGTTCCTGGATGACCTCTGTGAGCAATGCTAATACGTTTTTTCCTTAAACTAAATGGTGGTATAAATAAATCATGCTTCATCAAAAATTCATTCACAACACTTAACTCATCTGCTACTTGTAGATAATATTTTAATTCTTAAGATAAAATTCCTTTGTGGTGGCCATTTTCCAGTAACATGATCAATTATTTTTTGTAAAATAATATCTTTCTGTAAACTTTCTTTCCATTCCAATTCAGTAATAACTCCATCACACACCTCAACTGCATCAATATGTGACAGAACACATTCAGTATCCTCTTTACAATCTTCTACAGTATCTTGCACAGGCAATGTAGATACAAAATCTGTACAGCAGTTTTGACCACCAGGAATGTGATTAATGGTAAAATTATATTTCTATAGTTTTGATAAAAGCCTGACTAATCTTTACGAAGCCTTTCCATTTCCTGTACCACACCCATTATTCATGTATATGAGTGGTTTGTGATCGATTATAATTTCAAATACTTTTCCCCATAGGTACATTTTCAACTTTTCAACTGCCAGAGTTTCACGTTCAATGGTACTGTAAAGCTTCTCAGCTCCCTTTAGGCTTCTAGATATGTATGCTATAGTATACTCTTCATTACCTTTCTTTTGCCTAAAAACAGCACCGATACCAACACAACAAGCATCTACTATTATTAAATTACGCCTATTTGTGTCAAATGGATGTAAAGCTGTTGCTTTAACAATCGCCTTTTTGATCACTTCAAATGCCACACATTGTTCTCGAGTCCATTCAAACTTAAACCCCTTCCTCAAAAGTTTACATAGAGGTTCTACCATGTCATCATAACCTGAAATAAATCGCAAATAATACTCACTAAGACCCATGAATGACTTGAATGTGTCTTTATCATACGGTCTTGATGAATCTCTAATTGCATTAATCAAGTCATTTTTAGGTCGAGCCTAGACAGCGCATGTGCTGTTGCAAGACCTTTAGAAAACAGATTATGGAGGGTAGTTTCTCTTGTCACTTTCCATTGGTTGATTCTTGCATTGCTCTTCTTATCTGGCTTAAGGTTAGCTTGCAAGCCGATACTTCACTTCCGTTTTGCTTCCGTTTTGCTGGAAGCAGCACCGACCAACTACAGTTAAGTTACGCTGCCGGGCTGTTATTTTTTCATTTAGGGACTACTTCCTTGTTTGTGCGCTCTCATGTAATGGCCGACACGCCACTTTGTTTTTTAACAAGCGCCCGTTGTGCGCTTTTGTGTTATGGCGGACATGCCACTTTGTTTTTTACCAACCACCCTGTTGTGCGCTTCCATGTAATGGCGGCCGCGCCACTTTGTTTGCATGCGGGTCCATTATCTTACTGTGTTTTCTTTTTTAAACTCAGTTCCCCGTTGTGGAGCAGAGTGGGGAAAGAGCCTGGGACCGGCAAGGTGAGAAACAGTTGCGGGCATAGGCTTCAAGGAGCTGCTTATGTGACGTTAGTGCTATCTATTAAGCAAGCGGTGTGTGTGACGTCACTTCTGCACTGATTTTTTGTGGGGAGCGGCAGTAGAGGTGTAGGTGATGTCATCACTGCTCTTATTCCGGTACTGGTGTGAGGACCCGGCGCTAGTATTTTGTGTGAGACGGGATTCAGTGCACTGATTTACACTGCTCTAAGGTTGTACGCGGAGACGTCAGCGTGTGGGGGTTTACTTTGGGTCTATGGTGATGTATTCCTTCACAACACAGGTTTATAGTGGAGGATGAGCATAACTATGATGTTGCTGCTTTGATTAACTTTAGCGAGTCCAGCGTGAACTCACGTTGTACTGAAGTCCGTCTCTCCTGTATGATAGTGTTTCACAGAAAAAGCACAATGGGACATAGGGAGGGAGTAAGTCATACTTCGTTTTATGACTTTTATTGGAAAAGCTCGGTGACACGAAAGGAGCTCAACTTCATGAACATCTCCCAAGGAGAAACTCTGCATTCCCACGAGTTTCCGCGTTCCCTGGCGAGCCTACATCTCTTTTCTGGGGCCATTGGGCATTTTTTATCCCATACGAGTATGAGGCCCCATAATGGGAGGCTCCTCTTAGCAATAATTGGTCTGCGCTTTAGGATACTGCCGCCCCTGCTGTGCCTCCGATGCCTTTCAGCTGATGGTATGGGTCACTGTAACAAAATATGTGCAGCTTCTAGATGGTAACCTCTGCAGTCAGCTAAGCTGTGGTCCCAGTGCTGCATGGCTTTAGGGTGGGGTTCTGCAAAATTTGGCTTTCATTCCTCATGCCTGAAAGGAAACAACTGCATTTTAAATTGTCCACCTGTCAAACATAATAACACGTCTTTGGGGTGTTGTAAATGGGGCAGATTATAGACGGAAGGGGAGAGGCACTCTTGTAATGGTAACTATTTTAATTTTAATTACTTAGATTTACAGCTGACGTTTTTCTTCAGTGAAATTGTGCAACGTGATTTGAAACTCGGAGTGTTTTGAAAACTTTTTTTTAACAAGCGCCCGTTGTGCGCTTTTGTGTAATGGACGACCTGCCACTTTGTTTTTTACCAAGCACCCTGTTGTGCGCTTTCATGTAATGGCGGGCGCGCCACTTTGTTTGCACACGGGTTAGTTATCTTACTTTGTTCTTTTAACAAGCGCTCCGTTGTGCCATTCACATAACGGCAGCTGTGCAACTTTGTTTACAATCAAGGGTCGGCGAAAGAAAAGTGCTGGCCGCTATTAAAATGCTGGCGTATGGTGTTCACATTCATACAGCTGGTCTTGCCTTTTGATAGAGGCTTTATTCCATTTCCATCTAACAAGTCACCTATTTGACACGTAGGATTATTACACTTTCTGTCCAGTAACTTTAGCTGCAGCTGTCTCTGTCCTTTGAATTGTGAAACTGAGGTATGCTGTCATAACATTTCCTGCTGCTTGTCAGGTAAAATGCTTTCTTTTTGGCTGCCTCCATGCACGCTCATATAAACATCTATTAGCGAAGAGACCTGTGGTATTATATGCCTTTGTTTAGCAAGGGGCACAAGAGTTGAGAATAGTTTCTATGTTTTATACGTCAAGGCAGGGCTCAGGTCCATCTCGGCGGCTCCATTTTGTGCAAAGGTCTTCTCCTGACTCTGCTACCTTCCTGACGAAATTCAACAGGTCTTGCATTTACCTTAGCTTGAGCTATTGGCATTGTAAATGACCATGCCTCTTATTTATGTTTTGGCTTTTGAAACATAAATAAAACTACTAGAGCTTGAGCTATTGACATTTTAAACGACAATGCCTTATATTTATGTTTTGGCTTTTGAAACATAAATAAAACGCATTGTCATTTACAATACCAATAGCTTAAACTCACGTAAATGTGAGACCTATTGCATTGCAGATGCTTGTTTGGTTTGATACCTTCTTCGGTTGATAAATGATCTAGATAATCAATGCTTTTTAGTAAAAATGTGCACTTATTTTTTGAAACAGTCATACCTTTTTATTTGAGATATACAAAACAATATCAAGTCTTTCTTTATGATCTTCCTCGTTTTTAGCATGACTTTATATATCATCCTGAAATTTCTCTACTCCAGGAACATCTTTAAATACCAAATCCATTAACTTTTGGAAAATGCTAGCGGAAGACACTAACCCAAATGGCAATCTCACGTATCTTTAAACACCAAAAGGTGTCAGAAAAGTCATTAGATCTTTTGATTATTCATGCAATTGTATCTGATGATACCCCGACTTGAGCTCCATCAACGAAAAACATTTAGAACCTGATGTGGATGCTAAAATTTCTTGAATTTTAGGGAGAGGATGACAATCTTAAATAATGTTCCTGTTCAATGACCTCAAGTCTGCGCATAGTCTGATTTCGCCATTTCTTTTTTTGAAACCACAATAGCCAAAACCTATTCAGATGAGTCATTTGACTTAATCACTCCCTCCTTACAAAGTTTGTCCAATAAATCTTTTAAATCTTTTCTGACTGAGAAACAGGTCTAACCTTGTGTGTTACAGGTATTGCACCTTCTTTAAGTTTTATCTGGTGTTCAAATCCTTTTACACAAGCTACATGTTCTCTAAATACTTCACAATTATTCCTGAGAACAAATTGTAGATCCAAAGTTACATTAGAAACTTGAATATTACCTGTAAAATTTGCATCAAGTACAATAGTTTCTTTGGACCCAGGTTTCAATATAACACCTAGTTTTGTCAAATCCTTCCATCAAACAATGTTACGTCCTTTTTTCGCAACATAAATTTTAGTATTTATTACTCTGTTTTTAAATTTTAGGCAGTCCTCAAAATAAACTAACATGTCTATTTCGAAATCGCCAAAAGCTTTTGGGTTCACATCTGTTACTTTCAACTCAACATCATCCCGGGTTCACACCTGTTACTTTCAACTCAACATTATCCCATAGCTTGTCAAAAACAGTATCTGATATAATTGTGATGGGTGAACCTGAGTCAGCTAATACTTGAAGTTCTACGTTTCCAATATGCTCACTGCCAAGAGGTGCAACAATTTTACTATCAGGTTCTTCAACTGTTAAGACAATATTAAAACATATTTCTTCATAGAATTCTTCCATATAGTTACTTTTCACTTTACTGTTTACATTACTTTTGTTATTTTTGCATGAAGTAGCAAAATGCCCGACTTTCTTACATTTTATGCATCTTTTGCCAATAGCAGGACAACCTTGAAAATCTGCTAAATGATTTTTAGATCCACATCTATAACATGCACATGTTTTACCTTCATACACTCTTAGTTTATTTCTCTCTCCTCTTCTTAGTTCAACGTGTTTCTTTTCTTGCAAGGCAAAAACTTTAGTACAATTTGCTGCTTTATTTGATGTAACTTTAGAAGATAGCATAGAATGCTCAATTCCTTTACCTATATCAATAACTTCCTGTAAACTTGGAGTACGACAACCCAAAAGTTTTTTAAAAATCTTTTTTGAACAACAATGAAAAACAAACTGGTCTCTTATGTACGTGCCAACCATTTAATTATATTCACAATTCAACGCCAGTACTGTAAATGCCGCAATATATTCTTCAATAGTCTCATTTTCATTCTGTTTACGCATTGCGAACTTGTGTCTACCGACCATTATGTTTGACTCTTCAGAAAATTGTTTCTTCAACCTCTTTACAGCTTCTTGGTATTAATCAAGCAGAATAAACTGTCCTGGTGCATTTTCAACTCTGGCAGACTGTCAAAAATGTCCTGCCCTGCATTACCTGACAATCCAAACAAAATTGCTTTTTTCCTTTCTGCGTTGTTTGCCTCTCCTTCGATAACAACTAAATAATTTTTGAAAGAGCTATGCCGTTCCTCCTTTGCATAGGTGGTTTTCCAGCTTCACTCAAAAAATGTGCAGGTGTACTTATTGCATTACTTTGTGCCATGCTGTATTGTAAATGAAAAAGGAACTATAGTGTAAGTTTCATGAACACTTATTTACGACTCTACCAATAAATTCTCTTACAAAAAATTTAGGCTTTCATGTAGTTTCATGTTTTCATTTTTATATGTGCCTCTTTAAATTTGCCATGTATCGTACCAGAAAATAAATCCTAACTGTTTTGTTTGTTTTTCTGATGTGCCTTTACTCACGAAGTTCAATTTTTGAAACAAAATGGTGGCACGCAAAGACGTAATTACATGCTTGAAGATAAGGGAGTCGCTGAGGACCAAATGCCCTTTTTTAGTATTAAACGCAAGCCGTCCAACATCACAATAAGCCATTTGCTGCCTCAACGATGTTCGTGAAGCTAAGCGTTTGCTTCCAGCAGCTATCACAAACTTCAAACGCCGTAAGCCTTCCACACAGAATTTTCTACAAAAATGTAGATATTTAAATGTACCTTTTTCCGCATATAATTTCTTTTCATGGAAGACTCCTCTTTAATTTCTGCTTTTCTTGTACTTGCAATTTTCTGTACGTTGAAATACTGACTGCTGTGGGCCCAAACTTCCTTAAATATAACTCGTCACCAATTTGTTGAGACACGAAACGTGGTTGTAGAAGAGAACAAAGATGTTTTTTTGAAAAGCAACATCATTTGGGCCCACACGCAGGTGGAAACAGGAACGTGTGCATAACAGCTCACCAAAGATCAAATCCACCCAAAGATTATGTTACGTCATATTTATGACAGATGTTCTAAATAATGACATAACAAATACAGTTCTACCAATAAGAATAAGACATGTAAAACCTTTGGGAAAGGTGTATAAAGGAAACAAGCATTGAAAATGTAAATATGTGTACAACAATGGCCAATGGCACTGCATTTTCTAAGTACTGAATATTGACTAAGGTATTTATTTACCTTTTGGTTTAGAGGCATGTTTCATATTCGTGCTATGTCAGGGCAGTTTATTGCAGTAGCAGTATCGGACCACGTTAAGATGTTGCACAAGGGTTGGGCACAAAAAGATGTTTGTTTCGGGGAAGCCAAGAAGTCACACCCAGCATTTTTGAAGTTTCATTCTAAACTGCTTATTCTAAATTGGGCCATTTTATAAGGTGGGGCTTAGCAAATGTGATTACTAGTCATAATGTGTTTGAACTCTGTTGCAACTTTTGTGAGGCAGGTTTACAAAATGAATAACTTGATATCCAAATTGAGAGAAATAGTCTTAAACTTTGAAATTCCAATGGTAAATACCATGCATACAACCCAATAGCCCCCTACTGCCACAGGACCTGGTCCAGTTGGTGTGTTTTAGCCATGGAACTATGATACTTGCTTAACCTCGTCACCTAAATGTGCTGGAAATAAACACTATATTCTAAAGCTGGACAGATGCCTACAGCACAGGGATATTTCACTGGGAAGAGCAGCCCATTGGCCTTTTGTTCTAGTAGACTAGTTGAACATGGGGAGCTAGGAGAAATGTTTTTTAACCCCGTCCTCCAATTTGGCCAAATTGTGTGGTCTTGAGCAATCACTTTTTGAACTTATTTTTCTGCTACTTTTTTTTGAAAGATTGGGAGTGTTTAGAATCAAAGTAAGCGAGTAGTTGGAAAAAATATAGACTGGAGTTTGTCTGGGGGCAATACCTAGTCTCATGGTATATTCTCTAAAATGCAATATGGTGGTAAATACACTCTGCAGCAAGCAGCAATGTTCTATAGTCTGTGTCTACTGCTTTAGCAAACTGTTGGAACCTGGGCAATTCGTACAATCACTGTGCCTCTGTTCGTTATTTTGACAATATGTCAGCACTCTGAAACAGTACACAGGAACAATGATCCCAGTAAACAATAAGTAAACACACAAAGTATATCAATCAAAGGCAATTGACCTATGTATATGAGCCCGCAAGGACATATGATACCATAGATCACATTGTTCATAGTACAGTGTGTTCAGGATTTCAAAGTAATCACATGATGTTTGTATGTGAATTCTTCTGTTTGGATAGTGGTTTGGCTTGTGTTGCATTGGCCACACTTGAAATGGCCTAGTATTGGTGGTAGATTCCTTAGAGATTGGATCGATGGCACATCAGGAGTAGCAAGAACGGATGATATGTGTCACCACTTTCTCAACACAAAGCCACGCCATCAAGAAAGTGAACAATAGACATTGGACACTGGTATCAGATGACATTGAACAAAACAATGCATTCCTATGAGAAGGCAAAGAGTATTTAGGACCATGTAGTACGTTCCTTTCTTGATACTCCCGATGTGCCATTGATCCAATCAAATGCAAATTTGTTGGGTTTTAGATATAAGCCTGTGTGTTTTTATAAATAATATATGTGTGTGATTTACACTTCCTACTCACCTTTCTATCCTCACTTCAATTTCCAACACGTCACCTCCCTTTCTCCCCTCTCTACTTTAGGGGCACTTTTGAAAACAATTGAATAACACTATAAATGTATATACGGCCAGTGTGATTAAATAACACTGTGTGTTAACTAAAATATGTGTTTTTGAATAATTGCCTTTGATTGATATACTTTTTGTGTTTACTTATTGTTTACTGGGATCATTGTTCCTAAGTACTGCCACATAACCAGGTCCCAGTGACGCGTTTTGGGTTTACCCTTTTAGGTAACTAGCACTCTGAAACAGGCATGATGTAAGTCAAACACAAAAGGCATAATCCTAGACAAGGCCCCTAGCATGCTTTGCACTGACACATTCAGGGCTGTTTATCAGCTCGTGGCTGGATTTGTATCTGAATAGGTGGACTTACTCCTGAAGCTGCATTGTGCAGAACCCCTCCTATGCTCCAGTTGATCCCAGCTGTCAATGGGTAACTTGTTTGCAACTGGTTAGGGCTTGAAGAAAAGTGTTTTTTCTGAGGGAATAAGAGGTAGGGAATCAAAATGCATGAAAGCTGGTGTCTGCTAGTACCTCTTTGATGGCAGCTGCATAGGAGCCACCGTTGCTGGACAAACCTGCAAAATGCAGGTGTTCACCCTTGTTCTGGTACCTGTATAGTTGCTTATCCCCCACCATTAACTACTTACAGCTTCGCTGACGACCTCACTGAGTTGGTCCAGCATTATGTACTATGAGTAAATGTCCAGAAGTTTGTTAATTTTGGGATGCTTGTACTACTCTTCGCCTTATTTGAAGAGTTGTGGGGTCTCTTCACTCTAGATATAATTTTCTTTTTTTTTATGCTACTCTTGTGGCTGCTTTCTAACAGTTATAGTAGTCTGATCACACTGCCTCTTCCATTTGAACCCCTTTTTACCTCCAGGATGTAAAGCCAGCCGAACCACAGCCATATCTTGGAAGAACATGGTTCAAAGTCACTACAGGAAGCCATATGGCTTTTTTGAGTACAACCATTTTTGCTCTGTTGTCCAGCATTTCTGACTGCTCCAAATCCCCAGTCTTTTCTTATTTAGAAACAATTGACCCTTCTAGAGTTTCTACCTCCCATCATTTATTCCTCAACCACTACCTCATTCTAGTGAATAATTGGGGCAGTTCCTCCATTTCAGCAGAGGAGCGTTGTGCCAAAAAAGAAAGCCCCAGGCCAGAGCTGAAAAATAAAATGGTAATAAAGTTTGTTTATTACCATTTTTTTCAGCAACCAACCCATCCCAAACTGAGTGACAAAATGGGGCGGGGCCAGTGTTCCTGAGTGGCAGCAGGGAGCTGTGCACTAAAGTCTAAAATATGTATGTCTCTGGGCAGCCGACATGCGACAGACGCCCAGACATGCAGATTAAACTTCTATAACCTAGCTGTTTTAGACAGCTGTGTTAGAGAAAGTGCAGGCCTCCAGTGCTCTTAAGAGCGCTGAGTGAGGCCAAACCCTCCAATCATGTTGCTGCTGTCATGCTGGTGAGAGCAGCGCCAGAATTGGTTAGGGAAGTTGGCTGGGTTCCATGTCTAAGCCTCCCTTGAGACAAGGCCAAAGGAGGAGGACGTCACGTCGCACAGGAAGGTAAGTGTATTTATGTTTTTTGGGTGCCATCCACCTTACCACCTTCGGTACTTGCCAGCCGCCACTGTCATTAATCACTCCCTGATTCAAGTCCGCCTCCACAGACAGGCACTTCTCTGGCCTCTCTTGCTTTTTTAAAATAAAAGGACCTCTCCAGCCTCCAATAGTTAGATGAAAGACCGCCTACCTGGAGATATCCTGTTTTGTCTGTCTTCTAGCCAGGCATCCCTGACCTGTTGTGTTATTGCATCTTGGTACACCATCTGCTAAGCATAGTTGTGGCCGCATCCCTCCGTAGCGAGAAATCTGCTTAGTCACATGGAATCTGCCTGAATATTTTTAAAGCGCATAGGTAGGGACCGCTCCTACTTCACACACTGGCCCAAACACTAGCTCTTGCACAACCCATGGCACCAGCACACTACTGCTGTGAGCGCCCAGGTGTCGCCTAGGTCGTGCTATGTCTTCTCGCTGCTATCCCATGCCTTTGGGTGCCGACAAACCTTTCCTAGCCCAATAAATAGCCCACGAAAAAGCAACATTTCTCATTCACCTGTACCTATGTAGGATTAGGTCCAAGATGCAACCCAGTAGACTAGAACCCCATAGAGTAGTGGTAAACTTCATCCAGAGTGAAATCAACCCCACAGCACTACATCTTTTTTACAAGCCTAGCAACATTCAAACTGAGCAAGACAGGATGCGCAGGCAAGGCACTATTGCGGAGGACACTATTTGGCCCCGAGAATTTCCAGAGAAGAGGGTCTTGAGGGTAGGAAGGCCACCGCACCAGTGCACAAACATGTCAGCTCCTGCCTCTCTCCGATGTCCCAGTGTGGCCCTTAGTGTATCTGGGGCAGTTATCTTTAAAAATAAATGACCCCAGACATGGAGTTCCAATGCATGGCCATTCACCAGTGGAATGAGTCTAGAAGGGAAGGGTTGAATGCCAGCACAGATAACCCATGTCAGGAAATCTGGGACTCTTTGATAGATAGGTACACATGGCTAGAATCGAAGAGGCAACCCATAATTATACACTGTATTCCATCTACCACTTGGTACAACTGAGAATTGTGAAGCAATACTGCACGTAGCAGATATGCAGAGGGGCACCTCAGTCTTGATGGATATATACAGACAATGTGGAGAGATTGCCTACACCCAACTCGTCCCTGGATGGTGGGGCCTCTGCACCCTCGTAACTATACACACCCCGACCCTGGTCATCCCTAGAAAAGATATGTCTGAGTTGTTCCAACATCCGCTACAGAAGAAAACAACTCTATTGGATCAGGCTCGAGAAACAATAACGGCGGATTACTTTGGCTGGGCTAGGTAAGAGTGCATTCTGGAAGAAGTAAACATGAGAGGGTCCATACCCTTTTTCACCTTGCAAACAAAGGCAAACACCCCCTGGTTGCAGATAGCCAGGTGGCAAATACTGAAGATGTATTTATCAAAAAAGAGGGAGGAAGAGGAAAAAGGAACCAGGTTTTACCCTCCTCAAATTACAATTTAAACATAAGATCCTTGAGCCCAAGGATCAAAAAAACCTGGTTTTGTCAGTAAGTGGTATTCACACAAATTAATAGTTTCGGGATAGCTTTGATAAGCCAGAAGAAAGGAAAATGATATTTCTTTCTTGTGTCCCCTCACTCACCAGGGTTTCCCCAAAGTGACATGCTTCATCATTGGGGCCATCCCAGCCCTCTACGGACTGGGGCGTGCTGCGACTAGCGAACTACGCAGGAGCACTTTAATTTGTGGACTATGTGTAGTGCAAGGTGTATTGTGAAGGTAGAGTGGTATGTGTACTGTGGATTAAAAACTACCTGCCTAGTGAGCTATAAATGATTTATTCTTGCTCCCGGGTGGTACATTAAAAACGGGTTCTAGGGATCCTACTATCAATGAGTTAGGTGTGCCTAGCATTTTTTTGGCAACATGTTTCAAGCTCCCCATGCTCTTCTTCAGGACTACGCAGGGACCAGCCCTTTGTTCGCCACTCCTAGATGTGCTCAAGTGAGATGCTAGAAAGTTAAACAATTATTTACTTTAGAATGCTGCATAAATTAAGGCATGCATTAGTACATACACTAGTATTGATCACGTAGTACATGAAAAGACCCCTAACTTGGCCCCCTTGGTCACGGAGTGTTGTTCGTATCCCCTCCAATTTGGATTTACGGATCACTTGGCTTAGTAACCTACACTGCAACCTCCGGACCGCATCTTTTTTTTTTTTGTATTCCTCATATACCAGATTGGGTATTCTAGCTAGGGCATCTCCTCCTCCCTACATTGCGATGTACGAACCTTAAGGATTATATCCTTTGTAGGGGAGGAGGCCGAAAACCCCTCTCTAGACTTGGCTGTTTGCTATGTCCGCTCCATATCCTTTCGACCTTAAAGACCCTTTCTTCGGCAGGAGAACAAGCACCAACAGTACCCAGGTGAAATCATAATAACACTTTCATCGGTTCCGCCAAGCCACAAGGGCCGCCCAGATCTTATCTTGGCTTGAGCTGTCACAAGCCATATCGGACTCGCTAACATACACAATATACTTCAGACAATCCGTGAATGTGGGGGCATTCTCTGACTTCCAGGCCTTACAAATTTCACGCCTTGCTAGGATAATTACATAAAAGATGAATTTAGTCATCATATCCTGAAGGTGGTATTCTGCCCCTAACCCAAAGAAAATTGTCCTAGAAGAGATCTCAATATGTAAACCTAGGACATCAGATATGAACTCTCCAATTTTAGTCCAATAGAGTAACAATCTTGGGCATTCTACGAACATGTGTATATCGTCTACCGCTGGGGCCTTACACCGTGGGCAGCTATATTCAAGATTTGTAATTCTAACCAGTTTTTTTGGAGTTATATAAACTCTGTTCAGGGTGAACAGATGATTGCGCTTTAAGGGGGCAGATTTCACCACTATGTTTAACAATTTAAAGGAATCTCCCCTATAATGCTAACAAGTTGTCACATTGCAGGTCATCTATTTCTCCCCAGAGCTTATTGAGTTCACCCTCTGTGATTTCATCCTTCTCATTTAGTGCCTCATACCAAAAGGAAATCTCCTTTTTCCATCTAGCTTTTCTCTTCACAGATTCAAATTTTGGGTTGATTGTAAGCTCCCAAGAAATAGTAGACCACCAACTCGACAACTGATAGTATTTGAACCTGGTGAGAGTTCCATTTGTCAGCCTAGAGAGTGAGTCCCACCCCAGTAGCTGGGAATTATCCAAAAGATCCTGCCATTGCATGATACCAGCTGTTTTAAGAGGAATTGATAATTGGTCTCTGAGACATTCTGGCGTCCCAGGTGAATCCCATATAGGGGCCTGGGGTGTATAATAGGGAATACCTAATTTCTTTCTCACAAACACCCAGTTTCTCAGGGCAGTCCCTAACACCTTTAATCTAACCTTCTTATAGAATCTTGGATCCCCAAATTTGAATAAAAAGGATTCTTGCCCTAAAGGGGTGCCATGTAATAATGCCTGGAATAGCGTCCTAAAAAAGATGTGTCAGCTTTGTCTGCCATACGCCTGAAGTTTTTAAAGTGAAAAGAATGACAATAGTGCAAAATATCTGGCATGGCAAGTCCTCCAGCTTTCAATTTCCGTCACAATTTTTTAAAAGAGATTCTGGGTGATTTACAGTTCCAGATGAAGGATCCGATTTTTCCCTGTAGTTTGGCAATATCTTTAGGATCAAATGTCAGGGGTATTGAATTAAAAAGAAAAGTAACCTTTGGCAAAATAACCATCTTGATTAAATTAACCCTTCCAAAGATGTTTAGTGGTAGGCCAGACCAACGCTGCAAAGTCCCACAGATGTCCTTGTAGACTCTATCCAGATTCACCTTGGATGTTTCTGAGATGTTCTGAACTAAATGAATTCCAAGGTATCTCATCCGGGGTTTTGTTTCAGGGAGTTTATCCACATAATTCCACTGCATGACCTCCGTTTTTTCTTTATTAATTCTATATCCTGAGACCACCCCAAAACTTTCGGCATGATGAAATAGACGGTGGATAGATATCTCAGGATTGGATGTATACATTAGGAGGTCGTCAGCATATAGTGCAAATCTTAGGTCTAACTCATTAATCTGGAAGGGTTTAATCTGAGCATCCGATCTTAGCTGGTTTACCAAAGGCTCTATATAGAGATTGAACAATAAGGGAGACAGGGGGCATCCCTGCCTAGTACCCCGTGTTATTTGAACCCAATCTGTTAGCAGATTATTTACAAGAAACTTGGCTTTAGGACTATGATACAGAGCTTTTATGGATGCTATAAAATTAGCTGGAATGCCAAACTTAGACAGAGCCTCCCATAGATATAGCCAATGGACCTGGTCAAAGGCCTTAGCGGCGTCAATTGCCACGATAGTCAAGGTTTTTTTTTGCTCTGAAGCATAGTCTATTGCAGCGATGGCTTGATGGGTCAGTTTATTTAACTGCCTACCTGGCATAAAGCCCCTCTGATCCTCATGTATTAAGGACTTACTTACTTTGGCCAATCTCGCCGCCAAAACCCCAGCGAAGATCTTATAATCTGTATTTAGCAGCGAGATTGGCCTATAGGACTCAACTGTCAAGGGGTCCTTATTGGGCTTAAGAACTAGCGTTACTGTAGCTTCCAGCCAGGTCGGTGGGATAGTCTGTCCCTCATAATGTATTTTATTAAATAGAGACGTAAGGATAGGAACGACTATGCCTGCCCCCATTTGATAAACTTCAACTGGAATCCCATCTGGGCCAGCTGATTTTCCCCTGGCCATTCTTTTGAGCTGATCATGAATCTCCCCCTCTTTAATCAAAGAGCCTAGCAGCGAACTATCCTCATCTGTTAAATATGGGAGGCTAAGCTCCTCCAGCCAGTGAGCTGCTTCTTCAGTAGAAGTTTTATTGTTTGTACCTGTATATAAGTTCTGCATATATAACTTAACTTCTTCCAACAGCTCCTCATTATTAAATGTTATTTCGCCAGAACTCTGTATCTTTAACCTACTTATCTGGTTTCTAGCTCGATCGGACCTAGCCTTCCATGCCAAAATACGGCCTCATTTTTCGCCATAGGAAAAGTTCTGCAGTCTGCTTGCATCCCACCTCTCTTTAATGATCTTGTCAAGATTTGCCTGATATTTAACTTTTAAGTTCTCTAGCTCTATCAGGATGGAAGGCAAGTTGGTTTGTTGCTCTAGTGAGGCTCTCTGTAGCTCTTGCTCTTTTTGTTTAATTTTAAACAGCGAGTCTTCCTCTGTCTTCTTCCTACTTATATTTCTCTGTATCATTATGGTAGAAAGTGCCCCCCTTAAGTAAGACTTAAATGCTTCCCATACTGTTTGTTCTGACGCAGTGGCATTGTTAAATTCAAAATACTCCTCTATGTGCTTTAGTAGGTCATTTTCTAAGCCTTCCTGTAATAGGAGGGATCTATCTAAGGTCCACCGTCTTACCTGAATACATTGAGGAAATACAACTGTTAATTCTACCATAGAATGGTCAGATAAGATAGCAGGAATGTAAGTGGTGGACACAGTCTTTGGAAGTAGCATCTTGATGCTGAGCACATCTAGGAGTGGCAAACAAAGGGCTGGTCCCTGCGTAGTCCTGAAGAAGAGCTTGGAGAGCTTGAAACATGTTGACAAAAAAACGCTAGGCACACCGAACTCATTGCTAGTAGGATCCCTAGAACCCCGTATTTAATGTACCACCTGGGAGCAAGAATAAATCATTTATAGCTCACTAGGCGGGTAGTTTTTAATCCACAGTACACATACCACTCCACCTTCACAATACACCTTGCACTACACATAGTCCACAAATTAAAGTGCTCCTGCGCAGTTCGCTAGTCGCAGCACGCCCCAGTCCGTAGAGGGCTGGGATGGCCCCAATGATGAAGCATGTCACCATGGGGAAAACCTGGTGAGTGAGGGGACACAAGAAAGAAATATCATTTTTCTTTCCTCTGGCTTATCAAAGCTATCCCGAAACTATTGAGTTTTGTGAATACCACTTACTGACAAAACCAGTTTTTTTTTTATCCTTGGGCTCAAGGATCTTATGTTTAAATACTGAAGATGATCAACGATGATCAATGGTACTGAACTTGGCCTAAACTCTATCAAGGAACAACTAAAAACCCTGCACCTTATGGTGATGCAACATCGGTATATGTTGGACTTGATGACTGCATAGGAGGGTGGTTTGTGTGCCAAAATCAGCGCGTTCTACTGTAATTTCATCCCAAGAAATTACATAGACAACAGGACACTAACGCTTGCCATCCACCAACTGCATTATTTACAAGCTGACATGACGAGGGAGGTGCCCCTGCGCAGAACTGGTTTATGGACTTATTTTCCAGGTTCCCCCAATAGGTGACCAGACTGTGCCTGTCAATGCTTCCAATTGCTTTTCTTGGTTTATTTTTGTGTGGTTTCCTACA
This sequence comes from Lissotriton helveticus, assembly GCF_964261635.1. NCBI lineage: Eukaryota > Metazoa > Chordata > Amphibia > Caudata > Salamandridae > Lissotriton > Lissotriton helveticus. The sequence goes on along the minus strand of NC_136069.1, from coordinate 345,477,527 downwards.
AGTGGGGGTTTCCTACTGTAAAAAGGCCGTCCTCAAATTAAGTAGAATGCAAGTAGCTAGGGAATTAGTAATAGACACAACAGAAACATTGTGTGACGGGGTGGTGGGCCCTGGGGATGTCGATGCTGATGTTTCCTCGGACTGGTGGTCCGCTGTGCCGCTGACCCCCCTTTCTATCGTCCCTGCACAGACTGAGGCGTCCGACCAAGGGGACTGGTTCTCGGCGACCGTCAACAGTGCATGGAACAACCCTCCGGTAAATGTACAGGGTCCCTTTAACCCGGGTCTGCAAGACGACGAGGCCCCGCCCACTGAGAGCGAGGAGAAGCCAAAAGCAGGAAGAACGAGAGAGACGACGGACGGCGTTTCCCTGGAGGCGGAAGGTGTTTTGGAGTGGAGACGGAGAGCGGTGAATCAGTGCAGCGGAGGAGAAGGGTACGAAGAGAGCCCAGCTGAGTTCGGCAAGCCAGGAGGCCACCGGTTCGGCGCTTCGCCCTGCCACGGTCCCACGGGAGGAGCGTGGCTGGACAAGGTACGGGGTGCAGTTGCGGGCTGGGTGGGACGGAGCGGCCAGTCGAACCCCAGAGAACCAGTGTAAATTTGTATAGTCTGAGAACCCTTCCCCTCACGAGCACATCGGACGATTGTATATAATTGAGCACTTGGTTTCCCACACACCCCGGGCCCTTGCAAGTCCGTCACGGACGCCCCAGTGACTGTTTCCTTTTCTTTCCTTTCCTTTCCGGGAACCTCCGGACGGAGACTCGAACCAGTGCACCGGCGTCCTACCAACCTCTCCCCTCCCGACCTGAGAGAGCGGATCCGCTGTTCTACGCACCTGCTTCATTCTGGCTAGCTCAGCATTCACAAGAGGCGTCAGGACGGAACCCTCTGAATTCGCAAAACTGAGAGTGACTACCAAACGAAGGAAAGCTTATCTAAAAATAAAACCTTCGCTTAGAGCATTATTTCCTGAATCTGTCTCTTTGGACCCTGTTCCCCCTGTGTCTGGCTCGCCAACCACTGCTTCCACTGACCCTGCCCCCTCACAACTGGTGTCAGAAGTGGGATCACCATCACAGTCCATCTGTCAATCCGAGATGGACGCCCTTATACAGCATCTCATCAAGGGGCAGGAGAAACTTGAATGGGCGGTCGAGCGGCAGATGACCTCGGCCCAAGCCGACATGTTCAAAAACACCATATCGGCCCAGATGGACAACATACAGAAAACGATGGCCCACCCCTCCGGCCTCGTTCCTGTGGAGAGCAGAGCCCATGTTCCCAGCCCATCAGGAATAGCGCTACAAAAATATGTGCACGGGGAAGATCCCGATGCCTTCTTGATGAACTTTGAGCGAGCGGCAAGAGCATTGGGATGGCCCGAAGAAAAATGGCCTTTCTTCTTGGCCCCGCTGTTAACTGGGGAGGCCCAGTTTGCGTATCAGGTCGCGAATCCTGCTGGGAACGCCCCTTATGCTCTAATCAAGAATGTGATACTGGATCACTTGGGGCTGGATTCCGAAGCATATAGAGTTAGGTTCCGCAAGGAGAAGGGGATCCCGGGTGAGAACCCCAAAACCCTCGTATTTTCGCCTGAAGATGATGGCCGACAAGTGGTTGAAGTCCGGCTCCAGCACCAAAGAGGAAATCCTGGCACAAATATATTTGGAGCAATTCATGGAGGCCCTCCCCTATGGCTCACAGAGGTGGCTGAGGCAGCACTCGGGCCTCACCGTAGAACAGGCCATAGAGATGGCCGCCAACTATGCACGAGCGCAGCCAAGGGGCATAGGATGGGAACCGGAGAAGAATTCGAAATCCCTGCCCGCAGGAAAAGGAGAAAAGAAACCAAGACCTACCCCTGAGCCTTTTCGGCCTCGCCCTATACGGATGGAGCCTCCCCTACCTCGCGGCCCTCAATGCTTTGAGTGTGGCGAGTGGGGGCATATCGCCCGCCTTTGCCCCAGGAGGAGGCTCCCGAGGAACCTATGGAGGTGGGGTATCTACCCAAGGCCGTCCTCTACTCCGCAGAGCTGGGAACCTCGTTTTATGTGAGTATTAAGGTGAACGGGTATAACATCAAGGCCCTCCTGGACTCTGGGTGTAGACAGTCGGTGGTGCAAGAGAGGTTTGTCTTGCCCGACCAATATGACCAGGAAGTGATAGTGCATATTCGCTGTGTACACGGAGACGTAAAGCCGTATCCCGTGGCTCAGGTGTCCATTGCCCCTGACAATCTCCCTGAGTGCTCTGGAAGGGTGGGGGTATTACCGACCCTCCCAGAGGATATGATCCTTGGTGTGGACAACCCTGGTTTCCTGGATATGTTTAGGAGAACGGTATACGAACAACCCCTACCCGAACCCAAACCCCAACCGGCTCTGCTCTTCGGCCCAACTCTCATCTCTCTCTGCCTCACTTCCTCCTTCCCCATCTGTAGCTCTACACTTATCCTCACATGGCATCTATGCCCCCCCCCTTCCCGGTGTCGTTTTGTCTTCTTCCTTTTCCCCAATCTCCTCTCCGTCCTCCCCTCCTTGTGTTTCCCCCGGTTCCCTTGACGCTTCTGCTATTCTCTTGAATACACGTTCTGCCGCAAAAAATCAAACCGCTCTCTTCAACCTTCTGGACACTGACCCCCCAGACTTTCTTTTCCTCACCGAGACCTGGTTTTCCTCCCATTCACTTCCTGACCTTCTTGCTATTCTTCCTGCCACTCACTACGCCCTCCGTGCCGACCGCCCAGATGGAAGAACTGGGGGTGGCGTGGCGATGATAGTCCGCCGATCCCTGCAATTCCAGCTCCTTTCGCATCCTGGCATCACCAATGTAGATTTTCTGGTGGCCCGCTCTCTCAACCTCCCGGTTCCCCTCACGGTGATTCTTCTGTATCGCCCCCCTCAGTACATGTCTTCTTTTGTGTCCTCTGTGCAGGATCTCTTGGCCACCCTGGCTGTAGATAATTCGTCGCTAATTCTGCTGGGGGACTTTAATTTCTGGCTGGGCGATCCGCAGGAGGACCCCCTCTCGAAAGACTTCTCCGCCACTCTCCGTTGTCTCAACTTTTCATCCCACGTTTCGACCCCTACCCACACCCATGGTCATATTCTTGACCAGATTTGGTCTCTCCGTTGCAACCCCCTGGTGTCTTCCATCTCCCCTTGTGGCTGGTCCGATCATTTTTTGATCTCCTTCTCCATCCCCTTAGGTCGGCCCGAGAAAGCTACCTTGCCCAAGAACATCTGGGCTCGGTGTTGGAATAAGGTTGATCTCGATGATCTTTCCTCCTCTCTCTCTCTATCGGCCCCCGCTTTGACCGATCTCTCTGTGGAAAGTCAGGCGGATGCCATTCAGACTTGGCTTTCCTCGGCTTGTGATCAGGCCGCTCCTCTTAAAAAGATTAGATCGGCCCGTCTTCACAACGCCCACAGGTGGTTCTCCAACGACCTTAGATCCCTGAAGCTCGAGCTCAGACGGTCGGAACGTCGCTGGCGTCGCACCTATTGCCCCACTCTCCGCTTGAAATATAGGGCCCTCCTTAATAATTACAAATCGGCCATCTTAGCGGCCAAATCCAAATACTTCTCGGACCGCGTTGCCCTTTCGGCTAACAAAACTCGTGAGATCTTTTCTCTGGTTCGCAGCCTTGCCACCTCTGACCGTGCTGGTCTTTCCCCTGCTCCTTCGCAATCTCTCTGCCACTCGCTGAACACCTATTTCATTAACAAAATAATCACCATTAAGGCCAACATTCCGACTGTGCCTCACTTTGATCTACCGGACCATCCCCCTCTCTCTTCCCCTGGTTTTGATCATTTTACACCCATCTCCCCGGAGCTTTTTCTCGACCTCCTTGTCAAGGTCAAGTCCGGTTCCCCGGTGGACTGCGCACCTGCTCGTATTCTCAGAACTCTATTCACTAGCTTTCCTACTCCCCCTCTAACCTTTCTTAACTCCTGTCTGGCTTTGGGTTCTGTCCCTTCTTTCTTTAAGTCTGCCATTGTGCTTCCTATCCTGAAGAAAGCTGGCCTGGACCCCTCCCTTCCATCGAATTTTAGGCCGATCTCCCTCCTCCCCTATCTAGGGAAGATTCTTGAGAGCCACGTAACATCTTGTCTCTCTTCTTACATCGAGGAGAACAACATCTTGGCCTCCCACCAGGCTGGCTTTCGACCGGGCCACTCCACTGAGGGCGTGGTCCTTGCGGTCCTTGACGAACTGAAGGGCAAGGCCGACGGCAACCTTCCTCAGGCCTTAGTCCTTTTGGATCTGTCCGCTGCGTTTGACACGGTCGATCATGCTATTCTTCCTGACCGTGTCAGCGCAGCGGGCATCCAGGGCGTTGCCCTCTCTTGGATCGCGTCCTTTTTACAGGGACGATCACAGGCAGTCCACCTCTCCACCTTCTCTGCTCCTCCCCTCACGGTCACGTGTGGGGTACCCCAAGGCTCTTCTCTTTCCCCCCTTCTCTTCAATCTTTATATCCGCCCCCTCATTTCCTCGCTTCTTGAGCTGGGGGTCTCAGTGTATAACTACGCTGACGACCTCCAGCTCGTCTTCGATCTTTCTTCCCCAACTCACTCTCTTCCCAAGCTCAGGTCGACTCTTGTCTTTATTTCCCAGTGGATGAGCTTCAATCATTTGAAGCTCAACCCTGACAAGACAGAGCTTGTCCTCACTGGTGGCCCCTCCAATCCCTGGTCCTCAGTCCATTGGCCCCTTTCTTTTGGCCCTCCACCTTCCCCGGTTCCCTCTGTTCGGACCTTGGGCATCAAGGTCAGCAATGATCTCTCGATGCACGCGCACATTAGCTCTGTCGTATCCTCTTGCTTTTTCTCCCTCCGCCTCATCCGTAAGATTTCCCGTTTTTTTTCTGTTGATGCCCTTAAAGTCATCATCACTGCCCTTATTACATCTCGCCTGGATTATGGTAATGGCCTGTATGTAGGCATTCCTGCCTACGAGACCCGTCGTCTCCAGGCCATCCAGAACCAGGCGGCCCGTCTTGTCCTTCGTCTCCCGAAGTTCCCCCACATCACTCCCGCCCTCAAAACCCTTCACTGGCTCCCCGTCCAGTTCAGGTCCCAGTTCAAACTTGCCTGCCTGGCCTTTCGGGCGCAGGCCCGGTCCGCTCCTTTTTTCATCAACTCTCTGATCTCCTCTCATGCCCCTCCCCGCTCCCTCCGTTCTTCCTCTCTTTCTCTCCTTCACGTTCCCCACTTCCGCAAGTCCCGCACAGGCGGCACCCGCTTCTCTGTGCGCGCTCCCCAGATCTGGAATTCTCTTCCCCTCTCTATCCGTTCCATTCCCATTTTTTCTCATTTTCGGAAAGCCCTCAAAACCTTCTTCTTCCTTCAGGCTTTCCCGAACTAAATCTTTCCCGCACCTGTTAGGCAGACACTGATGTGTTCCTCAGCGCCAGGAAGCCGCTTGGCCACAGAGCGCTTTATAAGTCTCTTTTTCATTTCATTTCATTTCATTTCATTTCATTTCATTCATTTCTGCTTACTTCTGAACCATGGGTCCTTAACCGCAGTTTCAGGTTCGCCCAGTCCGAGGACAGATCGTTTTTAACGCGTGGGAAGCAGCACAGGCAACACCGGAAGGGCCTAACCCCTCCTATCCCAGATTCATCATAAAGAAGGAACTGTTATACAGAGAAGCCGCCGCAGGACAAGGGTTACAGCTCCTGGTTCCGACGTCTTTTAGGGAACAAGTGCTGTTTTTTGCCCATGCTCATCTGACGGCCGGTCATGCGGGCAAAGAGAAGACCACAGAGAGTGTGATGCGACACTTCTACTCGCAGGGTATCTACAGAGACGTGCAGGAGTACTGCAGGAAGTGTGAGGTCTGCCAGAGGAAAAACACCCACCGACCCCCGGCGGCTCCCTTACACCCGATGCCCATCATTGGGGTGCCCTTCGAGCGTGTGGGAATGGACCTCATAGGACCTCTCCCGAAGACCCCCAGAGGGCATCTATATGCCCTGGTGATAGTGGATTACGCCACCAGATACATAGAGGCCTTTCCCTTGAAAACACCCACTACAGCCAATGTGGCTGAGAAGTTCGTGGAATTATTCGCCAGGGTGGGGTTTCCAAAAGAGGTTGTAACGGACCAAGGAACGCCGTTCACATCACGTCTCATGAAGGAAATCTGCAAGTCCCTGGACATCCGGCATCTGAAAACATCCGTCTACCACCCCAGACGGATGGCCTTGTTGAAAGGTACAATCAGACCCTTAAAACGACCTTGAAGAAAATGTTGTCCTCGGAAGGTCCGGCCTGGGACAGGCTGCTCCCGTTAGCCCTATACGTGCTCCGGGCCCAAAAACAGAGCAGTCTCGGACACTCGGCATTTGAGCTACTGTACGGGAGGCTTCCAAGAACATTGCTGGAAATCACCAAAGACGCATGGGAAGCACAGGAAGACCAAGAAAGAAATACACCCCTGGAATATACCTCCCAACTGCGGTCCAAACTAGGGAAACTCCGCGGTCTGGCCTATACGAACCTCGAGGAACATCAGAAGAAACAAAAGAAGGCCTACGACAGAGGGACCCGGCTACGACGACTGAGAGTAGGTGACTGGGCCCTGGTGCTATTGCCCTCCATCACGAAGAAAAACGAGTGGACCGGTCCTTACGAGGTAACGGAAATGATAAGAGAGACCACCTACCGGCTGCGGCTCTCCCCTGCAAAAACACAGACATATCATATAAACATCCTCAAGAAGTGGTTTGGCCCCCCTCCCCGAAATGCCCACTTGGCGGTCCCAAACAAAAGAACGGAAGAAAACACCCTTCAACACCTCGTGGTGAATCCCGAACTGCCTGAAAGAAAAAAACAAGAATTGACGGAGGCTTTGCTCCCCTTCTTGTCTGTGTTTTCCGACTTGCCCGGAAGGATAAACCTGGTGGAGCACCGCATTGAGACTAAACCAGGTGAAACGGTGAGACAACGGCCCTACAGGATCCCTGCAGCCAGAAGAGAGGCCGTGAGACGGGAAGTACGGGACATGTTGGAACTGGGGGTGATTCGACCGTCCTCCAGCAATTGGGCCTCCCCGATAGTGATGGTACCCAAGCCAGATGGCACAAAACGCTTTTGCATGGACTTCAGAGCCTTGAACTTGATATCCTCCTTCGACGCATATCCCATCCCCCGCGTGGATGAGTTGATAGAGAACCTGGGGGAGGCGGTGTACATAACGACCATAGACCTGACAAAGGGGTATTGGCAGGTGCCCCTCAGAGAGGAGGACCGGAAAAAAACCGCCTTCATCACTGATGAAGGACTCTACGAATTCACAGTACTCCCCTTTGGACTCCATGGAGCCCCTGTCACATTTCAACGGCTCATGAACCACATCCTGAAACCCTTCCCATCGTTCTGCTTGGCATACCTGGACGACATCGTGGTCCACAGCAAAACATGGGAAGAGCATCTGCAACACCTACAGACCATCCTACGGGCCCTACAGGAGGCAGGCCTCCACATCAACTCAAAGAAGTCACGTGCCGCTTTTACGAAGGTCAAATACCTGGGTTACGTGCTAGGCGAAGGCACCATCGCTCCCCAGGCCGAGAAAGTCCAGGCCATCAAGGACACATGTTTCCCTTCCACAAAAAGGGAGCTCCGAGCCTTCCTTGGGCTAATCGGTTATTACAGAAGGTTCATTCCTAGATTTGCGGAGGTGGCCACCCCCTTAACAGATCTCCTTTGAAAAGATGTAAAGACCAAGGAGATACAAACCCCCCCCCCGGGAGGCCCTGGAAGCGTTCGAACACCTGAAGAACGCCATCACCTCTGCCCCGATCTTGACCTCCCCGGACTTTGCTAAAACCTTCCTCCTAGCCACAGATGCCTCCGAGACCGGCCTAGGGGCCGTACTATCTCAGGTGGACAACGAGGGAGTGGAACACCCGGTCCTGTTTACCAGTCGGAAGCTATTCCCTAGGGAACAAAAATACTCCACTGTGGAGCGGGAGTGTCTCGCCATCAAATGGGCGGGGGAAAAACTGCAATATTATTTTGAGGGTCGCCCTTTCATCCTGCAGACCGACCATGCCCCCCTGAGATGGATGTACCGAAACAGGTCCCTTAATCCACGAGTACTCAGGTGGTTTCTGGCTCTGCAGCCCTTCTCCTTCACTGTGCTGCACAAAAAGGGGTCAGACAATGGGAACGCGGATTACCTGTCTAGGGTCTTTCCTCTCCCCGATCGGGAGAGTCCAGGAGGGGAGGTGTGTGACGGGGTGGTGGGCCCTGGGGATGTCGATGCTGATGTTTCCTCGGACTGGTGGTCCGCTGTGCCGCTGACCCCCCTTTCTATCGTCCCTGCACAGACTGAGGCGTCCGACCAAGGGGACTGGTTCTCGGCGACCGTCAACAGTGCATGGAACAACCCTCCGGTAAATGTACAGGGTCCCTTTAACCCGGGTCTGCAAGACGACGAGGCCCCGCCCACTGAGAGCGAGGAGAAGCCAAAAGCAGGAAGAACGAGAGAGACGACGGACGGCGTTTCCCTGGAGGCGGAAGGTGTTTTGGAGTGGAGACGGAGAGCGGTGAATCAGTGCAGCGGAGGAGAAGGGTACGAGGAGAGCCCAGCTGAGTTCGGCAAGCCAGGAGGCCACCGGTTCGGCGCTTCGCCCTGCCACGGTCCCACGGGAGGAGCGTGGCTGGACAAGGTACGGGGTGCAGTTGCGGGCTGGGTGGGACGGAGCGGCCAGTCGAACCCCAGAGAACCAGTGTAAATTTGTATAGTCTGAGAACCCTTCCCCTCACGAGCACATCGGGCGATTGTATATAATTGAGCACTTGGTTTCCCACACACCCCGGGCCCTTGCAAGTCCGTCACGGACGCCCCAGTGACTGTTTCCTTTTCTTTCCTTTCCTTTCCGGGAACCTCTGGACGGAGACTCGAACCAGTGCACCGGCGTCCTACCAACCTCTCCCCTCCCGACCTGAGAGAGCGGATCCGCTGTTCTACGCACCTGCTTCATTCTGGCTAGCTCAGCATTCACAAGAGGCGTCAGGACGGAACCCTCTGAATTCGCAAAACTGAGAGTGACTACCAAACGAAGGAAAGCTTATCTAAAAATAAAACCTTCGCTTAGAGCATTATTTCCTGACTCTGTCTCTTTGGACCCTGTTCCCCCTGTGTCTGGCTCGCCAACCACTGCTTCCCCTGACCCTGCCCCCTCACACATAGCAAACCTCAAACAATGTGACTGTCAGGAAGTATGGGGTAAATTTTGTAGTTGAAAATTGAACTAGAGGAGAATTTTAAAATGTTTGCAAATACAATATCAATGCACATCATGATATATGTACGTATAATAACAAACGTGCCTCATCCTCATTGAATTCACTCGAAATTACCTTTCCCTCAATACTGAGTCAGAAGTATGCGGTCAGGCAGGCCCTGCGACCTGGACTTGAAGCAACTGATTGACGGATCACAGGTGGGGTGACATGTAACCCTTAGACAAACGCGTGAACAGGAAAACCCAGATCAATCCCACAGATAGGCAACAACACCACAATGTTCTTAGGAGATTGGCCCTTATAAATCATGTTTGGCCGGAGGGGCGCGCATTCCCCAAAAAAACATAAAGTCAGATGCCACACTAAGTTAGGATCACTCAACCGATCGTAACATAACATGCACACTACACGCAGTGATCACACGCTCCCCATGCTGGCCATCTGTACACGTACGCACTGGCCCCACATTGTGTTCACGTAGGGTCAAGCCACCTGCGGTCCTCATCAAAAGACCATATTTATGACCCCGTGACTAGGCCCAGATTTCTGTCTCCAAAGGAATGCACACATTACTTTATGACGCTTCATGTAATGTATAAAATCACAGCCGAAACCAATGTGCTTTGAGACAGTCTTCAGACCCTGACTCTGTTGCCTGCTCTTCTGCTTCTGTGTTTAATTAAACCAATGGTTTCTGTTTTGCCAAACGCCTTTTGTCTATTATTTTTCAGGGTAATTCACATTTGAGCAACACGAATCAGGGCTGTGCAGGGAATATGTGTTTATTTCTTCCTCTTCTTTTGCTTGCATAGAGGTGGATTCCCTGTCAGCACTGATGAGTGATCTTTTTTGATCTGAGCAGGCATGTGGGGCATGCCCGCCGAGTCTGGATTGGGACCTTTCATAGGGTGTTTTTAATGCAAGCTTCTGTAGTAGAGGGGATGGTGGAGGGGACAGGGAGCTAGCAAACATTGAGGAAATTGTTTTGTTATCATTGGCAGAGTGGCAGGCCATTTCAAAATGTCACTGTATGTGTATTTCATGACCCATGTGTTATTACATCAGATGATGGCTCATGAGGAACTACTAAATACAGTTTCTGGAAAGCTTTCTCTTTGTCTAGGAAAGTCTGTTCCAGTTAATAAGGAGCTTTGTTATGAAGCTTTTAGGATTAAAAGGTCGTTTAACATTGTGTGTGTGTTTTATGTGGCTGAAAGGTAAGCATTTCTGTAAATGCAAGCATCAGTAGGTGGTTTATTCTTAAGAAGAAATTACAAAAAGGCAAAGGCAGAGACAGACTTTCTAATTCCTCTGTGTTTCTCTTTTTTTGTTGATTCTTCAGAGAGTACACTGGTGAAGGCAGTTGTCAAGGCTCTGTCAACTGAGAATATTAGAAGGAGGGAACAGCGGCATTGCATTCCTTTTCTCTTGAAGAAATTGGTACTACCTGCAGTGCAAATATGCGTACAAGGAGGAGTAGAGGGACAGCCCCTGTCTTACCTGAGACAGAATATGGGCTTTCTTCCAGGCCAACTGCAGGAATGTTCTTCATACATTTACCATAATATGTGAAATCAGCAGGAGATGCTCTTCACTTTCATGAGAAGATCTAAGCCTTCAGAGAATGGTGAGTCTTGGATAATTTGGCTATATTCTGATTCATGCAGAAAATGTACATGCTGGAGGGTGCTGAGAATACTTTGCCACGTGCCTTAAAGATTGATAATACTGACAGGGAAACATCTGTCAAACCGGAGGATTGTACACCAGTGGATGTGGTAGATAAGGCTTACAGGATTGTGTAAAGAAGTTTGCTAATAAGAGCCAACACAGTCCAGTTGTTATCCAAGGACTTTGATACATTAATAGGAACAATGCATGAAGGAGAGGATTGTTCTGAACTTCTAAGTCAAATGGAGTCGCATGCAAGATTTTTGTCAGATGCCTCAGAGATTGGAAGGTGGATGTTACTTCTTGTGCCTCTTGTACCGTAAATGTCCTGGTTGTGACGGTGCCATGAGGCTTACTTTAATCCCCTTCTTCCAAACCCTTTCCACCTGCTGCCCAGCATTACATATACTGGAGGCAAAGATACAGTTTTCCTTTTTCATTATAATACTTTGGGTTTAACGAGTGTCTCTCTGATGGAGTTTCCGTGCTGTACAGACCTCCTGTGAGAATTCAGGGAGCACCAACGACACTTAGGGGCCTATTACGACCGCCACTGCATCTGGGCACGGGACCTTACGTCCATGTCGCGTCGGTCCCGCCATTCAAATTAGGATGCGCCCTCCACACTGTCGGGCGCATCCCGCATTTTTTACATTGCGGCGGGCGGTGCTATAAGCAGCACCTGCCGCAATGTAAAAAATGCATGTTGTGCATTTACATTCACAAAGTGACAGGCACCGCGCGGTGCCTGCCACCTTGTGCATTCAAATTCAGGGGGTTACCATAGGTACCCCCCTATGTGCAACCCCCACCCCTCCCAACATCCTGAGGGCCCGCAACTGGCCCCCAACAGCGAAAACAGCAACACTGCCTTGGAAAAGCTGCTCTCCGCCTGCATTGTGATATGGATGGCGGTGTCTTGCAGCCATACTAATATAGCGGGGGGTCTTTCAGGTATGGATGACGGGCAGAGTGCCCCTGCTGGGCCAGCGATGGTTACCACCGGCCCGGCTGAAGAAATATAAACCTCCTAAGGGGTTCACTGATACATTTGGTCCTTTTAACCAACAAAGAAGAAATTGGCACAGAAGCTGTAATATAAAAATAAAATCTTCAATAACGTCACATGAGGGAGACTGCGTCATACGGTACCCTCAGGCCACTGCAGGAGCCAGTCTAAGGAGTACAGAGAACAGGGGCCTTATATATGCGTAGGTTACATTAGTCAGCATAAAACCAAGGGGAGGTCCTGGCACATGTAAGCATGCAAATTGAATAATATGGCTATACAAAATTTGCTTGCTCAACAAAGTGGGAGGGGAGAATAAACTGAGCACATCAGTAAGAATAGCCTGACAGTTCTATACTAGGAGCAGGTGCATTCTACCAACTATGCCTTTCTGAACATGTGCAAGGCTCTGGAAGAGGTAGAAAGCACATGGCTAACTAAAATGGCTGCCAAGTACAAAATGGCTTTCAGCTCAGGCTAACAGCGATTCTTGCAATCTTTAACAGATAGTCCTTTTAGCATGAGCTAAAGACATTCCTATGATCTAGTAGGAACATAGAAAATATTTTGCACATGTATTTTCATAAATTCATCAATATCCTAATCCATTGCAAGGTGGGCATTTTTCATTCTAAACATTTCATTAAGCGGTTATATATAAGGTATAAGCAGGAGCACAAAGGAAACAAAGCATTGGGTCATAATTAACATACAGATAGCAGGAGAGAGTAATGACTATTATCACAAACAGAATTATCAATATTTTTCTAGCCCTAAGCAAAAAGTAAAAATTTTAGAACCATCTAGTCCAATTCTATGTAAAAAACATTTTCAATAGACTTTTCCAGTGTTCCTTTTATAAGGGCTAGAGTATCAATTAATATAGTAAAAAATAATCCTGGTTCCAGGGGAGCAGGAGGACCACACATGGCCATAGGAATTAGGACGAGGAGCCGCAAAGGGCTGCTCCTCCTCAATAATGGGACGCCCGAAAGGGTACATTACTAACAAAAAAGAAGTTCTTGGGAAATTGAAGCCGCTGTACAACCAGCGAGAGGGGAGATTTTCTTCTTGTGTCCATTTGAGCCTCATAGGCAGGCTCTTGTTGTTCTCACGGTGGGGCTGCACAACTTGCAAATCAGGAATCACGGCCCAGTTTGAGAAGAAAAAGTCTTTCAACGACCCTGTCCAGTGTCTCAGGCAGTGCACCAGTTTTCTTCACTTCAATCTAACAGGCACCAGAGACACAGCGCCTATACCCTAAACTCAAGTCCTTCCCTAACTCCTGTATTGCTCTGCTGGCGCACTGCTCTTTTGTTGGGGCCACAAATTCTATCCAGTGTGCCCAGGCATCTCTTGATCAACAAACAAAGGTGCAAACGTTCATTCACTTTGGGACCAGGATTCAGGGGCCTGATGCTAGGATCTCTGAAGCAACCCTCGTTAGGGCACCTCAAGCAAAAGCCTCCTTGCCATTCTGGTTGGTCTGTGACTCTCTCAGCTGGGCATCAAAAACTTGATCCATGATTTCTCCTTTCTGATTTGTGACCCCGTCTTTCGCCCAAGACAATGGCAGGGTTACACACTTCACATCCCAGTGCTTTCGCCTTCACTGAGGTCCTAGTTGCCAGCAACGCCTTTGCTGGTTACCTTCACCTTGGCTTCAAACTGGACTGGTGCTGACTCCCCAGGCTGGATCTGATGTCCTGGCCCCTCTGGCAATGGTTATAAGGCAGCAAATATGTATTGGTGGACAGAACAAAAGGTTTTTAGACAAGGCACAGCAATAATCTATCAACAGAGAGGATAGTCTCAAAATACTTCCTAGTCTTGGGATGCCCCATATAATAGCAAGGCACCCAAGAACCACTACATCTATCTTAGAGTAAAAAAAAACCTGGACCTATTACACTATGTAAAGCAGCTAAGGAGGTCTGTGTTCATTAACTAAATTCTGAGAAAAAGAGAAAAACAATACAGACATACTCTAAATCCTTACATTTGTGTATTCCTATATTATTCATCTGAAGACCCTCAAGAAAAAAGGAAATGTTCTACACTTTTACTCATAGACTTTACATTACTTGTACAGGACTGCAGACACTTCTAAAATGATTTCTCTCAATGAAAACACCTACATTGTACGCTTAGGACCATGCTCTCATGTTATAGGTGCAGCAGGACAATCTAAAACTGCTAATTTAACAGGGATTCTAATTACATAAAGAACTAAAAAAAAATCAACATAGTGGATACATAAATTTCCTCAGCAGAACATGTTGCGACAAACAAACTCCTATAAAACAATATTTTCTTTTCAGAAATGTTTGCTGAGGATCACATGGGCGTCTTTCCTGCATTGTACTTTTCAGGATCCAAACTATGCAGCATCAGCTCTAATAAGGACTGTCAGCTTATTTACACAGACAAGCTAATAATAATAGTGTTATCACCTGAGAACAAAAACTACCCACATCTAGTTCCCCTTAAAGGTCAAATAAGGGAACAGTAATCTAGACTACTCATCCTTTCATAATTTCATCAGACAGAATAGGCAGTAACATAGCATATACATATATTCATTTTATTAATGCTAACAGTTTTAAAACAGTATTACTGAGTAGCCAATTAAATGTCTCATGGCTGTTTCACATACAGTTTAGACAGGCTCAAAAGAGATTGGAAAAAGAGAGAGACAACATAAATTTGCCTACCCTTAATTTGTAGAGGAGCTAACCTCGTTCCCCCATTTTGACAGTAGGAAACCCTGAAACAGGTTTCCCTTCTGTCGACACTATCTACTTCTATCTGTGGCAACTGGGCACAAACACACTTGTAGGAGGTAAATAGCACATTTAGCTAGCTAGAACACATTAATAACCAACCACCAATTTGTTTAGCAATTGTAGTAGTTGTAACATGAGGGTGAATGAATTCAAACTAAATCCCATTGCCCCTTATCTCAGCCCTTGCACAGTAATCTTCAAACTAAAAGCATTAATGCTATATACATGCAGAGCTATGCTCTTAATCAGAGCCCACATATACCATTATATTTCCTTCTGTTCATATGAGTGCACAAAACTTGCTTTTGCCAAAAATAGTAAGCAAAACTTCTCTTTCTCTCCCTGCACTGTCATCTGGTCTTTCCAAAAGTTTCAGAGATCGAAGTGTTAAAGCAAACCTTGCTCTGAGCCCTGCTTAGGCTGCTAAATGCAGAACTCGACCTTTAACCCTTACCAGCTGTCCTATTTTTGTGCAAGGCTTTCCATGCGGCTTTTCCAATTCAAAGCAACTATGAAGAAACATAGCTGAAAGGCAGTCCTGTTCCATTCCTGTTTTCCAGTAATTTAGAGGTACGCTTAATAACTTCTGCTGGTTATTTATATTTATTTACTTTGTAAGCAGTGTGCGGTGTGCTTTTCTAGCAGTATAGAGGTCAGCTATTTGTTCTATACTTACATGTGGGCATTTACTGAAGCCTAAGATCAGTTTGAAAACTGCTCTGAGTGGCAGAACTGTTTTTAAACAGTGAATTTTGCCCAATTTAGACTTTAGTGTTAGGGGCACTTAAAAATGAATAACCCACAATGTTTTGGCATATATTCAGGATCCCCGGGGTGTCCTCTACATATCCCAGAGATGGGGGATCAGAAATGTATAAGGTACACCCTTATAAAAATGAGTTTTGTACGCCTGGGTAAAGTGACATTTTCCATTTTAGTTCCCCCCATTGCGGTAAAGCGCTGCTTAAATTCAATTTTGATGCTAGGAGTTCACAGTATGATTACTAGGCAGTATAGAGATTAAAAAACGAATTTAGTGCACTTATTTTTAATGAACTTTTTTTTTTTTACATATCGTCAAAATTCCCCTTTTTTTTTTTTTTTTTTTAATAACACCAACCATTTTGATGGTTCCACATATGAAAAGCAAGCCTCATTCCTTCCCTGTCATATTTAAACGCATTCATTTATAACCCTAAGCACAGAAACCTTACTTGAAATATGAAGTCTGCGTAACTTTTCAAAGGACAGTTATTTTTTAACATCAGAACCACAGATGTGCTTATGTAAAAAGGCATTAAGAATGGAAATCCCTACTTTCAAATCTTTTCTCTGTTATCCAAAGTAATGAAACTGTCTTTTGTAACTTTTTAAAATCAACAGTCTGTAATGCAGGCTTTTATACCAGGTTTACATTGACTTAAAATCTTGTTGACTCAGCATTTTCTCTCTGTGGCCCGTGGTCAGGAATAGCCATGTGCTATTTATACAGCTGTTGCTCTGACCAGTAGGCGTCAACATCTCACGCCTATCAAGCCAGCACAAATCTATCGTTCTGTAATGTCGTGTTTAGTTCAGCAACAACCAATTCACTCAGATGATGTGAATGCCTTTTTAATATCTAATACAATGTATCTGAGGAAAATTCTGTAACATTTTGCATTTTAGTCCTAATTATTGCAAAGCACGCAATTTAGTTTTTTCCCTTCTTTTCAATGAGGCCTATTTTATTCCTATTGAATGTGAATTCTAATTTTATATGTAGCATTGTAGCAATTTGCACACATGTATAGTTTCTTACTCTGTCAATTTAATAGTAGCATGCAGCTGTTTAGCATATGTTATATAATTCATTTCTGGATTTTTTATTTCATATGTAATTAATTAAATGACATTTTGCATAACAGAATGATGACAAAAAAACACATTGAGCGAATTCCAGACATTTTCAGAAGGGGGTCATACACTCAAAACGCACAATACAGCGCGCTTAAGGCTAGCCATTCTTACACAAAAAGCACAATCGCTACTTATTCACACAAGTACCACCGGTGTCAAACTACAAACCACATAGACATTTAAACACACATTTAACCCACAAATCAGAACTTAGGATAGAAACAAAAGACAGCCCACAGACTGTACTTAAACCAAACCATTTGTAAATATTAGTTGTAAGTCATATTTACAAGAAGAGGTTCTCAAAAATAGTCCAAAAAAACCGGCACCAAAACAGCCCATGTTAAAGAAGCCAAAATACACCAAATTCTCCAGTTTTGGCTGGCAGAACACTCAAAAAGCGCTCTGCATATCACTACTTATAAAAGTTAAAGTGCACAAATCAGGATCTTTTTTTTATGTACATATTTTAATTCCATGGGGTTCTTAGTCACCAAGGAAGAAATATGTTTTTTATACCTAAACCTATTTAGGTATCCCCTCTAGGGGAGCCGTCTGATTCCGTTCTAATTCCATTATGGTACCTCCAAGAAAGCAACACTTTCTACGAAGTGTGCTTAAGAACAGGCATGCCAAGAATATTGTAGCATATACAATATTATACAACAGTGGCACTTAACACAATACCTGCCTGTTAGAAACAGGTAGTGTGGTGCAGAGCGGGTGGGCCAAACTCCGGAGGAAATGTGTAAAGCATCAGCGCAGCACACACAGGCGACACACCAGGCACACTACAAAGAGATGCTACACAAGGTTATGTAAGAATAACTTTTGTATTATGTAAACCACAGGATAATCCCAGTAACCTCTGCATTGCGCCAACTGGCGCCAGGTCAATATTTACAGGGCATTATATACAGGGCAGCACCAAGCGGGCCGCTGCCAGAACCATCGCCAGCACAACTAGAATAAATGTCAGCCTTAGGACACATTGGCATTAGGCCTGAAAGGAAATAATGCTTGCAGGTCATGAGGCCTCACCTTAGGTCGAAAGACGTCGTCAGGCATTGGGAAAAAAGCATTAACATTGAACGCAAACCCATCAGCAGCCAGCCTTAGGGGAAAAACATTATCATTAACATAGAGCATTAGTCTGGAACAACTGCAGTAGGCATAGCCCTGTGAACATCACGTTAAACATGCACATTAGCGTTTGTATATAACCTGCAATGAAAACATCATGGCATTACCATAGGCAGAATCACATGCAGTAGACATCGCCATGAGCCCGAACACCTCAAGCTTTATCAGTAGGCAGGAAAATAGTAGGCCTATAACAGCAGGCATGAGAACTCATTATGCATCAGAACCCATAAGGTCTAGTACATTATGCATAAAACCATCAGCAATGTGCGCATTCCCTTAGCATAAACAACACATTATGCATGCCATTAGCAAAAAGCATCATCAGCATTAGGCCTAGAATGAAACTAGCATGGCATGAATCCAAGTGGGTCTGCGAACATAACCAAGCCATCAGGCATCAAATCAGCACTGCAACCATTAAGGAAGACATTAGGCATGAATAGATTAGGCCTAGGAATACATTAGAATGGCAACCCCGAGGGGAAAGCAGTAGGTAACGTTATGTGCCTAAAGACATTATCAGCAGGCATAAACGTGAGCATACATCACATTAGGCATGAATATAGGCATTGGGCATCACCAGATCCTTTGTGCATCTCACCACTGCGAACATTAGGGCAGAACATTAGTGTAGGGGTGCATCCATTGTAACCCCAAACATCATTACCCACACTGCAGGTTAGTCTCTGGTGTCACGGCGCCTAGGGAGCCACCCTCCTGGGGCCCTCAGATTACCAATGCCCCCAACGCTGCAGCTCCCCACTGTCCTGCGGGGTGCAGCTGTCAAAATCAGTACTGCCACCTTCTAGGGGGCTACGCTCTGGGCCTCTCTTTCCTCAAAATGTGCCCCCCAGGCCTTCTCCTTGGGGGGTTGAAATACAGCACACAGGAAAGTAGCGCCCACGCTCCTCACCTCATTCTGTGGCACAGCTGTAGCGCTCACGAGGCGCTAGAGTCGTCCCAAGTACAGGGTCCCCCAGAATAAAATAGCCCTTTGGCAGGACAGCGCTGCAGGCATCAGCTTCTCACCTCCTTGAAGTACAGGCCACCAAATATAGTGCTTTGACAGGACAGCGCTGCAGGCGTCACTCCTCCTCTGGCAACCAAGAAAATAGTGCCTTCAAGGCGCTAGGGAGCTGGTGAGGATCCCGAGTCCCACACAAGACAGTAGTGCCCACGAGGCGCTAGGTCCCAGGACTGCCATCAGGGTCCCACAGAATCAAGCTGCAGCAAAAATGCGGGGAACTGAATATATAGTGCTTTAGCAGCACAGCACTGTATTGACAATAACCAGCTCTCCCTGGCAGCACGAGCAGCAGGTCCCACGCACCTTCTTCTCCTGGGCAGATGCTGGAGGCAGCGCTCACCAGGCGTTAGAGAGGCCCAACAGCTCCAGGGGCAACAGACAGTGCTCCTCTTCTCTGGCAGTGTAGGGAATGGTGCCCACACGGCGCTGGAGGGCAGCAGGAAAGCACAGTCCATTCGAATATAGCGCTCCCAAGGCGCTAGGGATCTCACAAGTCCAGGGCCCCACAGAAGAAGGTAGCACCCACGCTCCTCACCTCCTTGGAGTGCAGGCAGACAGACAATAGCGCCCACGAGGCGCTAGGGCAGGAGAGCAGGCAGGCAATGCTGGGCCAGATCAGAAGTCAGTGGGCACTCATCAGTACAGGACAGTAGCTCTTAGAAGCAGTCATCTCCCATAAAGTGGCACTCTGTTGTGAACCTTCTTCAATGAACAGCACACACAGGAGGTAGGTTGAAGGTAAGTTTAATACCAGAACACAACCTGGCATCTGACCACCTCGACAGTCCATTGCAACTGCCAACTGTTGAGTGTCATCAGCCTAGCATTCTTTACAGAACAGTATTACAATGTGGAATTTATGCAATGCTCACGAGACACGCTCATGAGACACAATGCACACACGAAGCACACATCATAACACATCCTCTTCCTTAGTAAACAAAAAAACAAGAACAAAAAAAATAAGCAAACAAAACGAAAGAAAAGCAATAATTAAAAAGTAACATAGTCTTTAAGATATGTAGGGGGTCTACGCACTCTATGTTCAACATTAACACCATCCACCTTTTCCTTGTCACCACCCTGCGACAACTGAGAAAAAGCTTCACTGGACTGTTGTGAACAACTATTGGAAGATAAGTCAGGAATTAACAAGGCACCAGAACATTCATCATCTTCACAAACCTGTTTGACGCAAAAACCTCCTTTTTGATACAATGCCACTCTCCTTAGATTCCATCTTTCCATCAAGAACCACAAAAAACTTTCCAAAGCTGACAACACGAAAAGGACCCTTAAATTTGTTCAACCCAGCTTTGACTCTGCCAGATTTCACTTTAACCCAAACACCTATCTCAATCTTATCACCAACAACTTCAGGAAAACCTTTACCTCGAGAATGCACCCAATCCTTCAACCATGCAGGAACTAATCTCGAACCTGGAAGACGTCCTCGCATAAGCTGAAAAGGGGACTTTAAAGTGACACTATGAATGGTAGTTCGATAAGACCAAATCCATATCCTCAACAACACATCTGGGAGACAAACTATTAGCTACAGCAAGTTGGATGGTGCCTTTAATTAATCTGTTCAACCTTTCAACAATACCATTACCCATGGGATTGTAGAGCGAAGTACACGAGTGTTTAACTCCCCACTTTTCAAAAAAACACTTCATCTCATTGGAAGTTAGCTGTGTACCATTGTCTGTCAAAATCATAAGTGGAACACCTTCATGCAGAAAAAGACCTTCAAGCACTTTAATGGTAGAAATGGTAGTAATGTCTTTCATGAATTTAACACAAAGCCATCTAGAATGAACATCAACCACCACAGCAGCATAACGCATGTCGCCTGGCAAATCAGGCAGAGGACCTATAAAATCTAAGCAAATGTTAAACCAAGGTTTGCCAGGATCAGTGATTTGACCCATACTACTCTGAATACAAACCAACTTTTAATCTTTTCTCACTCTCTTTGCAAGAATTACAAACTTGTACCCAGTCTTTAATTTGTTCATCCATTCCTGGCCACCAAAACTCTTGTTTAATTCTTCTGATGGTCATTCCTTGACCGAGGTGACCCTCATGTGCCAAATTAAAAATATGTAATCTCAGACCACAAGGCGGCACAAAACAATCTCCCCTCATAATTACATCAGAGCCAGAAACAGACAATTTGTCTAACAATTTCCACAAAGGTCTGACCGAAGTAGATACCATGTCTCACGAGAAGCACCTTTTTTTATCAACGAAATCACCTCTTGTAACGTAGAATCCGATTGCATTTCGCTCATCCATTGAGCTTTAGAGAAAGCACTCATACAACATTCACAAACATCATTCACCGAGGCAACAGCTTCCTCATTGTACAAGTTATCAGCAAGATTTTTATCAACACGCTCCCAATCCACAGACATGCGAGATAAGCAGTCAGCTTGCACATTGCGCCAACCCTGAATAAATACGACATCATAAAGATACTCTTGAAATCTAGCTGCAAATCTAGCAAGATGTGCAGAACCCTTTCCTGCTCCACCAGCAGACACATTTTTCACTAAAGGTTTGTGGTCTGTTCTTAAGACTAATTTTACTCCCCACAAATACACTCTAAAATGTTCAACACCCCAGGCTGCAGCAAGAGCTTCACACTCTATTACAGAATAATTTCTCTCGGCCTGAGTAAGAGTCCTAGACGCAAATGCAATAGTCTTTTCAATACCACGCTGCAACTGGGAAAATACCACACCAATCCCTGTAAGACTGGCATCTACAGTAAGATACGATTTACATGCAGAATCAAAAGGAGACAGAATCCCTGCGTAACAAATTTCATTCTTGATTCGATGAAAAGAGTCATCTTGTGACCGTTCTCACACAAACTTATTACCTTTTCGTAATAAAACTCTTAATGGCTCAGAAATATCCGCAAAACATCGAACAAATTTCGAATAATATTCAACCAGGCCCAAAAAGGACCTGAGTTGATCCTTGTCTTTAGGAGGAGGTGCATTTTCAATGGCATCCAACAATTTTCTCTTAGAGGAAATACCACCCCTGGAAATGGTGTAACCCAAGTATTCAATCTCTTCAGACAAAAATACACACTTGTCTTTGTTGACAGTTAACCCAGTGTTCTCCAATTTCCATAATACCTGGCGTAAAACAGAATTATGTTCATTAACAGTCTTGCCAGACACAAGGATATCGTCTTGGAAATAGACAACACCTGATAAGCCTTCAAACATATTTGACATCATGCGTTGGAAAACACTCGCGGCCGAGGCTAGGCCAAACGGCATTCGAGAGAACTGAAATGTTCCTTCTGTTGTGATGAACGCAGTAAGTGATTTAGACTCTGGGTGCAACCTGATTTGATGGTAAGCTCTTCTGAGATCTATCTTCGAAAAGCACCTACCACCACCCACTGACTGTTAGAGTTGATTGATATTGGGAAGGGGAAAAGTGTCAACAACTATGTCACGATTAAGTGACCTGAGATCAATGCAAAATCTGAGGCGACCATCAGGCTTAAGTGTCAAAACAACTGGAGAAATCCATGGGGATGCTTCAACAGGCTCGATAACCTTAGTTTTTAATAAATCATGAAGCAAGTCTTTGAGACCTTGTCTTACCGACAACGGTACTTTTCCTAAGCTTGTGTTGAATTGGAGTGGCTTTGGGTTTCAAAATAATTTTGTGTAAATAATTTTTAACACAACCCAATTTGTCTTCAAAAACCCCACATGAATCATTCAAAAAATCCCTAATTTGCATGTCTTCATCAACCACCATAACGCAATTGGGTGACCTAGGGTTGATAATGATATGCAAATCAAATTGGTGCATCCACCCCAAAATTGGTGGACCATCCTTGGCAATATATATTTTCCCTTCAACACTCCTACTTCCAAAGGTAATGGTCCCAAACATATAGCCCACAATATCAATGGTTTGACCTTGCTAGCCAACTGGACTAATGTCCTTTTCTGATAAAGTTACACCTTTCCACAAATAAGTGAACAAAGACTCAGGACTTATTGTGAAGAGAGAGCCTGAGTCAACAATGAGAAACACCTTCTGCCCACACACAGTGAATTCCATAGAAGGTCTTGTTAATCTACGAGCGTCAAAATCTACTTCAGCAATAAGACAATCAGTATTTTCTTGTACAATCAACACTCTATTTGCGTTTTGAGTAAAGTCTGAGGATTGTTGTAAAACATTAACTTTAGACTTGTTTTTGTCTGAATTATCATATTGCGTACACATCTTAGAGTAATTTCCCTTGCGACCACATTTCCTACAAACTTGATCAAGAGCATAGCACTTCTTGAAATCACCCATATGAAATTGACTACCACAACGCCAATACTCCTTCCCTTTAGACTTGGAGAAAAATTCGCAACGCTATTGCTTTTGTTAAAAGAGGACATCAACACTCTCCTCTTTGACATCTGATTCGATATTACCAATCTGAGACGAATTTTTATCTCTACGTTCAAGTTCTTTTATACATTTTTGGGATTCTTCAATAACTTTGGCCATATCTATAGCATCCTTTAAAGACGGATCTTTTGCAGCCCAAAGCCTCTCTTGTATTTTCCTATGACGACATTGAACAATAAGTTGATCACAAATTAATTCGTCAGTCATATTGCCAAAACGACACTTTATGGGCAGTTCACGTAGTCTGGATACGAAGTCATCAATGCTTTCATTTTCAGCCTGAGGTTGAGTGTAAAACCGATACCTCGCGATCACTAAATTTACTTCTTTAGCAAACCTTGTTTCAAGTCTTTTAAGAGTTTCTTTGTAAACATCATCCATGGGTTGTCCATTAGGGCCCATAGCCACTGGTAAATATTTAAAAATACGCTGACCCTCACTTCCCAGAGTACTGAGTAACAATGCTTTTTTCCTTTCTGGGTGAATTTTTTTTTACCATCAAGAGCAACAAGTTATCTAACATTTCTACCCAATCTTCCTAGTCTATGGTGGGAGTGCCAGGAAGAGGGAGACACCTAGGAGGTGTAACCACATTCGTATTCATACACAGTACTATGAGACAGACCTGTGGAAAATAAGAATTAAGTAAAGAAATAAATAAAAAATATATACAAAGGTGTGGAAAACAACACAGAGTATTTGCACCCCAGTAGTACCTAAAAAAAATGTGAGACAGCTAACACCAGGTGTGCAGATCACCATGAGGTAAGCTGCAGGATACAAACAAGGTGTGCAAATCACCGTGAAATGACTTGCACTTGATGAGGGGAGAACGGAAGCCCTCTGGGGTGTGGTCACGAGTCACAAACCACCCTGCTGTGGTCATGAGCCGTGGTCACAGTTCATCGACGCAACACTTCACTGCGGAACAAGGAACAATAATATGAGATAACAAAGATCACACTTGAAATGGCATTTTATCCGTTAAGTCTTAAGTACATCAGAAAATGCATTTATTACCCATGCAAGTTTAACATTCCAAAGAGATCCAAGGTGCAAAAGGACTGGGATCTTTTAACAAGCATTTACAATGCAATGGTTTTGCCTTTGTTAAAGTTTGGGCTATTGGCAAAGCTTGTGACCATTTTTTTTTAAACATAAATAAATGGCATTGTTATTTGCAATGCCACTAGCTTTATCTTTCACAAATGTCCCCCAACACATACCCACACAGAGCCCCCCACACACTGCGAGCCCCACCACACACTGCGAGCCCCACCACACACACTGCGAGCCTCCCCTATACACTGCGAGCCACCCCCTACACAGAGAGCCCGCACACACCGAGAGCCTCTTCCACACACTGAAAGCCCCCCCTACACACTGAAAGCCCCCCCCCCACACACAGAGCCCCCCGCCCACACACAGAGAGCCCTCCCCTTGTTTGACAATGTACACTAAGCCGTAGAGTTTTATAAAGCTTTGGAGAGAGTTATTTGCAACTGTTCATTATAAAGAATATATTCCTTTCTAACTATACAATGGTGGACAATATATCTTATTGAAGCCACTCTCAGATGGACGCAGGCAGCTGCTTAAAAACTTTTTTAAACAACATACACAATGAGGTCAAGGTCTTAGAATGTGAGTGCATGTACTGTTGTAAAACACTAATAAGGCACATGTGGATGACACACAGAACCATGCATAGGCACAATATTGCACAGTGACTTTACTAGTTTAAATAACCCCATAACTTATGAAGAATATGAAGATTGATGTATAAAATGTTGCATGGATGAATGGATGTGTGAAAATGTGGGTGGATGATTGATGGGTGGATGGATAGAAATGTGGATGTCCAAAGGATGGATGTATGGATGGAAGGATGAAAGGGTGGATGGATGCAGGATGGATTGTTGAAAGTGTGGATGAATGGATGAAAGGATGCGTGGAAGGATAAAAGGGTGGATGGAAGAAGGACGGATGGAAGAAAAGGTGGATGTATGGATGGATAAGGCTTCCTGTGTAATTACTGAAAGGCAGGGGTAGACATTAATTATTGAAATACACGTTCCACTGCAGCCTGTCATGCTTTGCTTGACAATGGAGGGTTTTTTGCATCACAAGCGAGCCAAGTATGCGCAAAGTTCTCTTAAACCAAATAATCGGTTTAACAGATACCAGCTTCTGGTGTAGCCAGATTAATATGCCATGTAATTTTCCTAGACCACTTTATATAGACGTTTGCAATTAAAACAAATTCGTTTTGTATTTTCTAAAAGGTAACATTGTAATAGGGCACATATGGATTTTATATGCTTACATGTACTTTTCGAAATTCATCAATATAGTATATAATCTTTACACATCAACACCATAAAAATGCACTTTCTAGAGTTCTGCAAATAATAAAACGTTAGAATGAAGTGTCACATCTGTTGTTGGTGGATCCGACACTGCGATAAGTCCTACCATTAATTAAAAGGACACGTTGTATTACTTTCTTAAATATGGTATAATTGGTCTAAGTACAGATGATTTAGTAAAAAGGGATGGACTCAAATTCTTGAATCAATATTGAATCAGTCGATTCCGCAGGTTTCCATTCCATTGTTTTGATTTTGCCTGCGACGGTATAAGATGGTAGCAACCTGTCATTTGAGACAGAAAATATCGTGTGCACTTTTAAATTGAGCAAACTCGAATACTGCGAAAGCCTATTTGTGTGTCTTCCTCAGCCTTAACTGTGCCTCTCCACCCTCAACCCGTCCACGCCTAGGCAAGATTATGAGTTTTATCTTGTCCAGCACCCTTAGACACTCTCCTATCTCATGCCAGACACCGACACAGTCGTTTATACCTGCGTGGTAATCACGGACACAAAATCACCTGGTGGTCTATACTATATGCATAGGTTAGGGAGGACAGGAGTAGTGGCATAACTATTAACAAAGGGGTTAAATGGTGAATGAGGCGGGAAAAGGGCAAATCTGACAATTTGGTGTGTATTACAAAATAAAACAAACTTTTCTTTATGACCAGTTATCAACAGAAAACAGGGAGCAGTAATTTGACTCAAGGATTAGTAGGCCATGTGGTACAGCGGAAGACTAAAGTGTTTGAGCTACTTTTCGCTGTACCACATGGGCCAATTGACTTCGCAAGTATAAACATTGTCTGCTACGCACTAGTAAGCAAGTAGAAACGTTTTCTGCTACACACTAGTAACACACAAACTCTTCAGGACGGTGAATTAAAAAATAAAATTATATATATCACACCGGGATGTCTACCATCGCAAGCGAGAAATATCAATACGCCCCCGTGTTCACTGGGTAGTGCTCACCAAACACACTCGAGAGGTTTTCCTTTAACCTACTAGCAACGCTGTTCGGGAATACTCCACCTATTTCAATTTTAGTTGTGGGATTTAAGTGCACCCACAGATGTCAGCTACTACATCATGAAAAAAATGATGTTCCTCCACACCACTCCTTATCCACGGATATTTGAACTCGTGTTTAAATTTGGACGTGTATAGAAGGCCACACAAGTTGTATTGTTTGCCCCGCCGAAGGCTACACCTCTCACAATCCTCTATCAAGGCCACGGATATATATCCTTAGTACCCCACTGTAAATTTAATTGGCTTTAATTAAAGACACTCCGCTCTAATTAACTCTGAAACCCGAGCCTGCTCGGGGACGCCGCTGTCTGCTTTGATATTGTCAGTCCAGATGTCCTAATAAAACCCCCTCCTCGCCCAAATCCCAGGCGCCGAACTAGAAACAAAATGCAAATGAAATGTAAAAGCTAAAGTAGCGCCGGCGGTGCCATCAAGAAAGGTACCTCTAAACTTCCCTCTTTTATGGCACTGCGAGAAGACCTCTCCGGGATAAGGGAATGCAAGCTGAGGAGCACAGATCTTTCACACTGTAACCCAACCTCCCTCCACCCACCAACATGTCCAGGACTAGGTAGGCCACGAGCAACCAATATTACCTCCCATAAGCAAAAGGCTCGCCTTTCAACCGTTTGTGACTTCACAAAGTCTATAGCGCCCCGACGAGTTAAGGATGTTATTAGTAATAATGGCCCTAAAATTCCTCAAACAGAAGGCGGAAATAAATCTCCCGGTGCCACAACACTCCACCGCCCTAGCACCCCAGCCTCAAACCACTAAAAGGCAGAGATTGCTTATTTAAAGGGTGATTTCACCACGCTTTGTCTAATAATGGTTCCAACAAGCAGCACGCTACAGAAAGTGTACACACATTAACGCATTGGCGCTATGTCCCTTCCACTACTCGTACAGGGGGGTCTCAAAACACGGCTGGCTACTATTGTTGTACTGCGCTTCCTTTGCATCGCTGACTCTTCTAGCGCCTAATAAATAATTAAAGCCTTAAAAGCAGGTCTAGGCTCCACAGCTCGTTTTCCCGGCGCGTGGAAGCGCAGCGGCAGAGCCGAGACGGTGAAAAGCGGCCCTAGGCGCTGCGCCCACCCAGCCCCCCTGCCTGCCCGGGAACCTTGTGCGAGCTGCGAAGGGCACACGAGGCTTCCTTCCGCGAAAGCTATTCCCACACTAAGCATTAGGGTGTTTTCCATGCTAATTGAGTCACTTAAAGCGCTTTCTAATTTAACTTTACAAAAAAAAAAAAAAAACACACTGCGGCGATTTACATTTTTTTTTTAGGATTTTGAAATGAAGACGAAAAACTGCCGGGTGGTGAGGCCGCCCTGAGGGGGGCGGGAACGGCGCACGGATAGCGGGAGGGGGGGGGTTAATTAACCCTTTGTGGGTTCTCCGTGCAGCGCTCATTGTAGCAAATAAGTTTCGGTGACACAACCTGGCTAACAACCCTGTTTCAATATGCACGAGGTA
Source organism: Lissotriton helveticus (assembly GCF_964261635.1). Classification (NCBI taxonomy): domain Eukaryota; kingdom Metazoa; phylum Chordata; class Amphibia; order Caudata; family Salamandridae; genus Lissotriton; species Lissotriton helveticus. The sequence continues at coordinate 345,449,380 of NC_136069.1, read as the reverse complement.
AACGGAGGGGGGGGCGGAAAGGCACGGAGAGCGGGAGGGGGGTCGGGAACGGCCACACACTGACAGCGGGAGGGGGAGGGGGGCGGGAACAGACACGGACAAAGCAATAAACAAAAAACAAAGCACTCACCTGGACATCTTCCGGCAGATCTCTTGCTTCCTGCTCTCCACTCCTCCTCCCGATGACGTGGTGGAGGCTCGGCCGGCTGGGCCAATCCCAGCGCGGCCCTGGCTGGAGGCGGACGGCTGCTTCTTTCGGCTGGCCGGCCTGAGGAGAGGGAGGGAAACGGGCTGCCACGGAGCGGGAGGGAGGGGCTATCGAGCGACTTTTGTGCAATCGTCCCGAGCAGGAAGGCAGAGGCAGGTGCCGGCAATGCCGGACCAGATTCGGGGGCGTTCCCGGCTTTCGGCTGACGTCGCGTGACGTAGCCAAAAGGGAAAAATTCTCGGGAACGCCCCCGAATCTGGTCTGGGATTGACAGACAGAGCCCTCTACCAATGGCTAGCCTCCATTTATGGAGCTAGCCAATGGGAGGAGGGGGCGGATACCCGACCCCACATAGAGATATCATTAGATTTTGCTAGCGCATGCGTACTTCGTACGCATTGCGTAGGCAAAACCTAAAAAGGTACAATTGAAATAAGTTAGGGAAAGCAGAACACTCTATAAAGTCTAGTGCCTAGAAGCACCTTAGCTATGGAGACTATCCCAGCAGGCCCTAATAGCTTAAGGGAACCTAAGAATGCAAGGAATTAGGTGTGAATGGAAAATACAGAGCATGGACAGACATTTAAAAAGACAAAAGTATTATCTGGCTTAGGGAGCCCACCACCTGAGAGAGAGGAATTGACACCCCAAGTCAGACAACCGACTAGCCGGAGAGCTTTGCATGCAAAAGTCGCATTAGCAGAACTCTGGCTTCAGATTTGATGGGCTGAATCTAATATACCTGAAAATGCGGAACCAGGTTCTATGGTGACACACTGGCCTACGCCCGTTCAGTGCAGGCGGTCTAACCACATGTGTTCTAGAACACCGGAAGGATATCTTCAAAGAACATTTTGTACATTTCTGAAAAAAGAACATTTTGTTACGTACATTCCTAAAAGAGAACATTTTGTACATTTCTAAAAAAGAACATTTTGTTACGTACATTTCTAAGAACATCTGCACGTGCGAAACTTATGATAGATGCTGATTATTGCAAGAGGTTGCTGATTTTACTCTGTGCAAGCTATGTTTTAAAATATTACTTTAGCAATGTTTTCAGGAAGCTGTACCAACGTGCACCAGTCTGTGTATGTGTGGGTGTTGGTCCTGAAGCTGGCTGTGAAACTAACTAACCTCCGTAGGCCTAATTTCACCTTGTTTATTTCAATGCACCGAAACGTAAGTTAAATGTGAGAGGCTGTCATCATAAGATGGTAGCCCCCGGATATATTTTAGGCCTAAGCACGGTGGGCTCTTGGGCCTTTGGCTTGGGCCTACAAACCCGGGATTCAGGGGATCCGTGGGATTTCATTTGCTGATTTTATATGGTGAAAATTGGTCATTTTAGCCTATTTTCAGATTTTGGCAAGTAGGGCTCACATCAGACCTTCATCCTACCAAGGTCGATAAAAAGGCCCCTCTATCATTTCCCTCCTCTTGATCATTTAATCATTCATTCAATGATCACTTATTTTCAACTGAGTATCTCTGTGACCCTTCAGCCAGTGGCCGTATCCAGGGCATGTCACTAACATAACACTTATAGTGGTATTTTCGCATACTCTGCATCTTGTTCATTTAAGCAGGAGTTCACATTGGGCTGCTGTTGGGCTCTTACTCAGACAGTCTCTACCTGGGAGAAGTGGCGGAGCTGCCTGTATTCCATAGTGGGTAGTATGTGTTGCTAACTCGTTCATCTCCATTTGTATTCCAGTCCCATCTTTATCAATGGCTATTTATTCAATTTGGTACAATATCTCTGTGTCATTTAAGCAGTATCTTAGGTATAGCAAGCATGTGATCATAGTACATTTATAGTCATTATAATGGCAGTAATAGTGTTCAATACTACTAGTAGCACACATTGTCATTTTTTGTTTTCTCTCATTGTTCTGAAAGTCTTGAGGCATTGTTCCAATCGTTGGTACGTGTGGTTAGTGTGACCAGTTGGAAGAATGTCTTATCTTCTGCTGTACTTTAAGTCTTTTCAAAATTAACCTGAAAAATTAAGCAGATCTTCAGTGATCATTTCTGTAAACAGAAAAAAGTAACCGTTGGTGCCTGTCTTCAAGTAATTTGAGAGGTTTTCAAGCACTTCAATTACCTAGGCACTTTCAAAAAATGAAGAAAACAAAGTGATGAAGAAGGAAAAGATATCTCGTCACAACTTGCAGATTGAGGGGTTGGGGCATTTGAAGTTCCAGACGTCTTTAGGTGATGTATCGTTGGGGTCTGCTTACACTCTTCCTTTCTCTGCTGTGTAGCACATGCAACCCATCAGGATGAGCTTGGGAAACCATCCCCACTTTGTACTTTTCATGGGACGGACGTTGTAATGAGGCTGTCTTGGATGAGAAGCAGGGGAAGGAAGTGGACCATTTCTTGTTGGGGCGGAGTCGCTGCTTTCTTTGTATGAGAACCATGGATCAAGAAAGTCAGTCTCTAGCACTTGAAGAGAACGTTGGGATCCTTGGATGATAGTATCAAGAGGCCTGGCCTGCTCTGGGTAGCAGGGAGCTGCCTCAGTGGAGTTGTTCTTTCCTGGAGGAGGCCTGGCCTGCAGCAAGCAGGGATATGCCTCTCCTCTAATCCTTCTTTGTTGTTGCTGGTCTGCTGGAGCGAATATTGTACCTGTGGGGTACCTCAGATGACACTATTGGTGCAAGTTGAGCTTGCCCTCCTTTTTTCTGGCCATGCTCATTTCTTGGTGTGGGAGCTGTGGATCCAGGATGTCACCTGGCCGGAGGCAGTGTTGTCTGGTGTCCCTTCTTCAGGAAGGACTTACAGAACCTAACAATGTTAGTCTTTGCAGTGCTACTCATGGACAACAGAGCAAGTGGAAGTGCATCAATCCATGTCAGTTCAGTGGATGCACAAACCTTCCTTATATAATTTTTTCAACACTCAGTTCTTTCTCTCAACATCGCACCCTGCTTGCTGATGACAGGCTCAATATAGTCTTTGTGTAGCTCCTAGCCCCTTGTACTACCCCTCAATCACGTGTGAGATGAACGGTGGTCAATTGTCAGAACACAAAAGCATATGCCCTCGAAAGTGTGGAATGAACTCCTTCAGGAGGAATTTTGGCAATAATTTATACATTGCAGTTCTTGGATCGGTGTACCAACACGTACTTGCAGTTTCAATAGGGGGCTATGATGAAGAAGTCCATTTCATGTGGGCAAAAAGTGGCCTGGGGTAGTGGAAGTACCCTTTTTTCCCCATTTAACCTTAGTACCAGCATTTAGAAAAACAGTCTGATTACATCCTACAAGTGATAAACAATGAAAAAGACGGGCCATGGGAACAAGCATTTTCATTAGTAAACATATCTTTCCATTTGGGCCTATCAATATTCCCTCTTCTGTTTGCCTTCATCTTCCCCTTTTCCTATTCTTCCTTTTCTTCCACCCCTTTCCAATAATATACTTAGGGAAATAGTACATATCATTATCTTTTATCTTTATATCATGATATCATGTGGAGAAGAAGCAATTTGAACCATTGTGTACCTACAACCAGTTACTGAAGATATTCCCCCTTTTTTACATCTGCATCAATATATTCTTTACCTCGTGATACATAGTCCTTGGAGGAGGTGTGTGCAGCACATTCTACAATTGAAACTCTTTTTAATAGCAACAGGCCTTTCAATAATTGTGCTATTACTGATGCATGCTGTATGTTTGCCAGCTGAGGTAAGAAAGGAACTCCAAATTAAGAAAACAGCCTAAAAATTATATTGGCATCCCAGTATGACATTTTAAAAAGAAATCCATTATCTCCAAAAACAAAAGAAGAATTAAAACGTTGTAATATAGCTTGTTCCAAAATCAAACATAGTTGGAAAACTCTGTCACAGTATCACCTTTGGGAACCAAAACAATGATAGTTGTCAAACTGTGCCCTGGGATGTGGAATCCCTATAGCCCCATGCCCAGGGCATATATATATATATATATATATATATATATATATATATACATATATACACACACATATATATCCATTTATCCATTTATTTATTTTTGTAGGTCAAGGGCAACAATTTTTCATGTGTATTTTGTCCTTGAGACACGTAGGCCCAAGCTCCTACAGTACAAAACCTTTGGCTGCCACTTTACAGTAACACATTACCACATTATGTATCAGGGAAGGGCATTGTCTGCAATAAAGGTAATATTTGTGTCCATGTGTTAATGCTTTTCAAACTTGTATTTTTTTTTTTGTTCACTAATGCAAAGGCTTAATTATTAGGGTGAGCGCTCTAAGTAAATCTTTTAAGCCCAGACTGCACTTTTGATACTTGTTAGGGTATAAAATGTGTACACTTATTTTCAATATTTAGCAATGTGACGCTATGCATATTGCTCACAGGATGTTCTCCAATTAGATGCAAATATTTGCAGAAGCTTCAACGCAAGACTGATAATTCTTTGCTTTCAAAATAAGATGTTCACAAAACAAAATGCAAAAACATTTCACTAAACTACTGGAATATGGTACGTACCAATTCTTTGCAACATAAAAATAAACAAGCCTTGCCAAATCCAGTAGGCCTCAAATATTTTGTTAACCTTTTGGCTTTGTCAATCCACATACAGTATTGCAGTCCCTGGCTTATGTACTGCTTAAAAAAGCATTTTAGCACAGTCGCCTTACAGTATGACTACACATCGGTGTTCCAACTGCCTAAAAACTCTCGTTACAATCCACAGGAAATGTATTTCCTGCCTGGGTCAATGCCCAGAATCTGCGGTCGGCTACTTCCTAACGGCAGCCGGAGAGACAAACTGTTAACTCTTCTGTTACCTTGTAACATCTAAGAACATGTGTAGTTTAGTTATATGCAATGCTGACCAGAATATTTAATATCACATCAAACACATCCTAATCCTGTGCACCACAGGGCACATATATGCTAGCGTATTCCATTCCACTATTTTATCCCCCTATTCTCATTGTGGGCCATAGAACACTATTTTGTAAATATCTATTTTCAATAGGGAAGAAGATATTTTGTATTTTACCAGCTAGGCACTTTACTCATTTTTACTCATCATACTCCCTGTATGGGAACCAATCCTTTAACAAGTGGTCAAGCACGCCAGAAATATTTGCGTGAGGAGCGTGGGGTGTGGCAGTCAAGGAACAGAATGAACTTCAATCAGGGTGTAATTTGTCAAAACAGTGGAGCCTATATAAAACCGTGCTCAAAAGACGTAATTAAGAGCCTTGAAGGCAGCCACTTGGTAGCCAGACACAGTATATACTCAGTTACAGGGAGTGTGCTTGGCACGTACCCAGATGTTCCTGCTGAACACATCTCACTGCAGTGCATAACAGAGAGATGCAAACCCATATATAACATCTCGCAATACAGGAATGAAAGCCTTTGTTGTCACTGTGAGCGAGAGAGCCAAGAAGGGCCTTAAACCAAGGACTTTCGTTATCCGACTGACAGGTGCAGCTAACATGGCAATTTATTATTTTAGAATGACTATTTAAAGGTACAATAGAAATCAGTCAGAAATGTCCAAATGCGGAAATTTTAACCATGCACGAATTTACAACCTCAAAGTATATTTAGATGCCCGGAAAGGGTGACATTTCACGGTCCTGTGAAACTGAATCAAGGCATTCTAATTGGAGGGGGTGCCTTCGCAAATCCATGACAAAATAGATGTACAAATGATAGAGAAACATACCTCTCTCATTTATATGGTAGAAGAACTCTCCAGTGTGTAGCTCAATTTAAGAAATTAAAACCTATTTAGTACTTTGTTGAATTAATGTATGTATATCAGAATTGAAAAGCATATATTAGATATAAAAAATGGGTATATTCTGATCGCGTGATGTTATTTTTGGAAGAAACAACTTCTGAATTTGCCAATATTTGTAAAGCTTATTTTACAGTAATAAATCATGCAGCATTGGGAGTCATTCCTCATATTATTTCCTTGGTGTTAGGGTCATTGAAGCCCTAGCTGCTATTTATTGCCCACCTGGAAGCATTCCATGTTAAACCCCCCCTGTTAAATGTATAAATGCAAGATATTTTTTATTTTTTTATTTTTTTTAAATGTGTCCTTCTGGGGTGAATCACACTCTGCCTGTGCTCTTCTTTCTTAGTGGCTGTAATTGAGATCTCGTATAGGTCCCTCTCCTATACCCTTAATGACACAGGTGTATACACCGTCTTGTAATTCTTGATCCTGTGCAGCAACCAGGGTGGAACTGGCCGCCACAACTGGCATAGGCAATCTTAGACTGATGTGGGTATCTTGTTCCAAAGCTTGACAGAATTTAGCAGTCTTTCCCAACTTTCAATTTTCAAGATAAAATATATGTGAAATGCAGTATGTATTCTTATATATAGTAGAACTCAGTATCCTATTCACAGGGTCACTAGTATCTATGTCGATCACTGTGAGCCTGTGAGGACAGATGCTATTTTCTTGCTCGGGTGTGCCCTGCTTATGTATCTTTACCCTAGACGCTGGGAAAGGTGGGGAATCGATCTAGTGTTCCTTTCTCAAACACTGCCTGAATCTTCTGCATGGGCCTTTTTGTCTTGGTAGTGACATATGAGTGGATTTACAACAGACTGCGTAGAATCTGATTATTCTGCGTCTTCCCCATCAGAGATGACAATGGAATTTGAGCCGTCTGAGAGACCGGAATGGATCGAATGAGTGGACTGAGACGTGCATAGGGCGTCAGAGCTAGACGAGTTGCAGAAAAATGCATCTGTGCAGGCAAATACGTCAGTCATGGAAATTGTAGAGATGTTAACCTGGGTGTTGGGAGTGAAGATGAACCCCAGAATGTCCCAAGCCTTAGCTAGGCGCTTTCGGCTCTTGTTATCAAGGTATCTTATCGTGTTAAAAGTGGTGTTATGGACCGAGACAGGGATGTCGTGCACCAGATGCATAGAGCAATTTATAGTACGTGGCGTGGTGTTGGACATCACGAATATAGAGGATGTGATGAGGACGTCAAGGGGTTCGGGGGAATACTTGAATACCCGTCCCCCCTTTTGGCTATCAGTCGCTAGGCTAATGATAGACAAATAACACCTGGCGGCTGTGGGAGATGGTGCAACTAGGACTGAGGCGCTATGTCACTGGACGCACAGAGAAGCAACTTCAAAGCACATCTACTTACACAGAGCAAGGCAATGGACAGATGACATGGAACAAAAACAAATATCAACCATTACAATACTTTCAAAGACAAATCAAAAACACATGAAAAGATGCATCACAAAAACTGAAAGTACAGTAAAAAGGACCTAGATATTAAATCTCACTGAACACAGTGGAGCACCCAACAGCGCAAGAATGGGCTAGAAAGGAGGGGGGAATCCGAAAATACCACAAGACACTTCCTGTTTCTGTGCGCGCAGAGAGCCAGCCGTCAAACCCTTACCATCAAGCCAACTCAGAAGTGGCAGCTCAAAGAACACAATAACACCTACTTTTTGCTGAAATATATCATGAAGATGAGCAAGGAAAAGAGTGAAGGGCAGAAGGGCAGTCCTCACCAGTGAAGTCGCAGGTGCTAGAGGCACAGAGGAGCAAAATGCACAGCACAAAGCCCACGAAATGTAATTTCAAGGCACAATTCAAATCACGATCAAAACAATAAATGACATGAATGGTCAATCTGAAACCATAGTACAAGACACATTGTGAGCAAACTCAACCAAGAAGGATGTAAAACCTATATTCTGTCAAGGAATACAACCTTGACCCCACGCAACCTCTGAAGTACTGAGGGAGTATGAATCTAGAATCAGTCGGAAATCCAAACCTAGACCTCACGCATGCTGAGAGACCCTGACCCTAGACATTTGTCGGAAAGTGAAACGCCGACCCCATATACTTATCAGGAATGCTTGAGGGTGCGGAAACCAAGTGTGAACCATCCCTTCCGTCTTCACAACCGGCAAGGGCAAATCAGAAATGCCACAAAAATCACTACACGTGAAACCACAAGAAGCACAAGTCAAAAATCAAGAGGCGAAGGCTCGTTGTAGGAAAGGAGCAAAATCGTGACCACAAAAGGATATATTTTGGGTTCAAATCATGACCAGAGATAGTGCAGCAGGGACAGGCGACAGCCAGAGACAGGCCAAAGAGAGTCGCTCGTACCCCAGGCAGCATAGACCAAGGAAGTTCAAGGGAAAAAACAAAACCTTGTCCTACCCGTGGTCCAAGCCGCAAAGGAGCGACGGCGGGGCTCTCAGGAACCTGTCGGGGCTGTGCACCAAATCCACTGCAGACGTATGTAGTATGATTTATACGTTGGGCGCCAGCTGATGAGGGGAGAACGGAAGCCCTCTGGGGTGTGGTCACGAGTCACAAACCACCATGCTGTGGTCATGAGCCGTGGTCACAGTTCATCGACGCAACACTTCACTGCGGAACAAGGAACAATGATATGAGATAACAAAGATCACACTTGAAATGGCATTTTATTCGTTAAGTCTTAAGTACATCAGAAAATGCATTTATTACCCATGCAAATTTAACATTCCAAAGAGATCCAAGGTGCAAAAGGACTGGGATCTTTTAAAAAGGTACAATTGAAATTAGTTAGGGAAAGCAGAACACTCTATAAAATCTAGTGCCTAGAAGCACCTTAGCTATGGAGACTATCCCAGCAGGCCCTAATAGCTTATGGGAACCTAAGAATGCAAGGAATTAGGTGTGAATGGAAAATACAGAGCATGGACAGACATTTAAAAAGACAATAGTATTATCTGGCTTAGGGAGCCCACCACCTGAGAGAGAGGAATTGACACCCCAAGTCAGACAATCGACTAGCCGGAGAGCTTTGCATGCAAAAGTCGCAATAGCAGAACTCTGGCTTCAGATTTGATGGGCTGAATCTAATATACCTGAAAATGCGGAACCAGGTTCTATGGTGACACACTGGCCTATGCCCGTTCAGTGCAGGTGGTCTAACCACATGTGCTCTAGAACATAGGAAGGATATCTTCAAAGAACATTTTGTACTTTTCTGAAAAAAGAACATTTTGTTACGTACTTTCCTAAAAGAGAACATTTTGTACATTTCTAAAAAAGAACATTTTGTTACGTACATTTCTAAGAACATCTGCACGTGCGAAACTTATGATAGATGCTGATTATTGCAAGAGGTTGCTGCTTTTACTCTGTGCAAGCTATGTTTCAAAATATTACTTTAGCAATGTTTTCAGGAAGCTGTACCAACGTGCACCAGTCTATGTGTGGGTGTTGGTCCTGAAGCTGGCTGTGAAACTAACTAACCTCCGTAGGCCTAATTTCACCTTGTTTATTTCAATGCACCGAAACGTAAGTTAAATGTGAGAGGCTGTCATCATAAGATGGTAGCCCCTGGATATATTTTAGGCCTAAGCACGGTGGGCTCTTGGGCCTTTGGCTTGGGCCTACAAACCCGGGATTCAGGGGATCCGTGGGATTTCATTTGCTGATTTTATATGGTGAAAATTGGTCATTTTAGCCTATTTTCATATTTTGTCAAGTAGGGCTCACATCAGACCTTCATCCTACCAAGGTCGATAAAAAGGCCCCTATATCACTCTGAAGTGAAGTTTAAACTGTTGAAACTTAGGTGTGCAAATCACTGTGAAACAATAGCACAGGGGAAGAAGAAACGTAATGTGCAATGTTCCAAAGCAGGTTTGCAAATCACCGTGAAAAGACTTGCAACAAAATGAAATATACACCATTGAAAATTAAGTGTGCAAATCACTTTGAAATTGATTGCACAGGCGATGAAGAAATGTACAATAAAGGAAAGGAGATCCTTTAAAAACGGGAAGCAGTACCTGTGGTTGCCAATGAATCTCCAAAAAACCAAAGCCGGCTACAGAGGAGTATCCAGGAAATACCGGCAGAAATCGGGAAGTCAAGATGGCGGCATGTCAGTGACGAAACACGTCACGCACGCTATCCGGTGCGTTTCAGTGATGCGGTAAACGTGCATTCCAGGTGCACGTAATACGTTGCAGTGACAAGCGCTCGGCCGTTGGAAGGAAGGCTCGCGACTAGGCACCAGCGTAAATCCCAAAATGATAGGGAAAGCCAAAACAGTACCTGGAATGCCGCAAACACCACAAAAGAAGCCGGAAATACACCACCAGACTCAGCAATCCGATGAGGTGCACATCGATACCAGAAACAGAGAAGTCGCCGATCACCAGGTTGTGTACGAAGCCCAGGAACACAAGTGAAGACACACGAACGTCGCCAAAAATGTTGTGAACCTTCTTCAATGAACAGCACACACAGGAGTAGGTTGAAGGTAAGTTTAATACCAGAACACAACCTGGCATCCGACCACCTCGACAGTCCAGTGCAACTGCCGACTGTCGAGTGTCATCAGCCTAACATTCTTTACAGAACAGTATTACAATGTGGAATTTACGCAATCCTCACGAGACACGCTGCACACACGAAGCAAACATCATAACACACTCCTCCTGGCACCGCAGTTTCCACTCCAGCAAAGGGCTCCCACTAGCCCGGTGGACAGCAGAGGGGTACAGTTGGGCCCAGGGGCCAGCACACAGGCCTCCTGGCAGAGTGTCCCCTCTCATTCAGGTCCACGCTCAGTCTGAGCACATGGCATCTCTACTGCTCTACATATACACACCTCCTTCCACCTACCAGAAAGGGCTGGAAGCTTCTAGAAGGTCCCTGGCAGTTCCAGCCTCAACTGTCACTGTGGGGGAAGTATAGAGCACCTTGTCACTTCAAACACTAGACCGCCAACCCACCTCAGGCAGGCGGCACAAGCAGACAGAAATGGCGCCCATTTTAAAAGTGACATTTTACAAAGGTGTATTTCTACAATGGTGGAAATAAAAGTGCGTACACCATTGCACAACATTTATTATTTTCAGTTCCAACACACCTTGTCAGTAAAAAGGCTTGGGGGAAAAGTGAAACATTTCGGGATGACCCTGCAAGCAGGGCCAAGTCCAACAGTGCCATTACGAATTATTCAGAAGTTAGAGAAAAGTCTCCTCATTACCTGCCTACATAAATTGCAATTTACATATTTCCTCAAATCACGATAATCACATCATTGGCCAATACAAGTCAAGCACATGTTGATGACATTACCAAGCACAAATCTCCAGCCTCTCACTGCCAAGTTCTGAGTAACCTAACAGTCGTTTTAGAATACGCACGCCAGAAAGGTTCTCAGTCAGGAGCGGTAAACATTTGGAGGATCAAATCAGGAAGACCAGAAAAATAACTGGGCTGCAGAGACAGAGAATCTCTGTGCGCAGGGTACCTCCTTAGTAGATTCCTGTCCTGTCCTGTCCTCCTCAGTAGATTCCTGTCTCCTGTCAAGACCACTCCCTTGGATAGCCGCTTCTCTGATGAGGTCCCTGTTTGGGCTCCATTTGAAAAAAATATAAACCTCCTAAGGGGTTCACTGATACATCTGGTCCTTTTAACCAACAAAGAAGAAATTGTCACAGAAGCTGTAATATAAAAATAACATTTTTAATAACCTCACATGAGGGAGACTGCGCCATACGGTACCCTCAGGCCACTGTAGGAGCCAGTCTAAGGAGTACAGAGAACAGGGGCCTTATGTATTCATAGGTTCCATTAGTCAGTATAAACGGCGGGGGCAATCCGCCCGCCTTCGTAATAGGCCCCTAAGTTTTGGCCATTTGAAGAAGGGGCTTGCGGAGAAGTAAATGAGTGTAACGGTGCTTGGCTTCGAGTCCCCTGCTTGATATGTCCCTGCCTCCTTGTTCCGCATGAGAGCGCCAGTCTAGTCTTTTTGGAATATCCCGGACTTCCTGTATTTTGCCAGTATCGGACACAACTCCACATCGAATGGTCATTACAGGTTGATAGGTCATTACCGGATGATAGGTCAGTCTTGACCTATCATCCCCTCATTCTTCAGGGCCGTTATTTCCCCCTTCCTGCTTCCTGTCTTTTCATGACCACCCGAATTGTGTTGTGGTGGTTGCGGCAATCTGCATATCCAAGGCTCTGGTGAGGCGAATGTGGCCTGTTGCGTCTCCTATTAGGCTTTGTGTGTTTCCTTCTAGGATTACCGTGATTCCTCCAGCATAAATGTCAGTGACCTAATAAACTGAGTAAAGAACACTGGACTATTAAACACCTTTTTTGTCTTTTCTACGCTCTACTTAGAGAGGATTATTGTATTGTGAAGCCCTTTTTCTACATTTCTTTTTGGATATCAGTTCTGTTGTGGCAAGTGAAAATAACTCGTCCCTGAGATAACTTCGGGAGTTGTTTTATGGTGAGTGCATATGAGAGGATCCAGGACAGAGATGTCATGGGTTGGGTTAGTCTAGTGAACACCTTAGAATACTAATATGTCTTTTTTTGTTTTCCCTAGGGTTCCTATACATTCAAGAAAGGTTCTTCAGAGTAAGCAGCTAGCTGTTTGCTTTTGGTAACATCCCAAGAAACCCATCCTCTTTCCTCCTCTCTCTCTGAGGGTGCTTGCTGGCATGCATGTTCCTGTCAAGTGTAAGGGAATTGCCCTTGGGGTTAGTGGCTTGGCCGTCTTCGCTCATGCAGACTTGGAACCTCAGGTTAGTGCAAACTTGGCAGTGGAGAATGCTGGAAGACTGCTCTCTTTCTGCAAAGATTCAGTTTTCAGGCATACCACTTTTTGGGGATCAGTTGGAGCAGATGGTGATGAAGATAATTAAAGACAGGAAACATGCTTTTCCATAAAATGAGAGGGTTCCTCTGTTTTCACTTCAAACATTCAGGACACTGTAAAACACCCGGTCTCAAAGTCTATTAAGAAGCTTTTTAACCATGCTATTTTGAGAAGAAGCAAAAATCAGGCCATCAAGCTCCACTCTGAAAATATCAAGTACTGACTTGGGCTACAGTAGATTTTCTGAGCCCCGAAAGAGGCAGTTTGCAACACTTTGTGAAGGTTTGGGAAATTGATCTTTCTTATATATGGGTTTTGGACATAGTTAGATGAGGCTATACTACGGACATAGCTCCTATTCTTCCAGTGCTGGAAGAATAGGAACTCTGTTCCCAGTCAAACGGTAGAAGCAGAGGATGTATTTGCAGGAATAGAGGACTTGGTAAGAGAAAGGGCAATGGTACCAATTCCCTTCAACAAAAAGCTCAGGGAGTTAACTTCACTGTGATCCTAGAAGAAAAGGTCATCAATGCGTTTCATCTAGTTCTGGACCGAAAGATGGTAAATGTTTAGGTGTTCACAGTTCAATTAAAAATGGGCTCTGTACAGAAGGTTATCCCCTTGATCCAACCTGGAAAAAAGTAGCTCTAGATCTCCAGTATGCATATTTGCAAGAAGAACCATAGAATTCTTCATTTTGCAGATAAGATTCATCATTTTCAATTCTCTGTCCTCCCTTTCGGCTTGATATCAGCACCCACAGTCGTTACAAAGTCACCCATTTTCGATTCATTGGTGGCCATACATTACTATCAGGGTATACTGATTTATACTTGTCTGAAGAATTGTTTGAACAATTCTCCATCAAGATTACACAAGCCTCTTTATTTAAAGCTTCAGAGACCTGCATGAAATCTTTGGAATAAGGAACATCGAACAGTGAGATCTTGCTTATAGGTGCAGGATGATAAGTCGGAATCTCAAACAGTAGTTAATTGAAACATGTTTCAACTAGGACAGCTTTTTTATATCTGGAGTCCATGGACCTCTGGGGACCCCAATACCCCTTGAAAGAGTCTGTAACTGTTTAGAAAATTCCTTAGCTTGCAGAGCAGTGCAGGGACAGCAAACAGAATCAGAAATAAGATTGGGGCCTCCATTGCAGCACTGATATCCTCCGACAAAAAGAGTATGTGGTTGGAGCTAAGAGATAAAGTGAAATGCTAAGTATTCTTTTATAGAAATACAATTGAATTTTGAAAAGCTTTAAACTATGCATTAAAAATAAACTTTCAGTTTTGGGGTGTTTTTATTTGTGAACTAAATACAATATTTTATAATTTATAGATTTATTTCATGTATACTTGCATCTGTATGCTTGAGGTTCAACTAACTGAAATTACTTATGTTTGTGTACCCGGCTTCTATCAGTGATTCAGTGGGGGTCCATAGAAGTCGAAAGGTTAAGAACCACCGATCAAGGTTTTTTTTGTACGTTATTTGCTGTCAGCATGGATGGCAGCTTTCCAAGAGTTCGAAATTCGCATTTTGCTGGATTCCCCCAGTCAAAAGGGACTTCTTCATTTCTTTTATTCTTTTTTTGTGTTTTATCATTTGCAAGAAATTCCAGGGGTCCAGCTGTTGTGTATCGATTTAGATTCCGTATGCATTTCCCGATTCATGCCATTATATAGGTACAATTCACATTGCCCTTATATAGGCAAAGAAATCCATTCCTTATTTAGGCATAGCCCATGCTACCCAAATACAGGCATGGCTACTTACATCCGTTCATCTACGTCACAACGACTTCTTGGAAAACCAGACTCTTAAGCTTTATTGACTTCCCGTTGCCTGGATATTGATTTCTCCAAGAACTTATTTATTATGCAAGAACATCTATTCCTTAGAGGTTCATTCATGATGTTCATATGCCTGACTCTTGCGTCAATACTGGCATTCCTAAACACCTTCAAGGTATAAATATACTTTCACTTGCTATGGCAAAGCACGTCGTGGTTCGGTGCAGTACGACTACCTACTTGCACGACGCAGCTCGCCACAGCAAGTACCGAAGGAAGCCATCTCTCCGGCTGACGCACTGACCAGAAGCTGTCATCCTCCTGCCGAGAATCCAGCTCCAGTGTTTCTGACTCCACTTGCGGGGTGTTGGGAAATCGAGTCCCGTGAAAGAGATACTAACCTCTCTCATTCTAAGGTATGGAGCTGATTGGAACCTAGAGAAACCTTTGGCAATCCTTGTCAAAACTAAACTATAGGTAAGACAGCACCTACTTCTTCCCTCGTACTAGACCTAGGTTTGGTTCACTGGGGGAGGCGTATTTTAGAAGCACCAGTTGAGTATTTTAGCCTGTGTTATTTATGTATGTATTGTTATATATGTCATAGCAACAGACCATGCTATTACAGTATTATTTAGTATTACTGTTTACGCTGTACGCATTATACTTCGCATTCTGTCTAACGATTGTGGCAGTTCATATCTCTTGCATGAGAAAGAAGACTGTTCAATAAACCCTTTTTATTGAAACGCCCGTCTCTCTATTTTTATGCAACTCTGTAGAAACGAAGCATGCACAATTTATTTATTTATTTTTATTTATTATCAGCGTTTATAAAGCGCAACAAAGGCCCAAGGGCGTCTTGGCGCTGAGAATATCTGCAGTGTTTAACCAAAGAGAGGAATGCTGAATTTACCGATTAAAAAGCCAGGTCTTAAGTTGTTTGCGGAAGGACCAGAGTGGAGGGCTTGTTTTAATCGAGAGCGGAAGAGTGTTCCAAAGTTTGGGCGCTGAGACAAGAAATCTTCTGTCTCCCCATAAAACAGTTTTGGTACGGGGTACCACAAGTTCTTGTGAGCTAGAGGAGCGTAAGGATCTGGGGGGACAGTAGGGGATAAGATTTTCAGTGAAAAAGGCTGGTCCCATGTTGAGCAGAGCCTTGTAGACTATGCAGAAAGTTTTAAATTGTATTCTATTTCTAATAGGGAGCCAATGTAGATTTCTAATGGTTTCTGACGCAGAATGGTGTTTGGGAATTTTTCCTAGGAGCCTTGCGGCGGCATTTTGGATAATCTGCATTTTATTTAGTACTCTTTCTTGGGTGTTTAGAAAGCGTGCATTGCAGTAGTCTAATGTGGACAGTACCAAGGAACTAACCAAGGTTTTGCCAGCTGTCTCAGGGAGGAATGGTAGAATTTTTTTTATCAGTCGTAATTTGTGAAAGGCAGAGGAGGTGATCTGATTGGCATGAGGGAGAAAGGTAAGACGGTCGTTGAACATGACTCCTAGATTCCTCACCTTACTAATTGGTTCAGGCGGGGAGCCCAGTGATAACGCCCACCAAAGGGGGGACCATTCCGGGGTCAATTGTCCGAAAATGACTACTTCAGATTTGTCGGAGTTTAATTTCAGACAATTGGCGGCCATCCAGTTCCCTATTGCCTGCATACCCAGATTGAAAGCATTAGCTGTTTTATGGCCATCCTTCCTGACGGCGAGGACCAGCTGGGTGTCATCTGCGTAGGAGGTCAGGCTCATCCCATGTGCACGAATAACGTTGGCAAGGTCCGACACATAAATGTTAAATAGTGTCGGACTGAGGGATGAGCCTTGGGGCACCCACATGGTAGTGACAAGGGGGATGAGTGGAAAGATCCAATAGTAACCACCTGGGTCCTGTCCGTCAGAAAAGATGCTAGAAGTTTTTTGGCATTATGTTGGATTCCCATGCCTTCGACACGGTCGATCAAGATGGTGTGATCGACCGTGTCGAAAGCCGCCGATAAATCAAGCAGTATCAAGACTGCTGTACCTCCAGCATCCCGGATGGATCTGATATCATCCGCCGCTTTAACCAAGGCTGTCCCTGTCCCACGGTAATGGCGAAAGCCGAACTGAGATTCATCGAGTAGGTTGTGTTCCTCGATGAAGGTTGATAGTTGAAGATGCAAAGCTTTTTCGACAATTTTCGCCAGGGCAGGGAGGCTGGCGATAGGGCGATAACTTTTTAAATCTTCCATATCGAGATTTGGTTTCTTGAGCAGTGGTTTGATAAGGGTTTTTTTGAGAGCATCTGGGTATATGCCTGTGCTAAACATAGAATTACAAATTGCAATGATAGCCGGCAGAACCACTTCAATAACCGGCAGCAGGACTTTTAAGGGGCAGGGGTCTAAGGCGGAGCCCGATTTGATGGAAGATATGATGTTCCGAACCTGAGAGCTGGAAACATCTGATTGACTGAGTGAAATAGTTATCTATTGTTTCCACGACTCTGAAGATATTTTTCTGACTCTAAGGGAAACAAAGTTGTCATGTTTATGCAGTTGTCAAAGACTAATCCCTTCTTGTTCATTCAAGAAGGATATATGATAATACATCGCTAACCGCCACAACGCCAGCAATGACCACGCAGTTCTTACATCGCAAAAGGCATCACATCGCACGCATTCAGTGCGCATGCTGTCCCCACGCTGAAATCTCCCATCTCATCTGACATCTCGGCACTCCACGTTTTATTGAATACAAGTGGCAGGCATTAATAATTTTTAATTGAGATCTCCCATCTCATCTGATACAAGTGATCTCCCATGTCATCTGGGCACTTTCGCAAGCACCATCATTAATTGTTATTGAATACAAGTGATCTCCCATGTCATCTGTCATCTAATGTCACGCCTAATGTCAAAATCCTCGGCACTCGCGCAGGCACGCATCAATACTTTTTATTGAGATCTCCCATGTCATCTGTCATACATCTCATCTAAAGTGCTAATTATGTATAGTTTAAAAGTAACGTTATCATATTAAATACAATTAATTGCGAATTGAATAATACTAAGGTTTTTTTCATATTAAATACAACTAATTGCTAATTGCATAATATTTTTTATTCAATACAAGTGATCGGTGCACGAAACTGTCATCTTCCGTGTACCATCTCCCATGTCATGGCAGCACCTCCGTGGCTATTGGTATGACGTCACCGCAGCACACGCATCAGTCCTAATGTGCATCATAATAATTGTAATTCAATACAAGTGATCAATGTGCATCTGTCATCTGCACGCATCTGTCATCTGCACGCATCAATAATTTGTAATGAATACAAGTGATCGGCATCTGTATCAGCATCTGTCATCTTCACCATCTGGATCGGCATCTGGAATGCATCTGTCAATCACACGCATCTTATATCTCATCTGTCATATCTAATGTCACGCATAATGTCCAAATCCTTCTTCGTTGTTCAAAAATCTCCCATCTCATCTGCATCTGTCATCTCCTGTGTACCATCTCCCATGTCATGGCAGCACCCCCTCGGCTATTGGTATGACGTCACCGCATGACGTTAAAATCTCCCATCTCATCTGACATCTCGGCACTCTGCATTTTATTGAATTCAAGTGGCACGCATCAATAATTTTTCTTCTCGCCATTCACGCGTTGACAATTTGCTCCCATCTCATCTGTCATACATCTCGGCACTCGGCTCCCATCTCATCTGTCATACATCTCGGCACTCGCGCGTTGACACTCATCAATAATTTTTATTGAGATCTCCCATGTCATCTGTTGGCATACATCTCGGCACTCGCGCGTTGCTCCCATCTCATCTGTCATACATCTCAGCACTTGTCATATATCTCGGCACTCGCGCGTTGACACTGTCATCTGTTGGCATACATCTCGGCATTCGCGCGTTGTCATGGATAGCAATGTTAATGTGAATGCGCGTTAGTAGCATGCGTTCTAAAACCGTGCGATGTAATGCCTCCGGCGATGTGAAAGTCGCGTTGCGATGGCAGCGCGTGAAAACACCATCGTTGTAATGGGTGTTTCCCTTTCAAGAAACTTTCTAGTGACCTCTGAATTAGCTGACACACACAATTAAGTTTAATGTACTCAATAGAGACATACTGTCTTCAGTCCTATGTCAAATCTATAGTGTATATTCTTCCAATGCGCAGCACCTATTAGGGACATAGGAACTACACTACACAGCTTCCAGGCAAAGTGTGTAATTGTGTAATTTTGTAGGAAAATAAACAATCTAGTTTAAACAACCAAAATGCTAATTTTGGTCTGAGAACTAGAACACAGAGTGAAGGAAGAACTGTCAGCTAAACCTGGAGGGAGAACAAAAAATTAGAAATGAGTGAGCGGAGGCAGAGGGCAAAGTGTGGGTAAGAATGGTGCAGAGAGCGTTAAAGAGATGTGAGGATTGGAGATCCATTTAGCAGGAGATGGTATGGTGATAGATGCTGTATCCTATCCTTGTCTTTATGCCTTTCTCCCATTTCTGATAATTCAGAGGGTTCTGATAAAGATCAAGACATCTGTGATTTTGATTGTTGCAAGTTGGCCGTGCTCATCTTAGTTTCCTCTTAGATGGTGAGGAGAACATAGTGGGTGTTCCCATTTTTAACTTCTCTACTGTCAGTTTTTCGTTTTTCAGAGTTGACTTGTCTTTGGCATGGAAAAGTTCCCTGCATGGTGATGGACATGCAGTCCTACCCTGAGTTCCCCAGCTGCTTGGATATCAGGACCTTTGGTAATGATTGGTCATGGACAAACACAGATAATCTTTTTGCGCCATGACTTAGGCCTATCTCATGGTGATGAAGGAAGGGCGCAACAAGCACTGCCTTCATGTTGCTAGAGATCTGCTAACCTTACCAGGAGTTAAGTGATATGAGTGCGGTGGTGACAGAATATTCATTTTCTGTTTAATAGTAATCAGTGGTGTAAACAGTTCATTTTATCTGTGTGACTGGAGTGACATCTACCAGCCCACTTTTGTAAAGTTCTTCTACTGTGTACTTAACGTAGTATTGGTCTACACGCTGAATGTGTATAGCGCCAGGCAGAGCATGATGCTTGTATGTACATGCCAGAACGTATGTGTGCCTGTGCATGGTATATCATATGGAGGCCTGTGGTTTCTATTTTGGAAGCCCAGGGCCTGGAAAGGCTAATGTGCTGAGGACTGCAACCCCCAAACAAGTGATGTTGATTGCTGACATTCCTGAGAGCTGGGGTGGTAACA
This sequence comes from Lissotriton helveticus, assembly GCF_964261635.1. Taxonomy (NCBI): domain Eukaryota; kingdom Metazoa; phylum Chordata; class Amphibia; order Caudata; family Salamandridae; genus Lissotriton; species Lissotriton helveticus. The sequence continues at coordinate 345,429,417 of NC_136069.1, read as the reverse complement.
ACACCCTGAAGGAAAGGGAGCAGAGCATCATCTGTGCATATTAAAGGTCTCTTTTATTCCAGAAAGAGTTACTGGTTGGTGGGTTAGAGCTCATTGCCAGGTAGGTGGTGGGCTGATAAGGTTGGCACTGTAGGGCAAGGGATGAAGGGAAAGATTTGAACCTTTGTGAGGCATATTTCAGCCGTGGCTTACAGGCAGGTGTGATCCCTGGTTAATCCCTTGGCCTGTATTGTGGGTCAATCAAAAATGGAGCCACCCCTGCTGACAAAGGACAAGACAGGAGTGAGGGCACTGCAAAGAAGTTGACAGCCTCAAAAGGAAAATCAAAGAACCAGGCACTAAATCAGACCTGTGTCTGGGTTTGGACTATAAGAGTGGGAGCCTTGGTCCCACAAGTTTTTGAGCAGTACTGTTCTACGGTCAGGTTCACATGGAGAGGATTGTCAATATATCTAGTTTGCCTGGATCAGGACAAGGGTTCAAGCTCTGTGAGTCTCACTGCTTGCTGAGGGGCCATCACCAGGAAAGCCAAGACCACTCTCCTTGAACCTGAAGAATCAGCCCTCTGCCTGCGTGCCAAGGCCAGTGAATCTTGTGAGCAGAGAAAGAGCGCTTGGAGAGTGCGAGGTCCAGCGTGGATCCTGTCTAGCATGGGCTGCCTCTGGAAGTCACTTCTATTATTAAATGGGGAATAGTCAGCCCCACTAGAAGGGAAAGAGGAACTCTGGGATACTGCTCAGGATGACACTCGCATGCCAACCTTAAAAGACTGTGAATATTATTTAGTGTGTAGCTTAAATGCTTTCAATGCTTATATTAAAATACTACCTTTTAAAATAAAAACAAGTATTTTACTGGGCAGTCAGCTTATTGCAGCTATTGTTTGTATTTTGAGTGTTGAGTCTGTGCATACCTCATACCTAACTCCGCGCTCGAAGAGCCTCAACTCGACTGAGAGTCAAGTGCTGAAAGGGGTAGAACTTGGCCCAGTTACTCATGACCCATCATGGGTTGATCCCTGAGTAAAAGGAAACAATTACCTTGGATGGGCCAAGTAACCCTTGTTTGCCCCATGGCCCTCTGAAAGGGTGGGATAACTAATGTTTAGGAGTCTAAGGTCTGACTACATCAGAGGCCATTTCTAGTTCACGCCAGTAGCACAGTAAATCCAGTAAATCCACATATCTCTCTAGTCAATGCTTTCTTAACAGGAAAGAGAGGGTGAATACACACGCTGCATACCGCTTTAGAAATATTTGTAAATGCATTTGTTGCATTTCTCTTGCAAATATTTTCACTTATGGGTGGAGTTTTGCAGTTTGATAGTATAGTTCCCAAAAATGGGAACTTTTAGACATACAGGCATGTAGATAAATAGGTACTCTACTGAGACCTAGAAGTCTCTTTGAGACATCAAGTACACCACACATGGTTTGGTGGTCAATTGTCCCATACAGCACCGAATGTTAGTAAGAGTTTGCTAAAGAGTGACAGAGTCACATGACACCGTTAGGCTGGGTTAGACCATATGCACATTTTTATACTTCCACAAATAACACACATGGAATTAGGTAATATTAGTCTATAGGCAGCTTAGACAATAGGTCATACAAATAACTTTTATAGGACTTGTTCCTACTGGACCTGCACAATATGTGTACACATACAGTACATACAATACATGTAATCAGTCCATAAATAGAACTTCAGTCCAGCGCGAAGTGACAACAGTTACCTAGAATCCTAAATTTAACTAAACCATATGCAAATTGATGTGGCATACCACACAAAATCAAAGCAACTTTCTGGCCGCATTTATCTTATGCTTGTGGCATTGTTTTTTGCAGAAGTTGACTGGCCTTCAGTCTTTATAAAGATATCCTCCTCAGAGTGAGGAGGTAATAATACTGCCATTTATTCCTCCTTAGTACCTGAAGAACTCAGGGAAAACTATTTGAGCAAGTGGTCTTCAAAATAGGCTTCATCCAGTGCAGAAATAAAACAGGGTGGGATAAATAATTCAGTTTCATATGTCATTCCCTTAAGGAATTGGCCACAAGTTCAGGCTTAATATCCTCTGTAGACAGAAGCTAAACATTAAACTAGCTACAATCTCAAGGCATTATAGTGCCTTGCAATTCTATAATGAAGACTCATCTTTTTTAATTTGTTTTTTAACAGATTTTATTTATCAAATAACACATACGGAGCAGCGCTAGCGCTCTGTAACCCAGAGACGTCTGCACAATCAAGATTCAGCGTTATGACTTTGATTTTTTACAAAGGCATGCAAGGAGAAAATGAAAGCAATACAAATGAAATATGGCAAATGAGAACCCCCCCAACTTCACCCTCCCCCGTCTCACTAACAGCCTTGTAAATTACAGTCTAGCTGTACATTATGCACCATTACCACTTGCCTCCGGAACTAAAGAACAACATCTTGCCCCAGCGAGGAATCATCAATCCGGGCGGAAGTGCCCCGGTGTAGCAACAGGCTCCAGTAGCAGGCCCCGATAGTCTGTCCAGCGCTTCCATACTTTAAAGTGCTTCTGCAGGCACCCTCTTGCAATGAAAATGGGAAGTTCCAGGGCCATGCAGAAGTCCAGTCCCTTCTTCCATGCTGACATCAAGGGTGGCATCATCACCTTCCATGCCCTAGCAATATCCCGTTTAGCTAAGGTAAACCCCAGCAGCATAAGATGATGCTTATAGACATTGTTCCCTATTCCATCCATGACGTGTAAAAGCACCAGTTTTGGCGAATGGGGCAAGTCCTAGCCCTACACTTCAGAGAGACAAGGCACCACCCCTCTCCAGAACCGTGCCAAAGAGAGACAGTACCAAACTGTGTGCATCAGGGTCCCCTCCTCCCGCTCACATCTAAGACTTAGAGGGGAGGCAATCAATCCCACCCTCCACAGCCGGACCCACGTAAAATAGACCCGGTGCAAATATTTAAGCTGAACCAGGTGCAGCCGCGCCGCTATGGCCGCCCCCCAGGGTCTCGGTCGAGTCCTCTTGAACAAGTGGACCTACATCTTCCACGCCGGCCCCTCTGAGTTTCAATAGTGTGGGGGAGCTGTGAGTCACCAGGGTTTGATAGATCTTGGAGATTTTATGGTCCCGGAGGTCCCCCATAAATACCTTCGCTTCTATCAGGCTAAACTCCGCCAATGTCTCCAGGCCCTCTAAGCTAGGGGAAAGGTCGTGCCGAAACTGTAAATATTTATAGAATTGAGTTTTAGGCATCTGCAAATCCCTCTGTGGGTCTTAAAAGGATCTCAGAGTCACCCCCGCATGACATCCACCAGGGTAGCGATACCAATGTTATACCATCCACAAAACTCCGACAGCATGGCTAATTGCGGCAGGCAACCATTGTTGCATAGGGGGGTCTCCCGCGTCAGTGTATTCCACCACCCCATCCTCCGCAAGGCTTATCACCAGAGTTGAAAAACCACCTGTGTTGCTGGCGGCAGGGATCTATGCACCAGTGCCGAATACAGAATCGTATAGAGGGAGAGATCCCCCATAAGGTGCCTCTCCACAGCATATGCAGGGTCATCTCTATCCCCATACCACCACTCATTCAAGACAAGCAGGTGCGAAGCCATGTAATATGATAATATGTCTGAGGTCGTCAGTCCCCTGCAGTACGTGGAGAGGAAACATGTCTGTTAGGTGCTTCTAGCCGCACCTCCAGCCCATAAAAACTGGCCCAAGGCCGCATTAACCTGCCTAAACCATCTAGGAGGAATCGGGTAGGGGTAATTCTGCAACTGATACAACAAACGGGGGAGCGAGACCATCTTAAAAATGGCCGATCGGCCATAGATCGACAGAGGCATATGTGACCATGTCTTGAGGTTGTTCCGTACATGCTCCCAGACCGGAGCCAAGTTCTGCTCCTATGCCACTGCAGGTAAATCCGATAGAATAACCCCGTGGTACTTCATCCCGCCGGTAACAACCCGCACCGACGAAGCCCGGTCGCCTAAGTCCGACGCATCCCCCAAGGATCACAGGATAGACTTGCTGGGATTCAAGTAGAGACCCGATGACTCCCCCAAGACCTGCATTATAGGAAGCAGCCGTGGCCCTGTCCTATCCACATCCGTGAGAAAAAATAAAACATCATCGGCGTATAAGGAAAAACGATCTGACAGGCCATGCGCCCATTTGAAGCCGGTCACCTGCGCATGCATGTGCACCCAGGCGGCCAAAGGTTCGACCGCTAGCGCAAACAAATAGGGAGACAACGGGCATCCCTGCCGGATACCACTCCCAAGCGAAAAGTTGGAGAAGGTGGAGCCCGCGACTTGTACTGCCGCAGTAAGATTAGTGTAGAGTAGGGACAAGTAGGACAGGAAGCGAGGACCCAGATTTAACCGGCGTAACAGCGCGAAGAGGTAAACCCAGCTTAGGGAGTCGAACGCCCTATCCATATCTACCAAGAGGAGCGACGCCCACAGGCCAAGCCCCCGGATAGCAGGCACTACCACCTCTGTGCGGCGAATATTATGTCTAATCGCCCACTGAGGCATAAACCTAGCCTGATCGGGATGCACTAAGGTGGTAATATGATCGCAAGCGATTGGCTATTGCCTTGGCCAGTATTTTGACCTCCACATTTAGAAGTGAAATGGGACGGTAGGAGGCATGTTGTTCTGGGGGTCTACCAGGCTTATGGAACACCACCACCTCTGCATGTCTCCAATCTCGAGGAAGACGGCCTCGGTCGTTGGACTCCTCCACCACCCGCAGGTAATGGGGCCTAAGCTGCAGAAAGTATTTCTTAAAAAATTCACAAGGAAACCCTTTTGGCCCGGGGGCCTTACCCGAATTAAGTTCTCCCAAAGCGGCACCAATCTCCTGCTCTGTGAGGGGGAGATCGAGCTCGGCCCTTGCCTCATCAGAAAGAGCCCGCGGCGGGAGGTCATCCAAAAACTGGCCTACCACGTCCTCATGAAGGAATTTCTGGGGGCATACAATTCCGCAATGTAGGAGGAGAAACTCTCAGCAATGTCAACTGCGTCTGTAAGGGGCCCACCAGTCGGACAAACAACACCAGGAACGGGCTGGGCATGAAACATCCCCTGATACAACCGATGAAGCATCTTGCTAGACTTGTTACCCCACTGGTTCACCCTGCTACATGTCGCCAACCATATAGGACGGGCCTCATCCCGAAGAAGAGCTGCATAGTTCTGTTGCGCCAGGAGCAACTGTTGATGTATGCACTCACCCCCTTCATCCCTACTACGATGTTCAAGCTCAGCAATATTAGTCTATGCCAATAGCAGAGCCTCCCTCCGAGCCCCACGGGCCGCCGCGCAAAAGGATATATCAACGCCCAATAGAGTGTGCTTCAGTGCCTCCCTTAGAGGTTCAGCTCCGGAGACTGACCGAACATTAAGTGTCAAATATTGGTCAATACCGCCCTCCAGGCATTCCCTGTAGTCCGCCTTCTGGAGATTCCACGTCAGGAGGCGCCAGCGAAGGGCTTCTGTGTCCAGCCCATCCGGACCGTCAAAGTAATCGGCGAATGATCTGAGAGACCCCTCGGAAGGATATCTGCCTCCACTACCCTATTTGCTGCCACCCGCGGGACAAATAAATAATCAAGACGAGAGAAGGAATTGTGGACCACAGAGAGATACGTATAGCCCTGAGTATTCCGATGCATCCGGTGCCAGGGTTCCACCCAGTCAAGCCCAGACACCAAAGAGGAAAGCTTTGTGACCTGCTAGCGACTGCACCCTCCAGTGATCCCGGGACACATCAAGCATGTCATTCCAGTCATCCCCAACTATAGACAGGCCATCAGGCATATCCGCCCATAAAGACATGAGCTGCTCCACCAAGCCCCACAAGAGCGGAGGGGGGCATATACAGAACCTAGAATCACTGGTTCCTGCCTGACCATGCCCTATAGGAACAAATAGCACCCTTGGGTGTCAGCCCACGTCTTCATGTGTGTATATAGGACCCTGCGGTGAATCATAATCGCCACCCCCGTGATCCCCTTGCAAATCCTGAATGGAACATGTGGACGAAGTAGTTGCTTACCTGTAACTCCAGTTCTGTAGTAGGGGTATCTCTGTTATAGTCTTGTGAATAGTCCCGCCCATGTGCGTGGACCCTGGAGCAATCGAAATAGTCTCTTAAGTTGTCTTCTTCTGCAGTCCTGCATAGACACTTAAGAGAAAATCAAAGACAAATAATGCAGCCTAAACTACAAGGCTACATTGGCCAGCACTTCATCTTGAAGTGAAAAGGATAGCCAAATAATATTAAATTTAACACACTTTGTAAGATTTCACACTCGGAGAAACTCCCTTTCACAAAAATCCTTTGTAATGATAGAGAGGAAGGGTTGGACAGACAAGCCCCCTAGGCTGCCATTAGGTGTCTGGAAAAGGGATACCGTGCCTTTAAGGAACTCTGCAGAGACCCTCGGTATCCCAGGATGCACAGCCAAAGGTCTTTCAGTTCTTTTTGAAGGTTTATAAAGCCAGGTGTAGTAATCCACGCAAATACTTTATATATTTAAAGTAATGTAGCTTTAATGGAGTACCAGATACATGCAGCAACCATCAGCAAACCCATCAAGTACTGGTTTTCATTAGAACACTCACTGTGATGCAATTCCACTGCTTCATGACTGCATCATATAATTCTAAACATTACCACATATCTTCCCCCCAATGGAATCTAAAAGAAAAAAAAAGAAAAACATTAGGAAATATACAATCCTTATATATAAAAGAAAACATATTACCAGAAAACTCATTTTTTTTCTTTACAAAATGCAATGCATATAAAAACATGTCATTACAAATGAGATACTTTACACAAACTACCAAAACTACATTTCCTGCCATCATCTAACTCAGCCACAGAACCCTTAACAGAAAAAACCTTATGCGGCTAAGAAAACTTACTTTCTCCCTTCCTTACAAAACCAAATTTTCTCACAACAACCCAATCACCTTCCTCAAAAACTAAATCCTTAGCACATCTCCTACTGTCAAATTCCATCTTATTGCGCCACTGACAATCAACAACTCTTGACCTCATCCTTTCTTTATCAACCCAAACCTGTTTTTTTACCATCAACCACATCGGAGACTCCTTAGTACCTGGTTCTCTTCCTTTGAAGGCCACAAATGAAGAAACTCCAGTTACCGAATGAGGCGTAATCCTGTGACCCCACATCATTCTTCTCAATTCATCTTTCCATGTTAAACCATTAGCCAAACAAAGCTGAATACAATCCATTACCATTCTGTTTACCCTTTCTACAAGTCCATTGGCTTGTGGACGGAACAAGGCCACTCTCTCATGACTAATCCCAAGACTGACAAGGAAACTAGACATCTCTGAAGAAACTAACTGAACACCATTATCAGTTATAAGAGTTTTCGGCACCCCTTCTTCCACGAAAACTTCCTTTAAAAATGCAATAACATTCGCAGTACAAACTTGTCCCACTGATTTGCAAGTAAACCATTTGCTATGGTAATCAACCAAGACAAGTAAAAACCGATTATTTCTTCCCAACCTGTCAATCGGACCCAAAACATCCAAGCCTAATTTCTCCCAAGGTCTCATAGGTAGATCTACACATCTCAATGGTGGTTCTCTTGTAACTTTTACCTTATCACTATTTCTGCAAGCATGACAATCTCGCACAAGATCTTCCCCATTCCTGTCCATCTCTGGCCACCAATAAGATTCTCTTAGTCTACGCTTTGTCAAACTCCTACCTAAGTGCCCTTCATGTACAATTCTCAACAACTTTGATCTCAACAAAACCGGTGGAACTATCCTATTTCTTCTAAAAACTTTGTCACCTTGCAAGCTAAGTTAATCCTTAACCGATGTGTATTGTCTATGTACTGTTCCTTCACTAGATCCATTCCAAGAATTCATAATCAATTCTTTCACCTTCTTGTATTCCTCATCTTTCTCCATAGCTTCCCTCCACTCTTCCTGGCTGACAGCAAATTCACAATCTACACTAACAACAAAATCTTCCAAAATTTCCACACAAGAATCGTCATCCACCGGCATTCTAGAGAGACAATCGGCAATAACATTTCTATTGACTCGCACATACTCAACTACAAAATTGTAGTCTAAAACAGATAGCAACCACCTCTATATAAGGGGAGTCACACTTCCATCTAAACCTCGTCCTCCTTTAAAAACATGAACTAAGGGTTTATGATCCGTTTTCACAACAAAAGGCATCCCCCACAGGTAGTACTTAAAATGTGTTATCCCCCAACAACACGCCAATGCTTCCTTTTCTATAGTAGAATATGATTTTTCTGCTCCCTGTAATCTGCGTGAAGCAAACCCAATGATAGTTTCATTACCATCTGACACTTGTATCAACACTGCCCCTAGACCAATATTACTCGCATCTGTAACCAAAATAGATTTTTTCTTAAAGTCAAAATGACCTAATGACGGAGCATTGGAAAGACTATCTTTCACTTTAACAAATGCATCCTCACATTCAACATTCCATTCAAATATCACTCCTTTTTTTAACCCCATCGACGCTCATGACGAGCCCAGCTCGTCATGGAGTTTCCATTGATTTCAATGGAAATTACATTGAAATCCAGGAAGCAGCTTAGCATCCAAGTGGTTAAAAGAAGCCTCATAGGTTCCACTAAATCAGCGAATTTAGGCACAAACTTAGAACAATATTCAGCCAGACCTAAAAATGACTTCAATTGTTCCCTATTAATGGGAGATGGAGCATACCTCACAGCTTTCACAATTCTGCTCTTTGGTCTTATACCATCTGCTGATATCTGATGACCCAAATAGTTGACCTGATTCAATCTTATTTGACATTTCTCTTTTTTTATTGTCAAACCATACTCTGAAATTCTACGCAGCACTTCATCCATCAACTGATCATGTTCCTCAAATGAACTTTCGACAATCATAATGTCGTCTTGAAAACACAACACTCTGTCCATACCCTTAAAAATATTCTGCATAATACGTTGGAACACAGCTGTGGCTGATGCCAACCCAAACGGCATTCTACGATATCTAAATGCACCCAGAGGTGTCACAAATGATGTTAATGGACGCGAATTGCGATTCTCCTATTAACATGACCAGAGAATCTGGATTTCATTAAAGACACGGAGGCTGACATTATGCATTGTCCTTTAATAGCAACTCACAGCAGCCGCACTACATCATAAAGGATAAAGCTCTAGAGTTTACACAACAGTGAACAAAGGATGTATCCAGGAGATGATCTGCCTCTTTTAAAAGAATCGCAGCAGGAAAGAACTTCATAAACGGAGAAATCCAAGTAGAGCTTGAAAACATCATGGAATAAACTTCAGTATCTCAATGGAAAGGATCAGACGGTTAAACAGAATTACCTGAAAGAAAGAAATGATTAAGAACCAAATCCATAGTGAAGAGCCTAGAGAGCCAAAATACTTTATTACATTCAGTAAAGATAAAAGAAGCCTAGGCATAAAAATAGAGTAACAACAATTGAAGTAATCAATAAGTTCATAAAAGACATATCAAAAGTTGTAAAAGGGAGGAGGGAGGGATAATGTCAGCCTCCGTGTCTTTAATGAAATCCAGATTCTCTGGTCATGTTAATAGGAGAATCGCAATTTCATTACAAGACCGGAGGCTACATTATGCATGTTCGTAGCCCCGAAGGACAACATCAGACATATGCTCGATAGGCTTACAATAATGACGAGCAAAGGTGTTAGCATTTGACCAGTCAGCAGCTTTTAGGATATCATCCAGCTTACCACCTGACGAGAAGGATTTACTGGCCATAGCTCCTCTGATAGAATGTGCTTGAAACTTAGAGAGGTCAAGACCAGCAAGGCTCATGGTAGACTTAACCCATCTAGCTATGGAGGTGGATGAAACAGGTTTAAAAGGTTTAACAAAAGAAACTAAAAGTTGATTTGCATTGTTAGGACGGAAAGACATCCTCGCATCATACTCAAAATCAAATCTGACATGGTTTTAGTTTTTCTTAGTAATTCAAACTTGACACCAAAAATATTGTAACATCTATTTGAAATATCTAAGCTTCTGATGTCAGATACTCTCCTACAGGAGATTAAACACAAGAGAGTGGCGAGTTTGAAGGAGAGAAATTTTCTATTAAGGGAAGAGTTATCTGGCCAAGAACAAAAAAGGTCTAGAATACACTTGACATCCCAAAGGGTCTGATACTTAGGTCTAGGGGGTCTCCTTACCCTTATACTCTTGAGGACTCTACAAATGATAGCATTTTTACCTACCGATTTACCGTTGAAAGGGGAATGGCCCGCGGAGATTGCGGATCTAAAGCAATTAATAGAACGATAGGCTAGGCCTCTGTCAAATTGTTCGACCAGAAAATTTACGATATTGACGACAGGAGCCTCCACGGGATCCAGACTCCTTTCCAGGCACCAATGAAACCATTTTTTCCAAATGTTGTTATACCTAAGGTGTGTTCCGGGTGCCCAAGATTCTCCGAGAAGAGAGAGAGCTGTCGACGAAAGTCCAGACAACTCGTTAGATTGCCTGACACTTTCCAGGCAAGAAGGTTCAAATTCCCCTCGAGAATAAGGTGATGATCTTCCCCGTCTGCGTTTGAGACCAGGCCTGGAGACGCTGGGATCAGAAAGAGAATGTCGCATGCTAGTTCCAGGGCTGTCGGGAACCAAGCTTGGGACGGCCAAAAAGGAGTTATTAGGATCAGAAGGCATTCTTCCTTCCTGACTTTCTGAAGGACCCTCTAAATCATGGCAAAAGGAGGGAAGGCTTAACCCAGGAAGTGAGACCATGGTTGGAGAAAGGCGTTCACAGCAAGTGCGCCCGGGTCTGGCATCCAACTGAAGTAGTTGGGTAGCTGGAAGGTAAGTCTGCTGGCAAATAAGTCCACGTCTATGGGACTCCAAAAGTGGAAGAGGGAATTGAAGACGTTCACATTGAGTTTCCAGTCTGAGAAGTCTAGAAGGAATCTCGAATTCCAATTTGCAGAAATGTTCGATTTCTTGGGAAGATATTCCGCCCTGAGGGAAATTTTGTGTTCCAGACAGAACATCCAAAGTTTCCTGACAAGATTGGAGAGATCTGCAGATCTCGTTCCTCCAAGATGATTGATATAGGCCACAGCAGAAATGTTGTCCATTTTCAGAACAACAGACCTCCCTTGAATGGAGTGTTTGAAGCTCATAAGAGCGTATAAACCAGCTGTCAATTCCAGAAAATGTATGTGTTGAGAAGATTCCGTCAGGGTCCAAACCCCTCCGGTGTTCTGGTCTTCCAAACGTGCACCCCAGCCATGAAGACTGGCATCTGATTCTAGGACGAAATCTGGGGATGAACCGAAGATAGCTTTGCCGTTCCAGGCGTCTAAGTTCTCCAGCCACCAAAAGAGCTCTGGCATCTGGGTCCAGAGAGACAAGATCCCCATACCAGAGACCTGAATTGAACGCTTTTCTCTTTATTCTCTGAAGAGCGCGGTAATTCAGAGGACCGGGGAAAATGGCTTGGATAGAAGAAGAAAGAAGCCCAAGAAGTCTGGCTAGTTTGCGGAGTGTTAAAGATTCTTGTTTCAAGACAGACCTGATCTTCTTCCGGATCTTGGCACTCTTCTTGGCAGGAAGAAGAAGAAGACATTTCACGGTGTCTAGAGTGAAACCAAGGACTTCTATGGTCTTGCAGGGAGAGAGAATAGACTTCTCTCTGTTGATGATGAATCCTAGACTCTATATTAAATTTATGGAAGTTTTCAGATCTCTTAGGAGATCTGAATGGGATTGGGACATGATAAGAATATCGTCCAGGTAGATGATGAGACGGATACCTCTTTCTCTTAGAATTGTAACGATACACTTCATGATCTTGGTAAAACACCAAGGGGCAGAAGAGAGGCCGAAGGGTAGAGCTTGAAACTGGAATAGACGTTCCTTCCAAGCAAATTGAAGGAAAGCTTGGTGTTCTTTGTACATAGGGATGGTGAAGTAGGCATCCTTCAGGTCCAACTTGACTAACCAATCTCCTTCGAGAAGGAGATCCCTTAGAAGGTGGATACCCTCCATTTTGAAATGACGATAAACCAGAAATTTGTTGACTTCTCGAAGGTTTATTACGGGCCTCCACCCTTTGTCCTTTTTCTGAACAAGAAACAGTGTGCTTATGAATCTTGCATCGGACCAGGGAACTTCCACTATAGCGCCCTTTTTGAGCATAGAAATAATTTCTTCCTCCACGATCTTTTCTTGATCCTCTGAAAGGACAAAGGGTTGGGGTAAACGCGATTGGAAGGGGACCTGTAAAAAGTCTATCTTGAAGCCCATAACGGTTTCTAGAACCCATGGATCTTGGGTGATTGAATCCCAAACATGATAAAACTGTTTTAGTCTGCCCCCTACTATGGAAGGGAAAGAAGAAGAAGGAGAAGTACTTACTTGTAGAATTGGAGGTGTTGGGAGTACCACGACCTCTTGAACCTCGGTTTCTTGGACCTCTTCCTCTTTGGGGGAAGAAGGGTTGTCTAGGGGGGTAGAAGCCTCTTCCAGTTCCTCTGAATGACGAGTAGGGTCGTTGGTTGCCTCGGCCGGAAGAGCGACCCCTTCTCCCGGCCTGACCAAAAAGGTTGGTGTTAAACACCCGTCTTAGGTTTTTTTGTGCCCTGTCGAGAGCAGTGAAGGTAGACACATATTTACCAGTCTCCTTGTTAATATCCTCCCCAAAAAGAAGGCCTTTAGGATTTTGGGAGGGTTCCCTCTCTGCTATGTCTCCTAATTTTGGGTTAATTTTATTTAAAATGGATCTCCTTCTTTCAACGTTTAAACTGGAATTAGCGTTGCCAAGGAGAACAACGGCTCTTTGGCTCCACCGTCGAATGAGATCAACGTTTAAAGGGGTAGAGGAGAGGTGGGACTGTTCGGCCATGTCCAAGATTCTAACAAGTGGTTCTAAGACATCTAAAAGCCGGTCTTGACAGCCTTTAAGAGCTCTCTCCAGGCCTTTTCTAGGGTCTCGTTCTAATTTGAATAGGAATTTGATAAGGTCTGGATCTAGGTTTGGAGTCTGACAGACCTTATCTTCAATAGTAGGTCTGGGAGATTCAGATCTCATTGTGTTTCTAGTATCCCTATCTAGAAGGTTTCTTAACCAACATGTGACGAACTGGGAAACATGTTCCTGTGGGAACCACTTCGATCTATTAGGGTGAGAGATATTTAGGGGAGAGAACATCTCTTCTCCGATAGGGTTAAGAATAGTATTTTTAGAGGCCGGCTCCGGATCAGGTTGAGAATTAAAGTCATGTTGGACCTCATCTAGGTCAAAGACGAATTCGTCGGCGGGATCTCTGGAGGAGTCGCCATCATAGGAGGAGGAAGAGGAGTCAAAACCAATATTCTTTTTTCGGTTAGCACTACTGCAAAGCGTGCCGCGAGGGACACCGTTCATATTTATGCCGCCATGGACACCGATCAAGGGAGTGTCCCGAAGGACATCATGTTCAAGTGAGGCGCAGTGGCCTCCCATCCAAAGTGAGGTGCTAGGACCTCCCGTAATGTGAGAGGCGCTAGGGCCTGTAGTGCTTTCACAATGTTTTGTCTTTTTGGACCTCTTACCGTGTATAGAGGGGAGATCTTGGGAATCACACGATCTCTTAGAGGACATGACTTCCTTCAAGGACGACATCATACAGGATTTAATCTCCTGTTGAAGGAATTTCTTAAGTGAATTGCCAATAGGCGCCGGTGAGCTTGCGGTAGCGTCATCTGAATCCATGTCGGACATGGTGTATTAAAGATCCCAGAGGGTATTAAGTGATTTAAATCAAGGAAATGAAACAATGTTAATAATAAAGAATAAGTATTATAAACCTCTTCTCTTTGTCCTCTTTTTTTTATATATTTTGAATTTTAAAACTTAGAATCCAAGAACTTCTTTTTTTTTTTTTATATATATAAGGTAAGTTAAGTAAGGTGTAAGAGCTGAGAATTAATATTCTCCTAACCTATTCTATTATATCCTTCTATTCAATTACTTAATTATATCTCTCTATTGTTGATAAGAAATTGGGATTAATAAAAAATCGGGATTTGTTTTCTTTTGGCTAGAACTGATGAAAAAAAGGCAAGTGCGCAAGGCAGAGGGTATCTCCGGCGGCTGAAGCAGAGCAACTGACAAGTTACAAAGGAACGCTCGAGCTCAGCCGCCGGAGAAAGAGGAAAGTCGCTTGGGAAAAGAGGCACGCAACGGGGTTGTTGCTAATGCCCCTTCCTTTAATTACAAGCGTTCTTCAGTGCCAAAACGGACGAAAGAAAGGGTAAATGTCAGAAAAATAATAGCGCGATCGCGCGCTCGAAGAGGATAACCAAAGCTTATGCACAGGTGAGGGGGGGACCATAAATTGGAAGTCCATAGGGAGAGGGGGGGGTGGAATGGGGAAGCCAGCGCCACCCACGGGCAAAGGGTAAGGGTTCAGACCATGGCAATAGCGTTAGAGAAAACACAGCGTTAAAGGCTGAAAGGAAAAAAAAAACGGCATAGAGCCACAAGAAAATGATTTAAATTGGCATAAGAACGATTTAAATCAGTATAACATTGGCATGAAAACGATTCAGATTAATATAAAATACAAAATATACAAAAAATATAAGCCTAAAGCCTAAAATAAAGGAGAAGCTAGTAGTAGTGACTTATCTGCTGGCGAGCCGCTTTTAAAAGAGCCAGATCATCTCCTGGATACATCCTTTGTTCACTGTTGTGTAAACTCTAGAGCTTTATCCTTTATGATGTAGTGCGGCTGCTGTGAGTTGCTATTACAGGATAATGCATAATGTCAGCCTCCGGACTTGTAATGAAATCGGGATGTAAGTTCACCTGATGGTAAGCTGAGGACATGTCAAGGACACTGAAAACACAACCCCCACCCATCCTACCTAGCATTTCTCCAATATTATGTCTATCTACCCAGATGTTCTGATTTAAATCTCTTAAATCAATACATAAACAAATTTTGTTTCCCTCCTTAGGTGCGACAACAATCGGAGATAACCATTCCGATGATTCAATCGGTTCTATAACTTTAGCCTCCAACAATTTTTCTAATTCTTTGCTAAGAGGCTCTCTCATCATATGTGGTATTGTCCTAACCTTATGTACAATTGGTTTAGCATTTTTTTCTCAATATAATACGAAGTGAAAATCCCTTCAACATACCCAACTTATCTGAAAAAACATCGGAATGTTTTTCCATTAACATATTCCCCCATTCATTGTTCATCTCCCCACCAGAAGACACATTTTCCATGTTTTGTTCAATAACCATTACAGGTTCCACAGCATTCGGATTGAGTACAATGTTTCTGATGAGGCCATCCAAGCAAATTAGATCCTTCCTGGGTAATATACACTCTTCCATAAACCTCATTATTTTTAAAAAACGATATTCATCCATTGCATCCCAAGAATATTGATTCTTGATCCACCATATCCTACAGCTCTCACATCTGTTGGTAACAGATCTTTCATCTCTCCATGTAATTTTTCTTGAAAAGTCTCTTTTAAAACCAAAGTAAAAAGGCTACCAGAATCAGCCAAAAGATTTACAGTTCCTTTTCCCAGAGTAATTTCACAATGACGTTTCTCCAACTTTTCTGTACTTTCTCTCTTTAGATGTGTGCAAACATTAACAGAATCATATTGTTCCACTGACTCAATATGGGAAGGATTTTCCAGCATTTCAACAGATAGGAATAATTCTTCATTTTGTTCTTCCACATTTTCTATTTCTTTAATACTAGCATTTCTAGTGTATCCCTTCAATCTACATGCCTTTGCCAGATGACCTCTTTCACCACATATTCTGCATGTCGCATTCCTTGCACCACATGCAAAACTTGAACTTACATGTCCTGGACATCCACATCTATAACAAATTATGGGTATTTTATCATTTTGGATGATACATTTTCATTACTTTTATTTTGAGCTTTTTTAAACATTTCTTTTTTTACTTCTTTGACTTCCACAGCAGTCTCTTTACTCGATACTACCATTGGATTTCCAGAAATTCCTTTACTCTTATCAATTTCTTTGACCCACATGTCAGTATTTTCCATGCTTCTAGCAATTTGAATAGCTTGTTCCAAAGTAGGATCTTTTGATAATAATTTCTCTCTTATCCTTTTGTTATTTGTGCATCTCACAATTTGATCCCTTATCAAGGAATCACACAAACCTTGAAATTCGCATGTGACGGCAAGACCATGTAAAGCTGCAACATACGATATAATGCTTTCATCAAACTTCTGTGCTCTACAAAAAAATGTACGTCTTTCAAAAACGATATGTACCTTTGGAGTAAAATGATTTTCTAACATTTGCAAAGACATCTCATAAATATTCACTGGTTGGCCATCTCCCGCACCCAAAGATATCTAAGGTAAGTCATCATATATCCTTCTACCTTCTACTCCAAGGTGATGCAAAAGTATGGCTTGTCTTCTCACAGGACCATATTTATCCCCTCCAATGGCCAATAAATATGTTAAAAATATATTTTTCCAATGTTTCCAAGGGATAGAAGGTTCTCCAGGGATTGGCAAAAATTTTGGAGGTGCAGACATAGATACATCAGTCATACCTGCAATTTAAATTTAAAATAACAAACCAGCGCAGCTGGAATTGCGAACGAACCGGTGGAAAAGCTGGAAGAGGGCTGACAAACCGAAGACTGTATCCATTGCACACAATATTCAGCACCCACTTGTCCTGAGTAATTTTTCTCCACTCTTCCAAGTAATTCTGCATGTTTCCCCCCACCGGAGTGGGTAAACGACGAGGGGGAAGTAACTCCTCAGGGAATAGACCCGGCCGGGCCCTTATTCGCCGAGGAGGTCTGCTGGCCGCCTCTGTCCCTGTGCTTCTGGAAGGGTTGTCTCTGGTATTGCTGTTGTGACTGCTGTTGACCAGCTTGGCGACCTTGCCCTAGCTGAAATCTCTGGGAAGAGTAACGCCTCTGGAAAGGGCGGAAGGATTTCTGTTGTTCCTTAGGTTTCTCCAAACCTACCGCTTTCAGCGTTTCCACTTCCGCCTTCATGCGGGCCATCTCCTCATCCGCATGAGTCCCGAAGAGGGTAGATCCCGAGAAGGGCAAATTAGCAATCCGCTGGCTTAAGAGAGGTAAGGCGCAACCAGGAGTGGCGTCTCAAATTTATGCCATGGCAGTACCGATGAGCAACCAGGAGAGAGGCGTCTGCCGCCGAACTGATGACCTGGTTTGAGACCATCATGCCCTCGTTCAAAATCTCCTGGAAATCTTCTCTCCTGTCCCTCGGTAGGAGCTCAATGAATTGCTGCAGGGACTCCCACAAGGAGCTGTCCTACCGACCCAAAAGCGCTGATGCACTTGCCGCTTTCTTCGAGGTGGCAGCTGTACTGCAGGCATTCCTCCCTGCCGAATCCATTTGATGGCTCTCCTTGTCAGGAGGGACCGTAGATGAGGGGGCCGTAGAATGCTGCTTCTTGGCCTCTGTCACAACAACAGAATCCAGTAACGGGCCTGATCTTAAAAACGCCGGATCTGAGTCCGGGGGCCTGTATTTCTTCAGAAGCCTTGATAGCGCAGACTTCATCGTGGCCGGTGTCAGAAACAGCTCCATAGCCGGTTCCTCCAGTCCTGGTACCAAAGGCCGCAAAGGGAGAGAGAGATGCCTGCGCTGCAATGTTTCAAAGATCACAGAGGTGGAAGGAGTGGGTTCCGTCAGTGTGATCCCTAGCTTCGCTGCCCCCCTCAGCAGCACATCTTGGAAAGTCACGATATCGTCCACTGGCGACACTCTCGTAGGGGGAGAGTCCGATAAAGTGTGAGTGTATCTCCTGTCACTGGACGAGTCTGTATATCTGGACCGTGACCTGTCCCTCCTTCGACGATGACGAGACCTCATTGAAGATCTACGCCCACTGCGAGAGCGATGTCTCCCTCTGGATCTTGACCTCGGCTTTCTGGGCCTTGCCGGAACCAAAGGCACAGGAGATTGCGGCAACGGAAGAGGCTGAGCCGGAACCAAAGGCTTTGGAGGCCGAGGCGGTGGTGGAGGAGAAGGAGGCGGTGGCGGAGGAAGAGGAGGAAGAGGAGGAGGAGGAGGTGGCGGAGGATGCGGTGGAGGAATCTGCTTCTGCAATGGGTGGCCTGAATGAAATTTCTGAATTATATAGGCTAACTTAGCGACTCTCAGAATGAAAAAAATTTCCATAGTCCCAGTCCAGTGAAATCTGAATAATTTTCAATACAACAAACCTTTGCAACCATCCACGCTGATCTGAAAGACTTTATAACAACAAGAACCCGAAATAAGTCTTGTATTTTCTTTACCTACATGATCGATCTGATGTGAAAATGGGGTCAATCACTCTAATTCTTAATAGTCATAACAAATTTATGGGCAGACTATACAATCATTACAGCAATTAAATTACAAGCCGGGAATACCTAAAAAAACACGTATAGGACTCATGAACTACAACTCCCAGGTGAAAAAGAACCGGGAAACGCAGTTGCGTAATGACGTTATACACGCCGTCAATCACAAAAAACAGGAAGACCGCAAACACCATACACATCATGATAGCTGGAAAGTACAGGACGCGAACGCCGAACTAAACGGTAAGCGACACTCCGAGTCTCCGCTAAATTCGCAGAAAACGTCAGAGCCTTTTATTCAGGCACGCACATAGAGGCCTTACAAATCGAAACTCTTTTTGCTTCCCTAGATAAAGAGCCCAAGATCAAAGTTAAGATATACGGCTAAGGCTTCCAAGACAACAAAGAAATCCTGGTGCCCGACAAGTAAGTCCCCCAAATTGTATTACCCAACCATCAACCCATCGAGAGATCAAGGTAACTGACGCCCCTCTTTTCACATTTTAGGAAACAAAAATGCAGCACTAATACAATCAAATTCTGGCGGTGCACATTAACCTACAGTGTGAGTATGATCAAAGAACAGATTGGTGTCTAGCTACGTGTTTAGTGTTTTAATAGAGAAATGCTTTCAGTTTGGTTGCAGGTTTAGAGTGGCAAACTTAGGTTTCTTTTCTTTTTGATTTTTCCAGAGTCCCCTTTTTTCCTCTACTGACACAAGACAGAGGTAAATTATAATGAAAATAGCAAGGACCCCCTGATTCCAAATAAAATACTGTGTGTCAGGGAAATAGACAGAATGTATACCGAAAAATCCAATTCTAAAGGAAGTTGCAAAAAGGAAATCTAAACAAGTTGTGGTTTGTATGAAATTATGATGATTTTAATATATTTCTTATTAAAAAGCAAACATTATTCAGCATAAAAATAATAATATAATGAATCATATAAATCACATTACATGAGCAACTTTACATAAAAAACCACACATTACATAAAAAAACATAATTCAATAAAGTTACACAGTTCAAAAAGTTCTTTTATAAAAGAAGTGGCAGTTAGTAATTTCGACGCGCGTTTCGGCGTTCTGAAAAACGCCTTCTTCAGGAGCCACAATTTATTTTAAAATATAAATCAAAACTCTAGAAGCTTTTATTCTTATTATTGTTGGTAATTCTCGGCCTTATGGTTTAAGTGATGCCAAAGTCTGTTAACTAGACGTGAGTATGTGATCCGCTCTGTTGTGGGTATCTGATAAAAGTCGTGTTCTTTGTAGGCGGATAATCTTATGTCAGCATTATATATAGATAAAAACGTCTTTACTAGGTAGTACTCGAAATGTAGAGGGGCCGTTTTTAGCCTGGAAACTCTGTTCAGTATTAATCAGATTCAAGTAGAACCCAGAAACACATCCGTCATGCGGAGACTTTCTTTTTGTTAAGAAGGTCGGCGCAGAAGGGAGACGAGCGATCGAGTCTTGAAATAAACCGCCTTCCGTCATATTTCGACAATTTAAAATACCAGTGCTCCCGTTCTCAACGTCATACGTATCGTTAGAGACGCTGCATATGATGGCTGCTGGCGTTTCGGGGCCGTTAGAAGGAGATGTACATCTCCTTCTAACGGCCCCGAAACGCCAGCCAAGACAGAGGTAAGACAGAGGTAAGACAGACTAGTTTTTAGAAATGCGAGAACAGAATGCCCCCAGCGGTCAATCTAAAAAACCTTCCCCCTCTTTTTCAGATATGTGGTCCTGATGAGAACACCCCCTAATAAGGGTGCTCGAAACGCGTAGACCAGCTCTTCATACAGCCTTAGGAATCTTCACAAAGTGTAGAATTTTCTAATTCGAAAAAGTCATCCCAAGGCTGCCTTTAATTCTTAATTAATTTTTCTGCACAAATGAATGTAAAAATGTATACTGTGTAAATAGAAAGTGTGGTTGACTCTAGGGAGTCTGGATGAATGTTGGTATGGAAGGTGTGAGACGATAGGATAAATGTTAGTTTTGATTTTGTAGGTTGTGTAAAAAAATAGTAGAAGTCAAAGAAATGTATATAAATGTGGTGATGTCATATAAATGACAAAAATACTGTTTGGGTGAAAAAAGAATAAAAATATAAAGATTTAAGTCAGACAGAAAAAGAAGTCTTGGGAATATGGTGTTTTGGTTCACTATATCACTATACTTGTTTTAATGAAAAACTGCAGTACTGGTATTTGTTTTGTCATATAGCGGTAGAGCAGGAGGCATAGGCGTCCTGGGCCTTGAGGGTGAATAGGTCCGGGAATAATCCAATTCCGGTGACCTAAGAATTCTCCTCTTCTTACGAGCAGGCCTCGGGGAGGATGCTCTGGAGGCAGATCTCTCTGAGGACGAGCGCCGGCGCCGCAGCGACCGGGGACTCACCGATGATGATGATACGCTCACCACAAAGGCACTAGACCCTGTCCTGGGCCTTGACTTCCTCTTTGACGACGTCTTATCCTTCCTCGGCGTCGACCTCTTTGACGTCAATGAACTCCTCCACGTCGAACGTCCTCGCCTTGACGTTGATTTTCCTCTCCTCCACGTCGAACATCCTCGCCTTGGCGTCGACTTTTCTCTCCTCGACGTCGAACGTCTCATCAACGTTGATGGCGAACGGTGGTGTTGCCTCGACGGCGAGCGCCTGCTTCTTCGGGACTCATCACAACGTCGACGATGTGTCGACGCCGGTGAAGTCCTCAACAATGACCCCGTCCGAGGTCTCGACATCATCCCCTCGACGCCGAATATTGACGGCGCTTCGACTCAGAGCCCTGGGTCGACGGGGAACAGATGGTAGTCATACCTCTCGACGCTGACGTCGAAGCCATCGACGTCGACTGGGACCGGTGCCGTTTCTGGGCCTTTTCTTGACTGGGGAGCCCCACAGAGGGTGAAGCATGACCAGAGGATGATGACAGAGTCCCTCCACGCCCAGAAGTCAAAGAGTGACAGATATCACAGGAGTCAGGGACATGGGTGGAAAGGGAAACAGAGTATGCATACTCTGTGGGGGTCAGATTTAGCCTTCTTCCTACCACACTCAGGGCACTTGTCGAATAAAGCTGGCATATCGACAATAAAGAGGTGGCTAAACTGGTCAAAAACACAGCAACTGGAAGAGGTAGACCCCAGACGTCGAGTGAAACACTAGAAACACTGGAAAAGCTCCAAAAATTGAAGATATACCCAAAAAGGTAGAGCTCAATGCTCCAGGGTCCTGCTAGCAGGAGCCGGAAAAAAGAACTGAAACAAAAAGACCTTTGGGATACCGAGGGTCTCTGGAGAGTTCCTTAAAGGCACAGTATCCCTTATCCAGACACATAATGGCAGCCTATGAGGCTTGTCTGTCCAACCCTTCCTCTCTATCATTACAAAGGATTTTTGTGAAGGGGAGTTTCTGTGAGTGTGAAACCTTACAAAGTGTGTTAAATTTAATATTATTTGGCTATCCTTTTCACTTCAAGATTAAGTGCTGGCCAATGTAGCCTTGTAGTTTTAGGCTGCATTATTTGTCTTTGATTTTCTCTTAAGTGTCTATGCAGGACTGCAGAAGAAGACAACTTAAGAGACTATTTCAATTGCTCCGGGGTCCACGCACATGGGCGGGACTATTCACAAGATTATGACTATACACAGAGATCCCCTACTACAGAAATAGCCATACTGTTGGAGGCATAGCGCTTTGGAACCCATAAGATGTGTTTCTTGGAGCATGAGTACATCAGAATGAGCCCTCTTGGCCTGTTGCAGGACAGCCCGCTTAATGTTATCCAGGACGCCCCTGACATTCCAGCTCACTATTCTAAGAATCGTGGGGGACTCCCGAGAACCATCACCCTGGTTGGCCATGAATGATCCCTATGGGAAACACTGGTTCAAGAGAAAGCAAGTGGTGCATACATGGAGTCCTAGGCATACTGTGGCAAAGTGCGACCTGTTGAATACAACATAAACAAAAACAACCCAACAATCCCCCCACCCAATACTTCAAGAACAGTGAAGCATCTGTTGCGGCGAGCGCGGCCCGCAGACCCTAACAGGGAGTCCAGGCCCACCTCCACCAATGGATCCCCAAGTTACAACGCCTAAAGTAGCAGGCCCCTACTCCGCCGGAAGATCCAACAGAGGAGCCGGCCCGCACATGGTGTCTTTCAATCCAAGTACTAATGTCAAAGAGTCCGAGGGCTGCAAAAATCCCCACCAATTAGGAAGCTGACTGAGCCTGCTGGGAGACCGAGCCGGCCCGGGAGGACGTACTGCAGGAGCGTGATCGACGATTAGACCTGGAGCACTTGCGATCCATGAGCTTCTTGTGGGGTTGCCCCCGAGCCGCCTCGTTGAAAGAGGAATCAGACTCCTTCCGAGGAGGCGTGTGGGTTCGCAGTCTCACCGTCTCATCTGTCCACTGAAACACCTCCTCCGGCGAATCAAAGAAATGTGTGTGGGAGCGATATACCACCCGCAGCCGGCTGGAGTACAGCAGCGCATAGGGAAGCTTAGGCTCACGAAGTCTAGCCTTGGCTGCCAGAAAGGATTGCCGCCGCTGCTGAACCAACTTCGTATAGTCATGGCAAATCAAAATGCGCGTATTGTCAAAGAGCAAAGGTTCCTTGGCCCTGGCCTGTTTAAGTATTATATCACGGCCATGGTAGTTCAGCAGCTTTGCAATAACTGGCAGCGGGCGGGCGCCAGGTGGAGGCTTCTGCATGAGAGCTCTGTGGGCACACTCAATGATAAAACAGCAGGACAGGGTCTCCGGGGAAAGCCAGCTCTCCAGCCACTGAGTGAGGAACTGTTCCATGTCCTCCCTTCACACCCCTCCAGAAAGGCCACAAAGCGGAGATTGCTGCACCTGGCACTGCCCTCCGCATCTTCCATGCGCATCGCCAAACCCCGCTGGGATGTCTTAACGGCAGCCACACTTCTGCAAGCCGGCCACCTCATCCTCCATGCCTGACACGCGCGTTTCAGTCTCTGTGATGCGGGCCACAGCGTTCCGCAGGTCCTGCCGAAGGAGCATGACATCCGAGCCAACCACCCCAATTTTAGCATCTAGGACATCTCTGGACTGCGTAATAGCAGCCATGAGCGCCACATTGTCTGGAATATCTGGCGCTGCCCACTGAGAGCCACCAGATGCGCGGCGGCGGCCCCGGGGACCATGTATTTATCCAGCGTGCTAAGTTTGGGTGAGCTCCCACTCGCCTTGTCCCTCGTCATTGCACCTGCGGGACCCAACCAACTGTCTGGCCACTCTACCACAACTTCTCGGGCCGCCTCGCCCAGAGACCACACGCCCATCCGCTGGTGTAGAGAGGCGTCACACTCCTGTGACCGTCACTGGCCAGTCTAAAGCCCCCATCAGGTGCAGAAAACGACCGGGCAAAAATGTCTTCCGGGCTATTTGCCTAGGTCCCGCCCGACCCGAATAGGCCTCCGAACACAAGACCACCAGCAAGCGCTAATCCAGATCTACAGCGGACCAACATCCAGGCCAACCTCTCACTGCAATGATGCACCCCACCCAGATAGTGGCCGCAGCTCCCAAGGCACAATAACAGAGATCGTGGGGGCACCCCCACCTGGTTTTGGGCCCTTGCTGATGCCAACCTCCTACCTCCAGGAGAGTCAGCCCGCAGACTGACTCCGCCGCTGCCAGCTCGCGCAACCCATAACAACCGCCGGAGCGAGGGCGCAGCGCCGTCAACAAGGCCCAGTGCAGAGGAGGGCCCGCTAGTCGCTCCGCTGCCCACGGGGGCACGTTCTCAATAAATGGCAGCCCAGCGGCCGCCAGTCACAATTCTGGGCCACCAGGAGTCTAGTCCACCGTCTCTCCCGCAGCCCGATCAGGCCGCCGACCCACCCGCCTCAATTCCAGCAGAAGGGGGGGGGGGACGAGCACACGACAGCTCCACTCCCGAGCCCCTCAGGCCACCGCTGCTCACCTCTACTCCTCACAGGCCGCTGCCGCAGCAGTTCCACTGGGTCTGCAGGCTCACCAAGGCCCAGAACAGGGGAGGGCTTGTCTGTCGTTCCGCCGCCCAGGGGGCAATCCCAGCTTATGGCAGCAGGGCGGCGGCCAGTCATGGTCCCCGGCGCCCTCTTAGCACATCTCCGCGGCCCGATCAGGCTCCCCGCCTCAAATCCGTCAGGAGCGCAGGTGAGGGGTACGAGCACACGGATGGTTCCGCTCCAGAGTCCCACAAGCCGCTGTTGCCTACCTCTGCTTTTCACAGGCCGCCGCTGCAGGGATAGGGCCACCAGAGCAGCAGCACCTCTAGGTCCACAGGCGCGCTGCACACCGGGTACCAGCTCCTATTCTGGGCCGCTGCTCTGCTCTGCGTCAGCCAGCCGCAATCCAGGCCCCAGCCACCACGGCTCTCCCCGCCAGGATACGGGGCAACTGGAGGCACCAATCACAGCCCTCAAACGCGTCCCACTCGAGATACCATCAGCGTGTGGAGATGAGGACCGAAGGACAGGATAGTGAAGGATAAAAGGTAGGGCTGGACGGATCGCGCTTAGCTCACGTCCACCATCTTGACTTCCCAAGCCACGCCCCTTTTTTCTTGTTTTTAATAAACCTGACAAGCCCTATAAAATAGTATTGGACTATATACATTTAGACATGCATATACCACATCGGATTAGAAATCAACCAAATAAAAATATACCTTTCAAATAACCCTGAACATTTCAAGTGGATTTTTCAGCTAAAACATAGCACTTAAAAACCAGTATTGAAACGCATTTCATGTTCAAAGAAGCTTCATTATTTTTAGATTCCTATATAAAATCAGTTATTGACTGTTGATAGTCCTAATTTGTTTGCAGTAAAACAGTGGGAATCTCACAGGACGATCCATACCTTAAACCATTTACATCACAAATTATAATTGGCTTTTATAAACTCCCAACTAATGTAGAACACTACTGACCACACTCAGTTATTAAATTAAGACTTTAATATGCAAAAATGTGCATTCTAATGAAATGTACCTTAACTGAGATTTATCCAGCACCGGACTACGTGATTATTTCACAGTCTATGCTAAAAGAAAATATAAACCCTACTGGGGATTTCATCCTATCGAGAGTTTGGTTTCTACATTAGGTTGAGAAGTTGAAGCCTTTGTAATGATTTATTTTTTCTCATGTTTTCTGAAATACATTGGACAACAATTTGCACAGTTATCTCACACAGACTGGAAACGGACATGTTCGAGACAAAACAAACAGAGCAATGGTTTTTCTCTCAGCACTTTCTAGGCTACATGCACATAATTCACACCAAGGTCCTACGGAAATGTAATTTCTGTACTAATCACGTTTGAACAGCTAAAACAAGCTTCACTCCCCACAGAGAATACAGGGATGCGGCAAGTTTCTTCTTTTAAACACTATTCAACACAAAGTTTGTATCTCATCTCATAGTGCACGCAGTAGTTTTTTTTTACAATGCCTTTACAACCCTAATATTGAAAAATAATTACACATCATGAGCAACTTTTAAATGTTTTACCCATTGAAGTACAACAGAGCTGTTCCCTGTGAATGGCTCCACCGCTGGTGGCTGACTTGTGTTGTAAGCAGAAAATGTTTGGCGCTAGCCACCTCAAAGGGCTATACACACACATTTTCTTTAGGTGTCTTTCCTGCATAGCAATACCCAACCCCTGTTACTTTCATTATATACAGCTGATCCTTCAGTTCTCACACTAGAGCAGTGTAGGATTTAATTTTAATGACCTTTACAGCTCACAGTTTACATTGCATACATTTGTGCTTTTAACGGATTCAGAGATTCAGAAGGTGAAGTCAATTAAGGAATAGATATTCTGGAAAAGTTGGCTGTCTTTCAAAGACAAGCTTCCATTGGTCTAAGTCAAGCACCATGGACCATAATAGTGAAGCAACTCACATTCAAGGGAACTGTGGGGAAAACTTTGCTTTGGTGCAGATTAAACCTTTCTAAGGAGTCTGCAGGTAACCCGATCTCAAGTTAACATGAACACAGATATTTCAGCAGTGATTTAGGCAACTTCAAAAAGAGGTGAGTTTTCAGATCACTCCTACAGCCTCAATTTAGATAACACTGTAATGGTTGTCAAACCGTGAATGAAAGAGAAACATGCTCTTAGATGAGCAAGCCATGTTATGTTAATTATGGCAGGGTACGGGATTAATGCATCTGTATATGCTGGCATAAAATCTGCAGTGTCAGCAAAAGCACCAAAACTGGTATCTAAGGTAACCATCATCAAATAAATAAACTAGAGGAAAAATAAATATGTGCAGTAATGGAATCTTTTTTTCAATAAATGACATTTTATTTTTTTAAGACCCATGCAGACTTCCCACTCTATTTCGATTGCTCTTTTGTGGTGATCTTTCCCTTGACAGTGTCAGGGCTAATCACAGATGTAACATATATTATTTTATATTAGTTTCTCTTGATTCAGGCTGCAGATTCTTATGGGTTTGGCCCACTAAGAAATGCTAATATGCTTAGGCTGTTGAAAAGACTTGCAGTATCAAAGCCTCTGGAGCAATTTTTCTTTTTCTCATTCATACAATTTTCCTGCACTTGCCTTAAAGGCTTACAGTTACGTCTGCTCTGGGTGGGCATCTACAATTCACAAACCCATTTCGACTAGTAAGCAGTTGGTCAAGTGTGCAAGCTTTGGTATGTGCAACAAGTCCTTGCTGCTGGGGTATTGAGTGCAGGACTGGGTTGGTTGCATAATCTATAGGAAGTCTAAAGAGCATTAAATAATTTTCCTAGACGAGTAATAGGTAATACCTCATATTATATGCTTTTCGGACTATATGCATATTCTGGATCTCCCAGGGAAGGTGACAGAAGCAGAATTGTCTTTATCAGAAACTGGAAAAAGCTGCTGCAAGACATTCAAGAAGTTAGAACTAAACTATCCAATGTGATGCATTGCGACTCGGCCACCTTTGACATTAAGGCTTCCAAAGCTGCTGACATGTGTCTCATCAAAGTTCGAGAACATATTTGTGATAAACAGTTGTTCGAGTTATCTTACAGGTCACCTATTCCCGTTCTTGTGGTAGAAGGCAAATTGACTGTAAACCTGCTTTCACTGCCTGATTCAAAGAATAACAAGAAGGTGTCTCTCTCTCACATTAAAGACATCATGTGTGCGATTTTGTTCAACAGACCCCCCTTTTGACACCAGAGTGCCTTCAGAGCACATCCTCTCAGTTTCTCCCTACTCTAGAGGAACATCCCCAGTATGAGTACAATGATGCTGGTATCCTGAATCCCAATCCTGGGCTACAGGAGCCTACTGTGTTTCCAGCTTTACACCAAGTTCCAAATTCCACAGAGGAACCTGCTGCTGCAATTACAGCAATGCTTTGCTCTCAACTACTGCTCTGGTTTCCCATGAGCCTCAGCATGAGTCAACATCGACAATGCCTATTTGAGCAACAATTCTTTATGTAAATGAATCTGAATTCTACACAGAGGACTTTTTTTCACAATCCACAATCATTCCACACCAACAATTTCTTCTTGCATATCATTAGTTTTTTGACTGCTACCTGATACCAGTGAATGGTACCAGATACCTCTGTCATCCTATGTTTGGATCACTACAATAGTGTTTCTTTTTCATCATGTGTCTGACAAGGATGTATGACATTACAACGCATGCATTTACATCGCATGCCTTTACAACGTAAGTATTACAACGCAGTCCATTACAACGCATAGTGCTTTGGGGTGCTGGATAGTGAATAGTTTAATTTACTATTCCAACTCCAGTCCCCGTGGACACTAGGGAAGGTTATTGGATAGTAAATTAACCTATTCCCTATCCTAGAGCGCCCCCCAGAGCAATGCGTTGTAATAGTTTGCGTTGTAATGGTTGCGTTGTTAAGGCTCTGCGATGTAAAAGTTGCGTTGTAAATGTTGTTCACCGTCTGACAATGTTATCTGTTGCTCTACTGCAACTGAATGGACATTATGCCCCAGAAAGAACTATTACACAACCAGTGGTTCGAGAAATTCAACTGCATCTCTCATCCCACAGAGATCGACGAGATCTCTACGCTGCCAATACAGCTTATCCTGTATAAGCACACATATTGGCAGTTGCAATGAATTTTGTAAATATTCCTGATTCCTTTTCAGGTCCTTGGGACTTTGATACTGTACAACAAATTACTAATTTATTGTGTCTGTTTATGCTACCTTTGAAAATGACGGTTCATGTGTTTATGTTCTAAATTACAAAGAAATTTAATGATTTGGTAATTGTGGTTTTTATGAACTTTCCAAAAGCATTATATCCTGATAAATGCACAATTATTATACATGTTATACAGAATAGAAACACTGCAAGGCTTTGCACATAAATAAACATAAACGTTTTCTTATTCAATGTTGCTGACACATCAAGCACATCTGCTTTGTTCTACATGCAGAAAACGTCACCCACAGACTTAGTTACACTACACATTTTGTGAAACTCTTATTGTTTGAGGCTACCAGCACTGGAATGAAAACATTACTGATAGTAATTTAACTGAAGCAATTCAAAAATAGATATGATAGATTATGCATATTGCCAAATTAAAACGAGCTTGTTGCAACCTAAATACCAAATGAGGTATTTTAACCTCAAGCAGCAAGAAAATATTTTTTTCCCTGTAAAAGAGCTTGTTTTTATCTGAGATTTAAAGACTTCCAAAGACTAGATTTCTTACTGACTTGAGTGCCCTGTTGCACAACAGCTTATATTTTTTAAACACACAACATGGAATATAGCTATCTATAGAGGAGCAGTACTAGAAAGGTGGGATTTTAATTTTCTAGCAACTGTTTGTGTGCAGTGCACTTTTGTCAATCTACAAGTATAGCAATTTTTTTTTTAAATGAGTTACCTGACCTGTTGCACTGCACTGTAGTTGCCCATCCTGAAGCATCCAGAAGTTGATGGGTGATCCATATCACTAAATACTAATCCACCGGCAGTGGCAAAACATGCTCTTGCCAGAGTACGTGCAAAAAGAACAATTGATGTATGGAATGCTGAACAATGTCAATTACTCTTCCTCAGTCAGAGATCTGGGCCTGAATTAATTGGTCCTAGGATGCTTGTTTTCGGTCGAGGGAGCACCTGGCCTGGCAGTTTGGGCTGGACGGTTCCCATTGGGAGCAGGGTCAAGACTAAGCCTGGGAGCGGAACTCCGTGAAGTGCAAAAAAAAGCTCCCCCGCACTACGTGAAGCTCCGCGAGCAGTGGAGTGCATTAGATAAATGCCTTTCGCAGTGATTTTCAGTGCCAGGTGCTTGTCCGCGCTGTGCAACCATCGCGAACGGCACCATGCACAGCACAAGCGTGCGCTGCTTCCTTTCTGCTGCTCGAGTAAGTTTTTACTCGAGCGGCAGCTTTCCTAATGCAAATAGATGGTTTCTCAATGTGACCACGCACAATAAGAAATCTGACTGCCCACCTTGAGAAATCTTGCCCCGAGGTTGATTTTCCATGCTTGCGCTTGCCAACAGGATGTTGACGATCGTGAACGAGGAAAAATCTTGCCTTTGCTCGCTCGCACTCGCCAACTTGACGTTGATGAACGTGAGCAAGGCATAAACTCCGCTACGCAAAGCAGAGTTTTTCGGAACTCTGCGAGTTTCCACGTAAAGCGGAGTGCGGAAAACTCCGCGAGCGGAGCGGAGTTCACCGCCCTGACTGATTTGCATATGACTGGGTCCAAACTGGAATGAAGGGTGACCAAAAAAAACAGATGGATTTAGGCATAGATCTCTGACTGAGGGTGAGTTTTTAACATTGTTCAGCATTCCGTCCATCAATTGTTCTTCTTGCATTTGTCACCCCAAGTGGGACGGGTATGCCAAGACGTGGGTCCCGTGCTTGCCATGCCACTGGATTCAAGCTATCCTGCCTGTTGAAGGGTGATATCCTGATACCTGTCCTAGGATGCTTGTTTTCAGCCCTGGCCTGGCTGGTTGGGCTTGACTGCTCCCATGGGGAGCGAGGTCAAGACAGATTTGCATACGGCAGGTTCGAAACTGGAATGGCATGGTGAGAAAAAAAACAATGGATTTAGGCCCAGATCTCTGACTGGGGTGTGTGTTTGACATTTTTCAGCATTCCGTCTGTTGATTGTTCTTTTTTACTCACCAGAGTAAGGCCACAAGTTATCGCTTCTTGTATTCCATCAACAACAACATTGTGCTTTGTCTGCTCCAGCAGTATTGGAAAATGACATGCTTTCTCTGCTCTATTCAAATCGAGAGCTATGTTATCTAATCCAGCAGCTTTTGTGTTATTGTTTTCAAAAGCCATCTCAGGTCTACTTCAATCATCAAAGACTAAACAATTTTCAACCTTCAAATTCAGTGAAGAGCTCAGGTCCACATTATCAGCGGAAAGAAACAAAGCGGCAGGTTTGTTTCCCTATGCATAAAAGTAACTTCCCCTTTTTAGTTTTAAAGACAAAGGGCCCGATGTAGGTGGCCATTACCGGTCGGTAACGGCCGAATTCGGCCGTTACCGACCGGTAAATGGGTCATTGAGATGTAGGGGACCTTTTATACAGAATTGGTAAATTTACTGAATCGGTAAATTTACCGATTCTGTAAAATAGCGAATCGGTAATTTTACCAATTCGGTAAACCTCACATGTAGGTGGCACTGCAAACAGTGCCACAGGCCTTTAGGAGTCGGTATTTTACCACCCAATTCAATTGGGTGGTAAAATACCGAATCCAGGTGTGCATGCACATCTGTGCATGCACACCTGTGCCATGTGACACACAGACATGCCCTTAGGGCATATATGTGTGCCACATGGCACACATGCCTGTAATTGGGGTGCCAGAGGGTGTCAAAGTGACACCCCCTGCACCCTTGCAAAATTCGGTATTTACCGATTTGGTAAATACCGATTCGGTAATGCCCATTGATTCCTATGGCCTTCAATGCCCATAGAAATAAATGGGCATTACCGATTCGGTATTTACCGAATCGGTAAATACCGATTCTTTCCGATTCGGTAATTATAAAAATAAAATTACCTACATCTGCCCTCCTCTTTTTTACCACTTCTTAAATACTGATTCGGTATGAATCGGTATTTAAGAAGTGGTAAAAAAGATTTACCTACATCGGGCCCAAAGAGTTTTTAACGGGACTGGTTACACTTTTTTGCCTTCTTTTCTTTCTCTTTTTGCACCCAACAGCAATATTCAGAAAATGAAAAAAAAGATGTCTAGTTCCCTTTTATTTTTCATTGCGCATAATACCCTTGTTTATATTCCTCAATATGGTGTTGCACATTATAATTAACATTTTTTAATCTTATAAAGTGGGAAGATGTTGTAAGGATCATGTCTTACAGCGCAGGCACCCCTTTTTCAATTCAGTTTGAAGACGTGTTATTGAACATGTAGCAAGTGATGGATTGCTATTTCATCAAATGCACATTTCTGGCATGTGCTTTTGTTCGGTAAATGTATAATAAATATGTCTGATAAGCAAGATCAATCAAAAATGCATTCAGTTATAAATTAGTGACTACTTAACTTAGAAACTATTCCAGCGACATCACACATCTTATGACTGTTTTCCTCCTTAATTCTATTATTTTATCTTTTTTGCTCACTTGCTTGTAGGCTTCTTTCTTTTAGTTTTAGGTTATTAAACACATTCTGGACAGGTTCCATTTTTAGCTATGGTCTCCATTTTAGTTAGCTTATCCAGCTTGTTTACCTTTTTCCCAGATACTGCACATCATTATGACGTAAAGTCATATGGTCTGACTCCATTTTAAATAGGCCCTAATCCATTTTAGGAGTTGCCATCCTAGGTAATGGGATTTGCTATCTCAGGTAATGGAGTCTCCATTTTTCCTAAAATTATGCAGAATGATCAACATGATTGCCTTTGCGCAGATGTCACCTGTGCCTATCTTTCCAAGAACTATGAAAGTGTCACGTTATTCAGATATAGACATCAACAAAACCCCCATTGCGACATCATTCTGGGACAGGTTTTTCAAGGTCAAATAACATCCTTAACCCAAACAATGTAGTCTATATTGACACATTTTTACCTTATTAGTCCTGATGTATATGATTATGTCAAAACATTCCAAAGGTGATATTGCAAATTCCATCTAAAAAAAGAAACAATATAAGGACTACCTTTTGGTCAGGAGAGAAAATTCACCCAGGTCACAGATCCAGATAAGCACAGCACCAAATTCCATCTTGACAGAAGAAGCATCCAGCAAGACTCCCAGATGCTCTACGTAACCTGCATAAATCCCATAGAGCATGGGTACTCGCAAACGTTTCACCGGGGGCCACAAAGTACTGTTAGTGGTTTCCCGAGGGCCACACCGATGCCAGTAGTGGAGGGTCAGGGCGTTGAAAGGTGGGCGTAGGGGGAGGCAAAGCAGATGCATGATGAAGATAAGTTGTCTAAAAAACATCCTTTGGTTCTTTTCCTTCAGCTTAGTTAACCTTCAAATAAAGAATGCCCATTTCACAGGTTCCTGAATGTCCCTGCTCTGTCAAGGGAATAATAGCCCAGTGCTGCTGTTCACCAGGGAACTGCAATTAAAGGTCAGGAGGGCCGCATGCAGCCCCTGGGCCATACTTTGAGTATCCCTGCCATAAAGGGGACTTTCAGTTGAACGGGGAGACTCTCCAGGTAGTTGGTAAATTTGACTACCTGGGGATTAGTATTGATAAGAGTAGGTCATGGAAAGCTCAGACAGAAAAGAGTGAGGTAGCTCTTTTACACTCTGCCTCTGCCATCACCAAGAGGTTTAGGACGACCACCCCTCAACCCCTCAACCTGCATCTCCAGCTATAGAGGTATCTAGGTCAATGGCATAGGCTGCTGCTCTATATGGTGCTGAAGTCTCCAACATCAATGGCCTGATCATGAAGGAAAACAATTTCCTGAGATTGTTATTTAGCCTCCCGCAGAGAACACTTACCCTCTTTTATTTTACAAGATTAAAAAGGGTGGGAGACCTAGCAGTTTTAAAATCACTCCTTTACTGGGTGAGGCTGTGGTCGATTCCCGAGCTGCACCATTACAGGCTAGCCTTGGAGAACATCATGTGCCATAGAAATGCTCCTCTTCTCCCCTTGCCAAAGCATGTCAAATTCCAGCTCACGGATCTGGCCTTGAGTGACCTCTGAAGTAGGGTGTCAGATATCAAGAGTAAAGTTCAAGCCAATTTTTGGGATAAGAGAATAAATGAACATCACCTAAGAATGAGCTCCGGAGGAGTTGGTTGAAGCTTAATTTGCTGGCAAAGCTTTCCCGGCCAATGAAGCATACATTGATTAAATCCAACCAAAGATGGCACACACATTGTATATTACATTCAGACTGGGAACTCTCCAAGTTAGCAACTTCACAAATAAATGGAAGTGTTGTCAAACCATTTCCCCAGCCTGTGATTTTTGTAAACATGGCACTGAGGATGTTGAACATGTACTTTTTTCTGCCCTGTATATGCCAGGCCCAGGCGGAGATGGATTTAACCGTTGTGTACACTTTGGGGTGTGAGGTCATATTGGGTGGCTTATCGTATCTTCGGAGGGGACACTAACCAGATAGTGGTTTTTGGAGTCAGTCGATAACTCTTTAAAGTGGTGCTACATGGGAAGAAGCAGGGAGCGCTGGATTTAAAATTGTATTACTGCATTTTTTAAATGGAAATGTGATTGCTGCTATCTATATTTATTAGAAAACCTTTTATCTGGCTTTTTATTTGCCCAAAATAGTGATGGACTATGTATAGGGTCTTACTTCTCTTACTTGGTTTAATAACTTTCACTTTGGTAAAAACTGTTTTATGACTTACTGTCATTTTATTGGCACACCTGTTAATGCAATTAATTGATTTGTGTACATTGCTTTTATATTTTTTTTATGGTTCAATGAACTGAAATAAAGATGAAACAACAACCATAACTCAAACAATGTAGTCTATATTGCTATATTTGTACCTTATTAACACATCCACGGATGGATATGATTATGTCAAAACATCCCAAAGGGTAGCATTGCAAATTCAATCCCAAATAAGAAACAATGTTTAAGGGCTACCACAACCACTTGTAGAGATGAGCCAAAGACTCATGTTACACAACAGAGGAGGGTGCTGTGGAGTCAGGCTCTTTTGCTCCTTAGCACAGATCTATCACAGACGTCTAGTGTGTCCCCAAATGCACTTTCCAGAATTTCCCCAATATGCTCACCACCTCGAAATTCTAGAGTGCCACTGTCACCAATTCCAGGATTAAATCTCTTGGGTAAGTTGAGTCTAGTAGATACCTTAAACTTGCAGTTGACTCTGCAAAAAACTAAAGCTGAGTAGGGGAGAATGCTAGGGAGCCTGACAGGAGAGGTTGAGACTATCCGGCGAGGAAGAAGAGTAGAGGATGAAGGAGGGAGAACAGGAATGTGCCTTGGAAGAGACATTGCACAGACAGGTTCCAAACTGAAGGTTAAAGGCCAGGGAACTTTCCAAGGGACCCAAGCAGGGCCCAGGCAAAATGGAAATAGTAGTGGTGTGTGTGGCAAGTAACATCTTGAGAAGGAAGGACAGGAAAGTTTGCCCGAGTTTAAGGTGGTGACTTGTTAGAAGTGCCACTAGGTCAGGTGGAAGAGCCTGTATCAGCAGCTTTCGTGATAGCTAGTGTGTTGCACGGGGGGTCAAGCGACCCATGAGGGCCCTCGTGCTCAACCTAGTGGCTTTGAACATCTAGGAGAGAGACTCAGATGCTCTGAAGCACATTCATCCTAACAGAGTGGGGTTTGTGCAGGAAGTCAGTATCACTGGGAGGAAGGTGCCTGCCCTGAGGGATACTGGAGCTTTCAGGACTACGTACTGAGGTAAAGTATCTCAAGCCTGAGGATATTCTTGTTGGTACAAAGGATACAGGTTTGCTAGCCAGTGGTGAAAGCATGGAACATCCGCTTGCAAAAGCCGATGTACAAATCAATAGCAAATCTGTGATAATAAATGTAGGGGTGAGAGAGAAAGATGGTGTTGGTTGTTTCTTGGGAAATAATTTGATTGCCCCTGGCATGCTGGAACCAGAAACCTTTATGGCTTGGACAGCATCAGCTGTGTTGATTAGAGCACAGTTTTCGTAGCAGTCTCAGAAGGAGACTGGGACCATTCCTGATTTGCAGAGACTAGGACAAGGTAGTTTGCAGGAAAGGGCAGATTTTGGAAAGGGTTGGCCGTGGAGGTCATTGCATCTGCCCCAATGAGAGAGGAGGGTGAGGTTCCTGGTGTGCACCAGGTGCTGGAGTTTAGGTTGCTTACTGAGCCAAATGGCTTTCTAGCTGCTGCGGTGCTACCTGAAATTATTTCTGCTAGGCAAAAAAGGAGTGCCCTATGCTAGTTGGACTTTGCAAGGAAGCCCAAGAACAGGTCATTGTTAGACCTGAGATCCTTGGCATGGTATTCACCCATTTTGCCTTCATCCATCCTGTTTTGCTGATTTCGTTTTTTGGCTTAAGTATTCACCAGTGCTAAAATGCCTGTGCACTCTCCCTTAGAATTAAGTAATTTTTATTGACACTATGCATAGTAGAAGTCATACACAGCAAGCCACCCACAAACCTTTTGGGCCGGTTGCAATGGAGGCACCAATAAGATAACCCATGCAGGGCCGGCCGCGTCATCCAGAGAATAGAAGAAGCGGGCAAATCGTCAATGTTCCACAATAACGGTCAAAGTCAAAAGTCTTCTCAGAGCAACCTTCAGTAATCAATCTCATACAAAGATGGCTGCTGGACCTCTTCTAGATTGTCTTTCCCAAAAGGGAAACAACAAAGAAAGACCCAAAAATGAGGAACACAAAAACCCCCCAAACTACCCACTCCCATCCAACCCCGTCCCAGCGAGCCAAGTACCTTAGGTGTATCGCACTCAAGGAGAGAAACCGAAGTTTAGTGATCAGTAGGTGACACTAGTAGCCTCCTCGGGCAATAAACACGCCTCACACCAAGCTGGGGCAAAAGGCTGCTTTATTGGACAGGTAGGCAGAATAAAATATGCATACAATTCATACATAAACATTTTCATGAACTAACACCCCATGTTCCTAAGCCCTGATCCCCTAACCACTAGTTCCCCCCCTTGTACCTCCTATCTCATTCCCCAAGCGCCTAACTCAGTCTCCTGCCTACCTGTTGTCTCCAACTCCTCCCCCCCTGCATCCCTCTGTGGCAACCTGATCGTAATACCCCCAACCCCTTACTGCCTGTCTTACTTTCCTCCCAATCTGCCACCAGGAAAAACCCCATCACGCGCGTTTTTCCTGTCCCCCCAAGGCGGAAAAAACTTGCGGCCTAATAAGCAATGCAAATGAAAGAAACACTGTCGCCAAACAGGGTACAATTTATCACATGTACATGTACCAAATAGCATGAAAAAACCAGGAAAACCTTAGAAAAAACACACTGTCGCTGAAACAGGGAGAAAAGTTGAAACCTGAAAATGAAAAGAAGGGGGAAACTGGGGCGGAGGTGGGAAGAGAGGGAATGCAAATGGAAGTGGGGAAAAAGGCAGTAGTGTACAATGAACCAGAAAAAACGAGGAAGAATGTATCAAAAACAGTTAACACCCAAGAACTGGAGAAACAACGTGAAAACACTGTCGCTGTAACAGTCTACAGATCATCAGCACCAAGGGTTAATACCCAACAAGCCGGCCAGTATGTCTTTGATATTTAGCAGATACATTTCATTTCCTAAAAAAGATAAATGCACCCCATCATGCCGGAAAAATTAAAAGTCCATGGAAGTGACCTCCTCATGTACCAGCCAGGCAATTTTGTGAAAGGTGCAAAACCTCTGCATCTCCCGGTTGACTTTTCGTCATGCCCTTTCAACTGCAGTGTGGCTCCCAGCACCTCTCCAGATGCGGCGCGGCATGAGAGCTGTTAAAACGAGTTCAGTGTGTGGCTAACTTTTCATGAAAATTTCCAAATCATGTTTCATTTCAATCATGAGACCCAGACCCGAAAGTTGAACAAGATCATGTTCCCCCAAGTGCAGTAACAGAATGTCAGGCATATTGTCCCTATCAAATTCGCCCATCAAAGGCAGAAATTGCCCCCACCTCATACCACTCTGTCCCCGCCAAGAAAGAGCCACTGCCGTTGAAGAGAAACCTAGATTCCTCCCGAAATGGCGTTTGTCCGCTTGAGTGGCTGCCCACTTAATAAAGGAATGCCCAATGAGCCACACCTGCTTGCACTTGAACCGCAAACCGGCAAAGAAAACACAATTAGCTTGCGAAATCAACTTAAATGTTCCAAACCTCTAACATAACGTAAAAAGCAATCTGAAGACCATCTCCCCAAATGTTTGAAATCCCCAACAGAAAAATCCCACCTAGCAGCTTCAGAGGCCGCCCCAATGCGAAAGGAATGTGTTCCAAAATGTTGTGGGTTCAAACCAATGTGTCGCAATGCCTTCCTACAAATAGCCAATAACTGTGGAGCCGTAAGGCGGGACCCATTAACGTGATGAAAAACAAATAAAGAGGTCGCCCCACCCACTCCTAAAAATGCAGACCAGGCCAGTAAAGAGCATAACAGACCATCAATAGCCTGTAACGTGACCACAGCACCCTTGCCAGTTTGGTCAGTCTTGGATTGCTCTAGAAAAATTTCAATATGGGAAGCAAATCGAGAAACATTAGAAACCTTTAAATCACCTTGCGTGGCAGAGCCCAAAAGCTCCGATACTCTAAATGCTCCAAAGAAAAGCCAAACCATGCACAATTTAACCAAGTGCAACTCAAAAACAGAAAAGCAAATATCGGGCAATACTGAGAGGAGTCTAGCCAGTAGCTTCGGGGAAATAGGCTCCCTATAACGTGCCACCCTTTTCTTGGTTTTCGCCCAACCTTGGAGAATGCGCTTCCCCATTTCTCCAGCTGATGGCTCATAGCCCCAAAAAGCCTTCCCATAAAAAGCTATTCCTGACAATTTCCCAGCAATGGTGGTAGGGGAAATATTTTTGTGAATGTTAAGCATGATAAAACGTACCACATCCTCTCTACGCTGTTGACAACCCAACCCAGTACAAAGTCTGAAAACAGCACCTGACCCTAAAAATTCCAGCCATGCTCTTCGGTAAGCCAATTTGGTGCTCTGCGCTAATGAATTTTCGATGAGCTGAGAAGCCGTCAGCTCCCCAAACTCCAAAGATCGCAGGAAAAAGGGGTCTTGTTCAAATCCGCTCCGGGCGCCAAACCACAGAATCTCTCCAACTGAAAACGAGATAGTGCATCCGCAATGTCATTAGAAGAACCTGCAATATGCTTAGCCTTAAAGACAATATTAAATGTTAAGCATCCTAACATGAAAATCTGCAGCAGTTTTAACACGTTTGTCTTTAGCTTTCTGTCCATTAACTAGATCCACCACTGTCTTGTTATCCACATTGAATAAAACTGTCTTGTTAGCCAAATAAGAACCCCAAACTTTGAGTGCAACAATGAGTGGAAAAAATTGCAAAAATGCTATGCTCTTTTTCTGTCTGAACTAACTTGCAGGCCACCGTTTAGCACACCATTTCCCATCCCAAAAAAGACCGAAACTTTGAGCACCGGATGCGTCAGAAAAGAGCTGTAACTGCCAACATAATTTTTCGCCCAGTGACCAAAGAGAAATGCCATTGAAATCAGCCAAAAAGATGGACCAAACTTCTAAGTCAGCTCTCATATGTGCCGTCACCCGAAGTCTGTGGTGCAGAAGATGTAAACCAGACATCGAGAAACCCAACCTCCTGCAAAAGGTCCTACCAGCACTCACGACTTTACAAGCAAAAGTAAGATGACCCAACAAAGACTGCACCTCTGATAATGTCAACTTCTGTGCTGAGCGTGCGTGTACTAAAAGGCTAGCAAGTTCAAAAATCTTTTTACTGGGCAAACGTTCTTGCATAGTAATGGTATCAATCTCTATGCCCAACTAAGTAAGACAACAAGACGGGCCTTCAGTTTTGTCTTCAGCTAATGGGACTCCCAGCGTGTGAGCAAAAAGTTTGAAATCAGACAAAGCAGCTGCGCACTGGTGTGAATTGGCAGCCCCCAAAAACAGAAAAACATCCAAATAGTGCGTGACACCTGTGTGACCTGTGTAAAAAGCAAAACACCATTGCAAAAAAAGAGCTAAAGGCTTCAAAAAGCTTACAGGAGATGGCACAACCCATGGGAAGAGTTTTGTCAACATAGTATTTCCCTTCAAAAAATATGCCAAGCAATGAAAAATCAGAAGGATGTATTAGTAGTAACAGGAAAGCAGATTTTATGTCACACTTCGCCAACTGTGACCCCACACCCATATCCTTGACCATGAGCAGGGCAGCATCTACGGATTCAAAATGAACCAAGGAATCCTCTTTGGCAATGAAATCATTCAAAGAACAACCTGGCGGCCAGGATAAGTGTTGGATCATCCTATACTCCCCCTTCGCTTTCTTTGGGACCACCCCTACTGGAGAAACAATTAAGTTGTCTAAAGGGCAATGATCAAAAAGTCCCGCCATTCTCCCTTCACGGACCTCAGCTAACAACTTTGCTTTGACCACATGGGGAAAAGTCTGCGCTGATTTCAAATTCTGTGCAAATCTGGGATTGCGCGGACCTTGATACCCCAGCCTGAAGCCCTCCCGGAAACCCCAATACAGTAAATTAGCATTCTGGGAGTCTGGATACCACTGTAAGAAATCACATAGAATGCCCACCTTGATGGGAGTAAAATCCTTTGCTACCAAACTGTGATGGAAATCCTCTCCCTCTACCTTGGAAAGAGGGACCCCATTGTCCTTGTTCCCCAAAACATTGCAAAACTGCATGTTTCCCCCCACACCTGGAGCATTCATGCTTGTATTTACAGGGGTTTCTGGTGCAATATCCTTTGTTAAAGTTCCAGAAGGCACCAGAAGGAGGTATGGACTGTCTGTTCCAGGAACCCACCCCCCAAGGGTGGCTCGGGCCTGAAAGGGCCGATAAGCTACTGCTAAGCCACTGGCCGTGTGTAAAGACGGAGGCGGCCTTTGAGGGTACATCTATTAAACCCAGAGTTCATTGTCCACCTCCCTCCAAGGTTTGTCTGGCATCAGCGTGAGACGAGCCCTAAATTCTTCATCATAATGAAGCCAAGCATAACCCCCAAACTCATTAGCCGCTTTCCGAATTCTATCCATGTATTTAAAAAGGGAAACCGCCCTGTCAGGGAATTGCTCACAATATACACTAGCAAATATGAAAAAGGCAGAAGTCCATGAATCTATGTTAGCAGGAACCCTGGGCCGCCTTGACAATTCCTACGCTTCTTCTTTGGAGCCCTCTTTAGCTTGAATGTCCCTGTGCAACAATTTAAAAACGTCCATAAAATCCCCAGACCAAATCTTTTCTTTGGTAGCCTTGCTCAAATGGGCACCTAAAGGCATAGCCACCCCCATGTAAGGCAATCTCTTGAAAATGACCCGTTTAGCCTCCAAAACCTGTGCAGTGGCAGCTCCGGGCAGCGACAAGGTTGATACAGTATCAGAAACAGTCCCCCACTCCAACTGCACCCCCAACACCCACCAACTTGGAGCATTTAGGCAATGGACAAGGAAGCTCACCTTTTGGATAGAGGGCTGGTGCCGCGAAAAGTTGGTCCATTCTGGAGCGCTGAGCAGGTGCTGAAGGACGTGCTTGCGCGCTACCCCACTTGACATTCTGTGAGTGAGACAGACTAGAAACAGCTTTAGTAACCCCCCCTTCCCAACATCCCATGACATAAGGACCTCATTGTCAGTAGAATCCAAGATTTCCCCCTCCTCCAAAGAATCATTATCGCATTCCCCATGAAAAGCATGAACAGACTCACTAACACCGGGTAACTGACCGTCCCCTATCCCACCATCATATTCTGACCAATTGATAGCATCATTAGAAATGGCTGTGCTTGTGGAGTCCAAAGGAGAGGGAAAAGCCGCCTGAACTTTCCTCTGTCGTGAATTTCGGACATTGCCGGACGCTTGAAGACGGTTCGCCAACACCTTACTGCCCTCTCTCTGGTTTGGCAGAGTTGATCCCTCGGTAGACTGAGAAATGCTCGATTTCGCAGCCGTACCCCTACAAACGCCGTGAAAAGACGATAGCCTATCCTTATCCACAATGTCCTGTGGGATCCAGACCCACTCACCAGGCTGCCCGGTGGAGCGCTGCAAGAAACCTGCCTGTCAAATATAGGTGGAGGCTTAGTGCTAGGAAAAGGAAATGTAGCACCAGACAAAGACTGACCATGTGGCACAAAAGACAACTTTGCTCTGAGTGTGTGTCCTGAAAAGTCTTGTGAAGGCATTGTATGTGAAGCCTCGGGCTCCAAAAAGAAATTCCCCTGCGCACTCGCTATCATAGGCGACAAACCCCTGTCCTGAGCTGAAACAGGAGAAAAAACAGAGTTGACCTTGTTAATAGGGTCACAAACACCAATATGCTCCGGAACAGTACTAGACATGGGAGCTAAAACACAACCATTCTTACCATGCCCACTATGTATAGCCCTTTGTGCAAGAAGTGCCTTCTTAAAAGGCGCCCTCTTCAAAACCTTGCCTTTATTTACAACAGCCTTTGCTTTTGAAATGGCCACCTTTTTTACTATACCCACGGGATGCCTCCCTTGTTTGCCCTTCTGTGGTGCCCTGCAGGAACTGGTACTGCCCTTATAGCGCCACCCTGCGAACCAACAACATTACCACTGTCAAGCAATACAGAACAAGGAAGCTCACCTCTGTCAGAAGCAGCCGGCGAGCTGTCACTGGAATAACATGCGACCACCGCTGCAGAAACACCAACTGACGCTGTGTCTTCTCAAGGCCAACCCACGCCTGTGAAAGGGTACCTGGCACTATTAGGTCCGCTCTGCCTGCTGCTGCAATAACATGAAGGGCTTCTCTCACTGCCTCTGAAACCTCCATGCTCTGCCACCACACCCTGCCACAAAGAGTTAACTAAAACTCACAAACGTGAGCAAGAAAACTAAAGGGCAATAAAACACTTCTAAACGGCAAAAACGCGTCTAAAAACGCCCTTCACACCACAGGAAAAATCCTCCTGTGTGAAGAGATGCTCGCGCTGCCTCCCTAATGAGTGCCAGCTGTCACAACAAGCTGTGCGCGTTACCGGCAAGGGGAAGGGGCGTACCACTGCCCGAAATATCCCGGGGGTGAACACACTGCGCGTGTCAACCCCAGGACCCCATTCTCATCTTGGTCCATCGGGATCAACCGCAATATTCGCAGGTATTCCAGGCGTTAGTTCCCGGAACTCCTAGGAAAGGATGGAAACAAAAGGGCCTAAATGCTAGTGTAATCTGAGGGAAAAAGCCTTTACTCCGAAGTTTTTACTTTGCAGTACATTCACCACGCATTTTAAACATCGATTACACTGTTTCTGCGCTAATCTTTACATTGCCAGACTTTACCACGCATTTTGAAGACTAGGTGGCAGTGTTCCACTATAAAACAGGGAGTTGATGTATTATAAACATGTTAATATTCAGGTTTTATATCCAAAACCTGTGTATTTGGTCATACCAAAGAAATAGTTCTGCATGATGCCTATTAATTAAAAAATACCAGTTCGGGGTGCAGAAGGTATAGGTGCAGTGGGTGGGTAAGTGTGTTAATGCTCGGGTATTTTTAAACATAAATACCTGAGTATTAATTTACTAATTTATTATCAAAATATTTTAAGCAGTATACTCTCCGGATGGAGTGCAGTAGGTTTAGGGGCTACGGGTGGGTAAGCCTGTTAATATTCAGGCTTTATATACAAAACCTGAGCATTTGTTTCATACCAAATAAATAGTTCTGTATGAAGCCCATTAAATCAAAAATACCGGGACGGGGTGCAGTAGGTATAGGATCAGTGGGTGGGTAAGTGTGTTAATACTCGGGTATTTTTACACATAAATAGATACCTGAGTATTAATCAAATAAATTATAATTTACAGAATAAACCACTCAGGTTTAAGAAGTTTGTGATTTAGGGTCTACGGGTTGGTAAAACAAGCTGAGAATTAATTTGATACCAAATAAATAGTTCAGCATATTAAATAAAAAATAACAGGACGGGGTGCATAAGGTATAGGGGCAGTGGGTGGGTAAGTGTGTTAATATCCGAATATTTTTAAACATAAATAAATACCTGAGTATTAATCTAATAATGTATTATTAAAATATTTTAAGCAGTATACTTTCAGGACGGGGTGCAGTAGGTTTATGGGCTAAGGGTGGGTAAGCATGTTAATATTCAGGTTTTATATACAAAACTTGAGTATTTGTTTATTACCAAATAAATAGTTCTGTATAATGCCCATTAAATAAATAATGCCAGGATGAGGTGCAGTAGGTATAGGGTCAGTGGGTGGCATAAGTATGTTAATACATGGGTATTTTGAAACATAAATAAATAACCGAGTATTAATTTAATATTTTATGATTTACAGATTAAACCACTCAGGTTCAAGAGGTAGTTGATTTAGGGTCTATGTGTGGGTAAAAGAAGCTGAGTAT
The DNA here is from genome assembly GCF_964261635.1 of Lissotriton helveticus. Lineage (NCBI taxonomy): Eukaryota > Metazoa > Chordata > Amphibia > Caudata > Salamandridae > Lissotriton > Lissotriton helveticus. The sequence goes on along the minus strand of NC_136069.1, from coordinate 345,385,302 downwards.
TAAATTGATACCAAATAAATAGTGCAGTCTATTAAATAAAAAATACTGAAACGGGGTGCAGAAGGTATAGGGGCAGTGAGTTGGTAAATGTGTTAATACTTTTGGTATTTTTAAACATAAATAAATAACTGAGTATTAATTTAATCATTTATTATTAAAAGATTTTAAGCAGTATACTTTCAGGACGGGTGCAGTAGGTTTAGGGGCTAAGGGTGAGTAAGCATGTTAATAATCAGGTTTTATATACAAAACCTGAGTATTTGTTTTATACCAAATAAATAGTTCTGTATGATGCCCATTAAATAAAAAATACCGGGATGAGGTGCAGTAGGTACAGGGGCAGTGTTAATATTTAAGTTTTTTTTTTAAAACTGAGTATTAGTTTGAAACCAAATTAATAGTTGTGCATAATGCCTGTTAATATAAATTTTAAAATGGGGCGGGATACACAAGGTATAAATGTGAACTATAATATTACAAAAAAAAATATTCCACAAGGTTTTTGGGTAATACCTTGGAAAGCTTATAACAATCTTTTGCACATCACAAAAAAGCAAATTACATTTACTTTACAACTGGAATCATTTTATTATCCCATTTAAAGACTAGAATTACATTATTTTAACAAAAATGTCTTTCAATAAATAATACGAAAACAAACCTGATGTTACTCAATTAAACGTATTTATTTAAATTTACCCCAAGGTGTAAGAAGAAGAGACATGGTAAAAGCAGTACATTTTTACGTTCTATGACTATTCCAAAATGCCGTTCAGCATCTCTTTGTAGAGCAGATAGAGCACATTGGAGCCAGACGGACAAATGTATCCCAGAGAGCTACATGTAGGTAACCTTAATTTACATTATTTAAAGAATTAAGAACATTTACATTAAAGAAGGAGGGAGTGAGCCTTAGTAATGCTATAAACTAGCATTCTCCATTACTTGTACATGTGTCACAATTTATAAACAAAAATTACCAACTGCAAACATACTGGTTCCTGATATTGGAAACAAATTCATAACAAGGTCATGATTCAAGTGTTCATGAAAATGAAAACAGTATCTTTCCAATTGTTTGTTTAAGAATCTTATTAGGTTCCACAAGTAAAGAACATTTAAAGTAAGAGACTTTCTTGAGGGCCAACATGGTAAACCACAGAAATGCAGACTAAGAATGGTATTGTTTCTTTAAAAAAAATAGGGAAGTAATTCTATGAAAAAGTAAAGTAACATTTTAAAAATGTAAAATGTAGGCACTATTTTTAAGGTAGTCTGCAGGTACAAGAAATCTAAACTATTCAATGAATGCAGCTAATCTCTCTGCCATTTCTCTACTTTTCTTGGTAATGCGAGGCTACAGGCTACCTGTTGAAGACTGTGCCTGCCTTATTTCTTGAAAACTCTGCTCTTTTTGTAAACTTTTCAAGAAAGTATAAATATTAGGATGACTTTTGGCAATAGCATGATTAAAGGAGTTATGTCAACCCTCTATGGCATTATTTGTTTTTGCTTCACCAGCTAAACAGGTGGAGTAGCAGTTCCCACTTTCAATAGGGAAAGATGGTTTACGCCTATGTCCAGATCTGTTTAGATACCCAATCCATGTCTCTTCGAAATAGTTAAGAGGAGCCAATTTCTGCTCATTTTGAGAAAAGTAATCAGATTCAACAATTACAGTGTAGTACTCATTCACATATTCCGGTGTGACAAAGCATAAAGCAGTACTTTTTTTTAGTTTGAATTGCATTTTACAGCTCGAAAAATAGTCTTCTAATAAGGCTGATGGTTGGACATTACGCCAATATGCTTGTGTGAAATGGAAAAAACAACCTTGAATTTGAGTTTGTGATTTATTGTTTTAATCATTTGAATTTCGAAATCAATAATTATTTTGGACAGGCTTCTGTTAAGGGGTTTTCCATTTACAATTGAAAGAAATTCATTGTACGTAGAAGCCTGTTTATCGGGTAGTAATGCATAAATAAGTGGTATAGTGGTATTGTTAATACTAGCATGAATTGTATATATTTGTACAAATGGATGAGGGGTACTTTTGAAAGTCCTATCCATTGCCCAGATTTTACTGTTCTCGAAGGTAACCAAGTTGTTAGGAGTAGCGAATAGTAGTACACGTTTTTGGTATTTTCACTATCACACAACAGAAATTGTTCATTGGAAAAGGTTTTTGTTAATTCTAAAGGAATAATTAGGTCAGAAAAGGTTCGAGAAGGTCGGATATGTGGATTACAAGCCTGCTTTTTTCACTGTATCATTCTTTGCAAATTAGGAAAGGCAGGCATGCTGCATGCAACATGGGGTGAGATATTTTGAGAGACCTCCCTCAAAACTGAGCCACAAGGTTCACTGGAGGTAGTGCTTAAGTCTTTTTTTCTTGAATTTTTTGCCTCACTTCAATTTCTGTTGCAGAGGCAGAGTGGTTATGCTCTGTTATTTTTAACACAAGGTCACCTAGTGTAAATGCTCTGCCTCTGCAACGTGCTGCAAAGTACTCCACACACTTCAGGTGTCTCTGTGGCTCCGTTTCTCTTTCTTTGCAATAAAGGTACTCTTGAAATTTAAGCAATCTATTGAACCGTCTGGATAGAATATAGGCTGCCTCACGTGATCGATCCATAATGAGAAAACCTGAAGAGAAAAAACAAAGGTGAGCGATGATAACATTAGAAAATCTACCATAAAGCATACTCTCAAACTGCCCAGGGGTGTGTATACTGACTTGGGGTGGGAATAGTAAATCTGCCCTAGAGTCCACTTTCCTGTGCCTCCCTAGGGGTTTGCACTGACATGGGGTGGGAATAGTAAATCTGCCCCAGAGTCCACTGTCCTGCGCCTGCTCAGGGGTTTGCACTGACTTGGGGTGAGAATAGTAAATCTGCCCCAGAGCCCACTGTCCTGCACCTGCCCAGGGGTTTGCACTGACTTGGGGTGGGAAGAGTACATCTGCCTCAGAGCACTCAATTAGAACATTACTTACAAAACATGGTGTAACATGTAAATGTTGAAAAAAGTTCTTCTGTTTCTTCAGTTCTCACAATGTCTTTTCCCCCCAATAAAAGCAACCTGAAAATGAAAGATTTCATTGAAAATAAAATATAAATATATACATTTTCGAATTCACTAAAATAGGATTCATGCCTATTTAGGAATGATTTCTTTAAAATACTTACTTTGGACACAAGGTGGCACTGCAAGTCTGTGACTAAAACGCCAGTCTTTCACAGCACATCTGACTCAGTGTGTTGCTTTGGAATGTACACAAAATGGTGGAGAGACAACATTATACCTGTACTCGCCATACAAACAATTTTTAAACTAAAATATGTTCTGAAAACATTTAATTTACTTTTTTTTAAATATGACTGAACCGTATTTTTATATAATCATATTATGCATTTCATTTTCACCAGATTGTGCCTCTCATATAGCCGCGTCCGCCCTCTTGGACGTAGAATTTTAAAAAGATTACTAAAACATGACTTTTTAAAGACAAATTCTAATTCTATTTGCAGCGTATTTAAATGTTTTGCATACTACAGTTGAACACTATTTAACACAAAAAAAACGAAGTACTGGAATGTGTATAGTAGATATTTCCGTTCTAGTTGTTTGTGTGGTGAAGGCATTTTTTTAATCAGAGTTTTATATAGCGCAAACTTGACCCGAATCGGCTATCAGAGCGCTTTACGTAGCACCATTTGCATTACATGAGGACACATTCATTTTTGTTAGGCACATGGAGATTATGGGCTAGATGTAGGTGGCTAAATACTAGTCGGTAACGCCGAAATTCGGTAAATTTGAGCGTTACCGACCGGTATTTAGCTATGTGCGATGTAGGTAAGAAATCGGTAAATAAGGAATCTGTAACTACCGATTCCTTATTACCGATTCCTTATTGCACTTGCATTTAAGGAATCGGTAATACCGATTCCTTAAATGCAATGTAGGTAGCACTTAAAACAGTGCACCTCAGCCTTAAGGAATCGCTATTTACCACCAACTTAAAGTTGGTGGTAAGTAGCGATTTCATTTCAAAAAGCACTTTTTTGCTTTTTGAAATGTGGCACACATCCATGCCCTTAGGGCATGGATGTGCGCCACATGTGCACACATGCAAATTTCAGGGGTGCAACAGCCTGGCACCCTTGAAATACCTCCCGCTATTAACGATTCGGTAATACCGAATCGCTAATTGAGAATGTCTTCCCAGTCTTTCCTATGGGCCTCCTGGCCCATAGGAATGAATGGCCAGTTCTTCCTTAATAACGAATCGGTATTACTGATTCGTTATTAAGGAATGTTAAGGAATCGCTAATATTTTAGCGATTCCTACCTACATTGCATTTACCGATTCCTTAATAGTGATTCGGTAATAATCGCTATTAAGGAATCGGTAAATGCCAGTTACCTACATCTAGCCCTAAGTGATTTGCCCAGAATCACAGGATGTTCAGCGTCATTGCCGAGATTTGAACCTAGTTCCCCAGATTCGAGGTCGAGCGACTTAGCCGTTAATTCTGGACAAACAGTATGCCAGGTAAAAAGTGCGATGTAAAGCCATTTGTAATCTGATTTATCTCCTAGGGTTGCCATTGACAGCCGCTCCATGCCTAATAAGACCAAAAGCTGCTGAAGCCACTGCTGATGAGCCAGGATTTTATCAGAATTCCAGTTGGACAGCAGCACTCGGTGAGTAGCGTTAAGTGCTAGGGCCATATGTCTACCTTTTATAGAGAAGAGCGGGAATTTTAAAGCGTTGGGCAGACCCAGGAGTGTATAAGCAGGGAATCTGGTGATAGTAGTGTCAAAGGCCCAATCAACCTCGTCCAGAATCCGCTCCCAGTATCTAGTGAGCTTCAGGCAGTGCCAGAGGAGATGGAGTAATATGCCAGGATTGCCACACCCCCGCCAACACAGGCCGTCGCACTGAGGATTCCATTTCTACATCCGGGAGGGAGTGTAGTACCAACAGGAAATGACTTTGTAAGCAGTGTTCATAAGCCCCAGGGTATGTGCTCTGTGGTGTGCTCTATAAAAAATGTCTTTCCATTCTGTCAATGTTCGTCCCAACTCCTCCCATCGTATCTGGCTCAGGAATTTACCTTTGTGCATCTTCTTCGACAGATGAGAATAAATCTCCAAAATTATTTTTTTATCATCTTTCTTGAGGATCAACCATTTTTCAAAGGGGAACATATGTCTGCTTAGAGGCGCTAGGGGGCGCACAGCGGAATGGCTGTATGATTTGACAGCTCTGCCGGGCAGACACCAACAATGCGGGATTTCAGGTGCCAAATGACCGAGCTTTAAGGTACAGCACACAAAAAGTGTAATGGGAAGATTCCGGGAGTAAAACAAACTCACTCAGACCACTGACGGTCCGTCAATCCCGGAGAAACCAGAGGCAGCAGCCGGAGGCGACCGGAGGGTAAGATGGCGGCCGCCGGAAATGAAATGCCCGGAGTAAGCGGCTGCTGTCCTGATGCATAACAACTGCTTCACATGACTGGCTCCTCACGGGGAAAGTGGAACTCGGAGAACTGCCTGTGGTCCGGAAAGGAGGCAGTAAGGCTTAATTGCGCTGCGAGGCAAAGCGCTGGGTGACGTACTTTGAAGGCAATGAGAATCAAAATGGCGGCGCCCATGTACTAAGCACAAAGCCGACTGTATTTGCGAGATGCACCGAAGCCCTAAAACTCCTAGGCTCCAGAATAATGCATGGCAAGTGGCGGGACAACGCCTGTGCAGACACTGCATGATCGCGCTAATGAGCGGGGATGTGCGCGCGTGATTAACAAAACTGCTACACTTGAAAACGGGAAAGGCTAGGATCACGAAATGGCGGCGACGGGACGCAAAATCGGAGGAGTTCATGAAAGGGACCAGCAGAATACAGTAGTGAGGGCAGAATCATTAGCAGACGACTAACACACCTGCACCAATGAGGATATTGACAGCGATATCACTAAAGAGACGAATTGCATGCTAACCAATTCTGTCGGGTAATGGTGGTGAGCACACAATGCACTGACCAGCACGGCTCTGGACCTGCGAACTGGTGAAAGGGGGCACTAGATGTGGTTGATGACAGAGACTCGGGGACATGGGGAACAAGCCACCTACAACACCCAACCAATAGCGCTGAAGGGGACTTGGTAGAGGTGGACGCCATTTTCCTTGCCTCAGAAGTCACGATTGCTGAATACAGCACGAAGAGAAACGAATGCTGGTGGGGAAAACTTGACGCCGTTAGGTGAGCAAGACAGACTACAACTACATCATAGCCGGATATGTTCAATCCCACACTCTGCATAGGAGACGTCTATCGGGCCATTGCAACGATATAACCCGCCTTCCCAACTGTGCGCAGGGTACTGTGAGGGAGCGTCAATAGATGCGACATTAGCTTAAATGGCGAAAAGTGAAATATCGTAACGATAATTCCAGATAAATAAGGCCACGTAAAAATCAATGATGGTGCGACCGGACAGACAACAACCCAAGATAACGTTTGAGGCAAAAAAGGTGCCAAAAGGGTCTGCGGAGCAGGTGGAAGGCGAGCTATCTTCATAAAGGCCGGCAGAAAGCAATATGGAATCCATCCTAAGAGCCCTACAATCAAATCAGCAAGACATCAACGAAAATCTAGATCACTTACCATGTCGAATGGACAACATGGCAGCAAAAATGGACAAGCAAGGGGAGCTGCTGGAGATGGCCGAAACGCGCATTTTGGCGGTTGAGGGCGAGGCACAAGCAACAACTAGCAAGTGTAATGACATGGGAAAAATCCTCCACGTAATTAAGGCCAAAGCAGAGGAGTTGGAGACTCGCTCCCGGCGTAACAACATAAGAATAGCAGGGCTGCCGGAATCGACAAATACTGGACGCATGGAAGCTTATATTGAGTAGCTATGTACAGACATATTTGGAGCAGAAGCACTATCATCAATCTTTATCATCGAAAAGGCGCATCGCTCACTTGCACCGAAACCGCCGCAGGGTGCTGCACCGCGACCAATTGTGGCTCGCGTATTGAACTATAGGGACCGGGATAATATTCTACGACTTGCACGTGAGAAAGGACCAATAACTCATCAAGGCAACAAGTTAGAGTTCTATCCAGATCACACTATCGCCGTGCAACAAGCGTGAAGGGAGTTCACAGCGGCAAAAGCAAAATTGCGAACAATGCAGATAAGCTATGCCATGCTCTATCCTGCCCGTCTGAAGGTAACATGGGAGGGGAAATCGACAATTCTCTCCAGTCCTAAGGCCGCTCAAGACTTTATAAAGAAAATGTCAAAGCAGAACAAAACCGAGGAAAGAAGAGAACAGCAACAAGACTCGGACTGAAGGGGTGGTACTAAACTGGAAACTGTGAGAAACGACGGCTGTAAGGGCAGAATTTGTGATGAGAGGCTTGGAAACACTTCCCCTAGGTAATACTATGCAGAGAACGATGGCGGAGACATTGGTGAGTGTATGGCCAATACCAAGGCCTAAGTAATACTCTAGACTGAACAGCCTGATCTGCAAGTATGCCTGAGACACTATGTAGAGACCTCAGAGGTACAGATTCGCACAGACTAAACGATGAGTGAGCAACGCAGTGATAGCGTGATGGAACTGAGCAGCACCCTTCACAGAGGTTGTTAATTGCGCCTGGCATGGGCTAAAAGTCACACACATGAAGACTCAGGGTGTAGAACCGGTTTAAAATGTGGTACAAATGAAGGGTCACGCACTGATGTTGAACTAATAATAATGCTAGATGCTATGTGATAACTCTGGACATATTACTGATATGTTTTCAGGAACTCGTGGTTAAGATAATGCAGTCGGCGAAGTTGTTTATTTCCAGCTGTTGCATAGAGAAATGGAGAAGTGGTATTGTGAGATATTGCTATGACGTTCAAACACAGATACTATTGTTGTAATGTAATGCACTGAAAAATTCCAAAAGTGTACGTCTATATATTACAGTGAAGATCTGCCCCATCCATTAAGTTGGGTGGTGTAATGTACCCTCGGTGGACCTCCAAGTGGGTGATCCCCATACAAGTTATGTTACCAAGAGATGTTAAATGGGAGATGCGGCTTCGGCAGGATTGGGTTGCTGAAGTGGGTGGGGGGGGGGTGTTCTAGTTAAGAGACCAAAGCATTTAAAATGCATTGCTGAAATGCATGTTGTATGGCAGGAGCGAGTAAAGGGTACTAAGCTACCATGGGGTTATGTAAGAAAAGTGATTAGACACTCTTACAAAAGCACTGTTATGGTAATGTTACAAAACATTGAATGGCTCAGACAGTAAAAACTGCCAGTAACACGAGCTTGAACCTCATCACATGGAACGTACGGGGCTTTACGAAACCGAAGAAAATTAGACAGATATTTGCGTATTTGAATAGGTGGGGAATAGATATAGCATTCCTACAGGAAACCCATATTGCACCTAACACGCATAAAACTATCGGTACAAAATGGGCGGAATCCACCCACGCATCTAACTACTCATCATATTCAAGAGGGGTCATAACACTAGTACGGAAGGGAACAAATTTCAAAACGAGCGATATTGGATCCCAATAGGAGGTACTTCATAATCACAGGGATGTTAAGGGGACAGAAGATCACGCTAGCTAACATATATGGACCCAACGTGGACACACCTGAATTCTTTCAGGAACTGTGGAATCACATGCACGCACTACGAGATACACAAATCTTGTGGGGAGGGGACTTCAATATAGCACTGGTAGATCAAATAGATCGATCTGCAAACTCAACAGAACCACACAAGAAGGCTAGAGCGAAAGTCTTAGATATAATGGCAGATATACCTCTGAGAGATTTATGGACCCAGATGCGACAGGAGCAACACATATGAACGTGGTTCATCAAAGTTGGTCCCGTATCGATTACTGGCTAGGGGCAGATACCACCTTACTATGGACGAGGGAATTACGTACTCTACCTAAAGTCCTCTCAGATCATAACCCGATTCTACTGACGCTCCAGATACCACATTATATCCCACCACCATTCAAGTGGAGGTTCAATGCTAAGGCACTCACAGACACAGTCTACGCTGACACTATACACAAGGGGATAAGAGATTATTTTCAATTAAATGAGGGGACAGTGGAAGACCCGGGTATTTTATGGGAGGCATTTAAAGCAACTATACGAGGAGTATCTATAGGTACATCGGTGGGAATATTACGGGACATAAGACAACAGATCAAGAGGTGTGAGACTCGCATGAATGAGCTAGAGACAGACTATGAACGCACACACGATCCAGCACTACTGGGGGATTTGCGACAAATACACACTGAACACCAAACCTATCTAGAGGATGAACTAAAGTATATTACTAAAAGACAAATAGCTAGGAACTTTGGTGAAGGGGGCAGGCTAGGCAGAATACTAGCAGATAAGATATGTGAAGGAACAGGGCCTAAGGCAATATTACAGGTAAAAGCGGAGGATGGCACTCTAATGACGCACACGGAGGGCATATTGCAATGCTTTGTGAATAATAATAGCGCATTGTACAAGTCACAATCCACGGCACCTCCCTCAGAAGTCCTGAACTATCTGGAAGATGTGGCCATTGCATGGCTGTCGAATAATCAAAGGGAATATCTGTCGCTGCCAATAACTGTGGAAGAAGTGACAGAGGTGATACAGTCATTACCGAATGGGAAAGCCCCTGGCCCAGATGGGTTTACCTGCGAATTTTACAAAAAATATGTGGATATGCTGGCCCCCCACCTGGTGGCTATGTATGGAAATGCATTTGATCAATCAGAACTGCCCCCAACACTTGAGAAGCGGTAATAATAGCCCTCTTGAAACCAACTAGGACCCGGAGATTTGCGAATCATATAGGCCTTTATCGCTGATAAATGTAGACTCTAAGATATTAGCGAAGATCCTGGCAGTCCGGTTGCAACCACTGATGACGAATCTGGTTCTTCCGGATCAAGCAGGTTTTATACCCACCAGAGCCACTTCCCATAACACTAGAACCCTATTCGCCCTCTCTCACTATTTAATACCCTCTACTAAGGCAGTGGCGGTTATGTTAGATGCCACCAAGGCCTTTGATTCCAAAGAATGGCGATATATACTAACGATACTACAGAGAATGGGCTTCCCCCCGATGTTCATACAGTGGGTGTCCTTATTATACACAAAACCGATGGCCAGGGTCAGGATAAATGGGTATATATCAGACACGTTTATCATTGAGAGGATGCCCTCTTTTGCCTTTATTATTCGCGTTGGCCTTGGAACCGCTGGCCTGTCTGGTCCGACAGAAACACAAGCAGTTGGCATTGCAATTCCCTGCCAGACCTCTGCACATATCATTATACGCAGATGATATGCTCTTATATGTCTGTGATCCTGAACAAAATTTGGCACCTCTGTTGAGGGAATACATAAGATTTGGTAGACATTCTGGCCTCACCATAAATTGGACCAAGTAGTCAATTATCCCCCTAACAAACACAACTACACCACATGAAACTGAATTCCCTTTAGACTGGCAAACCGATCCTATCAGGTATCTGGGAGTATGGTACCATAGAAATCCCGAATTGGTCATCCGCACAAATTATGGGAGAGTTATCTCTGCTCTACAGGACAAAATTAAACATTGGATACAACTGCCGCTATCATTTGCAGACCGCATTGCGATCGTAAAGATGAATATCCTACCCAAATTCCTCTACCTATTTAATAACATTCCCATCCCTCCCCCAAGTGCAGTGTTTAAAAACATAAAATCATTGGTACTAAAACTGATTTCGGCGGGCAAGCAGGCACGCATAGAGCTCAGAACATTAACGCTACCCTATGGAAGAGGAGGGTAGTGTGTGCCAGACTTCCTTTTATATTACTTGTGCGCCCAACCGCGATGTGCTGCCTATTGGTACCATAAAATACCGTATCTCACACATACTGCGGTGGAGGAGGAGGATGCAATGCCGGTGCCACTGACAGCCATAATAACACATAAACGACCACCCTTGCACGCAGAAGACATAAACACTATTGATACCACAGCGAAGGCATGGCAAAGGTTGGGACAATTAGCACATAAATTACCATTAAATGCACCAGCCCTGCCTCTGCACTTTCACCCGGAGCTCTCGGTAACTGGGGAGACTGTGGGTATGGATTTGCTGCGACAGGTAGGATTCGACAAGATGGGAGACCTATTTCATGAGGGACAATTTAGACAAGCATGGGACTTGACATACATTCAAAACCAAACCTTAATGTTCCGATTCACATATTACAGGCTGCAGAGAGCCATACAAAAGCTATATCCGGATTACCCAGCTGAACCAGCCAGCTTAGTCACACTCCAACTCATATTGATGACTTCCAACACCTCACATCTGGTATCAAGGCTCTACTCAGTTGCGCAGGCAGAAATCCCGTATACTACTGATAAAGCCAAGTCGAGATGGGATGCACGGCTTGATGACCCACTAACCGAGAAGGAATGGCAAACGACATGTGCATTAGTAATACTGCTCATGCCTAATGGCAACTTGCGCATCATACATTTCAAATATATCCACCAAACATATTACACGCTGGTTAAACTACAAAAATATGGGCTACAAGAGGAGGCAACAGGCAAAAGATGTGGGGTGGTTGGGGCTGATTTTCTTCATTTGGCTTGGAACTGTGTAAAGGTGCAGACATTCTGGGAGGAAGTGACCACTAAACTCACAACCATGGTAGGAACCGAAATCGCATGCAAGGTAAAAATCTGCTTGCTGGGTCTACTGATAAAAGTGAAAGCAGAAAAACGTAAGTTCTGTGCCATATCCTTATTGTTAGCAAAACGTCAAATTGCTCAGTGTTGGGGTAGCACAAAAGCCCCAAAGGTGATCCAATGGTTTCGAGATATGTCTTATTGTAGAGATCGAATATTGACATATGAAGAGGAACTGCCGGCCCGATCTAGACCGAAAGATTACTGGCGATTCTCAACAGACTATATACGTACCATCGATTTGGATGAGATACTGTAATTCAAGGAATGTCGATTGATTCATGCATGGAAGTAGGTAGGCACAAGCTACCCTCGAGATAGTGTCTAAGAAGACTATTCATGAAATGTTTACACATGGATAATGAATGCAGAAATGTAATGGTCTCAGTTATTGTTTACAGTTTGACTTTCATTTGTACTTTTTAATGAAAATCAATAAACAAAAAAAAAAAAAAAACATAGGTCTGCTTGTATGAGGCCTTGTGACGTGCCAGACAACAAGTGCAACATTTGCGAGTGGAGAAATTGATTCCGATCTGTCAAACCATAGGCTTCCTTAAGTTGGGCAAAAGGAATAGGGCTTTTGTGATCAAAGAGACATCCAATTCATTTGCACCCGCCCTCCGTCCATCGACTATAAGCACTCGTTGCCATGCCAGGAGGAAAGTCCGCGTTTGAGAATAAGGGGGCCAGAGGAGAGGGGAATGTGGTGAGTCCCACAGAGATTGCTACCTTATCCCATACCTGGATTGTCGGGCGCGTTCCCGGGGAAGAATACAACCCCCATGCTCCTAGGTAGCCACGTCTCTCTTCATATATGTCGTCCCGCGACCGTCCTTATCCGGCCTGCCACGGGCTTTGTGGGTCTCCAGTAGTCTTCAGAAGTAGGTTGCGCACTGACCTCTCCTTCTTCACCTTGGATGTCGCCATGGTCTCGACTCGGGTGGTTCCTACAAACTGGGTTGCAATCCAGGCCAAGGAAATCAACCCCAGCTATAGACCCATAGAAGTGCACTCCAAGACGCTAATAACTCCGGGCTCGTATACTTCAGGGCAAGACTGGAGGTGCAAATGTATAGTCCCCTGCTCATGAGACAGGCCCAAACTCCCCAGTCACTGTGCTACAGGGTCAGCTTTCTGAAGGTCCTCTTCCCCGACGAAGTCCACAGCCCCCCTTTGACCCAATGATCCAGATGTTGTGCTGTCTCAGAGCCAGCCCTGGGCCTGGTATCTCAGGTCCATCTGCTCACTCCCCCCTGGTCCATTAATTCCAAGAAGCAAATAGCAAACGGTACTGAGGGCCAATATCCCCGGGAGTCGACACCAAGGAACCAGGTGATGGTACTGCGGATCAAGGTCTCACACAAACAGCGCCCTACTGGGTAAGACAAAGCTGCCTTGCTCCCAAGGTCGTCCAGCCAGGTCCCCTGCCTCCCCAAGGCTCCCTGGGTCCTTTCAGACAGTTGTTACACCGAACTTTCCACCCTCCAGGTCCTCTCTCCCAGCCAGGCGGGCCTTGTCTCATAGGGCTACTTAGCGACACTGAGGGGAGTGGGAACAGCTGTCCCAGGTAATACCGCGCCGTGAGGACAGCCCGGGGCTCGGCCAGAGGAGCATGGGTCTGTGAAGCTATGCACTGAGGCGAGTCCTTTGTAGCTGCTCAATCAGAGGCCCAAGCCAAAAGTACCTCAGGGCCCGGCAATATGAAAATTCTGAGGTATGCGGCTGCCCGAGGCCATGCAGTGGCCATCAGGAGGGCGGCCCCCTAGACACAGAGGGCTTCCCCCCGCCCGTCTCTAGCACACCCTCCTCCCCCGGGCAGGAGGAGTCCCGAGGGGAGCAGGGAGGAGCTGTGTGGTCACGTCCGGTGCGGCAGGCAGGGCGAGGGGTACTTAAGCCCCCTTGCCATCTTCTCTGCCTCTTTGCCGCACCTGACGCATCGTGGCGACCTCGCCAGCGGGGACACACTTTTCCCTCCCGACCTCTCACCCTGTGTGTCAGCTTGGGGGGGGACAGTTTGAACGTTTTAATGTTTTAATTTTCGTTGCAGGCGTAGTTACAGGGCGATCCGGAAGCAGAGAGGTGCAGCACTGGACCTCAGCAGGCACATAGGGGTGCCAGAGCCTAAGACCTGGGGCCTCATGGGAGGTTCCGGGAACATGTGTCGGCACACTAGTAGTTCTTCGCGCGGTTGTGGGCCTGTGCAACCGGGGGTTTGCCTAGCAACACCCCGTAAGGGGCGTGAGTATAATCTTTACCATAAGGGGCAGCACATAGGTGGTTCGCCACGGTGCTGCCTGGCTCATCAGGCGGGCAGGTGGCGAGAATGCGGCCTGCCCTTGGATCGCCCGTAAGATAACCCACTATGATTACATAACGTTGTATGTAATAAACCTGCAGCAGTTCTTCCCAATCTAACACTGGTGTCTAGTGTGTTATTTGCGGGATGCATGCTTATGTTGTGGGGTGGGGGGGTCCTGTTGCCATGATGTGACTATAGCACACCGGTCGTGTGTCAGGTCACGCAGGTATGGAGCGCACGATACAGGCGCTCTGTGTGGTCCGGGGTCGCAGAGGAACAGCTCTGCGAGTTACCTGGAAGTGAGGGGATCGAACTACAATGCCCACTGTCTATAATTGGGAGATGTACTGCGCTGCGTTGTCGTATATTCGTGTGACAGCAGTGAGAGGCGTGTTCAAGACAGGAGGTCCGGTAAGGGTGCTCTGCACCACCTGCTTTCTAGAAATCTTATCCTACCTTCGAGGGGTATAGTCTGCCTTTCTTCCATTAGCGAGCAACTTTTCTATTGCCGGAAGGAAAGGCATTTTCCCGTCTCGTCCCTTGGCTGCAATTCATCTTGGGATGGAAATTCCACAATTGCCAAGCCACAAGCCGTGGCTCTTGTGGTGGCAGATTATTCCTTTATGATGCATACTATGATCTCTGATACCTTACCTTCAGATGGCTCTTTTTTGTTGTGATCCCCTTTACGTCATGTTAGGAAGTACTTATCTTTGGGAAATCCATTTTTCGGCTCTTGTTAAACCTCTGGTTGTTACTGGAAAGGGGTATTTCCGGTATCTGGAGTATTTGCTCACTTTGTTTCTATTCCTTTGGCTCTAATATCAGGAGTGGTGAGGAGGGCGGTATAGGGCTACGCTCATCCCCTGTGATGCATAGCGGAGTCACATTATGGTATGTAAGAGTTCTATTCATAAGTCTCTAGGGTGTAGTGTTATAGAAGGAGAAGTTTGTGCAGTAGATTGAAATGCTCTTTGAATGTTTGTTTCCCTGTTTTCTCACAGTAACCCTACCAGTTTATTGGTGAATCTTCACCCGAACCTAAGAATTCATAGAATTACTCCAGACAAATTGTTTATGTTTCTTTACAGGTAGAGGAGATAGTATAGCTATTGTATATGTGTAACGGATGTTATGTTTTGCAAATACCAGAATACAGGGTGTTTATGATTTGCTCCTGTTGTTACAGGTCTCCATCCCTGCAGTTCCGTTCCTTTCCTTCCCTCACCTGATCATCCTGTTAGCCTGTACTATCACAGCAATCAGGTACGGGAGTATCAAGAGGTGGATCCTTCTATGCAACAAACCGATCCTGAGGATTATACTTCGACATCGTGCCTCGACCCCCTCTTCTCTGACCCCCGGCCCTAAGCCACTGCCACCCGAAGCAGCAGTTCCCAGCCAGGCAGCTGTACAAAGGGGGGGGTCTTTCTCCTCAAGCCAATGCTCCGGTCCACGCTGCTGGTGTCTCAATGCAGCGGCGGGCTCAGGAGAGTTTGCAGCTCCCCCACGTCAACCTTTCACTTCTATGTGCTGCACAACGGTCACTGCTAAAATACCATGCCTCAGTCCTCCAGCAACAACGTCCACTCAAATCACAGTCTGTCGCCTCTGAGGCAGTGCCGCCACTTTGGGCCAACACTACCGTGTCCTCGGGGCACAGCAAACAAAATCGGGCCTGCTCTCCATTCCGGGCACCGAAATGAACCTGCTGGGGTCTCTCCACTCACCTAGGCAGATGTTTCTTTTATCTGCGACTGCACAAGCTAGCCGCTCGTGGGAGGCCTGTGCTCAAAACTCCTCGGTCTGGGGAAGGTATCGGACCTCGACGTGAAGCAACTTCACCTGCTCCCAGCACCCCCTTTTCTGAATCATTTTGTCCACCATAAGCGTGGAAGGGTATACTCAGACATGAGTCCCTTGCTCACTGCTCCATCAGGATTCAAGCAATTGGGCCGACGACGCCTGAAATGGCAGAAACCGGTCCCCGGAAGCTCGTCTCCTTTCTGGTGAAGAATTGGCTTGGTAGTTTGGTCTGCCCTGTTCCCATGATGCACTGGGCCAGGGACAGACTAATTTGCATATAGCCAGGTTCTGAGCTGGGATGGGGCAGTGAGCTAAATAACGGTGATGGATCAAGCCCTGATCTGTGGACTGGGTAAGAATGGTCTGCTTAATTCAGACACTCTGTTCATCACCACCCCCTTTTCTGAATCATTTTGTCCACCATAAGCGTGGAAGGGTATACTCAGACATGAGTCCCTTGCTCACTGCTCCATCAGGATTCAAGCAAGCCGGGCCGACGACGCCTGAAATGGCAGAAACCGGTCCCCGGAAGCTTGTCTCCTTTCTGGTGAAGAATTGGCTTGGTAGTTTGGTCTGCCCTGTTCCCATGATGCACTGGGCCAGGGACAGACTAATTTGCATATAGCCAGGTTCTGAGCTGGGATGGGGCAGTGAGCTAAATAACGGTGATGGATCAAGCCCTGATCTTTGGACTGGGTAAGAGTGGTCTGCTTAATTCAGACACTCTGTTCATCACCACCCCCTTTTCTGAATCTCCCTGAAATATCCAGCTGACCTGCTGCAATTGGACCTGCCTGAGCCCTGCTGATCTGTGCTGGAGTGAGTCGTTGATCCCTAAAAAGAGATGCCTTCCCAGATCCTGGACATTTGACTGGCATCAGAGTGTACCCCTCCGAAAAAAAGGTGAAAAACCTGAAGTTTGGGTTCCCAGTGAACTGGCCCATTGCTCAAAGACTCTGCCACCTACGACGACCGCCAACGCGAAGCTCCAATGAGATCTGCTGTTCTTGTCAACTGCAACCAGAAAATAACGGCAGGTAACACGAGACCTGCACTTCTTGTTAATGTGGCGACCAGCCACGATGCTCAGCCTATTTCTCACGTTCTCCTCCAACGTGAACGGAACTGTTTGCACCTAACTTTAAAGGTAACTCTTCAATGGGACTTAATTGGTCTCTGTATCCAACCCATGCTCCATCGTGGTCAACCTGAACTTTTGACGTTCAACCAGTCTAGCGTGTCCAAATGATCCTGAGTGGCACCTTGTGCTTTTAGGTTCTATTTTCACTAAAAGCCTTAAAATTGAATATATCTGGTTCTGATTGGATTTCTGTGTGCGAAAAAAGCCATTTAGGAAATAGATAAAAAGTGGACCTAAGATAGTGCGAAAACAGTATCGGACCAGAGAGAGAAAAATATCAAAAAATATAATTGTTATTATTTTTATATTTATAGGTCAAGTTCTGATAGAAAATATTTTTGTTTATAAATATTTTAAATCTTTGTAGCAAAAACATAACATACGTGGGGATCTGGGTAGCCCTTCTCCCTGACCTCGCATGGTAATTGAACGTCACCCCCCTGGTTAAGCGGGTTCGTGCTGATCTTCTTAAAGGTAAACAACGTTTACCACAAAACGTTTTCCCCCCAGGGAATCACAACGCGGTCGTTACAACGACTGCGTTGTGATTCTGCATACCATTACTCTGCAAGTCAGAACGACGACTTGCGGGGGTGGGGGGGTGTTGGATTTAAAATCCAACAACTTCCCTAGTGTCTGCACAGACTGGAGTTGGAATAGTAAATTATACTATTCCAACATCCAGCGCCCTCCCTCCGCAAGTCGTTGTTCCGACTTGCGGAGTAATGGCATGCGGAATCACAACGCGGTCGTTGTAACAACCACATTGTGATTCCCTGCGGGGAAAAAGACTACAGGATAAGGACACACATTCCTTCTTAAATGGCGTACGCTGCCCCTAAACCCTCTAGGGAGGATAGTACTTTTTAAAATGATGGTTTTACCTTGCTTTCTTTATATGCCCCAAAATACACACCTCTGCTTTGCTAGATCTTGGTTTCGTGAAATGAAGGGTCTGGCCACCAAGTTTTCATCGGGGGGCGGAGGCCCAGACTGACCCTGGCCCAATGCCGAATACCGCCTTTTGGTGGGGGTCTTGGGATGACGAGCCTCTATCTCTACTACTTAGCAACTAGGCTCTTTAAGGGTCACAATTGGTTTAACGGAGGCTGGTCTGACCCGGCATACCGCCTGGAACTGCACACTTTGGGCTTTGGCGACGTTGTTCCCAGGCTCTTTCTGTGGTCACACGTGGAGTACTCCTGGCCTGGCGGGCCTAACTGCGTCATACCCTCTGGTCGGGTACGCTGATATACTCCTTTTTGGTGCGGTACCGGGCTCCGAGAGGTTGCTTCCCTATCAGGGTTCCGGTCCTGGGACCTCATCGGGATCTCCCTGCTATGCGATGTCTGGAGTGGTACCCATCTGCGCTCCTTTAAGGATTTACAAGCCAGACACTCTCTCCAATCCTCTAATTATTTCCGGTACTTACAGCTGTGCCATGCCCTCCGCCCCTATATTCCAGTTGGCACTTCCTTGCCAGAATATAGTCCACCCGAAGCGCAGGTCATGACTGGGGATCTGGGAAGAGGAGGGATTTCCCCACCCCCAACTCCCTCTCCCAACTCCGGGACAAGTGGGAGGGTTGGTTCAGAGCACTAGAGGACGTTGACTGGAGAGACGCCCTGATGGCCCCTAAAACAATCGCGGTCTCAGCGAGGTTTCGGTTGTTTCAAATATACTTCCTACTCGCTGCCTAGCTTACACCACTGCGTTTCCATCGCGCGGGGCTTCGGGTTGACGCTCTCTGTCCCCGCTGTCCTGCAGATTTCTATCACATGGTATGGCTTTGTCCTGCGATACAGGGGTATTGGGAGGCCTTAACGGGGGAGATCACTGAGGTCTTGGGCTCTGAGGTTCCTCTTGATCCTATGCGTGTTGTCCTGGGCATCACTGATGAGTTGGATGGCAACAGGGCTGAGAAACTTTTCCTTAATACAGCATTGGTGGTAGCCAAGAGAGACATTGCAGCTCACTGGTTGGACACTATTGTGCCCACGTTGAGGCGTGGCGCGCGGGGGGGGCGGGGGGCACTGGCTTGGTTTGCCGTGCAGGAACAGCCTGTTTACGTGGCCAGGGGATGTCCTAAGAAATTTAGCCAAATGTGGGGCAAATGGGTTGGAGTGCTAGAAGACTAATGTGGAGTACTGCGATCTCTGGATTGGAAGTGGATATGCTGACATGGGACTTTTGTGCATCTATCCTTTTGTGCCCATGTGATGTGGTTTTGCCTTGGTCTAGCCTTTTAAGATGTAAATCTGAATGGTGCTGTTTCCCTTGTTGCATTCAAAACTCAATAAAATTGATTATAAAAAAAAACCATAACATACGATATTAATCACAATTAGGGTACATATACAATTCCAGTTTTGGCCTTTGTAAGACGTACAAAATCATTATATAGGTGTTATTAATGCTATTCATACATACTTATCCATTCATACATGGCCTAATTTAAGTGATTAGATACAAATCAAGCATGATGTTGTTGATAGTAGACATGGATTTGTGTACCAAAAATTAATTGAAAATAACAAAGAAACAAAATTGTTCGACACATATATAGTTTTAAGACATTAGGAGATGTGATCATGACTAACATAGTTCATGTCTACACGCGTTTCGGCTGTACGCCTTCATCAGGTAGCTATGGTAGTCTAGTAAAAGAATAGTTCTGGTCACTTAATAGCAGGTCCTACTAAAGTTAATTTTTATACTTTAAGCTTAAGATGATACAAACATTTAAAATGTCACAGACAAAGACAATGGTGCATTTTAGTAAAGTTCTGAGAGGAAATGGAATAAAACCATGAAGAGAAGAAGAAAGAAGAATGCAAACCATTTCCAAGCATCTAACTTCTAGAATTCCATTTAATAGACCATTCACAAAAAGGTTTGTGAAAAGGATGAAGACGGAAAAAGATAACAAACCCTTAGAATAGAAAACCAATGCGTGTATAGGAAAGTCCCTTCATTGAGTGGTAGAGCTAGGAATAACTATTTTTCAAGTAGTAACTATCAGTTACTCAGTTCCCAGAAGATTCTATATATTGTGTCCTTGATATATGTAATAAATCAATTTGTAACAGAATTTCACAGAGAAACTGGTGGGAGCGCTACTTGTTGAGGAAAAACCTGTAGATGTTCCAAGAAAACAGGGGAATATAAGAACAATACTTGTTGCAGTCGTCATAGAGGAAACTACAATATATAACTACTTGTTTCTGTGCCACAGCACTGTCCTATATTTCCCAATAATATGGTTTTAAAGAAGAAAAAGTAATAATGGGTACGTGCTTACCCCTTACTGATTGGATGATCACAACAGTAGAATTATGAACAAGATGGTTAATAAAGAATAGTGGTAGCTCAGTTGATCCGCTTGACAAAGCTTGATGCAATTAGTGATAATACCTCTGTATAAAACGATGAAAAAGAGAAAGGCTAAGTGCATCATGATGCTGCACATTATAATAGCGCCTAAGGGCAAGATGTTAATAGCCGCTTAAAGGTGTTACCTTTAATAATCCTTTTGATGTAAATAATCTGGTCTCATCCACAAACAAATATGGAATTGTTTAAGTTTTGCAGATATACTCAGAAAACATGCAATCGATATCCGCACAAAGAGGAATAAAATCCTCCAGTTTGAGTTTGAACTCGGCTAGTCGGCACTAGAGGTTACGTCACGACTGATTATAGAAAAAACTTTTTTGTGATCAAATGCTGTGTATGGGTCCTAAAAAGGGGGCCAATACTACCGCCGGGAACCGGGTCTGGTATTCTTGAGGCAATGCGCAGGATATGCCGGTTTTGAACAGATTCTAGAGTCTTGCATGGAAAAGATAGCATATGAGCGCAAAATGTTGGTGCCATAAAATGATACAACTAAGTGTGACGTGTTGTGCTGCGGGCACGCTGACTATCGTTTATAGCCTTTGAATGATAAGTTAAAATCAGCTGGTTAGAGCGCCACGAAAAGAACGCTAAAAACAAAACACGATATGGACAATCGGACGTCCTTTACATAAGATGCAGGATTGTTGTAGTCGGTACTGCGTCCCAGCGATCTGAGCACGTCTCCCGAAATCGTGTGTTGAAAATCAGCATGCCAAACGTGTACTCGCGCTATTGCTGTTTTTAAACTTAATGTGGGCAGACTTACGTTATTACCTCGTGCCCGGATATGACATCTGTTGTTACTGATTGGTTAGATGCATAGCTAGGCGGGTCCAGAAAGTTACCTACGTTGTTACTGTGGCTTTATATGCAATACCACCGCCATATGGGAATGGTAAAAAGTGCCGTGCCAAATAGATAAACATATCATTTGGATGGGTTTAGAGCAAATGTGAGTATTTATAAATTTAATAATTACAATAATATGTATTTTCAGAAATTCCCTAACTATTAGACCAAGTGGGGATAATTATTTAACTGCATAATTCAAAACCACGATATGGTACGATGATTAAAAGATGGTAACACGACCATCGACTTCTGACTTTACAATGTCATTAAATTATATAGATCTAATTTTAATGTAATGATGTCGTCATCGATTAATGATCCGAGCTACTCTACTGAAAAGTCTGGGAATGCCGGACGAACATGATTATAAAAGTTCTTTACTTGCCTAGAGATGTCTATTGGCACGTGTAAACTGTAATAATTAATCACATTTTTATACAGAGGAGTGTGAACAATCACTTAAACTAGATTCCTTTACTGGCTAGAGCCCAGTATCACACAACAGGAGATTCCTCAATTATTGTAGCGGATTACTTGATACCAAGGGATCTCATTATTCATTCCTCGTTTATACGTATCAAGAGTGAAGATCCAAAACACTTCTCTCCGTTTACGTATTTCTGTACTATGTATATTTTCTAAAATGAGCCATTGTATGTCCTGGGTGCTATGCTGAGCCTCCATATAGTGTCTTACTAGTGGGGCAGCGCTTTTCTTTGTTCTGATGGATGATCTGTGTTCGGTCAGTCGGGAGGCCATTGAGCGAGAAGTTTCACCAACATATCCGAGCTTGCAAGGGTATACAATCAGATATATAATGTTGGTGGTCTTACAATAGGTCAAGGATCTTAGTTTGATAATATTTCCATTAATCATATATGTGGTAGTTTCAATGGCAAACTGGCACGCAACACAGGACATACATTTAAAATTGCCACTAGGAAAATCATTGCCTGTTAGGGTTGTCTGATTTAAAGTTCTTTGAAATTTTTTCATTCTGGAGCGCACTATCAAATATTTAAGATTTTTTTTTTCTATGCGCAAATAGAGCTATAGAATTTTCATGTTCTCTAGTAGCATTTAAAATGTGCCAGTTGCTATTGATAATGTGACAATTTTTTTAATTCATAGTAGAGTGGCGTGTCACGAACACCAATCTCGAATTGTTAGCTTTGATATGTTTTGTTAATAAATGTTGTCGGTCGTAAAAACGAGCCCGTTTATACGACTCCCGTACTAGACGTCTAGGATAGCCTCGAGCCATGAATTTGGCTTTTATCTCAATGGCTCTTTGGTCAAAATCCTGTAAATTGGTACCATTTCTGCGGAGTCGCAGGAACTATTCAAAAGGAATACTAGTTTTTTTTTTGGGACTGAGGATGATAACTCTGAAAATGCAGCAACGTATTGCGAGCAGTCGGTTTCGTGTACAGATCTACTTCTAAATGGTCTTTGTTGTTCTGAATGACGATATCCAAAAATTCCACATTTGCTATTGCTGGAGTTAGCTGTGAAATTGATGTTACTATCACACAAATTTATCCATGCCACAATTTCTGAGATCTCTTCTGAATTTCCTGTCCAGATAAAGAATATATCGTCTATATATCTAGACCACATATTAACTGATTCGTTAAACGGAGCGATCTCATTATCTATTGTTAGACCTGGCTATTTCTGGTAGGCTAAGGCTGACGCCAAAGCCAGGCAGAAACCACCATTCTAGTCAGGGCAAGGAAGTCACACGCCAAGATAACCCCTGCTCACCCCCTTGGTAGCTTGGCACGAGCAGTAAGGCTAAACTCGGAGGCAATGTGTTAAGCATTTGCGCCAGCACACAACAGCAACAACATCCTAGGCATACCACAAAAGGGACTCCACACAAGGTTATATTAAAATAACATTTGTATTGTAAACACACATCAGATAAAAATCACACATGTACATTGTGCCAACTGGCACGGGCAACACTCATAAGGGATTATGTACAGGACAGGGCCACATGGGCCACTGTCAGAATCAACACTTTGTAGATATAGAAATAGCACTTATAGAACTTAGAATAAGTATAGCACAAAATAACAGTTGTAAATCACATCCAGTAACTACTGGGGACAGGTAAGTACCACCTACGCAACCCTAAACACCTTAGGAGAATGTCACGCAAGGGACCAGGACCTCACTAGGACCACCTGTACTAAAAAGAACAACTACCTAAGTATCACACAGCATTTAGGGGTCTAAGAAAGAACACATTACCCATGATGCACATTCAGAGGAGTAGTAAAGGGAAACACATGATGCATAAACCTACTAATTCATCGGTGTTAAGAACAAAGCACATTATGCAATAAAAATACATTCAGAGGTACCATAACAATACAATAGCGCAAAAGTCACATGATGTCTAAAAACATTCAGAGGTGCAGGAATAAAAACCATACAATTGCGCACAACCTTACATAAGCCACCACCTGTGGCAGTCCCTAGGCCAACTGGCCTTGTTGGGGCTAGGACGCCCTGAGTCTCAATGTCAGGGGGCGCTGCCATGCAGCGCCAGTCAAAGCACAAGCCTAAACGTAGCAGGTGCCCACTACTTGCTGGGCACCTGGGAACACACAAGACCTAAACGGTGCAGCTGCCCACTAATTGCTGGGCAGCTGGGATGCAGAACTGCGGCAGGGCTCTCACTAGCCCTCAGGGACAGAACTGCGCTCAATCGTTGGAGCCACGCAGGCTCTGACATCACACTGCGCAGGCTGTAGCCACATTCGAGCCACACGGGCTCTAAAATCACTGGTGTTCCCCAAGAGCCTCACTGGGCTCTAGACATCATGGGGCAGGGAGCCTCGGGGCTCTACAACAAAGCATGCCCCCCAGAGCCTCTCAGGCTGTTAAAGTAAATAAAAATGCCCCCGACCTGCACCCCTACGGAGCCTCTCGGGGCTCTAAACAACGTTGGGGCGACCCGCTGCCAACCGGGGCCGCCCTTCCCGCACCACTATCTCCACGTTGGAGCGGCCCACTGCCACACGGGACCGCTCTTGACCTTGTGCCTCCACCGGCACCGCTAGCAACACCATGGAGCCCCCAGCCCTTTCACTCACCGGGCTGTTCTCGGCGATCGTGGTGCTGCTTCTGCTCCTTACTCGGGGCTCTCCCTCCATTCGGGGAGCCTCGCACTGGACTTCTCTATCTCGTCTGGGGCTCCCTCAGCACACGGGAGCCCCAGCAACAGGCCACGCTTCACCCGGTCCGGCAGCATCCCCGGTCTCCCTCTGCACACGGGAGACCGGGAGGCCGATCTCCAATCAGGGCGCGGCTCTCCAAACGAGCCCCTCGTGACGCGGCAACTTCTTCCCGGGGCCCGCCAATCACAGCGCGGCCCTCCGGGAAACGCCTCCAACAGCGGCCCAATCAGTGTGCGGCCTCGCAAGGCGAGCCTCCTAGGCCCGCCAATCACAGCGCAGCATCTCCGGCGGCCATGAAATACAGCTTGGGCCGCGGCGGTGAACAAAGCGGCATAACGAGGGGTGGGCACCCTCGCTATTAAAATAAAATATACCAGCGAGGTGGGCACTCGCAAGGGGGCATATAAACGGGAGAATGCCCGTCCCTAAAAATAAAGTGCACACGAAGCACTCGGGAGGGCACACCAAGGGCAGGAGCGCTTCCCACACAGGATCACCACAGCGCTCTGCCAGAAATCAGGATAAAAGCGCCCAAGCCCCAAAAATAAGGCGCAGGAAGGCTGTAATGAAGCCTTGGCAAAATCAAAGCCATCCAAAAAGGTATCAGCAGTCCTGGGGATCAAAGGATGGAGCAACAGAGCTCCCACCAAGGAAAATGCAGCTTCTCCATGCTGCAAAAGGTCCCAGAGATTCCCAGGGGGCAAAGCAAAGTCCCCCCCTCCGCCCAGGCAAGGCAGAGGGGTCCCCCAGGAGTCCTCCAGGCATCCAGGAAAGTCCATCAGGAGTCCAGGGGCTGGGCAGGGATCAGGGATTCCCCTGAGCCCAAGCAGCAGCACGCCCCCGGCAGATTCAAGTCCAAAAACAAGAACATTTTGGAAGGGGACACAGCCCCTTCTTATACACAGAAAAGTCTTTGAAGTCTTTGTGTAGGCAGTGTGAGAACCAGCCAGAACTGGTTATAGGGAAGTCCCTTCAGTATCAGGGACAGAGGTGACAGTCTCCCAGCGGGGGGTGGAACCAGCATTGTGGCAGGCAGGCACAGCCCTTCACTATCAGGTGCTAATCTCCTCCCACTTCCCTGGCAGCAGATGCTGCCTTT
The DNA here is from genome assembly GCF_964261635.1 of Lissotriton helveticus. Classification (NCBI taxonomy): domain Eukaryota; kingdom Metazoa; phylum Chordata; class Amphibia; order Caudata; family Salamandridae; genus Lissotriton; species Lissotriton helveticus. The sequence continues at coordinate 345,359,684 of NC_136069.1, read as the reverse complement.
CATCCACGGGCTGACTTAGACAACCTCCTGGGGCTCTGCAGCCCCTGTCACACTCAAACCAGACAGTCAATCCACAAGCAGGCCCAGGCACTCCTGGGCTAGGCTCACCAGCCAATCACATGCCAGCAGACTCACTACACAAATATGTCAACTTCTAAACGTGGTACTTCTAGACTAGACACAACCATGCCGCATACACCATTATGCAGCATTCATTCTCACGAGTTCGCACATATCAAACTCGACCCTGTACTCCCCACACATCAGGAACTACCATGGGCATACATATTCCCCATTCATTCCTATGGGAGGGCAGGTCACTCACCACACATACACAGAGAGCACACACACTTTACACTGTACCACAGTGAAAAAGTGAGCAGAGGCCTAAAATCATCCACACCAGGTCACAGAAACAGGCTAGGAAAAAGCAAAAAGTTTCGGGGTGAACCTGCCAAAAGGGCCAGGTCCAACATCTATGTATTTAGATTCAAAAAGAGCCATATAGATATTAGCCACTGTAGGGGCACAAGAAGCCCCCATACTGACTCCTTTCATTTGTTTAAATAGGGCCCCGTTGAACTCGAAAGTATTTTCTTGGAGCACCAATTTGAGACAGTCTATTATGAATGATCTGGGACAATCAATATCGAAGGTGTCCATGAACCATTGGACGGCATCTATGGCACCTTCTTGAGGTATGTTACTGTATAGAGCCTCAATGTCCATGGTTACCATGGTATCTATTGTGGCATTAAAGTGAAAATATTCCACTTTATTTATGATGTCCCGGGTATCCTGGATGTAAGATGGTATTTTAGGGACATGCTGTCTCAGCAGGGTGTCCACATACTTAGAAAGGGGTTCCGTGACTGAACCAATTGTTGTGAAAATGGATCTATAGGGTGGGTCAGTTCTATGTTATGTATTACTAGCTTACCCGTCGTGCGTTGCTGCGTTCTCAGAAGAAAGGAAATTTAAGGAAACTTGTTATGATAACATTCAATTTACATTGTGTCATTTTTATTGAAACATATTCATTATAATATGGAAAACATTTTAAAGTGTTGTTTTAATTCTGTTTATTTATTCGAGTGCTTGTGGATACACGGTATTTTTTGTTTTTCCGTCTGGTGCGTACACGAATAAATCAGAAGGTTTTCCAATGCGTGAGCTGGCCACATACAGTTGTCCATGTGAGAAGCACGGATTCTCCAAATCTAGTCCACACACTTGCAGCAATTGTCCTTGTGCT